>NC_135287.1:5843437-6493125 GCF_051311805.1 Agelaius phoeniceus
CCTTGGGGTGGAATAGAGGCTTGCAGGAGGTGAATAATCATTTGTAAGCAGCCAAATGTAAAGGGAACAATTCTCTTTGTGCTTCTCCCTTTATCTAAGGGGATAAATGTGGATTTTTCACGCCCAGGCCTGCACAGAGTCTGCATTTTCTTCCTTGCAGTGAGTGCTGCACAAGACCTGCTAAATTCTGGTGAAGATCCCCAAATGTGAGGCAGGGAGACAATTCCAGAGCTTCTCACCAGTGCTGCAGGGTCAAACTGGGACACGACGTGGTGCAGGAGCACAGCCAGGTGAGCCGGGCGGGACTTCAGGAGCTCGATGTTCTGGAAGCAGCTGCACTGCCCATTGATCTGCAGGCACAGGGAATTGCATCTGAATTAGTCAGGAATGGGAGAAAGGACAGCTGAAATAATTCAGAGTGAGTATGTGGTAGCTGTGCTGCTGTGAGAAGAATTTGGGATTTAAGAAAAACTTAAGAAGGTGAAATAAATGATAAATAAAAATTGATCAGTTATTTCACAATAATGATTTAAATGAATCATTTAAATTTAAATTTAATTATAAAATTTATAATTTTATAATTTAAAATTAAATTTAAAATTCGTTATAAAATTCTAATTTAAAATTTAAAATTAATTATAAAATTAAAAATTCATTATAAAATTATAATTTAAAATTTAAAATTCATTATAAAATTATAAATTTAAAATTTAAAATTAATTATAAAATTTAAAATTCAGTATAAAATTATAAATTTAAAATTTAAAATTAATTATAAAATTTAAAATTCATTATAAAATTATAAGTTTAAAATTTAAAATTAATTATAAAATAATATAATTTAATTATATATAATTTTAAAAAAACAATACATTGAGGTTTGAAGAAGAAAGAAAAATAACAGACTCAAAGATGGATATTGTCATAAACTCCCCAAATACTTCTATTTGGAAAGATCAGCAACAATAGGAATTCTCAAATTCTTATTTCACCATACAAGGAGTACTCAGCAGTTTAGGAATAGGGGAGGAGAATTCTGGTTGGTGGGAAAAAAAAAGGCTAAAAGTCATTCCCATGTGTCAGAGTTCAGGACACCCCTCTGGCTGTCCTGGATTGCCAGGGGGCTCAGAGACCCTGGCACAGAGCCCAAGACCCCTGAGACTTTGATTGTGACCCATGGAAAAAAGTTACCAACCTTAGATGAAGATCTGCAAGCCACTAAAGTCTAACTAGAATAATAATTAGTTTGTTATGGGGTGAAAAATCGATTTTTGGGGTTTTCAGAATGGGGGTTCAGGGGGCAAGATGGAGGAATCTGGGTGTGCCCAGCCTTTCTCCTTCTTCTTCTTGGCCTCCATCTTCTGCTGGGATGGTGGCACTTTGGGATTGGTTTAGAGTAGAAGCTCAGTGTCTAACACAGGTGATGGGTATTGGGAAGTTATGGTCAATATTGTACATGTAGTTTTTAGTATAAAAAGATAACACTGCCCTGAGGGTGTCAGTGTGCCTCTGTCTGACCTGCTGAACAGACCTGGGCAGGGCAGGAGAAAGAATTTTATAGATAAGAAACAATAAACAACCTTGAGACTGAGAACTGAAGAGCTCTGACTCCTTCTGTGACTGCTGGGCTGGGGAAAAGAGACTTTTTAGCACATCTGGGGTCACTGTGAGCAGCTGAAGCCCCAGGACTCACCTGCTCCTGCTCAGTGTCAAAATCATCATCCTCTGCTCCGATGATCTGCGTCCCCACTCGGGACAGGGGGCTGCCAACACTGCACTGCGAGTCCTGAAGAGAAGGAGAAAAGCACAACCTTGGCATTGTCCCCCACAGGGAAACTTGGAGATGTTCTGATCATTTCAACTCTGCAAAAACTCCACCTTGGACGCCCCTCCCAAAAATCCCAACATTCCCAAATATCAAATCAGGTGCATCAAGAGCAGCTGCAAGCAGCAGTGCATGTGCCCAGGGCCCCTCCCAAAAATCCAAACATTCCCAAATATCAAATCAGGTGCATCAAGAGCAGCTGCAAGTGCATGTGCCCAGGGCCATCCCTGCACAGAGGGGAAACGTGGCTTTGGGAGGAGGGCAAGGAGAAGCCAGGAGTGGTGGAGTCATGCCAAGGGTGAGGATGTGCTCAGACAGCTCTGCACTTCCTGCTGAGCTCCACTCATGGCCCTGCTGGAAATGCAGCCCCCAAATGAGTGAATATCCTAAAAAAGAAGAGGGCTGGACTCAAGGATAAAGCATGTGCAGCTGCTGTCCTTGTTGCAGGCCCAGCTGTTTCACTGCTGATCAGGTATTTCTCACCTCTAAATGGCCCTGCTCTTAAGCTCCATAAACATTTACTCAGCTAATTAACTTTCCCTGCACCACTCTAATTGAATTTATTTTCTAAAGCAAAGTTCAGGCGTGCTCCATTTAGAAAGTGGGGGAGAGCAGCAAGATTTTAATGGGGCTGTTAGAGGAGGTGCTGTTGTGACATTTGATGTTTTGTACTCACAGTGTCCTGAAGCTCAGCCTTTTCTGGGCTCTCATCTGGATAAATCCTCTCCTTCAGGCCACTGCGAGGGCTCTGGGAAAGAGGGAAGTTCAGTTCTGGTAAGTATCAGCAGATGCAGGGAAGGGAGAACTGCACTGGGCACTTTGGCAGCCACAACAGCCAAAAACTTCTCCTTTCTCACAGGAAAAGGAGGTGTGAAAAACCAGAGTAAAATCTGTGTCCTACATGCACAGTAAAACAAAAAAAAAAAACCCAAAACTTGAGTGAATGCAGAAGTTTTGGGTCAGAAATCTGGTGACAGCAAAGCTGTAAAATCCCCAGGCCTTGGCTTTTTCCTTGCTCTCCCCACCTTTTCTCACAGTTCAGGTCTCTTCTCCCATCTGCCAGCAATGCTCTTGCTCAGGAAGCCCAGCAGAGCCTTATTTGCAAAACCCTCGTGCTGCTGGCTCACCTTCAGTGTGCCCAAAGGTTTTTCCAGCCAGGCCACTGCTCAGGCTGCTGCTTTCCAGCCTGGCTTTTTCCCATCTGCAGAACTCTTTCCACTTTCAAAGGTTTCCTTCACCCCTGAGCCTTAATTTTCTCAGAGCTGGATGGAAAAGCTGGAATGTTTGGTGTGCCAATCACCTGCCCTGATCAAATTCCACCCCCAAAACTGATGATTATTATTATATGATTATTATACAGCATGATGATTATTAGGAAGATAATTATGAATTTTGTCGTTGTGTTTATTAAACACAAACACTGAGTGGGATCTGGTCAGATTTGCAATGTTTCAAAACAGAGCTGTGGATGCCTCCATCTCACCCACCTCCCTTCCACTTCCAACTGCTGGGACAAATTTATCTCCCACAGCCTTAAGTTAATCAACAAACTCAGGCCAAATCCAAGCAGGAGAGTCTCAATTCCCCTGCACTAATCAGAGAGTGACTTAATTAAGGATTAGGCACCAAGGGAGAGCACACAGATGGGTAACTCTGGAGCGCACACACCAAGAGCCCTGGCTGGAGGCAGGAGCTGGAGTTGATTTGGTAGAGGGAAGGATCTTTCAGGGCAAGATCTGAGTCATGGTGCTGCAGCTGGAATGTTCCCTTCAAAGATGCTCTAATTGGCAAATGAGTTTAGAGAAACATGCTGGCATCCATCTTTGTCTGGTTACAGGGATTAATGCCAGGACAATCTAATCCTGGATAAAAACCCCAAATTTATTCTCTCCCAGTCTCCATCACCAGTCCAATAGAACGGGAAAATTTTTTCCCTATGAAAATCTTTTCATAGAGAAAAGGTGTTGGTGGGGATTGAGGAGCCTCAACACACAGGACAACACACACACAGCATCTGCCAAGGACACCCAAATGCAAAAGGGAGAGAAGCAAAGCCCTGGAGCTGGCCCAGACTCACATCAGCAATGTCACTGTTGGGTCTGGAGGGGCTGTCACCACTGAAATCCAGTTTGCTGCCACTGTCCCCACTCTCTGCCTCGCCCTCGCTGATCTGCAGAGACTCTGACACAGACCTGGAGGACAGGACTCCATCCTGAAAAGATGAAAGCAGAATATTTCAAGAGATCATCCTTATAAATCAACTCCTTCAAAAGCCAGGCAGCTCACATTACTCATAAAACCTTAATTTATCTAGAAAAGGCTGCAGTGCTTTTCTAAGAGAAAACAACCACACCAAATTTTCAGCACTTTTAACACAGGGGAAAAGGGAAAAATGACACAGCCTAAATTCTTTTTTTTTTCAAAAGTGAAAACAAAATTGTTTAAAAAGCTTCCAAGAATGACTTCATGGTTGTATTTTAAGTTGCACTGACAGATAATAAACACATCATTGCTTGCACTTGTTCTTCAAAGCAGGTTTTTCAGAGATGAGAGCCCAGTGCAAAATGCACTCCACATCCTGATTAAGATGACAGTGCCAACTTCAAATCCCAGCTGCAGAGGGAGCAGCCTGCCTGTCCCAGCAACTGCAGCTTGCCCAGGATGCCTTGGGAGGGCTGAGCTAGAGCAGAGGCTGGACACAGCTAAAGAACAAAGCAGGGATTTGTTAAAAGGATCTCCTCAATGGATGCACTTTGGGCAGCACAAGAGCCCAGCCAGGGCTGCACCCAAGGTGAACCAAAATGGTCCCAAAATGAACCCAAGATGAACCAAAATGGTCCCAAAATGAACCCAAGATGAACCAAAATGGTCCCAAAATGCACGAGCGCTCCCGGGTGTGATGGTGTTTGCAGGGGTCTGAGGATGAGGGGAGAGACAAGGATCTGACTCCATGTTTCAGAAGGCTGATTTATTATTTTATGATAGATATTATATTAAAACTATACTAAAGGAATAGAAGAAAAGATTTCATCAGAAAGCTGGCTAAGAATAGAAAAGGAAAGAATGATAGCAAAGGTTTGTGGCTCCGACTGAGAGTCTGAGCCAGCTGGGCTGTGATTGGCCATTAATCTGAAACAACCACATGAGCCCAATCCCAGATCCACCTGTTGCATTCCACAGCAGCAGATAACCATTGTTTGCATTTTGTTCCTGAGGCCTCTCAGCTTCTCAGGACAAAAAATCCTAAGGAAAGGAATTTTTAGAAAATATCATGGCTACACACAGGGTCTCTCCCTTGGATCAGTTCTGCTCCATTTGCATCTTGCAGTTCATTGTCCCATTCCAGCTTTAGCCCCTGCAGTCCCATCCTTGTTTTTGTCTCTCCAGCCCACGGTGTTTGTGCTCTTGGGCTGAGATTTGGATCATTTGTCCAAATGATGGACATTTGATCATGTCCATCATTTGTCCAAATGCTGGAGCAGGAATTGTTTTGTCTCCCTGCTCTGTGGCCAGAGCTCAGCATCCCCTGATGTGAACCCAGACCCACACTAAAGCAGCACAGAACGTGAAAATTATAAAACCTAAAACCTAAGGCATCACCATGAGCCCCCTGGATGGTGCCTGGGAGCACTGCCCAGAGCAGGCTGAGCCCAGCTTACCTGAGTGCAGCCCGTGGCCTTGCAGAGCTGCTCCTGCAGCTGGGGAATGTGTTTCTTTGCCTCCTGGATCTCCTTGAGCAGGCGGGTGGAGGGGGTCCGGCCGTACTCCTCCTGCAGGACCTGCAGAGGAATCGTTTGTGTCTTTTAAATGAACACCTGCACGCCCAAGGAGCTGCTACACAAAGTCTGTTTTACTCTGACAAGAAATAAGTCATAATTAAATTAACAAGTAACAGATAATAAAGTCTGGTTTACTCTGATAATAAATTAAATTAACAATCCCTCTTTGCATCACTTTCCCCAGTTATCTCCAGCCTGCTCAAATCCAGTACCTGCAGCCTCTCCTGCTCCTTCTGGAGCATCTTCCTCAGAATCTCCACCTTCTGGTTGTGGACAATGTTATTCTCCTCCTAGGAAGCACAGAGAGATTAAGGTTGGGTTTGTTGGGCAGATAAGGAAAATGGACATGCACATTTTCCACCCACTTCCTACAATTAGGCTCCGAAAACCTCTGTGAGAAGCAATTCAAGTTTCCAACCCTATCCTATGTATTCTTTCTTAATTTTGAACAGCTATAACAGTATAAAAATTGTATTTCTCAGATAATTGTATTATCTCAATATATCTCAAATAATTGTATTATCTCAGATAAAACTGCATATTTTTACTTGCAAATTTTCAGATCTCAGACAGAACTGCAAAATCTCAGATAGAACCGCAAATTTTTACTTGCATTTTCCTAAGTGAATAAACACCCACAGACAGGACAACAGGAATCCCCTTCCCAAATTCTTGTTTCACCACACAAGGAGCACTCAGCAGTTTAGGAACAGGGGAAGAGAATTCTGCTTGGTGGAGGGAAAAAAGGCTAAAAGTCATTTAAAAGTCATTCCCACCTGCTCCTGCTCAGTGTCAAAATCATCATCATCCTCTGCTCCAGTGATCTGAGTCCCCACTCAGGACAGGGGACTGCCAACACTGGACTGGGAAATGTCCCAATGCCAATTTGAAGTGAAAAAAATAAATAAATTCAGGCCAAACCCACCCATTTTTCCTTTTGGGAAGAGAGCTCCAAACCTTACCCCCATGAGCACGGGGCTGGTGATCCTTTCCGCATTCCCTGACGTGCCAGGCGAGTGGGGGGATGCCATGATGGGAGACATATGCCCAAAAGCTGCCAGATCCACGTCAGAATCCGCCAGGGGGATCTGGGGCGACCCTGGAGGGCGCCCCTGGACAGTGAGAGCTACATAGGAACCCGCTGTGGGGACACAAGGACAGGCACAGGTCACACACACACACACGGGGACATGGCCACGCTTCTCCGATTTCCCTCACCCTGAGCCTGAGAGCATGGCCTGCTTCAGAAATCTGCTTAAATTCCAGGTATTCCAAAAACTTTCACGAGGATCAGCCCTTGTAAAGCAAGCAATCCAGTTTCCAGCCCAGCAGGTTAAATTTTGAGCGCACACAAGTAAAATAAACCACCAGCACCTCCTTCCTCATAGAAGAAAATCCACCAGGAAGGTGTTCCCTGTAGTGCTGTGCAGCATCACACAGAAATCACACTTAGTGCCTGCCCAGTTATGGTATTTTAGGTGAATTAATGGATTTTTTGAAGAAAATCCACCAGGAAGGTGTTTCCTGTAGTGCTGTGCAGCATCACACAAAAATCACACTTAGTGCCTGCCCAGTTGTGGTAGAGGTGACAATATCTCCTTCCTCATAGAAGAAAATCCACCAGGAAGGAATTTCTTGTACTGCTATGCAGCATCACACAGAAATGCACAGTAATTCCTGCCCAGCTGTGGTATTTCAGGTGAATTAATGGATTTTTAGAAGAAAATCCACCAGGAAGGTGTTTCCTGTAGTGCTGTGCAGCATCACACAGAAATCACACTAAGTGCCTGGCCAGCTGTGATATTTAAGGTGAAAATATCTCCTTCCTCATAGAAGAAAATCCAACACCAGGAAGGAATTTCTTGTACTGCTATGCAGGCATCACACAGAAATGCACAGCAAGTGCTGCCCAGTTGTGGTATTTATTTAAGGTGAGAATACCTCCTTCCTCATATTTCCTGCAGTGCTGTGGAGGTGTCACACAGAAATGCACAGCAAGTGCTGCACTTAAGCTGTGGTGGAAATTTAAGGTGGAAATGAAGCACCCAGGCAAGGCTTGGTGGCAATTTAAACATTAAGTTCAGGAGAAGCTAGAGGAGAATGTACCAGCTTAAATTCAGGATGTCAGAACCATTTCAGTTTCACTTGTCTGCTTCACACACCCCTTGGTCCCTCAGCATTGGCCTCACCCTTGGCAGGGCCCTTGCAAGTCTGGTGTCACATTTTACAGGTGACAGGAGAGCCCTCTGCCTTTACTTACACTTGATCAGCTTGACCACCTCCAAATGGTTCGAGTGTGTTACCAGAGTCCCATTCACCTGGCAGGGAGCAGAGAAAATTCAGTGTTTGCTTCTGTTTCCAAGCAATTCCACACATTCCAGAAGAACAGCAGCATTTTCTTCTCCCCCATCTCCATTACTGCCTCTTTCAAGACATTACCAGATAAATTATTTATCCTTCTAACAGTTTATCTCAGTGAGCAGAGCTCTGCAAAAAGAAAACTGCGCACAGACCAAAAGAACTCAAGCAGGCAGACAAACAAAAAAAAAGGGCAATCCATCTCTGCCTGGGCAGAAAAACAACAGGGCAGCTAATTTAATTCATTAATTTCAATGCCTGGTTGCAATCCCAGCTCCATCTGTGTCAGGAGCTGCAGTAGCATTTTGCAGCAATAGTTTACAGAGTCTTTTAAGTCACTGACTTGATTTCTTACTTGCTTGGGACTAAAAAAGAACATGGATGTGGGAGCAGTTAGGGGAGAAAACAGCAATTCAGGCAGGCTGTTTATTTACAGATCATTATTAACAACTCTGCCTTCCTTCTCTTTCCTGCCATTTCTGGTTTTATTGTATTTATGATACTTGAGCCTGGCAGGATACAGAATTTGTCCATAAAATTCTGAAATGAGGATCTGGAGGAGAGTCAGAAAACTGAAGCTTAGACCATTCCTAATTCAAACACCACAGCAGACATATCATTGTTGTTTTTTGGGGTTTTTTTTTCAGAAAAACAGCTCATTTAAGACAAAGGACCCATTTCTCTTCCCATTTCAAAGTCCTTACCTTGATAATTCTATCACCTGTCTGCACTCCAGCCCGCATGGCTGCTCCATCTGGAGAGGCAAGAAATCACTCAGTTCCCATTTCAGTACAATCATTTAGAGCAAAAATGGTTTTATGACTTCTGTAAAACATGCAAAATACTCCTGCACTCAGCCAAGCTTCCTCTCTCAGTAAAATCTCTGGGTCTAGAGCAGTTTTGCTTTCACCTGGCACTGGATACACCAGGACATGATCCCACCACATCCCACGGGGTCATTTCCTCCCCTGGGATGCTCCAAACCCACCAGATCCCAGAATAAACCAGGCTGGAAAGGACCTTTGAGATCAGCACAGAATGACCAGAGGTCAGCTCCAAACCCACCAGATCCCAGAATAAACCAGGCTGGAAAAGACCTCTGGGATCACCAAGTCCACCCTGTGACCTGACACCTCCTCACCACCTAAACCATGACACAAGTGCCACGTCCAGGCTTGTTTTAAACACATCCAAGGATGGTGACTCCATCCCCTCCCTGGGCAGGTGATTCCAGTGCCCAATCCCTCTTCCAGTGAAGAATTTTTCCCTGATGTCCAACCTAAACTTCCCCTGGCAGGCACAGCTTTAGGCTGTGTCCTCTCCTTCTCTCAGTGGCTGAAGATTCAGAGGAATAAATTCACTGCTCAACCCTGACCTTGCACATCCCTTCCCAAGCTGCAGCAGGAGTCTGGGAGTTTTCTGCTCCAGCTCAGAGCCATTTCCAGGATGGCCATGGCAGCTTTGGGGGCTCTGCTCTCACCTTCCTTGACAGTGACAGGAGTGCCACATCCCTTCCCCAGCTGCAGCCACCCCACCTGGCAGGAACCTGGGAATTTCCTGCTCCAGCTCACAGCCATTTCCAGGAATCTGGGAGTTTTCTGCTGCAGCTCAGAGCCATTTCCAGGATGGCCATGGCAGGTTTGGGGGCTGCTCTCACCTTCCTTGACAGACTGCACGAAGACGGGGTTGTCCCCGCTGACCGTCAGCCCGAAGCCGTTCTCATCGCGCTGGATCACCACACACCTCTGCACCAGGCCTGGGGACACAGGGGCACCACAGGGAGGGCAACACACAGAGACACAAGCCAGGCATCAGTCCAGAACCTTATCCTCCCAGATAATCACACAGGACTCAAAGGAACGGGGACAACACGGCACAGAGGAGAGACAGGAACAGGGCGGCAGTCCAGAAATGGAGAGGGATGTCAAGACAGGTCAAGCTTATTGCTCCAGCTACACAAAACAGAGATGCAGACAGCTCTGGCATATCAGAAACAACCTGAGGAAAAAGCAGCTTTTAAAGAAGAGCAGCAGTACCCACACCAATGAGCAGGATTTCTTTTGTCTGCATTAATAGTTCAGGAACACCTCACAGGTTCTACAGGCTGCTCTAAAACAGAAGCAGAAATCCCTCAGAGTAATATGAAAGGGTTGGGCTAAAACAGATTTATTGATCAGGAAAAGTTCTCGCAATTCTCAGCCAAAATCTCCTCCTGGGGCACCTTCTGCTCCAGGTGAAATGTTGCACAGAGCCAGAACAGCAGAAGTGAAGAAGTACAAGCCACATTTAACTGTCCCGAGCAGGATTTCTGAAATAAAGACCAGTCCAGGGCCAAAATCCCAGGAGATGAGTTTGAATGTGCCCTTCCTTTAATCTGCTGTGAGACATCAAAGACAACTTGTTTTGTTTCCTGGTATACTCAGCGTAACGTGAACACAAATGCAGAGATAAATTCATTTAGTAGGTGCAGCATTTGGACCAGGTGGAACGCTGGGGATGTCTTTTGGACCATGGAAAGACAAAGCCCAAGCAAGCAGCAGCCCTGGCATATTCCTTGCCAAGCACTTTCCTAGGAGCAGCTGCAAAAATCCTCCCAAAACGAAGCCCTCACCCTGAAAAGTGACTTCAGAAACTCTGGTTGTGTTTTCCAGGGTGATTTCCATCACCTTTATTTCTAACAGCTTGCTTTGCTTTTCCACTCCTAAAGGCAGAGCAGGCAAAGTTCCTACACTGGCACCTTGAGAAAGGAATCAGAGCTGTCCCAAACCAGACTCCAGAAGTGCAGCAGTTTTGTTTGGTGTGCAGGGAACACGGGGAATTGAGAAGATGCTGTCCCAGCCAGACTGGCTTTTCTGGAATGGGCTTTAAAGCATGAATGGGAACAGAGCAGGGAGTCATTGCCCTGGCTCATGCTGCTCCCAAACCACCTTTCACTGCTCTGCAGCAACTTCCCATGGAAATGAGCAGCCCCAAGAGCCAACACTGCCTGCCCAGCCAGTCCTGCCCTCCTCCAGTGTGGCACGGATGAAAATGGGTGTGGGAGCAGTGGAAATAAAATATTCCAGGACTTGTGCAGCACCATGACATCCCAGGAATTCCCCTCCTGCCAAGAAAGCAGGGGATAGCTGCTCTGCAGGGCTGGGAGGAGGATGGGAAGGAAAATCCCCCCACCTTTCACCCCCTGTGCATGGGGAGCAGTGAGGAAGGCGCCTCTCCCTCCTGCACCTCCCCTGCTTTTGTATGACCAAAGCTTCTTGAAGTCTCACTTCCCAAGAATGCTGCCCGGGGCTGGGGTGTGGGATTGGTGCTGCTGGAGAGGAGCAGCTCCTGTGCAGCTCCTGCCAGCCCCACAGCTCCTGAGCAAGGCACCAAACCCAGCTCTGGGACTGCCCTTGGTTAAAGGCACAGGAGAGCCCTGAGCCTGCCCTGCCTCTGGATTTCTCTCTCTGCAGAAGAAATAATCCTTGGATTTACTGATGAACTTCCTCTGATGCCAAAGCAGTGCCCACGTAACATAGACTGACCTGGCAGAACTGACCTGGCAGAGGATAACTGGATTTAATTCAAGTTTATTCAAGTTAAACTCCTTCAGTCCTCAAGCTTCAATTTCACCCAAGACCACCTCATAAATTCAGAATGGAGGAACAACTGGAATTAGGACAACTCCACCTGAAATTAGTCCATAATTGCTTTTTCCTGTACTTGTTTTCTTCAGATAAGGGACACTTAACCCTTCCCCTAATCCAATATAAAAGGCTGAAATGAGGTAGAGGAGATAGCACACTTGACAGAGACACACTTTATAGTGATTTTAATGAAGTTATCTGGAGATAACACAGTGACCTGCAGAACCTGATCAGCTCTGATAGCACTCCCTGCCTGAAGCAACCTTCAAGTGCTTTTACTCTGCTCATTTTGAAATATCCCACCCATGATATTTCACTTTTTCCAGCTGAAACTCAGTGAGTATTACAAAGTCATCAGATTTCGTCATTGATAGTACTCAAAAATAAAATTATTAATTATCTTATTTCCATTTTTGCTTTCCTTAACAATATCTTTATGTTATGAAGTGAAGAGACATCACTTAACCATGCTTTAAAAATCAGTCTCTGTTTGTGTCTGGAGTGAATTCCTAAAATTCTGGAAGAAAAATAATCAATTTTAAGGCTTTCTGTCCTCATGGAGATGAAAATTCCCCCAAACTCACTCAAGCCAGGAGGACAACAAAGCAGCCAAACACGTGCTGGAGTTGAAGAGGTTAAAATTAAAAGTGAAAGCAGAGAGAAAAGCTGCAAGGAAAGCTGAGAGGAGCTTCAATAGGTGGCACTCGTCCCTCTCCCTTCTCCAAGAGCTCCTTGGGATGGTGGAAGGACAAAGTCTGCACTTCTCAAGGTCACTGACACCCCAGGGCCAAAATAATTGTCCCAAACAGCCCGGCCAGACACATCTGGGCTGCCCAACAGCTTCCCTGGGAGGCTCAGTTTTCTTTTTCTCTTCCCTGCATCCTATTTGGAAGTTATTGAACGATACAGGAATTTCTTTAGCAACAAACAGAGCAGGGCTTCACTCTAAAAACCTGACTGGGAGGATGGAGAGACCAGGATGGACCAGGCTGGGGGCAACCTGGGCCAGTGGAAGCTGCCCCTGCCCATGGGACAAAACGATTTTTAAGGATTCTCCCACCCCAAACCAGCCTGGGATTCTTACACTGTTCCCAACTATGGAATGATTGGAACAAAAGTCATTTTTAAGGATTTTTCTACCTCAAACCAGCCTGGGATTCCTACACTGTTCCAATCATGGAATTGGATTGGATGGTCAGATGGTCACAGATCAGATGGTCACAGCCCAGCAGCAACACCTCCACAGGTTGGAACAAAAGTCATTTTTAAGGATTCTCCCACCCCAAACCAGCCTGGGAGTCCTACACTGTTCCCAACTATGGAATTATTGGGACAGAAATAATTTTTAAGGATTCTCCCACCCCAAACCAGCCTGGGAGTCCTACACTGTTCCCAACTATGGAATTATTGGGACAGAAATAATTTTTAAGGATTCTCCCACCCCAAACCAGCCTGGGATTCTTACACGGTTCCCAACCATGGAATGATTGGAACAAAAATAATTTTTAAGGATTCTCCCACCCCAAACCAGCCTGGGATTCCTACACTGTTCCCAACCATGGAATGATTGGGACAAAAATAATTTTAAAGGATTCTCCCACCCCAAACCAGCCTGGGATTCTTACACTGTTCCCAACCATGGAATGATTGGGACAAAAATAATTTTTAAGGATTTTTCCACCCCAAACCAGCCTGGGATTCCTACACTGTTCCCAACTATGGAATGGATGGAACAAAAATAATTTTTAAGGATTTTTCCACCCCAAACCAGCCTGGGATTCCTACACTGTTCCAATCATGGAATGGTTGGAACAAAAGTCAATTTTAAGGATTTTCCCACCCCAAAACAGCCTGGGAGTCTTACACTGTTCCCAACCATGGAATGATTGGGACAAAAATAATTTTTTAAGGATTCTCCCACCCCAAACCAGCCTGGGATTCCATGGGATGTGAATTCCATCTCCCAAGTCCAGTCTAAGCCAAGGAGCTGAGATTTGGGAACCAAAGCCTCCCCTGGGGGCATGAGGCCACCATAGGAAAATGCAGTTTAATAGAGGGATTTGAAATGAATCATTCCATAAACAAAAACCCAAACCCCTTGGGGTTCTGAGAGAGGCTAAATGCTTAACTTCATTTGGGAAGCTTTTTGTCCATAAAATATTGTCAGAAATGCTGCTCCACAAGGACAAACAGAACTTTTATAGAGATAAACTTCTCTGGAAAAATGGTGGTCACAACATAAAGACACAGAGCTGGTAAGGACTGCAAAAAAACCCCATGGAGAGTAAGTTTCAATTTCAAAACATCTCAAATCTGGGGTTTCAAACAAAAACCAAAAATTTATCACAAAGTTGGAGAAAATATGTGGAAGAGTTTGTGTCAAGTCCAGGCTAATATTCAGGCCAGAAATTGATGATTGCTAAATAAAAATGAAAATATTTTTGGAGAGCAACCAAGTTGTGAGGAAAAGGAAAGAGAAGCTGATGCCTCACCTACCACCCTGAAAGGTAATTTCAGTTTGAAGTTCATTTAAGAGATGAAAATGTTACTTTGAGAAAAAGATATTTAATATCATGGGAGGCCATGGCACTAATTAGCAAATTACAGCATAACAAACTACACTCATTCTCTCTCCTGATAACCTGAATTTTGTTGAAGATACAAGGGTGAGGAGATTGGGTTTATGAATGAAAGAGAGAGCTGAGAGCTTTATGTCACTACAAATTAATTTCTTTACATTAGAACAATTCCCTCCATGACCACTCTGCCCCTCCAAGCCACTCACACACTTCAGGAAACTCTGGCTCCTGAATTAAAAATTTCAAGAGGTGAGAACAAACAGGCACCAAGGCCACTCCTCTCTTCCTGCTGTCACTCCAGCCCTCCCCATTACTCCCTTTGCACTGGCCAGCCCCCATCCAGTCAGCAGAGAGGAAAATATCAGTACAGTATTTCTACTTGGAGGGCTTGGAATAGTTTGGTGCCTTCCAAAGCAAACAGCAGAGCTCTGCACACATTCCAGAGAAACCTGGGAAAAGCAGACCAAAGGCAGGGCAGGGAAGGGAAGGATGAGTGGGAGCTGCTCCCAGGGATCCTGGGCACGGGGACAGCACCTGCAGGAAGCCTGGGGGACGTCAGTGCTCCCATTAGGAAGGTCTGGTTTTTTCTGGGAAGTCAAAACTCACATGAGGAAGGTCTGTTTGGTTCTAGGGAGTCAGAGCTCATGTGAGGAAGGTCTGCTTGGTTCTGGGAAGTCAAAACTCACATGAGGAAGGTCTACTTGGTTCTAGGGAGTCAGAGCTCATGTTAGGAAGTTCTGTTTGGCTCTAGGAAGTCAAAACTCCCATTAGGAAGCTCTGTTTGCTTCTGGGCAGTCAAAGCTCCCTTGAGGAAGTTCTGTTTGGTTCTGGCACTGCCAGGCTGGGGCAGAGGGACAAACACAGAGCTGTCCCAGCAAACGTTTCCTGTCACTAACCCACAGCACTCCCAGCAGTTTGTGGGGAAGCAGCACCAGGCAAAAACGAGCACAGGGCTCTGGTTCTCCTGGCTGAGCTGGCTCCAAAGCCCCAGAATCAGCCCCAAGTCCCTGCTGCTCCCTGGGAGGGTGGCAGCAGCAATGACAAGCTGCAGCAAGCCAGCTCTCCTCGAGACAGGTTTCCATCAAGGCACCCTCCAGAGGTGTTTACAGCTCCTGAAGGAACACTCTCACACCCTCAGGAACGTGACTATCATATTACTTTGCTGCTTTTTTTTTTTTTTAAAATAAGTGTGTGATTCAAAATTCCAGGGGAAACTAAAAGATCCCACAGAAAGAACAGGACACACCTCCCCAACTGCAGCAGCTTTTCCTAACATGCCTGTGTTGGTTTAAACTCCTCAGGCTTGGTGTTGTTTGGTTATTTTTTTAGTGTTTCTTGCTCTGACAGCATCACTTTGTATTCCAGAGGTGGGTTAAGGAGTTGGAGCACGGCCATGAACACCTGGCAGTTTTATTGCAGTGGAATGATAAAGCTGATGATTCTGGAAGAGTCACTGCATCCAAAATCCCACAGCAGCTTTAGCAGAAGCAATTTGCTGAACAGATTAAAATCAGAAAGTGTCACAGACTGCTTTAAACATGAATTAAATAAAATTAAAAAAAAACAGTCAAGGAAAAGAAAGGCAACCCATGGCCGGAGTCATGGAAATAAGTATCGGAAATAAAAACTGCAGCAAGATTCAGCCCAAGTCCAAGGGGCCAAAGATGCTGATAGGATCCAAAAAACAACTTGTGAATCCTTACTGCCTTCTATATTCTGAGGTCTGAATGCAAATATCTCCAGGACTGGAAGTGGAATAAGTCCCTAGAGCAGGGGAATGTCACAGCCCCCAGACTGACAGAGCAGGCAAAGCTGAGGGAGCACAGGGGCCCCTCGTGGTGTAGGGACAGAACCACGATGGGTGGGGATATTCCCATCAAAAACCTGGGGATGGGAATATCATTTTACTGCCCAGGAGTGCAGGGTCACTCCCTCTCTCTGGGACAGAGAATAGAAAAGTTCACATCCTTCCACTTATTTAAATTATTCACAGACACATTTTTTCCATTTCTGTCAAAAGGAACCAACAGAGAACCCCTACAAACAATGACTGAGAATATGGCACAGACTTTCCTACAAGCACAAACCACTTTGGGAGCAGTGCCCTCACTGCCAGGAGCACCCAGTGACACCTCCACAGGTGCCAGGTTTAACATTTTCCAGTTACAAGCTGGGAACTGAAGCAGGATGGAAGGGCAGCTCTGGCTGTTCCTGGGCTGCAGAGCATTTCCAGGCTGAGAAAATCCCTGCCTGGGTTAGGAGTGAGTGCCTGAGTGGGTCAAACCCCTTGAAGACAGCTCCAAACCCTGTCCCTGCTGCTCAAACCCCCAGGAAATCCCTGCCTGGGTTAGGAGTGAGTGCCTGAGTGGGTCAAACACCTCAAAGACAGCTCCAAACCCTGTCCCTGCTGCTCAAACCCCCAGGAAATCCCTGCCTGGGTTAGGAGTGAGTGCCTGAGTGGGTCAAACCCCTTGAAGACACCTCCAAACCCTGTCCCTGCTTCTCCCCAGGGCCTGAGGGCAGCACAGCCACCATGGCCTGGTTCAGGGCCTGGCCTTCAGCCCCTGGCAGAAGGAGCAGCTCAGATGGTCACAGCCCAGCAGTGACACCTCCACAGGTGCCAGGTTTAACATTTTCCAGCCACAAGCTGAGAGCTGAAGCAGGATGGAAGGGCAGCTCTGGCTGTTCCTGGGCTGCAGAGCCTTTCCAGGCTGAGGAAATCCCTGCTGGATGCTGGAGTCAACACCTCAAAGACAGCTCCAAACCCTGTCCCTGCTGCTCAAACCCCCAGGAAAACCCTGCCTGGGTTAGGAGTGAGTGCCTGAGTGGGTCAAAACCAGCTCAAAACCAGCTCCAAACCCTGTCCCTGCTTCTCCCCAGGGCCTGAGGGCAGCACAGCCACCATGGCCTGGTGGCCCTGCTTGCCTGGCAGAAGGAACAGCTCAGGTGGACACTGGGGCTCAGCAGTGACACCTCCACATGTTCCAAATTGAATAAATAATAATTTTCCAGCCATTAGCACACTACAAGCTGAGAACTGAAGCAGGATGGAAGGGCAGCTCTGGCTGTTCCTTTCCAAGCTGAGGAAAACCCTGCCTGGCTTAGGAGCTGAATGCCTAAATGGGTCAAAACCAGCTCAAAAACCAGCTCAAAAACCAGCTCAAAAACCCTGTCCCTGCTTCTGCCCTGGAGCCTGAGGGCAGCACAGCCACCCCAGGCTGGTGGCCCTGCTCACCTGGCAGAAGGAGCAGTGACACCTCCACAGGTGCCTAATGAAATAAATAATAATTTTCCAGCCACTAGCACGCTACAAGCTGAGAACTGAAGCAGGATGGAAGGGCAGTCCCTGCTGCAGAGCCAACCATGCAGATCAGGGGAAGGGAAAAGCCTGGGATTCACAGACAGGAGAAGCAGGAGCTGCCCAGGGGGAGGCTGCAGCTTTGGCTTACCATACGTCTCGGATCTACTCTCCTCAGAACTAGACTTTGTCTTCTTGGAGGAGCTATCTGCACGAGAGCAGGAGAAAAGGAGAGAGAGATATAGAAAATATGGAGACCAAACATGAGGAAAAAAAAAAATTCATGAAAAAAAAAAAAACAACACAGACTCGGATTTATCGGGTTAAATCGTGCAAAACACAAATAAGATGTGAACAAAACACAGGTGGAACATTTGGAATAAGGGTGAATAATACAGGGAGACACAGGTAACAGCACACAGAATCTGTTACAGGAGCTAGGACACGACCACAGGAGCTCTCTGCAGTAAAACAGATAAAAACCAGTCCAAGCACAAGGCAGTGCTCCTCCCCAGAGTCAACACCCAGCACAGGCACAGCAGCTCAGCATCCTCAATTCACCCCGTAAATAAAAGACAAGGGTTTTCTGCAGGCTGCACTGCAGAGCTCCCCTATCAAAGCACGGGGTCAGGTAACAGCTCTCAACTCTGGAGTGACTCCCTGCAAATTAAGATTACAGCATTCCTCAAGTTCGTTTCTGGAGAAATTAAATTCCTTCCACAAAATGAGTTCACAGCCTGGGAGCTCCCCCAACCTGAAATAATTTTACATTACCTGTCCCAAAGGACAAAGGAAAAGAAGACAAGCTCTAAACCAGTTTTTTCCCCATTAAATGGGCATTTAAAGCCCATTTTCATTTATTTTGTGCACACTAGAATGACTCATGCAGCCAGTGGCAGAAAACATCAGCAGGGTGGTTTATAAACATCAGCCTTGTGCACAAAAATCCCCACATCCTACAAGTTGTGCTCCCCAAGCCCCAGGGAAAAGCCTGAATGCACAGACAGGAAAAATGCACCTTGCATGGGGCCAGGAGGCTGAGGCAGGAATTTCATGAGCAGGCACTGGGGGAGTGCTCCAGAGAGAACAAAAATCCTGTGTGCACCCTCATCGCCCTCATTTAACTAAAATCAAAGCAGGCTAAATCATAGGACAGCAAATCCTTTAAAATGAGGAGTTCATCTTCAAATGCTTCACCTTGGGAAGCACAAATTCACTTTGCAAGGGGTAAAGAGGGATCAAAATCGACTCAGGAACAAAACAAACCCCCCCAAATTAAAACCCCAGCAGAGAAACCCAGCTCTGGCTGGGCCAACCCCATCTCCAATTTCAGATTTCACTACAGAACTCCTCACAGCTAATTACAGCCCTCGCCTCCTGACTCTGCTGAAAGTGGAAGCTGTTGTAATTATTTACTGATACACTAATCCAGGTTGGTGATGAGGGTGTTTAAAATCAAGCCCACATTCATTTCAATGCCCACACTGCCTTTGCAGAACAACACAGCTCCGAAAACCACATGAAAATCGTTTTTAATCGACTTCCCAGCGCTTTGTTTGGGTTGGTTTTTTTTCCCTTGAATTTTGGGATTTTACCTGTGGGATCGAAGTCGTGGGTGCTGCTGCAGCGTTCAACCTTCTGCTTCTTGTCAGCTGGAGACTCTCTGCTCAGAATGCTGCCGTGTCTGGGGCACAGAAAAGCAAAATATCCTCACACCAGAGCCCACAGGAGCCGCCTGAGCGCTCACACAAAGCTCAGCCAGCTCTGCCTGCTCACCAGAAATTCACATTAAAGCGCAGGCATCGAGTTGCCTTTAAAATATTTATTCCCAGGCTGAATTCAGAGGGGAAAATGATCTCCCTTGGAATCTCTGGGAGGGGATCCAAGGCTCCAGGAACAGTCTTGGTAACCTCCAGAACTGATAACAAGTGCATTCTCTTTAGCACTCAACATCAGCCCATGTTTTATCTTAAAAGCCAAATAAATTTAATGGAAAAAAAACCCTCCTGAAATGTCAAATCTCCCAGCAAACTTTAAATATTGCAGCATGCCAAAATTAAAGATTTAGGATCTCCCCAGAAGGGAAGCACCTGTACCCTGCCTCCCTTTCCCTCCCTGACCATCTCAAAGCTCAGGTAAGATGAGCCCCAGCCACGTCACAGAATGCAAATGCTCACCCCATGCCAAGGACACCACCAATAAATCTATTTTTGGCACCTCATCCCCATCTGGATATTGATTTCCTCACATCTGTAATGGGCACTACAAGCTGTGTTTATATATATATATATCTATATTTTAAAAACTTTTAAAAACATTCCCCCTGCAAAAATGCTGCAGCATAATTTACAATACAGACAAAAAAGCAAATTTCAGGAACTCACCTCGAAGGTTTTTTGAGAGGAAACCTGAAAAGAAAGAAAAAAAAAGAAGTTTAATGAACTTTTATTTTTCAATATTAGGTTTGATATCAGCATTAGTGCTTAAATACAAAGAGTTATTTTACACTTCTGTGGTACCTTCACAAAAAACCATCTCTATTTTCATGGAACTCCACGAACTTTGAGGCAAGTGCAATAAAATTGAAATTAGATTACCTATTCCAGGTAGTATTATACAGACAGATAACAAAAGCAACAAATCCAAAGCTGAAGGGAGAACCAAGTATATTTGTATTTTTAATTGAGGACACAGCCTCGAGCTGCACCAAGGGAAATTTAGGTTGGATACCAGGAAAAAGTTTTATTACAGAAAGGGTGATAAAGTTCTGGAATGTTCTGCCCAGGGAGGTGGTGGAGTCCCCATCCCTGGGTGTGTTTAACAAAGCCTGGATGTGGCACTGGGTGCCAGAGTTGAGTTGAGGGGCTGGGGCTGGGTTGGACTCGATGGTCTTGAAGGTCTCTTCCAACCTGGTCATTCTGTGAATTTCTGTGAATTCTGTGAATTTCTATGAATTTCTGTGAATTCTGTGAATTTCTGTGAACAGCTCCAGAGCCAGGCTCAGGTGAAAGGAGGCTGGAGCCAAAAGGGGTTTGGAATCTTCTCCCAAATGGGTGAAGGATAAGCGGGAACAGCCTCGGGCTGGGCAGAGCAGGAATTTCTCCCTGGAAAGGGTTGTTGGACACTGGGAGGGTCTGGAGTTCCCATCCCTGGAATTGGCATTTCTGTGATCCTGAGCTGAGACACAGCCCCAGCCCCATCCCACAACCAAACCATTCTCCCAGCGTTTTCCAGACCATTCCAAGCAAGATTCCCTGACTGGCAGCACAAAACTGCCCCAAATGCTCCTCCTGTCACCTCCTCCCCTCTGTAATTCCACCTGGAGCGGCCCAGGCAGGAAAAGCCCAGCCCTAAAGCTCCAGGAGCTCCCTCCCCATTACCTGAAAACCCCGAGTGGCTGCACAGAGCCAGGCTGAGCCCTCTCTGGGAGCAAGAGCTGTGCCATCAAATGTGGATACACCCAAAACTGGCCAGCTCCCACATGCCAAGCCCCTGTGCAAACATGCACTAATATGGAACTCCACAACGAGCATCTGATGACACATTAGGCAAGGGAAATTAAAATGCTGTCTGCCTGTTCCTGAAAATAATTATCCACAGCAAGACACTTGCCATCTTTCAGATAACAGCATTGAATTCAGCTGAACTACAACAGCAGCTTCCAAATTAAGGGGGTAGATAGGGCCTGTGATTGCATAAACAGCAAAAAGTTAATTAATTGAAAGCAAGAAGTGGTAATCCTCCTTCCTCCTGCCCCCAAAAGATTTATTTTAATCTTAAAAGCCTGGGAAATCCACTCTGATTCAAATCAGAACCATCCTCTCCTCGTGGTGCTCTACCTGCAAAGCCACATCTCTGCAGCATCCCATCCCCCAGTGACCAACTGCAGGCAGGGAAGGAGGGCTTGGTACAGGACAGGCAGCTGGGAGCCCAAAGGAAAGCAAACAAAAGTCATCTCAGGCCAATCCAACCCTGCCTGAACCCTGAGCAGCCAGCAGATGCAGCAGCAATCAAGTGTTTCACTGAAAAGCAGAAAAGAGGGGGGAAAAAAAAGGAATCCAGGGAAAGACAGAAAGAGATGTTTAGGATGAATTACACCCATTTTTTTATCTGATGCATTTGAACTTCTGAGCTGCATAAAGCACCACTAGTAAGTATTTTAATGAAGCATTTTAGTGGCAAACTTTATCCTCCAGAGGTTCTTATCAGCACCCAGAAGTGCTGCAGCATCAGGCAGAGTTTGTGGATAACTCAAAGTGAGTTCACTGCTGGACCTCTGGCCTAGCTCAGAGCTCTTGATTATCTGTGAAACACTAATGTCCTATTTTCCAGGTCCAAAAGTTGTGCAAAACCTTTCTGCTCTTTATACTAGGCTGGTGATTAATTATTTAGGAAGGAACTTTAAAGTTTTTGTAAACAAAGCAGCGCTGAAAACACCGGAATCTTTCTCAGCGCTTTGACGTTACCGGGGAATGTCCAGTTCCTGTGGGGTGGGAGCCAAAATCCCCGTTCCCAACCCACAGCTGTGCTCACAGCTGGATGGCACAGGGGGCCAGGGTCCAGCTGGCCCTGGGGAATCCTCCTGCCTGAGAAGGGACCCCATGCCAGGGCTGGGACCCCATTCCAGGGCTGAGACCCCATTCCAGGGCTGGGACCCCATCCCAGGGCTGGGACCCCATCCCAGGGCTGGGACCCCATCCCAGGCAGTGCTGGAGCCCCTTGGCTCAGCTTTCTGAGGTTCCTTCTTGTCCCAGGCAAGCAGGGATGGAGGCACGGAGAGGTTGGGGAGCAGGGATGGACACAGGGACAGGCTGGGGAGTAAAGAAGGTGGCAGGGACAAGTTGGGGAGCAGAGATGGAGGGAGGAACACTGTGGGATTAGGGATGGACACAGGGACAGGCTGGGGAGCAGGGATGGACACAGGGACAGGTTGGAAGCAGGAATGGAGGCAGGGACAGGCTGGGGAGCAAAGAAGGAGGCAGGGACAGGGTGGGGAGCCAAGAAGGTGGCAGGGACAGGTCTGGACCAGGGTTGGACACAGGGACAGGCTGGGAGCAGGGATGGAGGCAGGGACAGGATGGGGAGCAGGCACAGGTTGATGAGCAAAGAAGGTGGCAGGGACAGGTTGGGAGCAGGGATGGACACAGGGACACTGTGGGAGCAGGGATGGACACAGGGACACTGTGGGAGCAGGGATGGACACAGGGACACTGTGGGAGCAGGGATGGACGCAGGGACACTGTGGGAGCAGGGAAGGACACGGGGACACTGTGGGAGCAGGGATGGATGGAGGCAGGGACACTGTGGGAGCAGGGATGGACACGGGGACACTGTGGGAGCAGGGATGGACACGGGGACACTGTGGGAGCAGGGATGGACACGGGGACACTGTGGGAGCAGGGATGGACACGGGGACACTGTGGGAGCAGGGATGGACACGGGGACACTGTGGGAGCAGGGATGGACACGGGGACACTGTGGGAGCAGGGATGGACACGGGGACACTGTGGGAGCAGGGATGGACACGGGGACACTGTGGGAGCAGGGATGGACACGGGGACACTGTGGGAGCAGGGATGGACACGGGGACACTGTGGGAGCAGGGATGGACACGGGGACACTGTGGGAGCAGGGATGGACACGGGGACACTGTGGGAGCAGGGATGGACACGGGGACACTGTGGGAGCAGGGATGGACACGGGGACACTGTGGGAGCAGGGATGGACACGGGGACACTGTGGGAGCAGGGATGGACACAGGGACACTGTGGGAGCAGGGATGGAGACAGGGACACTGAGGGAGCAGGGATGGACACGGGGACACTGTGGGAGCAGGGATAGACACGGGGACACTGTGGGAGCAGGGATGGACACGGGGACACTGTGGGAGCAGGGATGGACACGGGGACACTGTGGGAGCAGGGATGGACACGGGGACACTGTGGGAGCAGGGATGGACACGGGGACACTGTGGGAGCAGGGATGGACACGGGGACACTGTGGGAGCAGGGATGGACACGGGGACACTGTGGGAGCAGGGATGGAGGCAGCAGATGATCCCAGCACAGCCTCTGGGCGCTGCACAGCCACTGCCCCCCACCCTCTCCTGCCTCTCCTTTCCTTCACAGGTATTCCCTAAAATCAATGGAGTAGGAAAAGGATGGGCTTTGTCCACCCAGGTTGAAGGTGAAGCTCTCCAGCCCCCAAAGCACCTCCCTTCCTGCATCTGAAATCATTCCTGGGCACTGAGTTATGAAATCACACAAGTTTTAGGCAGAAGACTCAGCTGAGCTCCAACGCTGATCCTGGCTGGGAGCATTCAGTACCACCCTCCTCCCTTCTCCCATTTCCCTGCCTGAACACCACCTGGAAGCCATCCCTCATTTCCCAAACCCTGTGCCACCACAGCAGGAAGCAGAGTCAAAATGGATAAAACCCAATCAAAAAATCACAGAGGAGCTCCTGGGAGGTTTATCTGTGTTTCACTGCAACTGATCTTCACTTGGAAATGATATTAAATCTGAAAGCAGCCCTGAAAATCCCCTCACCGTGCTACAGCACCCAGCACAACATCATTCAAATTCAAATACATTTCACCTCCTACTGTAAACAGCAGCAAGAAGGCAGAGCAGGGTGTGGTGAACAGCTGGAGCCTTAATTCCAAACGGAGCTGGCAAGTTTAGGCTCCACGATAAAAACCCTGTAGACATTTTGTCTGATAACTGATGAACATCAGCACATTTTCAAACGAGTTGTTCCACTCTCCCAAACACCAGCACCAATTAAAAGCCAAGGCAGATTTTGTTTTTAAAATGCTGGGCCCGAATAATTTGAGTCATTTAAATGCATCAAATGACTAAAAGTGTGTCTTCTTAGTCATGCTGCATTAGGAAAATCTATTTAAGGGAGGAAAATACATCCACAAGCAGCAACAGCGTGGATTAAACATTGGATTTCAGGTTAGCTCACACATAGGCACCAGCAATGCCCAATAACCACCTTGAAGCCAAGCAGGAAAAGGTGATTTGAAGACTTAATGTGTCAGAAAAGAGGAGAGCAGGGAGGATTCCCAGCTTCCAGCAGTACAAAGCATTCCATTCTAGCCTGGGAGGATGAAAATACAGCTGACCATAAATAGCACAGCATCCAGATAACCATGTGGGGTTTTTTTTTTTTTTTTTTAATTTTTTCTTCCCTCCCCTACTAAAATATTACCAGAATTCAAGTATCTGCTATCTCCAAAGCTGATCAAAGAGAAAAATATTTAGATTCAGACAAGGGCCTCAACCTTGGAAATATTTATTCATGTGCCTAACTTTAGTTCCAGGACTGCTCAGATGCCTGAAATGAAGCCTGTGTGTGTTTGCAAGGAGAAATTACTCCAAGTTGTGCCCAGATGAGTAAGAAATGTTGTGAAACCCATGCAGAAGAGAACAGCCAAAAAGTGCTTGCTTGACAGAACTAATCTTTAATTAGGAGATGAACAGTTGCAATAGAAGCTGCTTCAGTGCTTTATTAGATTCATTTAAATAAGATGTTGCTTGTTGCAGAAAACCTCTCTGAATGAATTATAAATTTCAAAGAAAAGCAGCCAACACAACTGATCATGCCAAATTCAGGAGGAGAAACAGTCCAGGCCTGATCATTGGTCTTTTTTAGGGATATATTTAGGAGGAAAGGAAAACCAAAGGTTATCTCAAAGTCCCCACAATAAAAACCCAAAATTCTGCATTTATAAAGTCTCATCCTAATTCAGGACGTTTCCACCAACTCATGAGTCAATGAGAAGCCTTTGGCCACCATCAGCTCCATGGAACTTGGTGAAAAATGATTTTAACTCACTCAGAACTCAGGAATGGTTTGGGTTGGAAGGACCCCAGAGCTGATCCTGCCATGGCAGGGACACCTTCCCCTCCCCAGGCTGCTCTGAGCTCTGTGCAGCCTGGCCTGGGACACCCCCGGGGATGGGTGTGCAGCATTTTGGGAATGCTGAGCAGGATTGTTCTCTCCTCTTGGTCACACATCCCCAAACAGATCCTGGAAAAGCCAAAGCCTGTTCCTGAGGGACAGGTAAAATAATCACTGAACAATTCCAGGACCATTCCTAGTGCATCCAGCTCCTTTAATATCCATTAAACTTCATTTTCAACACCCTGATTGCACCTCACTGACAGCACTCTGAGAAATGATGCATTTTTTTTGTCTAAATCTAGGAGGTTTTAAATGCTCTGAAAACACAGTAAGCATTGACATAAATGCTGTTTTGCAAATACCTCCCAGAATTTCATCTTGGAAGAGACAGAATGAAAGAAAAGGAAGGAAGGGAAAGAAAACCAAGGAAGGGAATCTATTTCCAGGGCTGCAGAGGCACAGATCCACCAGAGCAGGATTTTAAAGGCCCTGAGAAAGGTTTCAGGGGAGAATGCAGCACCAACAGGAACTGGAGGCATTTTTGTGTCCCAAGGAAAAGGCCTAGGACAGCCCTGACCCAACACATCCCCTCCACTCTCCTCAGCAGGAACAGCAGCTTTCTGCTGGGGCATCTGTGCCACAGATCAAAGCACAGGAGCTCAAGGAAACACTGAGCTTTTTCCATAAATTAAAAAAAAAAAAAGAAACCCAAACCCACTGCATACTGATGGCAACAGACTGGACAGGAAAACAGGGATCCAAATGGGACTCCTGGGAGCTGTCAGAGCCCAGGGATGGAATTTTGGGACCTGCAAGGAGGCAGAGCGAGGGAGGCAGAGCCCAGGGATGGATTTTTGGGACCTCCAAGGAGGCAGAGCCCAGGGATGGATTTTGGGACCTCCAAGAGGCAGAGCCCAGGGATGGAATTCTGGGACCTGCAAGGAGGCAGAGCCCAGGGATGGAATTTTGGGATCTGCAAGGAGGCAGAGCCCAGGGATGGATTTTTGGGACCTCCAAGAGGCAGAGCCCAGGGATGGATTTTGGGACCTGCAAGGAGGCAGAGGGAGGGAGGCAGAGCCCAGGGATGGATTTTGGGACCTGCAAGGAGGCAGAGCCCAGGGATGGATTTTGGGACCTCCAAGAGGCAGAGCCCAGGGATGGATTTTGGGACCTGCAAGGAGGCAGAGCGAGGGAGGCAGAGCCCAGGGATGGATTTTGGGACCTGCAGGAGGCAGAGCCCAGGGATGGATTTTGGGACCTGCAAGGAGGCAGAGCAAGGGAGGCAGAGCCCAGGGATGGATTTTTGGGACCTGCAGGAGGCAGAGGGAGGGAGGCACTGCGAGCTCTGTGTTATTTTTGTGGGAGTCCGAGGCAGCGCAGCTGACACCGTGACTCATGGAGGAATCCTCCCTGGCATTATTGACCTTGCACTGCTGACAGCTCATGGGCAGGAGTGCAGCCTTCAGAAAAGAACATGGGAAATTTAGGGAAGTGATTGGAGAGCCCACAGAGCCAACACCTTGTGTGCCAAACCCCCCTGAACACCCCCAGTGCTGCATTTGCCTCAATAAAACATCAGCAAACGCCTCCCACTCGATATTCTATCATTTTTCAGGCCACTAATGTCTCCAGCCATAACCAGAATATGCCATTCCATTTTCCTTTCAGGAGAGAAAATGCAGAGTAGCCAACAGAGCCCATCAGCATATTTCCTGATGGATCAGGGGATGGATCAATGCAAGGGACTGGTGCCATGGCAACCAACGTGCTGAGCAAAACACTGGGTTAAGATGAATTTGATAAAAAAAACAAAGTCTGGAAGGCTGGCAAGTCCCATCTGTAGGATGGGGAGGGTCAGGGCTCCAAGAGGGAGGTATTTCTGCAGGGAAGGAGAATTTCACTGGTGCCTTTCCTTCACATCTTCCTCTTGGAGCTCTAAAAAATTAAATCTCTATATACAGATTCCTCTCTCATTCTTGTGGTTGAGGGATTCATCAGGAGGGGTGAAAAGAAGGGAAGGAGAATTCTACAGGGAAGGAGAATTTCACTGGTGCTTTGCCTTCACAGCTTCCTCTTGGAGCTCTAAAAAATTAAATCTCTATATACAGATTCCTCTCTCATTCTTGTGGTTGAGGGATTCATCAGGAGGGGTGAAGAGAAGGGAAGGAGAATTCCAGGGAAGGAGAATTCTACAGGGAAGGCGAATTCTACAGGGAAGGCGAATTCTACAGGGAAGGCGAATTCTACAGGGAAGGCGAATTTCACTGGTGCTTTGCCTTCACAGCTTCCTCTTGGAGCTTTAAAAAATTAAATCTCTATATACAGATTCCTCTCTCATTCTTGTGGTTGAGGGATTCATCAAGAGGGGTGAAGAGAAGGTGGCAGTATGAGAAGGGAGCAAGAAAAGAGGAAAAAGAAACCAGCTTAAAATTATGGAAGAAAAACAGAATGCAAAGATAAATCTTTTCCATAAAACAAACAGCAAGAATTCGGAGATTTGCCTCCACACAAGGAATTTCCTGATGACACAGGAATGCATCATCATCCTATGGCCTGTAAAAATGATAAGGAGGCAACCCTGGGTTTACTGCAGGCAGCTGCAGCTCTTTGCTCAGTGTCCTTCCCTGTAAAGCCCTGAGGTGGGAAGGGTTTCAGTCCCTCAGAAAAGGAAGAAAAGCATCTCCAGAGAAGTTCCATCCACAGCTCAGCCATTCACTCCCAGCCCAAGCAAGTGCCTCAGCTATTTTCCATGACACAAGCACTTGGATTTTTCCAAGAGCTGATGTCAGGGCTTTTCATGGAGAAAGAGCTGCATTTACTGGGCAGGCAGGGAAGGAGGGCTTCCCCAGCAGCCATCTCAATGTGCCCTTTGTGCTGCTCTGCTGCTCGGGCCAGCACCCTGCAAGAACTCTGAGTCCCCAAGAAACTCTGCAAAGGGGAGGGCACAGGGACATTTCCAGCAGCCAGAGCTGTTCTGCCACTCCTGACTGATTTCCAAGGCTCAGAAGCAGCAGCAGCTTTCCCTCTGCAGGCCCTGAAGCTGTCACACAAGGCCATTTATTGTTGAATATCCCTACAAGGGGCTGCAAGCGGCCAAATTAATGAAAACTGGGGAGGGGGCACTGGAGGGAACATAAATAAACCAGGCTGCTCGTGTTTCCTTAATGCTGCCTTTAGATTCGGCCTAAAAGCAAGATTGGAGTAATAGGGGGAAGGTTTGGCCACTCAGAGCAAGCACAAAACCCTCTCAGAAACTGGTGGGGAATGGAGGCTGCCAAATCCCAGGTGATTTCCTACAGTTTCCCAACGTGACTGTTTACAAATTCCTGAATCTCTGTTTCCACCTCTGGCAGAGAAAAATTTGACAGCTTCGAAATGGAAAAAAAATTAAACACCGCAAATGCTGAAAGAGGCCAAGGTGTTTTTCTAAAAAGACTTCTAGAAAATGTTATTATCACAAAAATTTACACAAAATTTACACAGCAGGAAAGAAACATTCAGGATTTGTTCCTTTCCAAGCTTTGACTGCATGACCCATTTAGTGCAAGTGACCAGGTACAGGAGAAAGGTCAAGCTTGTGATTTCAGAAGTTATGACCCAATTTTCTCACTCATTTATTTATTTTGAAGTAGGCCATAGACAAATATTCCCAGGCCTAGAGAGCTCAAGCTTCCCTGTAGCAAGAAAAGCTGAAATATGTGGTTTGGCCATACTAGAAAAGCCCCAAAATATCCAATTTAATATAATAATTATATTTTCACACCATCTCATAAATACATTTTCACACCATCTTTGCATCCTGAGCTTTTGCTATTTGGAAGAAGGGAAGGAAGAGGGGTAGAACACGTTTGTTGTGATTCACTCCTCCAGCTTTCCCTTCTGAAAAATCCTTTTCAACCCATTTGCCCAGAGCCTGAAAGAATCAAATCCAGCACTGGGGTTTCTTGCACAGACAGGGCGTGGAGTCCAAATTAACCTGCCCTCCCTAAACTGCAGCTAATTACAGGGAAATGAAATGTTTGCTTTGCTTGCCAATAACTGCAGAAGGCAGAGCTGGCTCGGTGGCAGCTCCTCCTCCACGGCGTCTGCAACAGCCTCCCAGAGAACTGCCCCAAAAAATAAAGGAATAAACCAATTTTCTTTTCCTGAGCAGAGCAGAGAGACCCAAAGCTGTGGAGTGCCACGGGGTTTGCTTTCACCTGACACACACACACACACCCAGCCAGGGCTGGGATCACTCGTGCTGCTTTTGCATTTCATTAGGCACCAAGCCTAGTTCCTTATTAATGCCATACCCAGCTTGTGGTTGTTATGAACCAGCAACGAGCCTGGTGTGGAAACAGTCCTTAAAAACAGCAAAAGACAGCAATTAGAAAGGGAGGAGAAGGAGAAAAAAAAAAAACCCATCCCCAACACAGAGTGCACGTAATACAACTGGAAATGTAGCTTTCAAAATAGCATAATGCTGCTCCAATTAGGCAGCTTGAAGTTTTGCAAATATATGTACAAGGTTCAGAGGCACAGAGGAGTATTTGGCCCAGAGTTCACATTTCTGGGGAGTGAGTGCAGTTGCCTGGCACAGGAACAGCACACCTCCATGGCTTGGAAGTATTGAGAGTGTACTAAAGAACCTGCAGTAAGATAAATAAATAATAATGCATTTATTTTCAAATAATAAGATGGATAAATACTAATAAATTTATTATTCCTCCTGAGTGTCTTTCAAAAGATGTTTTAAAGAAGTGACAAGGCCAAGCTGTTGTGCTCCTCAGCATTGTCAGCTTTCCCTGGTTTAATGTGGCCACCAAGGTGAGCAGAGGAAAGGATGGGAGAACTGGGATTGTCCAGCCTGAAGGAGAATTGGGATTATTCAAAATTGGGAAAGGCTGGGAGAATTGGATTGTCCAGCCTGGAGGAGAATTGGGATTCTTCAAAGTGGGAAAGGCTGGGAGAATTGGGATTGTCCAGCCTGGAAGAGAATTGGGATTATTCAAAAGTGGGAAAGGATGGGAGAATTGGGATTGTCCAGGCTGGAGGAGAATTGGGATTCTTCAAAGTGGGAAAGGCTGGGAGAATTGGGATTGTCCAGGCTGGCTTTGGGGTGACCTCGTTGTGGCCTTCCAGGAGCTGAAGGAAAGGTGGAGAGACTCTTGGCAAGGGCTGGGGTGACAGGGTGAGGGGCAATGGCTCCACACTGACAGAGAGCAGGGTGAGGTTGGATATTGGGAAGGAATTATTCCCAGGGAGGGTGCAAGGTGCCCAGAGCAGCTGTGGTGGATCCAAGGCCAGGCTGGAGCAGCCTGGGACAGTGCAAGGTCTCCCTGCCCATAGGACTGGCTGACATTTAAGGTCCCTTCCAACCCAGTCCACCCTGGGATTCTGTGATTTCCCCTGACAACATCAGCAGCACTTCCCCCCATGGATTTACACATTCCAGAGGCATTATCAGCTTGTCTGCCCTGCTGCACACCCCAAAAGTTTCATTAAGTTTTTGACAAACGAGGTCAGCAGGCACCTTGCCTTCATTTAAATTTCCCTTCAGCCCTCGTTAGGCTGTTTTAGAGGTTCACGTGCCTTTACTGCTCTGGAAATGTAAACCAAGACTTGCCTGCTCGTCAGAAGCAGCAGTTTATGAGTTCAAAGCTAAGCAGACACTCAACCCAAAAGCATTTCCAGCCCTGCCTTCCCTTCTCCCACTCACTGATGAACCTTTGGCCAAATTACACCCATTCTGCATGGGATGTGCAGACAACATCCACCCCTCTGACCTCTGCAGAGCTTCTAAATATTTCCCAGCTGCCATAAACTAATTTACAGTTAATATGTCTAAAACCACCCAAAGGCAAAGTGCTCCCAGTGGCTTAATTTACACCAAGGGAAAAATTGGATCCACAACTTTACAAAGGAAAGCTGCAGCACGGAGAGAATCAAGAAATCATTACCACAGTGTTGCTTAACCTGTACAGTGTATTTTTAGCTCTTAGTCCTTCACAGCTAATTCTGCCCAAGTTTTACTCCTGTAGATACAAACACCAAGGGCAACCAAACTATTTGAGCCTAAATTCCAAGTATGCAACTAAATGAGCATTTCACCTTGCTGGCTTTCCACACCTCCCTGCAGGGTTTCTGTCCCAGCATTCCCTCAGATTTTAGAAGCATCCACGGAAAGTTTCTCCACCATACATTGCAGTTTTCCAAAAAAAGCAAATGTGATGTCAGCTCAGTTATAAAGAGATCAGCAGTGCTGTAGTGTGGAGTTGAAGCTATCTCAGTTGTTTCAATGGCCCTAAGAAAAAGAAAGAGGCTTCTGGGATATGCAAACCTATTATTTCTGCCATAAATGCAGCTCTGGCCCATAAAACACGAGAGGAAAGATGCACATAGCACACATTGCACGAGGAGGGAAAATATGTACACAGGCATTTGTGGCATGCTTTGCTCCTTCCCATTTCATCTCCCCACCATCTAAACTACAGCAAAAATCCAGAAATACTGACTGGGAAGGAGTGGAGCAGAACACAGGATTAGGATTTCTCAGCAACATCAAGCCCTGTTTTTTCCACTGTAAAATGGAAGATAAAAATCCAGGAGTGAAGCTCTTTGTAAAATGGCTCAAGATCCTGAGCACAGCCTGTGAGTCAAACCCAGAGCTATTAATAGGTCTCTGGATGTGTTTGTATTAGTATTTGCCTCTTGGGACTTGTAAAATACATTAAAATACAAGCAAAAAAAAAAAAAAAAAAAAGAAAAAAAAAATCCAAACAAATATTTAGTCAGGAAAGCTCCCAGCTGCTAAAAGGTGACTGCAGCAAAATTCTCAAAAAAATAAGTGGAAGGGGTTTGGAGATAACCAAGGTAGCAGAAACAGCAATGCCAGATTGGAGCTGCTCCCCCACTGGGTTCAGTGACACCTTCAGCTCCTGGTGCCTCCCCCTCATCATGCAGCATGATGACAACTGCCAGCCCTCACTGGCTGTATTTATATTTATATTAAAAAATAAACAACAAATCCCCTCACCATCTCAAAGCCTTTCTACATCACAATCTCATCTATTAGTACAAAACACTGCATTTTCTCTCAGTGCTGATGGCTGTCACTGGATCAACACTGCCTCAAATCTGTCCACACCATCACTGGGACTGATACAATTTGTTTAAATTTTAGAACACTTTGCAATAAAATAATAAAAACCAAATAAAACAGTGAAAAATGTATTCAGAAAAATAAACCCCACCCAAAACACTCAAGAGATGGTTGCTTGAGCACCAGCAGCTAATTTAACATCAACATGCATAAAATATCAACTTATCAAAAATCACATTCCCTGTGGCTGGTGAGGAGGCTCTGGTATGGAATTACTGGGAAATGGAAAGAAGGGAGAGCTGCCAGCATCTACATCCAAAGCATCTTTCCAGGCTGTCAAAACCTTTGTTCTTCAGCTCAGCCACCAAGACACAGATTTCCACAGCAAACACATTAAACTGGCCATTTTCACAGCAAAACCACAAAGGAGTAACTCAGGTTTGCATAGTAGCTATTAAAAGATGAAAGACAAAAAAAAAAAATAAAAAGGAGACAAATCTCCCCTCCCAGTAGATACTAAAGGAAAAATCCTTTTTCTCTGCTCTGCACCCAAGGCAGGTAGTCCTGGCTCAGGGAAACAAAGGCTCAGTGTTACCTGTTCCACACGCCAGGGGCAGCTGAGCAGGGACATCCCAAAGGGCCATGGCAGGCAGAGGAGCTCTGATCCCAAATCCTCCCGTCCCTGGAGCCTCCGGGGCTCCCAGGCTCGGGGATCCTCGGGAGGAACCCGCGGATCGTTCAGTGACCACGGGGGGAGCGAGGAAACTCCACCTCTCCTGTCCCACCTCCTCCTCCTCCTCCTCCTCCTCCTCCCAGGCAGCAGCAGCAGCAGCCGGGGCTGGAAATATTTATCTGTATTTGCTATAGTTGAGGATGTGTTTGGTTTTTGTGAGCATCTATGGGTGTGCATACAATTATATGCATATATATATATATATATATACACACACACACATAATATCTAAATATATATATAATATAGAAACATTATTATATATAATATATATTATATCATATATTATACATAATATATAATATATAAATATATTGTATAAATATATAATATATAAATATATATTACCTATTTAATATATTTAATATATTTATTATATATATACATTTATTTACAAATATATGTATTTATATATATATGTATATATATGTATTTTTATATACATAAAGATCTATTTTATATATTTTATATCATGTTATTTAATATTTCTATTTTATATTTAACCTAATCCTCTCCTGTCCCAGCTCCTCCCAGGCAGCAGCAGCCCAGAGCAGCAGAGAGAGAGCTGGGATAGCAAAATTCAGCTTTTCCAGCTGTCCTGGGGGCTGAAAAATATTTATCTATATTTCTATATTTATGGATATGCTTGGTTTGTGTGCATCTATATGCGTGCATAGAAATGCATGCACATATATATGCATATATATATATTAAATATATCTGTAAATATATATTATATAAAATACATATATAGAGAGTATATAGTAGTCTATTATATATAGACTATAAATAGATATTATATATATGTATATAAAATTTTATATATGAAATTATAAATATGAAATTGTAAATACAAATAATATCTAAAATTATAGATATTCATATCTATAACATGAATATATCTGTTATATATTATTGTATCCTATACATTTATGTTTATATTATATATCGTTATGTTTATATTATGTACTATTATATTTATGTTATGCAATATATATTATATAGTATTTATAATATGAATATGAATAATATATAAAATTAGAAATAAAATATGTATATAGAAGTATATAAATTTATGTATTATATATAAAATAGAGATGGTTATAGAGTATTTTAGAGTATTCCTCTAATATAGAGTAATACAGAGTAATAACCACCTCTCTAATACAGAGTTGGTTATAGAGTATACAGAGTATTACTCTATATTAGTGATAGAGTATTACTCTATATTAGTGATAGAGTAAATTGGTTTTACTTATTAGCAAAATGCACGTACCATTAAGAGAAAGGAGGCTGTGACAGAGATAGTTATACAGTGTATTAGAGTATATTACTCTATATTAGTTATAAATTGTTTTTATTTATTAGCAAAATACACATACCACTAAGAGAAAGGAGGCTGTGACAGAGATGGTTATAGAGAATTTTAGAGTATTCCTCTAATATAGAGTAATACAGAGTAATAACCATCTCTAATACAGAGATTATAAATATAGAGATTACAGATTACAGATAGATCTATAGGTTATAGAGTATATAGAGTATTACTCTATATTAGTTATAGAGTAAATTGTTTTGACTTATTAGCAAAATACACATAACACTAAGAGAAAGGAGGCTGTGACAGAGATGGTTATAGAGAATTTAATATAGAGTAATACAGAGTAATAACCATCTATCTAACACAGACATTATAGATTATGTTTAGAGATTAGAGATTATAGATTGATCTATAGGTAATCAAGTATTACTCTATATTAGTGATAGAGTAAATTGGTTTTACTTATTAGCAAAATGCACGTACCATTAAGAGAAAGGAGGCTGTGACAGAGGTGGTCATGGAGTATATTAGAGTATATTACTCTATATTATATTAGAGTGTATTACTCTATATTAGTTGGAAATTGTTTTGATTTATGAGCCAATCACAGCCAAGCTGTGTCGAGGCTCTACAAAGTCACAAGTTTTTCTTTCGTATCTTTCAGCCTTCTGCCTGTATCCTCTCAGGATTCTTTGTATAGTCTAGTATAGTATTCTTTAATATATTATAGGTCATAAAATAATAAAATTAATGAAAATTAGGTGTTTCTAAAACATCACACAAGTCCCAAAAATAATAAATTAGCCTTCTAAGAACATGGGGTCAGGCTCATCACTCTTCCCTGTGTGCAAATACCAGTCTGCCCCTCTCTGCCAGGCACAGAGGCAACCTCGGAGCTCAAACCAGGCGGGCTCTGAGGTTTTTGGAGTGGTGAAGCCCCAGGGAAGGGCTGCAGGGTGAAGGGGCTGTTTGCTTTTTCTGCCCCAATAAGCTAATGAAGTTTGGGAGCGGTGCTGGACAGAAATTTCTTCACGCTACGCTGTCTGTTTGTGTTTGATTAATGTAAATCTCACCAGGGCTGAGCACGCCCCGGGCTCCAGCTCTCCATTAACCAGCCAGAGTGCCACGTACAGACTGAGCAGGCAAAACCAAGATCTCTATTTTAGTCCTTGCCATAAACCCCAGAGAACTCCACCAAACTCATTTCTGGTGAGCTGATTTGAATTACACTCCTCCTCACTGAACTCTGCTTTTTTTTCCCCCCTTTCCCAAATTAAAAAATGAAACTGCAGCAAACCACTTTAATATATTAATGAGTTATTTTCTGTTTAGATTATTTTCTTTTCAGATTATTTTCTTTTCAGATTATTTTCTTTTCAGATTTCCTCAGTTCTCATGACCAAATTTTTCAGCCTGTCCAAGGGATGCTGGTACCAAACATCATCTCCAAGCCACAACTGCAGCAAGGCTGCAATTACCCAAAAGACAGGAAGCCAAAGAAATCAACTCCTACCCCTCCATCTCCCTGCTCCATGCAATCATTTCCCAGCCAGAACTTGTATTTTCCATGCTTCTCCCTTTCCCAGTGGCATGCATTATCATTTTTGAAATAGCAGAGGCCTCTGTCTCATTGGTTCCTATTTTGAAACGTTTGCCCAGCTCCTCAATTTTCTAGGAATTTCACAAATCAGAAAATGTCAGCTGTCCAGAAGAAAATGGTAACCAGAGGGAAGGAGAAAGCCAGGCCAGGATCAGCTCAGATCCTCAGAGGAACATTCCTGTCACAATCCTTGGGAAGGGAAAAAATCATCAATATTGGGATTTTCAACCGCTGTGGAATCACAGAGTTAATGAAACCAGGGAAAAGGGGCTGAAAATCCCAGTTTATTATTCATGCCTGAGTGAGAATCACATGCACCAAACAGCCTCTGCTGAGGGTGTCAAAACAGAGGTATTTTTAAACTTGGGTTACAGTCTAAAATCAAACATTTCCACATTTTTTCTCCCTAATGCTTCTCATTATCAAGTGAAACACAGATGGGACAATCTGGAAGACCAATAAACCTTAACTTACTAAAGGATATTTTGGTTAAAACATTGATATTTCCTATTTCCTTCTGTGTACAGAGCAAATTCACATTTCCCAGCTGCCTGTCTCAGTTTACCCCTACCACCAATTTAAGGTTCCAGGTTGCTTTACAATCATAAAAATACATAAAACATTATAGAGTATTATGTATTATTTTACATATTTTATCTACTTATTTATGTCTTTTACATATTTCTGTCTTTTATAGACGTGTTTTATATATATATACATATATATATATATATATATATATAAAATACTTGCAAAAAGACCCTCAAATTTATCCATTTTAAATTTTCTTGCAAAATATTTAACTTGAAGTCATTAAAGTCAGTGAGGAGGAACCAGGAATCCAAAAGGAATATGCTTCAAGGCTTTTCACTCAGAAGGGACATTTTCAATTCCCTCAAACATAACAATTCTGTTGCTGGCATGAGCACTTGGGAAAATAAATGCATTTGTACCATAAAACAAGCTTAAAAGGGTCAGAAATGGATATTGCAGTTCCTCTTTCTTACAAAGGAGTCAAACAGACTTTGAAGAATCCAAATGAAATTTCAGTCCATCAGGAAAAACATTTAATATTTTAAAAAAGGACTTTAGGGCACAGTCATGTAAGGCTTAACTGTCGTCTGCAATTTTTTTTTTTTGCTTATGGAAATAATTAACTTTAAAAAATGAGAGGATTAATTTTTACTTCTATTTTATCAACAGTTTTAGGGAGAAAGCAACACAATACATCCCTTTCAAGTGCAAACCAACACAGCTGCCAGGAAACAGTGGAAAAACAAGAAAGATTCAGGAATGGAAGCTTCTGTCTTGCTTCCTACTCTGATTTCCCAGATTTCCTTCCCCCAGCACGCTCAGTCACAGGACTTAATAAGAAAACAATTTGGAGGAGGGGAAAAAAAATGACCATAAAAAGCAAGAAAGTCTGATGCAATCAGGTTTTTAGGAGAAATTAAGAGATAGCCAAGAAGTGGTAAGGACTGGAAATGGAATATCACTGTTTTAAATCCACGGGGATTTCTACAGTCCTGGACAACAGCAGGGAAGGAAGATAAGGAAAAAGTATGGAAAAAAATACATAATTATAAAAGAAATCTCTCCTAAGAACATGGGAAAGATGGAGTAGGAATAAGGAGTGATTTAGAGAGTTGTCTTGGCCTAGTCAAAGAATAATAAAAATAATGAAAATTAAGTGTTTCTAAAGCATCACACAAGTTCCAAGCCTGAATATCCCAACATTTTCCAATCTCTGTGCTCCATCCTTCATTACAAAGAAGGGCAATTTTGGTCTCCAACATTTTGTATTGATTAAGGAATTCTCTCCTCCTTGCAAAGCCTCACCACTCATTCAACCCCAGCCCTGTGCTGCTCAGGCTGGGCTATGGTCACAACCCTCTTTAGAGAGCTGTCTTTGCCTGTTTAGAGTAAAAAATAATAAAATTAATGAAAATTAAGCGCTTCTAAAACATCACACAAGTTCCAGGCCTGAACATCCCAGAATTCTTCGATCTCCGTGCAAGGAACAGCAATTCTGGCCCCCGATATTTTGCATTGATTAAGGAATTCCCTCCTCCTTGCAAAGCTCCTCCCCTGGTTCAATCCCAGCTCTGTGCTGGCCAGGCTGGCCTTTGGTAAATATTTACACAGAATTTCCAGACCTTTCCCCCAGCAAGGAGCAGGCCTGGGAAAAGCAGAACTTCCCAGAACTTCCCAGGGCTGCGCAGGGCGGGAGGCGAGCGCTCCCCGAGGAATGGAGTCCCCACCCCTGTGGAAAGGATCCAGGAGGATCCAGCATCCCTGGATGTGTGGCACATCCCATCCTGCAGGGCTGGGGGAGCCCTGCCAGGAAATCCTCGGCCTTCAGCTCCCCACATTCCCAGGATCCTGTTTGGGATGTGGGAACTGCCCCTGGAAGTGTCCAGGACCAGCCTGGGAGAGTGCAAGGTGTCCCTGCCCATGGGATAGAATCACCCCAAAGGTCCCTCCAAACCCAGCCCAGGCTGGGATTCCATCATGGGGCATTGGCAGCTTAGAGAGGCCAAACCTCACTCAGAATTTCTGGGAAATTCAATCAGGTATGGATGGAAAAAATCTGTTATTGGTAAAGAATTCCATGCAGACCAGGATATGGATAGATGGACACAGGCATTTTCAAGCAGTGAACCCCTAATATTATAAAACATCACATCAATAAATAAAAAGCTTGCCAACACTTTTTATTAGCCCCAAAAATTCTCAGTGAGAGAATGGCTGCCCAATTTCCCCATCAAAATATCCAAATACTCCACAGAGCTTTGCATTAGCACTGACCCTCATTCTCTCCCTTTTCTTTAGGCTCATAATGTTCATTCCTCCTATTTTATATCAAGGAACAAAGTCCATCCCACACATCCTAAATAAACAGGAACTAGCAGAAGACTGCTATGGGTTGGGGCTTTTTTTGAGAGAATATGTAAATATTAAAGTACAGACAAGAAGAAATGTAAGAAATCTGACATATTTCAGCAAGGACTCAGAGCCCACCCAATGGCCTGCACCTTTCAGACACATCTGAGAAACACCTGAGTCTTTTCAAGCACGAAAATCCTGCCCTGCTCTCTCAGTACATCCCAAAAAAGCCATGAAGCTGTTAGAGGCACACAACTGCACTTTAATCAAGCGTGGGGAATTTAAAATTTTCTTTTCTCCATCAAAAAAAAGAGTCTGTGTGTTGTCTCAAAACCTCTCATTGCTCTACAAGCAGCAAAGGACTAAGAAATTTTTTTCTCTGGGTTATGTTTTCTGGAGAGCAGGAGACAACCTGATGAAGAAATGAGTTAATATTTGATGTGAGTATCCCAGCTATGCTGGGTTACATAAGAGGCAGTGGAAGATGAAGACACAGCAGCTCCCTCTCAGGAATTTCTGCAAGTCAGAGGAGCTGAGCTGAAGGACAGCTTAGAGCAGCTCAAATAATCATTTTCCAAAGCCACTGCTTCACACAGACCAACCCTTCATTACCTCAGCTCCTTCAATTACTGGAACTTCGCTGGGAAAACAAAAAACTGAGGTTCAGAAACAGGAAATTGTTTTTGCAGTAAAATGGAGATGGACAATTGAAGAGGGAATGCTGCTCAGATCAGCCATTCTGCCTTACATCAGCACCAGAATTCCTCTTTTAACGAAGAAGTGACACCTTGGGATGCACAGAAAATATCACAGATATTTGGCACATTCAACTTATTCAGGAAGGCAAAGCACAAGCCAGAATTCCTGCAAACTTTCAGTATTGTTCAACTATTTTGCTATATACTATTCAACTATTTTTGCTATATTTTTCAGCTATTTTGCTATATTTTTTCAACTATTTTGCTTTTATATTTTTCTATTTTATTATTATTATTATTTCTATTATTTTTGCTTTTATATATTTTTATTTTTAATATACTTTCATATTATATAATATATACTTTTATATAAAATTGTAAATATAAATCATGCATAATATTATAGATATGAATATATATAATGTGAATATAATATATTCTAGATTATATATTTTCTATGGTATATATTATTATACTTATGGATTATTATACTCATAGATTATTATACTCATAGATTATTATACTCATAGATTATATAAGAGGTAAGCAAATGTTTTTAGGATGGAGATGAGAGTGCCTTAAGAAAAGCTCTCAATTTTTCAAGTACAATCATGGGCTGTAACAGTCACTGAATGAAACCTGAGGACAGCATCTGCACCATGCCAGGGAAAATTCAAATTCAAGCAGGCACAGAAGATAGAAAAGATTAAATGCCATGCAGAAGTACTACCCACAAGGGAAAAAGCAATAAGTGATCAAGTGAGTGGGTGGGAAAATCAACTTTCTTGCTGGAGCTACAACTCAATTTATTTTTTAGGATGATTCAGCACCTGAATCCTGTGCTCTGGACAAAACCACCTCCTGGGCTGCAGGCAGCTGAGCAAAAAGCCCAGCTCAGCAAAAGTTAGGCTTAGACTGGCAACCCAGCTTAGAGTCAATCATTACAAGGCTGAAGCACAGCTGTCTGCTTTTAATGCACGGCTGCATTAACCCTCAGCAAAGTGCTTTAAAATCAGCCCTAAAAAAAAATTAAAAAATAAAAGAGAACACTGAATCATTAAAACTTTCAGCACAGAATTTTAACTCCGAGCATTTGCTGCTAATAGATATTACTGGAGTGATCTAAGCCAAGAAAAGAATTACAGAAAATTATCATTTTCGACTGTGTCACCCAACAAGCAGCTGAATGGTTTCTACAGACAGTAATTAAAATAAGAAAGTTCTGGTACAAATATGGAAACTGATTAAAAGACAGCTGTGAAGTCTGCTAAATCTGTGATTAAAAAAAAAAAATAAATCTGCACAAGCAAAACATGAAAGATCCTCTATGAAAGAAAACCCTCTTTCAGTTTCATTGTCTGGGCTGACTTCTGGCATAGGAAAATGAGTTCTATGGAGCTGCATTGAAAAGGTCACCGAGTTTCCTTCCTTGATCTTTTACCATGAACCATTTTAGAAGGCATGAAACATTTCAGAACAGCCTATCTAAACAAATTTTTGCTTATCCTGTCATTGAATTAAGTTCAACCAATTCCAGTAAGTTTGACCAAAAAAAAAAAAAAAGCCCCCCCCCAAAGCAGCTCTAAAATATAATATTTATGCCAGCCACTAAATGCAAACTTGAGTCCATGCCAAAACAGCATAAATTAGAAAAAAGTCATTATTCTATAGCTGACAACTTGAAAAGAGAGCAATGAGAGCTGGGAAACTCCATTTGCTAAGGCAAAATCCATTTCATTCACAGCAAACTGACCCCAGTTGTTAAATCTGTGTCATAATTCAGAGAGGGAGAAAAAACCCAGCACCAATTCCATGGATTTAGCACTCAATACCTTGCTGTGCTTCACTCCAGGGCAGGGAATTGTCAGCAGTAAATACTTCCAGGCCTGTAAAACTCCAGGAACTGCTCACTATTTGTCAAGAAGCAGGGAGGGAGGGGCAGACCTTCATTTATTCTTTCCAAAGAATTTTTGCAGGTCCTTTTTAATTCACCATAAATTTCATCCCAGCCCAGTTTTACAGTACAAAACATAAACAGACTCAAGGACAGGATCAAACATCGAAATGTTGACCCCAGAACAAGTCAGGACTGGTTTTATCATTATTCCATCCCACACCTGCAGCCTTATAGACCCAAATTCAAAAAGCAGGGAAGAAAAACCCAAGTAAAAATGCAATTTAGCAATACCTGTACTCACAGCCCCAGCCTCTGAAAAGGCATAAATCTATTTTTTAATGCATTAAAACATAGTTTTATTTTACCACCGCTTCAGTACAACAAAAAACACACAAATTTAGATTTGCCAGTGTTTCCAGGTACTGTTAATGAGCAGAACACCAGCTTATGTCCCCCAAAATTCACTTTATTTTTGACTCTGTTCTCCAGCCAACATTGGGATAACCCACAGCCTTTTCCAGGGCTCTGCATCTCCCCTTCCCCTAAAGCCCAGCACCAAAGGCACACACAGGGAGGAAAGGGAGGTTTCAAACCTTGCCAGGAAGTTTCATTGTTTAACTCCAATTTTATTGTTTAACTCCAATTTTATTGTTTAACTCCAATTTTATTGTTTAACTCCTGCATCTGCCCCTGGTTTGAGACTCCAGAGCAGGAGGGTTCACACAGCTCACTGCCCCTCCTCTGAGGGGCCTGGCAGCTGATTCACCTGAATTTTTTATTCTTTACTCATCATATATTTGTACTGTGCTGGACATGAGGTGCTTCCTGCTCCTCAGCAGGGCAGAAATCAGGGAAATGTTAACCCAGTGCCTGCTTTGCAGGTAACATTTGACCATCAAATAAACAACATTTAGTGTTATAATTTCTGTTTTAGCAGAGCAGGCACACACCTCACCTACAGAAAGTTGAATTATCCATCAAACAGACAACATGAAGTGTTATAATTTGCTTTAGCAGAGCATGCACACAGCTCACCTACAGAAAGTTGAATTATCCATCAAACAGAAATCAGGGAAATTTTAACCCAGTGCCTGCTTTGCAGGGAACATTTGACCATCAAATAGACAACATTTAGTGTTATAATTTGCTTTAGCAGATCATGCCCACAGATCACCCACAGAAAGTTGAATTATCCATCAAATAGGTAACACAAAGTGTTATAATTTCTGTTTTAGCAGAGCATGCACACAACTCACCTACAGAAAGTTGAATTATCCATCAAATAGATAAAATGAAGTGTTATAATTTCTGTTTTAGCAGAGCATACACACAGCTCACCTACAGAAAGTTGAATTATCCATCAAACAGAAATCAGGGAAATTTTAACCCAGTGCCTGCTTTGCAGGTAACATTTGACCATCAAATAGACAACATTTAGTGTTTTAATTTGCTTTAGCAGAGCATGCACACAGCTCACCTACAGAAAGTTGAATTATCCATCAAATAGGTAACACAAAGTGTTATAATTTCTGTTTTAGCAGAGCATGCACACAACTCACCTACAGAAAGTTGAATTATCCATCAAATAGATAAAATGAAGTGTTATAATTTCTGTTTTAGCAGAGCATGCACACAGCTCACCTACAAAAATTGAATTATCCATTGAATAGACAACATTTATTGTTATAATTTCTGTTTTAGCAGAGCATGCACACAGCTCACCTACAGAAAGCTGAATTAGTTATGGCTGTTAGCAGCTGGATCAGAGTCACCCATGCCTAAAAAAACCACAACTCTCTCCCTGTTTGCTGTCCTGGCAAACTCTAAATGCCCAAACAACCTTTCATTTCCAATTTCCTCTGTATCAACCAGACACATTCATCACCCATCAGCTGCCCACATCTCACAGGATGAACAAAATGTTGTGTTAGCACCAGAACCAGCAGCTGAGCTTGAGGAACTGAGATGGTCCAAAAACCTTTTTGTCCAGGATTTTCTCCTGGGAAGCTGAGAAGCTTCAGAGAAAAATGAAAATAACAATTATCTGATTTTCTTCTATGTTTTGCTGCTTTAGAATGTGGTTTGGGCATTGTTTACTAACAGGTGATTGTTTCATTACTTTCTGCTGGGAATTGTTTTTATTTAATGGCCAGTTGGGGCCAAGCTGTGTCAGACTCTGGAAGGAGTCACAAGTTTTCATTATTATCTTTTTAGCCTTCTGTCTGTATCTTTTAGTACAGTTTAGTATAGTATTCTTTATATAATATAGCATCATAAAACAATAAATTAGCCTTCTGAGAACATGGAGTCAGATTCATCATTCCTTCCTCCCTTCGTTGGGGGTCTCTGAAAATCCCACAAAGCTGTAAATGTAAAAATTAAGTCCTGGTCAGCAGCAGAATGTCAGTGCTGAGTGCATTAAATTATTAAATATTTAAGGTCTTTAACACCCATGTGCTGTGCCATTCACAGCTGGACAAGATTATAAGAAGTCACTGCAACAAGTTTTTCCATTTTGCCGAGCACCTCCAGCCAATGCAACTTGGATTTAATTTTTTGAAGCGAGTTATGCTGCTCTTTTTGGATATAGCATAAAAAGGCATCCATGTGTTCACCAGAAGCATTAAGGAACTGAGACGGTCCAAGACAGCCCATTTACAGAAAAGAAACCTGTAAATGTGAAAATGAAGCCCTGGTCAGCAGCAGAATGTCAGTGCTATCAAAGCACAGGGAAATGCAGTTTTCCCCCAGTTCAGTAAGGTAACTCCTCCCAAGGTATTTGCTGCAGCAGGGAAACCTCCAGGATGCCAGAGCAGGGCTTTAATCTAAAGCAAACATCTCCACGTGATGGAACAGAGGGAGAGGGGCAGAGCCTACAGACAAAATTCATTTCTGCTGGGCATTTCCTCCTGCACATCTTCATGGAACTGGGGAGCAGATCCAGGGATGCTGCCACCAGTCTCAGCACAAGTGAGAGAGAATTCCCTAAAATCCCAGGTATTGGAGAGGGCTCCTCACTGCCACACAGCTCCTCACAGTTGGATTTTACATTTATTCTAATTTACTGCCACAGCAAGGTGATCCAAATGCAACTCGGAGGAGAAGATGAAGAGGTTTTCACATTGAAATTTACAATTTAAATAAACAAATCATAGTCCTTGTTTGAAGTGTCCAGAGTCCCTTTGTGCTCATCCCCAAAACCAATTACAAACTACCTTTTTTATTTAACAGAAAGAAAAAAAGAACAACAAACCCCACCTCATTATTTGCATGTTCTTTGTTATTTTTCTCCTTCTTTGAAATGCTCTTTTGGGGCAAGCTTTTTGATCTAAAAGGCATTTAATTAAACAAAAAGAATCAAAGAAAGGAAAACTCTAAATCCCTATATACACTCCACAGCAGCATTTATTTGGGGGGGAATATATTCCACAAAATTAAATTTATAATATATATTCCCAGGGATTGTGCCTGGATTACCAGGGCCAGAACACAGCCAGATTCCCCCATAAAAAAAACAGGGAAACCAACTTATTTCAAGTGTAAACTTTAAGTTTCTTGAGACCTTTGCTGATCAAATCCCATCAGTATCCTAAGAATCAATCTGGAGATGTGAAGGAGCCATTTTCTGTGGATATGGAGAGCGACAGATGGAGCAAAAAATTTTCAGCAGATTCTGGGTTGCTGTGATGTTCCTGTGAGGAAGCTCAGCTGAGCCACCTCCCAGGAGCTGGGATGATGATAAAAACAGATATAGATTTTAAAAATTAAATATAAAAATATTAAAAAAATAAAAAATAAAAAAAGAAAGAATAAAGAATTAAAAAATAAGACAAAAAATAAAAATAAAATATAAAAATATAAAAAATAAAAATATAAAAAACATATAAATATAAAATTATAAAAAATAAAAATATAAAAATATAGAAAATAAAAATATAGAAAATAAAAATATATAGAAAATAAAAATATAGAAAATAAAAATATATAGAAAATAAAAATATAAAAAATATAAAAAATAAAAATATAAAAAATAAAAATATAAAAATATAAAAAATAAAAATATAAAAAATAAAAATATAAAAATAAAAATATAAAAATAAAAATATAAAAAATAAAAATATAAAAAATAAAAATATAAAAAATAAAAATATAAAAAATAAAAATAAATATAAAAAATATGTTTAAAAATACAAAAATAAGAGAAATTTAAAAGGGAGTTGGAAGGGCCAGGTTCTTTTCATCTGGCTGAATTCCAGGGAGAGGATTTAGAGTTTTCCAGGCAGCCCAAAACTGCTGCAAAGCTGTTTCCTCTCCCCCTCCCAGCCAAGCTGAATTCTCTGCTTCTGGGGGAGGAAGAGCAGCACCCAGGGCCTGTCCCCTCCTGCTGGCCCCCAGACAGGCAATGCCATCCACCCTGCCACCAAAAAAGGATTTTCCTGCCCTAAACCTGGGCTTGCGCCTGCATGGGCAGGGCCAGGAGCCCCGGGGACAGGAGGGAGGGAGGCCAAGGTGAGGGGTGAGCAGGTGCAGACACCAAAGAGCAGCTGCTGGATGTCCCTGGGAGTGGGAGAGCTGATAATGAGCGGCTGCAAGGGAAGGGAGAGGAGGTCAGGCCGTGCTGTGCCATACATTCAGCTGAAGCTGCACTGGTTAACGTCCAAAGTAAACACCACTGCAGCATTTACAGCCAGCACCAACATTCCTGCAGCTTTCCAGACTGCAAGAAACATGTGCTTGCCTTTTTTCTCCCCTTTTTTCCCCCCTCACTATTTAATTCTCACAGCAGTTTCCATAATGTGAGGGACCAACTTGGGGCTTTCAGTTGTACTCAAAGGGGCAAATAATATTTACCAATTCCCAATATTATCAAACTCTTACAATGAAGTACCTGAAGAGATCAGATATCTAGATGCCATGTCTCAGAAAGATACAGTGCTTGCCTTTTTTTCCCCTTTTTCCCTCACTATTTAATTCTCACAGCAGTTTCCATAATGTGAGGGACCATCTTGGGTCTTTTAGTTGTCCTCAAAGGAGCAAATAATATTTACCAATTCCCAGTATTACCAAACTGTTACACCAAATCACCCAGCAATGAAGTATCCAAAGAGATCAGAAATCCAGATATCAGACAGATATACTGCAAGAAACACGTGCTTGCCTTTTTTTCCTTCACTATTTCATTCTCACAGCAGTTTCTATAACCTGAGTGACCTGAGTGTAAAACTTGGGGCTTTCAGTTGTACTCAAAGGGGCAAATAATATTTACCAATTCCCAGTATTATCAAACTCTTACACCAATGAAGTTTCTAAAGGAGATGAGATATCTAGATATCAGATGTCAGAAAGATATACTGCAAGAAACACGTGCTTACCTATTTTTCCCCCTCAGTATTTCATTCCCACAGCAGTTTCCATAACCTGAGTGACCTGAGTGTAAAACTTGGGGCTTTCAGTTGTCCTCAAAGGGGCTGCTGTGCTTGGCAAACAATATTTACCAATTCCCAGTATCAAATCAAATCACCCAGCACTGAAGTATCTAAACCTAGAGATCAGATATCTAAAGAGATAATCCAGATATTTCTAGGGAGTAATGACCTAGAGAGCTCTGCTCTCTTAGATCATTATTTCTGAATTATTGCAAGGTGTTTGCCTTTACATTATTTCTGAATTATTACAAGGTATTTTCCTTTCCTGCTGATGGTTCAGGGCAGAGCAGCACCTGCACAGGTGCTCCTTTGGGCACCCTCCAGCCTTCAACACATCCTCCCAGCAAAGCAAACCCCACAAGGAGTGCAGAGGGCTCTGTGCAGGATCCCTGAGCACCTTCCCCAGCACAGCCACCGAGGCTGTTGGTTTGTTCAGATCACATCTGTGCCCACAGGAACCACTTCCACTCCCCAGACCACAGGGCAAACCACAGCCTATCATTTGGTGCCTCCTGACAGGAACCAACTGCAAAGCTGCACCTCAGCACCAGGAGATCTCTTTTAGCCTTGGCACACCAGGAGTGCCCCCATCCTCACATTTAGGAAGCCCACATGATATGAATGATATAAATCCACTTTCCTCTACTGCAGCTCCCCCTGGATATTTGCCAGAGCTGATGCTGCTGCCTCAGTCAGGACAGAGTCTGCAGCAGCAGGGAAAATCCCTCTTTTAAATCCCCAGAACAGCAGCTTGCTTTTGGCTGAGGTCACTGCCTCATTTAGGACACCATAATAATTATGATTAAACAACAACAACAACAAAAAAATCCTATTGACACAGAGCAGAAAACAACGCTGTGCTCGTGCTTGTGAGCAGCAGCTTTGAAAGAAGAACAGGAATTGCTGTTCCCAGAAGAACAGGAATTATCAGGACACTGCCACAGGGGAGCTGTTGCCACCCAGGGCAGCCTCCTCCAGAGCCAGAGGGGCACTCCCAGGCTCTGAAGGGGCTCCTGCCTTGTCAGGGCTCTCTGCCCTCCAGGAGCAGCTCCTGGCCCTGGGGCAGGCAGGAAACCTCTCTCCTATCTGGCAGCTGCCACCATTTCTCTCCCTCTCACTCACTTCCTATTGATTTCTCCTGTCTTGCACTGCAGCTTTTTCCTATTTCCTCTCTCTGCTGGCTCGTTATGGCTTCCCTCCTTGAATTCTCTCCCTTTCCACGTTTTCCATCCCTTTTCTGGCAGCAGAACCCCCTTTTTGCATCTGGGCACAGCAGAAAGGCAGCGGTGCCACACTCAGAGGAGACGCCTTGTCTGAAGTGCTGCCAAGGAGCTGCACCAACAGCCACTATCATAACAGGCTAAAAAAGACTTTCAAGCAGCCATCAGATGCTTCAGGTGAGCCTGCAGGTTGAAGCTTGTATGTTTATGGGAGTGGTGGACTCCCAGTCCTCTGCCTGTCTCACATCAGTCTGGTGCTCCATTAAACACATGGGGCTTTTCCTCCTTCCACGCTGGGAAATGCTTGCTCAGGTCAATCCAGGTCCCACCTAAGTCTTCCAGGCCCCTCTCCAGCACTGCAGCTCACTGTAGAAAAGAGTGTTCAACTCTTCTTAGGCTACTGATTCCACCTGGGAAGTCACCCAGGGCTGCAGGTGATAGCACAAACCAGGATTCACTGCCTGCAAGTAAATTCAGGAGCAGCTTCTCACACAGACAAGAGTCCATTGTGCTGCTACTCACAGGTTCAATAAGGAACAGCACCTGAACAAAATTCAGATTCCCACCAATATCCCTGAAAATTTCCAAAACACATTGCAAGAGCTCAGGAGTAAAACCAGTTTGAGTCCTGCCCTTGCAGCCACAGCCCTTGTGCCAACTGAGAGCAACCAAGAGCTGCCAGAACATGGAGATTCCCTCTTAGGTTTTGAACATTTCAGCCTCTTTGTAGCACCAAGAGAGGCCTTGCTGCTTAATTCACGCAGTTCAACTTTTACCCAAGCCTGCTCCCTGCCCATTAAAGGTTTATTTTTTGGAAGAGCTGAGCCCCAGTGCCACTTGTGACCGTGTCCCTCCTGCCAGGACAGCTGACAGCATCCCAGGGATGGACAGGACAATGACCCACACCACACCAGAACTATTCCAAGCACAGAAACCTGTGCTGTGATCTTTGCCAGTGCCACAGCAATTCCATGAAACGCTTTTGCCACCGAACATCCCAGCCCAGACCTTTCAGCCTTGTCAAAACAGAGCTTAAAATAGCCCCAAAGGATCACATTGAAGTGTTTGCCAACAAATGTAAACAGCAATGTTTCTTATTTACCATCAGGCTGCAAGAAAGGGTTCCTGCCCATGGGCCTCAGAAGTCAAACAGACACAACACTGAAAATCCTCAAGGAAAGGATGCAGGGTGATAACAAAACATCCAGACGATTTGTGAATGTCACAGGCTGAACACTGTTTGTTTGGCTTTTACTATTTATACTTTGCTTACATTTGAAACATAAGGACGCTGTTTTTTCCTGTCATTTTAATGTATTTATTTTTACATGTTTTCTTTTCAAAGAAAAAAGAGTAAACGTCGCTTCTTCCTGTCTTTTTCTAAGTGTGCTGTTACTATTTTGTATGTATCCTGTCTTGTATTTTATCCCTTTTGCATTCTTAATCAAACACTGCACATTTTACATCCCTTTTCATTTTACTGATTCCCTTGCTGCTGCTTCTCCTGTCCTTATTTTAAGCCCTCTCTTCTGATGTTGAGATATTACCAACATCCAGGCTCCTGACCCTTCGTTTAATCAAGCTGAGACATGAACTAAGACTTTTATTCTTTAAACCTAATAATTATCCAGAGCAGGGCCACAGAACACAGCATCACCTACCTGAAAATATGCATTTTCTCTTAGTGCTATTGACATCTCTTACACAGGAAAATCTGCTTATCTCAAAGCAGATAAAATATCAGAGGGAGTGCTTAGGCAGAGGAATATCTGGAATGCTACAAGAAGCATTTTTAAGCAATATATCCACTAGAAAAACGAGGATAATACAAATGGGATTCATTAATAAATCTCCAACTGCTAATTTTCAGAGGGAAGGAAGAGGTTTTCAGGGAGAAACCTGCAGGATAAGGCTCAAGGAAAGAGGCTGAGCTTATCTTCCAAGCAGCACAGCCAACATTTCTCCCTGGTGACCCCGAGGACCACCCCGAGGAGGAGTGGAGAATTCAGCCCCAGACCAAAGCAAACACTGAGACACTCTGCAGAACTACACACAGGGCTGCCCAGGTGGGGCTGAGGATTCTAACCATGAGAGGTAAAGGGTACTGCTCAAAATACTGCAGGAAAAATGGGAAAGCAACAGTTCATTTCAAAATTCCTGTTGGTTGTACTCCAAAGCTTCTTGGGAAAACAGGAGCTGCCACTGAAGCTGCTCAAATTCTTTAGGCACAAACTCACTGCGAGACCCCACTGCAGGAAAGAACCAAATAATCCTGGTGTCTAGCCATGAAATATGGAAAATAACAGGGATCCTGGTGTCTAGCCATGAAATATGGAAAATAACAGGTACAGGTGTGTGTGCCACCTTCCCCAGGCAAATTCACCAATGCACTCAACAGCCTCAGGATGCACTGCAGAAATCTCCAGTGCCTAAATCACTACTTCTACAACAAAACACCACTTTGCACTAATCACTGCTTCTACAAAACCATCACTTGTACAGCAAGGTCCAGAGCAGTTGTGAGAGGGAACAGAGGGCTCTTTGATTTCCAGCAGGACAACCGCGCTCGCTGCTGTCACCCTCCAGGACCAAGGAGCTCTCCTCCCACACAGGTCATGGAAGCCAAAGGACTCCAGTGAACACCCACAAATCCCACCAGTGAACCTCAGCAAGCTCCAAGGGCAAGCTGCACCTTCCTTCTCAAGCTAGGACAGCACTGAGTCTTTTTTTTTTTTTTTTTTTTTTGCTGCTAAATTCCTGTAGATGTGGAATTTTGAAAATCCGAAATGGAAGGAGCCAACATCCTGGTCCCTTTCCTAACTCATCCATTTGAAATGTTAAAGTGCCATTAACAGGAGTTCTGTGCACAGGGAGAATTATACAATTGGGCTCGCAGATGAAATATCATTCCTGCCTCCACCCAAATAATCACAACGCCCACAGCTCTACTCAAAACTAGAAAATCAAGCTCACCTCAGCTCCTGTCTCCAGTAAAAGCCCTAATAAACTATGCAACATCAAGTGGTAGCATTTGTGTCCCAGCCAGCAGTAAACACCCCAGACAGTCCTCTCCTCTGCCAGCCTCAAGGACAGCAGAATAAAACAGGAATTTATGCACAGACTCTGTCAACTGCTAATTTCCAAACATAGCCAAGGCACAATGATGAAAAGCCCCACTCAAAGACTATTATTCTTTTTAATCCTTAGATGCCATGCTGCGGCCCATTTTCCATAAATACTGGATTTTACTAACTCTACTAATTTAAAAAATGCATGACAATGACATCTAACTAAGATGTGACTTTCTGTGCAGTTCTTACCCTGCTGGAAGAAATAAAATCCTTTTTTCCCCACCATACAGTCCAAGAATTCCCATTTACTACAGGGACTTCCAAAGAGCCAGAGACAGGGAAAGTGCATCTAAGGCAGATAAGAAACAATTAGAGTCTATTTTAATACCAAGTCAGGAGCAAATCACCAATTAAAACTTCTCAAGGGTAATTATGTGTAAATTCTACCTCTGCTGTTTTCCAATCATAGCAACAGAAACTACAGCAGGGTTATAAATAAAACTCATTTGCAAGCAACTGCAGAGAAGAGTCACCAGTTCCTCAGCGAGGTCCTGCAAAAAGCAAGAGCCTCCTTTCTTTTATTGGCCTTTAATAAACAGAATGAAACATAAAGCAAGTCCTGCAGCCGTGCAATTGCTCAACCCTGAAGTGTGTTTGGAACGGCGACAGGAAGAAAAATACAGTTAACTCCGAGAGTGAAAAAAAATTAATGGCACACAAATGTTTCTTCAGTGTCATAACAGGATACAGCCGAGCTCGGGCCGGCCTTTGGTGGCCAAGCAGAGGCTGGAAATGGCTGAATTTCAGAATTCCAGCCTGGCCCCAGCGTGGCCTTGGGAAGAATAAAGGCCTTATCTCACTCGGCCATGCACAGCACACAGCAACGCCCAGAGCTGGCCAGGAGAGCTCCAGAGGCAGGGAATGTGGGCACACTGCAGCAGAAACAGGAAAACTCCTCCAACAAACCCTGCCCAGCTGCCTGCCACCCCTCAGCCGCTCACGGATGGACTCAAATCCGCAATCCCCCCACCAAAAACAGCACCCAGCAATAAAAACCCAACCCAGCACCAGCGAGCGGCCAAAAATAGATTTTTTTTTTTTTTCGGGTTAAAAGATATGGGAAGTCTCACCTAAATGCAGAGCTGGATGAAGCTCAGTCACCTGACTGATGTCAGACACCTTTAGGATAATAAAAGGTGCCCTGGATGTGAAGATTTCCTTGCACTAAGGATCAAGTCGAGCCAGATGAGCAGCTCAGGGGTGTCTGCCTCAGAGAGTTCCTAAGCTCAGCAAGACAAACGCCACCTTAGGAGGCCTCTGAACAAATACAGCACAGCTAAGGGAGGATTAAATGAAGAGGGTGTAAATGTTTACAAACATAAAGGAGCAGAGCAATAAGGCTGCAGATGAAGAGTTTGATATGCTCCAATGGGCACCAGGACTATGAAGGAAAAAAAAAAGAAAAAAAAGCAGCTGACAAAGTCAAAGAACATCCTGAGGGAAAGAAGGGGAAGTTAAATCAGTGTTTAACTCCCTCAAACCACCCAGCAGCCGTGCAAGGCACCATGGCTCTCCTGGAGAACGCTCTGCTGATGCCTTTTTAAGCCTCAAGTGCTCTTTAGGAGATAATTTTCTGTCTGCCTGCACCCTTTAGGTGCTTCCCCAAAAGCTGACAGGGAGCAGTGGTGTCAGGAGCTCCTCCACCGACTCAGAACAGACATTTCATCCCCAGGAGCCTTTAACATCTGCTCTGCCTTTTTTGTTTAATGCCTGATATCCCCCCACTCCCCCAGGCACTCCCTTCCCTCCAGACTGAAGGCACTTGAAGGAAAAGACACCAGAAATCGATGCTGCTTTGGGAGTTCTGATAACAGCATCTGAGCATAACCAAAACTAGCTGGGTTAAGATTTAGTCCACAGAGAGACTGAGCCCAGACACACTCAGATATGAACTGGCCTGAGTGTGTTTCAGCAGTGCCAGACACTAAAATCCATTCAACTTTCCTGGGAAAGAGAACAAAAATAAAATTTAAAAAAAAAAAAAAAAAAGTAGGGGACTTAATAAAATCATCATTTATCATCCTGGCTGCAAAACAGCATCAGAAATGGCCATCCATATACTCCTAATTTACATATTTATATATAAATTCTAATATATATATATATATTATAATTTATAAATTTATATATTTATATAAATATTATAAATAAATATTATATCTTTTTATATAATGTATATTATATTTACATATAAATTTTTGTGTAGAATGTATATAAAATTATATATAAATTTATATTTTTAATTGTAATCATGACATCATCAAGAGATAGAAAACATGTCAAGGATGAGAAGTGCAGCCTGCATGAGGGAAATGTGACAGCTGTCATATCACTGGCACCTTAAACTGCAGGGATACCAAAGGAAATATCTGCTGTCTGTAATGTGGATTTAAGCAGCTCTATATATGCAAAATGCAAATATGTAAAGCTAATATGGAGAAAAATCCAGGCCCAAGCTGCCCTATTATATTCCTAATACCATCTGGCACGGATGCAAGCTGGGTTTTCCTGGTTTAAGGCAATTCCCATCTCAATCCCACCAAGGAAGGTGATTGACAAACACAAAGAGAATTGAACATGTCAGATGATTTATACCATGGAGATCTAATGACAGTGGAAGCATCAATATTATTTCTATGGCACCTGCTTTGCATTCTGAGCTTCAGAGGCAGATTGAAAGAGGCAACACAGACTCTCCCCAGGCCTGCAGGGAAGGGGAATATTCTGCAGGGACAAGAGTGATGAAAACCCATCCTCTCCAAACCCTGCACAATGCCAGGGGTGAAGGGGAACGGCAGAGATGGGAACAAACACCAGCACCAGGTCTGGGCTTCTGCTGAAAGGTTCAGCCAGGGAATAAACCAGAGAATCACCAGAGAATGCCAGGATGGTTTGGGAGGGACCTTAAATCCCATCTCATTCCCATCCCCCTGCCATGGGGAGGGACCCCTCCACTGTCCCAGGCTGCTCCAGCCCTGGACACTTCCAGGGATCCAGGGGCAGCCACAGCTGCTCTGGGCTCCCTGTCACCATCCCCACAGGGAACAATTCTGCCCTCATGACCAACCTAACCCTGCTCTGAGCTGGAAACCATTCCCCCTTGTCCTGTCACTCTAGGTCTGTTAAAATAGTCTCTCTCCATCTCCCTTGTAGGCTCCTTCAGGTCCTGGCAGGCCACAATGAGGTCACCCCAAGGCTTCTCCTCTCCTGGCAGAGCCACGACCATGACTTTGCACCCCAGGCCTTCAGGCCAGAGGTGAAAAACAGTGACAAGAAAAGATCCAGTTCCTCCACATTCCCCCAGAAATCCCAGGATTGTGGAGACAGCTCCTCACCTGACACTAAAAGCCTTTTGATCCAAAACCTTAATGGAACACCAAACAGAAACATCCTCCTGACATGACTGAGAGCAAAAGGAAATGAGACATTTTTTTATTTGGCTGCTCCAATTCAATAATGGAAAGTATTTTGTTTTACTAACAAGTAAATTAAATTCCCTGTTCTCGTGTTTTTCCTTTCCATGCATCACTCAGCTGCTCCCTGGGATGAAAATTCTGTCGTTCTTTTTGATATCATGCAACTGCCACAAGACATATGGCCTGAAGTACGTAACAAAATCCTCACAAATCCACTGAAATGCCTTTTTACTGTCATTGCCTTGCCTGCTACAGGGAAAAAACACCCTGCAACTCAAGAATCATTCACGCACTGCAAAAGAGAGAATCCTGCTAGGACAAACTACAAAATTAATTGCCAAGGTTTAACACTGTGTGAAAAGTTGTAAGCACAGATTGTACACAAGTCTGAGCTGTCCCAGAGCACTTTGGACTGTGCTGTGAGGACCCGTGGAGTCACAAAAAGGCCTGGATTTAAGCGAGACCCACACTCAGTCTCTCTCCTGCCCTAAAATTGGTGAACTCAAGCACCCAAAGCATCATTGCCCCATCCCAGCCCCAGCTTCGCTGCTGTGCCACAACTGCTTGGTCGTGAAAGGCCTTGGCCACACACATTCACACCTTAACCACCATAAAGATACAATAAAATACATAGAATGGCTTTCACAGCATACAGTGTCAAAAAAAGGTATCTTTTCTTCTCATCAAAAAAAAAAACCAAATCTGGAGACACTCATTCCACTCACTCGCATGTTAAAATGTTTCCTACTTGACTTTTTTTTTTTGTCACATTTTTTTTTTCCCTTCCTCTGAACCACCCAAGCACAAACAAGAGAACTCCAGAGGTAATGAAAGGCACCTGCAGAGCAGCCCAGAGGCCTGAGCAGGTATCTAAAGGCAGGTTCCTGCTAAGGTAGACACCAGCAGACATTCCTGCTTGTCAACTATCCCTGCTGCCCTCACCTGGAGTGACCTCTCGGCAGTACTTGACCCAAGGAGACCCAAGTGCATCCTCAACGCTCTCTCTGAGCTCAGATTCGAGCTGGATACTGAATTCTGGTGGCTTCTGCTGCTCCATCCCCTTGCAGGAGCCCTTGCTTTCGGTGCTCCCCGCAGCACCAGCCCATCCTGGGAGCTCAATTACCACCCTGGCTCCTGCAAAGTCAGCCTGGCAGGCCTGAAAGCTGTTGGACTTGAAATACATCAGTTTCAAAGTTAACCCAGTTGCTTTGACAGTCAGGACACCCTTGGTTCCCAGAACCTCTGATTTAATCCTGCTTTTCTGCTCCTGTCTGTCACTGAAGCCAGAACACAAAGTACGTGAGCTCTGCGAATATTCACACTTCAAAAAAAGATTTAAAAAAACCAAGAAATCTCATTTTATACTGACCTGTCCGTGATTGTGGACTGTGTGCCACTCATTGGAGCCTTTGGCAAGAAGTCGTATTATCCAATTTACATTTTACTCTTATTGCAGGAATATGAACGAGGCTTTGCCCCTTACATGCACCGAGGTTCAGGATCCAGCCTTGCTCCAGAAGAGGCATGCACAGAGGACAAACTCAGTTCAAGGGCAGGAGAAAGGAACAAAAAAAAAAAAAAAAAAAACCAAAAAAAAAAAACCGAAAAAACAAACCCAATCCAAAACAACTCCAAAACTCTTCTTTGCAGTCACCCAGAATATCCAAACCACGGAAGTGGGGCGTGGGGGATAAAGGAAAAACTCCAGCAAGAAAAAAACTCCAACAACAAGAAACAACAAAACAATCTCGGTGGACTCGGGGGGGTAAAAAAAAAAAAAAACCTTTGCAGAAGCGGCCGATGGTGCCCGTGCCCGTCCGGCCGGGGCTCAGGGGCTGCGCTCGGGGGGCGGGCGGCGCTCCCCGCCCGCGGCCGGGCCCATCCCCGCTGCCCGCCCGCCCCGACCCCCGCCCGTGCTGCGCCCGCAGGGGTCGGGCAGGGCGGCCGCCTCTAGGCCCGGGGCTCCATCCCCCGCCGCTCCGCCTCTCGCTCCGGCCCGGGACCCAGCGGGGCGCTGCGGGCTGGCTCCGCTCTCCGCTGCCTGCTCTCCGCTCCGGGCCGAGTCCCACCGCGCTGCGCTGCTCTCCCGGCCCGGTGCTGGCCCCGCTGCGCTGCTGGGAGAGGCGGGAGCGGCGCGTCCGGGGGAGCCTGAGCTGCACCGAGCTGAGCCGAGCCGGGCTGGGCCGAGCTCGCTCCTCCCCGGCGCCTCCGGGGGGCTCTCGTACCTCCGGCCGCTCCGCCCCGCCGCCGGATCCCTCCGCCGGCCGCCCTCCTCTTCCTCCTCTTCCTCCTCCCTCTCTTTCCCTTCTCCTCTTTCCCCTCCTTCTCCTCCTCCCCCGTCTCTTCCCCCGCTCCTCCTCCTCCTCCCCCCGGTCCCTGCCGAGGCCTTTCCCCTTCGGGAAGCGTTTTCCAGACCCGCGGGGTGTTTCCTTCTCTTCCCGTCTCCGCTCGGTCGCAGCCGCTCCTCCCTCACCCTGTGTCCCTGCCGAGCAGCTTTCCATCCCCCTGCTTCCCTAACCCGAGGAGATTTCCCCTCTACCCCTTTTTTCCCTTTTCCCCTTCTCCATTCCCCAGCCATCCGACGCTTCGCCGTGTCACCAGCGCTCAGAGCGCCCGCGCCTCCATCTCCATGGAAAATATGACACAGGCGAAACTTGGAGCAGAAAGAAAATAAATAAGCAGCGAATGAAAAGAGTAGAAGTGCCAGGAGCTGTGCAGAGCGGCTGTGCTGTTTGCTCCCAGGCCTTTCGTGGCTCTGTTGTCCAGTCCCGCGTTTCCCACACACGGAAATTTCATCGGGAATTTTTCTCACAGGTTAAGGTCAGCATAAATCCAAGAAACTGATCCCTCCCTGCATGCACATTCAAGAAACGCTGCGGCCGAGGGCCTGTTCCTGCTCCCCTTCAAAAGTAGGAAAAGATGAGCCCCACGGGGTGTTTGGGCATTTACATTTCAGCTGGTGAATTTCAGTGGATTTCCCTCTCCTCAGCCCAGCCTGAACACAAACACGGCCTTGCTGTAAATCCCTGCAGCCCGTACCCGTGTACAGCACAGTCTGAGAGAGACATTCCTGCCTGGAATCTGCTCAGAATCCCAGAATGGTTTGGGCCGGAAGGGACCTTAAAGATGATTTTGTTCCAACCTTCCATTATCCCATCTTGCTCCAACCTGCCCTTGGACACTTCCAGGGACCCACCACAGCTTCTCTGGGCAACCTCATCACCCTCACAAAGAATTATTTTTGTTCCTAATATCCCACCTAAACTACCCTCTGTCAGTGTGAAGCCATTCCCCCTTGTCCTGGCACTTGTTCTCAAGCACCTGGAAATAACATCTGTACCTGAGAACTTCAGGAAACTTCCATGCTGCTCCTCCAGAAATTACAGCAATCTCTGGGCAACCTCATCAGCCTCACAAAGAATTATTTTTTTTTCCTAATATCCCATCCAAACCTACTTTCTATCAGCGTGAAGCCACTTGTCCTGGCAGTACAAGCCACTTGGAAATAACATCTGTACCTGAGAACTTCAGGAAGCTTCCGTGCTGCTCCTCCAGAAATTACAGCTCTTGAGCAGCACAGATGTGCAATGGAAAGCAGGATGTCTCCACTGCCAGCAATTCCTGCCCCCTCTGCACAAAGGAACTTGTGGAACATCACTCTCCCCCAACAGCAAATGCCAGCAGACTAAAATAACCTTATTAGCTAATCCCAATCATCTGGGACACCACGCTTCTGCCCTTTAATTAATCTTGCCGGGTTATACTTCAAAGCCGGGACGCTGGGCCTGGGGAGAGGTGGAGAGCAGGCTCAGGGGAGTGGGAGCAGCTCCCTGGCTGGGCACACAGGACCATACCTTGCCCGAGGCTACGTCCAGGCTGCTCTGCACCACCGAGCTGTGTCCTGCTCACCAGGAAGCCAGCAGACTGTCTGAGCACCCGAAGAATTTCTTGTTTTGTTGGAGTTCAGAGCAAAGAGGGGAAGCGTGGGATGATATCGTTTTTTTTTTACATGATGCTTCGCATGTATGCACAGGACATTTATACTTCCTTTTTTGGTTTCCTTTTGGGGGAAAATAGAGGCTTGGGAAAAAAAAAATAATAAATGAAGTGTGGGAGTGCAAGACAAGCAGCCACATCTGCCTGTCCTTCTGCAGCTGTGTGCAATACAGTCAGCAGTGCTGATGAAGTGACCGAGTGCCTCCATATATCTGTATTTATTTATTATATATCTCTTTATTGCATCTTCTCTGCAATAAATCCCTCCCTGCTTTTAACTTTGGGAACATCGAGTACTGTGCCTGGAGAGGGGAAAGCTCCTGGGAGATCTGATTCCTGGCAGGCCCAGCATTTGCATATTAGGCCTCGATGCTTTTTTATTACTTTAATTATATTTTATTGTGCATGACAACATAACGAGAACAATTAGCTGGAGGAAATCCTAAGACAGATTCTGAAACTGTAACTGCTTCTTTTTTCTGCAAATGCTGATTTTTTTTTTTTTTTTTTTTTTTGGTGAGAGCTGATGCATACTTAGATTAAGATAGATGTCTATTTATGATAATTCTGTTTCACAACCTGAAATATGGGGTGGGGAAATCAATAAGCAATTACAGTGTGCCCATTTTTTTATTTTTTTTTTTTTTGAGCTCTGAAGTTGTGACTTTACACACAGAACCATCCCATTGCAGGAGGGTTGGAGCAAGATGATCTTTCAGGTCTCTTCCAACACAAAACCATTTTGTGATTCTCTAATTTACCTCCTCAATCTGTTTTTTAGTCCAGAGCAGAGCTAAGCAGGAGCCTGAAGTGGAGGAGATTAATTCCTATAGATTAATTCTTATTTTGCCTTAAAATAACGCTCAGATCCTTGGAGCTGCTTTAGAGGGGCTCCTGTAAAATCCAATTTATAAAGTGTTGAGCGAGGATCCTTTGGCCAAATCCCCTTTTCCAGGCTCGCACCGAGGAGCTGTTGCCATCTGCTGGGAAAGCCTCGAATGGCTCCTCTAACCTGAGACCCGGTCAGGTAAAAGGTAAAACTTGGAAAAAAGGAGCATTCCCAAAAGCTCTGGGATCCTGGAGCTCTGGAATGCTCCCACGGGGTTTGCACCGCTGTCAGCTCAGCATAAACAGAGATAAAAATCAGCAAAAAATGATGCTTTAAGGCTTTAAGTGTGGATAAACAGCGCCTTGGGAGCATTTCTCTTTCAGAAAAAAAAATCAGTTTGTGTTTCAGGTGGGATGATCTGGTGAGTTTCACTGAGCTCCACCACAAAAATCAAGTGCATGAAGATGCTTTTGCTCCTTACAAGTAATCAATTTCAAGCCAGTGAGAGAATGCTCAGGTATTTTGAACTATTATTTACACTCAGTACAAATTATTTTAAGGCTTTAAGTGTGGATAAACAGTGCCTTGGGAGCATTTCTCTTTCAGGAAAAAAAAATTCAGTTTGTGTTTCAGATGGGATGACCAGGTGAGTTTCACTGAGCTCCACCACAAAAATCAAGTGCATAAGGATGCTTTTGCTCCTTACAATTTCAAGCCAATAAGAGAAATGTTCAGATATTTTGAACTGTTATTTACACTCAGTACAAATTGCTTTAAGGTTTTAAGTGTGGATAAACAGTGCCTTGGGAGCATTTTCAGAAAAATTTCAGCTTGTGTTTTAGATGATCAGGTGAATTTCACTGAGCTCCACCACAAAAATCAAGTGCATAAAGATGCTTTTGCTCCTTACAAGTAATCAATTTCAAGCCAGTGAGAGAATGCTCAGGTATTTTGAACTATTATTTACACTCAGTACAAATTATTTTAAGGCTTTAAGTGTGGATAAACAGCTCCTTGGGAGCATTTCTCTTTCAGGAAAAAAAAATTCAGTTTGTGTTTCAGATGGGATGACCAGGTGAGTTTCACTGAGCTCCACCACAAAAATCAAGTGCATAAGGATGCTTTTGCTCCTTACAATTTCAAGCCAGTGAGAGAATACTCAGATATTTTGAACTGTTATTTACACTCAGTACAAATTGCTTTAAGGTTTTAAGTGTGGATAAACAGTGCCTTGGGAGCATTTCCCTTTCAGAAAAATTTCAGCTTGTGTTTTAGATGATCAGGTGAGTTTCACTGAGCTCCACCACAAAAATCAAGTGCATGAAGATGCTTTTGCTCCTTACAAGTAATCAATTCCAAGCCAGTGAGAGAATGCTCAGGTATTTTGAGCTGTTATTTATGCTCACTACAAATTGCTCAGCCAGCTCCTGTTTTTCTGCTGCTTTTGGGAGCCAACTGCCAAACCTTTGCACCTTGGAGGGGAAAAGCACAGGGGAAACCATTCCCAAACTCATTTCCCAAATGTGCCTAGAAATTTGTGACTCCTAAGGAACACAGGACCCGATCCCAGAAAACACAAATAAATCGGTGCTGTGCTCCACATTTCTGTGCAATTTCCAAGCCTTTTTTCATCTCCTACCTTAAAATGGGCACCAGATTTTTCTCCCTGCAATCCTGAACTCTGGAAATGCACCCAGGGCTGGTCGTGGGACACAAGGCTTTGCTGATTTTGAGACACAGAGAGCCTAATCTAGCAAAGCTTCTGGAGTGACAGCTTATTACAGTTCCTAAACCTGGATAATCCACAGGGCAGTCAGCATTTTTATAGCACTGAGCTTTCATTCCACATCAGCATAAGGAAGGCAGCAAGGACAGAAGAATCTGAGTCTCCTTCTCTTTCTCCATCTCTGGCTGGAGGCAGGGGGGTGAAAAAGAAAGAGGTAAAATCTGAAGAAATAGAGAATATAATTTCTCTTCACCTTTGAGGGCTGTGGCACAGGACAGATCTCATTCTAACACAAGACACAGTTCAAACAGCACAACACAAGCACTGCTGAAAATCTGTGTTCTGTAGCACTTGAGAAGCTGCAGAAGCTGAAACTTCCTTCTTCCCATGCAGAATTATCTACCTGCAAACCTTTTATTACTTTACAGAAGCTTTTCCATGTACTTTGATCTGTTATATTCCTTCTTTTAGTAATTTTCTAAGGATCTTTTCCATTGTTGACTTATCAGCTGCCAAGCTGCCCCTGGAATTCGAGGCAAACAGGGCATTGACTTCTCTGGACATGGCAAACCCCGTGGTATTAATGTCATAACAGATTTCAAAGACCTAAAATGCTGCTTTTACATCAGTGCCTGGACTACTGCTGCAAGGGAATAAAGCTGTGAGTATCAAAAAAATTCAATTTTTCCTAGTACAAATAGGGAGTTCAGCTACAAAGAGAGGGCAGAGGGCTGACAGGGGAGGTTAATTTTACAGAGCTCGACTGCAGGGCCAGCAGGAGAAGCAAAAGGCAGGAAGCAGAGTTGGCTGTAAAGAAATAAAAGGATGATAAAAAATGAAATTAATTGGGTGTAGAGGGGCAGATTTCACTTTCCACAGACAAAGCAAAGCTGACCACTGACAATCTTGTGTGACCACTCCAGATCTTGTCACTTCTGAAGACACCAGACCTGTGAGACACTTGCAGCTCTGAAGCAAAGCCCCAGAACTCTGCTGTACTTTCTCCTCTGCTTCTGGAGCTTTCTCAGAGGTTCAACCAAGTCGCAGCACAAATTCTTGCAGGCTCTGAGACGCCCCAGGCTGGGCTCTGTAAACAGAAAACATCTCCAGAGGGCTCTGTGCTGCTCAGCAGCTGCTCCCCAGCGCTGGAGGGTTTTAAGCTGGACTTAAGGGTTACATGCAAACAACTAAATTGGCTTAACTATTTATAGAAGCCAAGACTTTTGGTGTGCTGGATCTCTGGCCATCAGCAAGCAGAGAGGCTGTTTACCAACACACCAGCACAGGGCTTTCCTAGGCAATGATATTAATTTATGGTTGGGAAGAGCTCACGGTGTGGAAACACAGGAGAATCCTCTCCTGTGCCATCCAGGACATGGAAAACAAAGGGAATGTTTTTGTTTCATCCTACTGAACCACCGAAGCTTTGAGGTTGAAAAAGATTCAAGTTGAAAAGATTTTTCTGAAAAGCCCTCCAGAACCATCAAGTGCAACCTGTGACTTAAGAGCAGCGCCCAAACAGAGAAACCCAATTCCTCATATAATGAAATAATCTTTATTTTTATAAAACATAATACAAAGCATCTACACCATTCACTGGTGGAACATTAGTTGCTATTACACAGTAATTCAGACACAAGTTATTATTTCACACTAGTTCTGCAGTTTCCTCTCACAGTTTGCTCTAGCCACTATGGACTAGCCTGAGGACAGGTCCCACCCTGTGCTCCACAGCTTGGAATTTGTACTTTTGGGTCTGTAAATCTATGCTGGAGCCCACTAAATGGGCTGTGAGGCCTTGCTGTGCCTCATAAAGCCATTTCTAAGTGTCCTTTTGTTTTCTTGTTTGCTTTCTAAAGCCTCAGAGCTGAGCAGTGCTCTCCTTCTTCCAACCAAGATTCCCCCCTGTTCAGAAAAGGGGGGGAAACCTCTTCTGGTTTCCCAAACTCAAACCATTATATTTCAAAATCTCTTCAAACAAATGATTGACAGACACTGCAGTCACTGCCATCCTCATCCACCTGGGCAGGTAAGGGCTGGAACCCCATAAAGCTGCAAACCCCATAAAGCTGCACCCCAACCCTCAGCAAAGCTCAGAGCCCAAACCCCCAGGGTGGTGGAAACTCTTCATGGTGGGCAGCTCAGCAGCTCAGCAGCAAGGAGCAGCCTGTTCTCACCTCCAGGACCTGTTCTCACCTCCAGGACCTGTTCTCACCTCCAGGACCTGTTCTCACCTGCATTTCTGCAGGAGCTGCTGCTGCAAGCCCTCATTCCCTGCTCAGGCCAGTGGCTGAGACCCTTCTGGCTCCAGATTCCTGCAATCCTGACCAGGGAAAAGCAGCAAACCCCTTTTTCTCAGCTTGGGGCTCCCTGTGAGGATGCAGCAGCACCAAGCTGACCTTTATGAGCACGTCCAGCTCACTCCCTGTGACTCCTGCCCTGGAGCACCTTTGCCAAACACCTCACTCCTGCTTTTGGGATGTTGGGAAGTGCCCAGCTCAGGTGACAAAGCGCTGCTGGTGGCTCACAGCAGGAAGCTGCAGCACTCAAAGCAACTTTTATACAGCACAGCCCGGACACAAAGCACCCAGAAGCCATCAAAGGTGGCTTGGTGCTAAATGGAAACACCCTATGAGGTAGTAAGACTGCACCCACTTCCCAAAGTGGGTTAAGTTGAGGCAAAAAGGCTCCTGGATGTGCTCAACAGAGCAGCAGAGCTGGGAAAAAGAACCAGCAAGCCCCAACCAGCCCTTCTGGTCTCCCTTCAAGGCTTGAGAGTGCTGGATGGGTCAAGTTTCCTCTCCAGGACCAGCTCATCAGCTGGCTCTGCTCATCTGAAGGGGTTTTTTGGGGCTTCTTCAGGTCTTTGGCTGCAGCAAGCAAGGCTCAAGCAAAAGGGGGCACCTGAGCTGCACTGGAGGCTCGAAGGAAATGCTCAAAATTGCAGCAAAAACAAAGGAACAGCTTAAGGACATGCAATGAAATAAACTCCAGAAGCTGCCAGCTGGGCATGGCTTTTCCCTACAAATGGGACTGCATAAGTATTGCTTATTTTTCTCCCAGTCAGGTTTATTTTTGCTTAAAAAAGACCAGATTCTGGGCCTCTCACTTCTTTAATTACTAAGCTGTAAAATAAACCTCTCTGACCCTTTAAATGTTCACTTTTATAAAGTGACTCAGACCCAGTCAGAGGGAAATCAAAGCCCAGGGGTCAAGGCATCAATTCAGATGAAGGAGAGCCCAGGTCAGTCTGTGGCTTCCACAGGGCAGATTCTGGGCAACCAGAAATCCCAGTTTGGATTTGGGGCACGGCAGAGGGAATTTTGGTGTTCAGGAGACAAAATCAGGGCTTGGCTCATCAGCAAGAAAACCCCTGACTGGCAGATCCTGATGGGGCTTCTCGAAGTGGAGTGTGCTGGTTACCCAAGGAGCTAAAAGCAGTGTTTGTAGGGGAGTTTTAACAGTCAGGGAAGAGGGAAAAGTTAGGAAAAATTTTCCCTTCTGGGTCTGTGTCTTTGGGCGTATTCACAGAGCACCTAGTCCTGTAATTAGGCAGTGCTGATTAGAGCTAGGTTTTGGACACTACAGAAAATAAGTTATCAATATGTTAATGAATAAGTTATTAAAAGGAGTTAGAAAGGGTAGGAAACAACAACCTACCTAAAATACTGATTTTCCTAGAGTCTCGCTCTAGCTCGACCACCAAAGTCGTTTCTCCCAAGGGAAACATGGGAATGATGAACCAAGTGCAGATAACAACCATCACTTTTTCATGTAGCACCTCTCGAGTAAAAATCTGAAAGTGCATAACAGATGGAGCAGCTCCATCTCCCCCAGGTCACAGAGGGGGAATGAGGCACAGAGTTCCAGCTGTGAGACTTGCCCAAGGTCACACAACGAGGAAGAGCCAGGAACCCCAGCTTGGATGCAACACTGGAACACTTCTTCCACCAGCATGGAGAGCCACTCTAGGACATGGAGACCTAGCATTACCTCCTCCTCCTCTCTTCCAAGATCCTGAAGGAGCTGGCTACACATCACTATTTACACCTGCACTGCTGGACCAGCCATGGTTATTCTATAAATTAGCCCTTCTTTCCCTCCACATCACTATTCACACCTGTGCTGCTGGACTAGCCATGGTTATTCTATAAATTAGCCCTTCTTTCCCTCCTCATTCAGGCTGTGCACACCAACGAGGCAGTGGAAGAGCCAGGAATCCCAGCTTGGATGCAACACTAGAACACTTCTTCCACCAGCATGGAGAGTCACTCCAGCTGCCTAGACTGCACAGGACATGGAGACCTCGTGTTACCTCCTCTTCTCTTCCAAGATCTTGAAGGAGCTGGCCACACACCTGCACTGCTGGACTAGGCATGTTTAGTCTATTAAATTAGCCCTTCTTTCCCTCCTCATCACTATTTACACCTGTGCTGCTGGACCAGCCATGGTTAGTCTATAAATTAGCCCTTCTTTCCCTCCACATCACTATTCACACCTGTGCTGCTGGACTAGCCATGGTTAGTCTGTAAATTAGCCCTTCTTTCCCTCCACATCACTATTCACACCTGTGCTGCTGGACTAGCCATGGTTAGTCTGTAAATTAGCCCTTCTTTCCCTCCTCATCACTATTCACACCTGTGCTGCTGGACTAGGCATGGTTAGTCTATAAATTAGCCCTTCTTTCCCTCCTCATTCAGGCTGTGCACACCGTGCCAGCCTCTGCCCAGTGAATCCATGGCATAGCTCCATGGATTTCAGTGGAGTTAGGCCAGGGATAAATTTGGCTCCAGAGCTGCTAACGTGCGTTGGCTCCTCTCCCTCCAGCAGCATTTCAGGCACGATCCCCTCCTTGCCAGCCCGTGAACTCGAGGAATTCTCTGCTCAGCCTCCATCAGTGGCCTTTGAGGTGCCCGTTGCTTTTCCAGCCCAGCTGGCGGCTCCTGCGGCTCCTCCAGGCCTGGTACTTGCTGATGCTCTTCCTCCTGGCGAAGCGGCAGATGCTGACCATGAACACCCAGGACACCACGTACATGACGACCCCTCCCAGCTTGATGTACCAGCGGGGCCGGGGCGAGGCCAGCTCGCAGTACATCAGCCAGGCCCCCACGCCGATGCGCACGCCCGTGAAGAGCACCACGAAGAGGAAATCCACCAGGTCGCCCGTGAAGGTGTGGTAGCGACCCAGCTCCTTGAGGAACCAGCGGGCCTGCAGCAGGGGGTTGGTGATCTCGCTGCCGAAGATGACGGCGTTGACGTCGCCGGCCGACTCGCCCAGGGCCAAGGAGGCGGCGATGCCCACGATGCTGACCAGGTGGTGGGCCAGCATCAGGGCACCCTCTGTCTGGAAGTACACGCACCAGCACAGGTCGAAAATGAAGTAGCCCAAGCTAAGGCACAGCCCGTGCACCTGAAGGGTTGTGTTGGGTGACCCTGAAAGGTAAAAATAGAGATTTAAAGCGTGGAGGTGTGTCGCAGACATCTTTTATAGAAAATCATTTCCTTAGGATTTTTCCTCCTGAGAAGCTGAGAGGCCTCAGGAACAAAATGCAAACAAAGGTTATCTGCTGCTGTGGAATGCAACAGGTGGATCTGGGATTGGCCTCATGTGGTTGTTTCTAATTAATGGCCAATCACAGTCCGGCTGTCTCGGACTCTCTGGTCAGTCACAAGATTTTATTATCATTCCATTCCTTTCCTTGCTAGCCTTCTGATGTCTCCTTTCTCTTTTCTTTTAGTATATTCTTAGTATATAATTTTCTTTTAATATAATATATACCATAAAATAATAAATCAGCCTTCTGAAACATGGACTCAAGATTCTTATCTCTTCCCTTGTCAGGGTTGCCTGCAAATTCCACATTTGGTGACCCCGAGTGAGGAACATTAGCACAGCGAAATACAGTGCCAGCCTCTCCATTCCTCTCCATTCCACCACAAAGCAGCTGAGATATCAGGGCAAGCACCATCCCTCAAGCAGGCTGGGGACTGAGGAGAAGCCCAGGGGAGGTGGGATCGTGGATTTCCTGACTCACCTGGGTGGCTCAGGGGCCAGGGGCCGTCGATGAAGCCGATGTAGGCAGACAGGCAGGTGGCCAGGATGCCGTGGGTCAGGGTGACCAGCCTGCAGCTCCACTCGAGGTTGCGGTGCCGGTAGCGGTGGCAGAACCACTTGTAGAGGCAGAACCAGGCCAGCAGGCTGCAGGCTGCGCGCAGGGGCAGCGGGAACAGCATCCTGGCCTGGGAAGAGCAGGACACGAGGGATCAGAAGGACAAAGTGAGCAGGAGGTCGAGCCTGTGCCAGTGTCAGCTTTGCTCCATCCCAGCCCCAAGCGTGCAGAGCTGCTCCTGATGGGGCTGCTTGCTCCTGGCAGATTTTCTCTGTGTGAAAAGCACTTTATTCTCCTCACTACAGGCTTCATTTCATCCTTACTGGCACCAAAACCTCCAAATCTTTTGGATGCAAAAGAATAAGAATCTATGCCTATAAATATTTCTTTTTTCAGCAGTGTTTCTTTTATACATCTTCCCTCACACACACTGCAATAATCTCTCAAACAAACAAAAGAGAAATTGCCAGAACAAAACTACAGCACATAAACACTTGTGGATGTTGCTGAAATACACAAATACACATTACTCTATTCTACACCTCGTTCATACAGTGCCTTCCCATGAAATGAGCAGTCAGAGCAGTGAAGCTGAGTCAGCCTTTGGGATACAGGAGGTTCCAGTTGTTTCCAGGAGTTTCCAAACACACATTACTTTATTCTACACCTCTTTCATACAATGCCCTCCCATGAAATGTGTTCATATAATGCCTTCCCATGAAATGAGCAGTCAGGGCAGTGCAGCTGAGTCAGCCTTTGGGATACAGGAGTTTCCAGTTGTGCCAAAGCTGCCCTGGTACTGCTGCCCAGCTCTGGGGAGCACCAGAGGGACTGCACGGGACGAGGAGTCAGAGCTGCAGAGCCCAACCTTCCTGTTTGGCCTGTTGGAGCATTCCCAGGCATGACTGCAGGCTGGGTAAACAAAACCATCATGTTTTAATGGGCCTTGGGAACATGGGGAGATGAAACAGGGATGGGATTAACTGCTCTGAGCAGGCATTTCCATTCACATCCCTGCTGCTCCAGGTCCAGACTCAGAGCAGATAAGGAAGGGAGAATTCTGATGTGACAAAAGGGATTGACACTAGGAAGGCAAATATAATTTACAAAGCAGCAATAATTATGGAACAATAAATAACAAATAATCCTATATAATAAATAAAAATAACCCTATATAATAAATAACAAATAGTTCTATATACTATACATATAATCAATAAATTAACAATAAATAACATGCAATCACATTTAAAATCATGTATTTCCCTATATATTATTTTGTATTATCTCACATATTTTTATGTATCTATACATATTAATATATGTGATACTATCTATAATATCTATTATGTTGTAATAGATATACTATATCTGTTATATAATATCTTTATTATCTGTGTATCTAATATCTATTATCTATATATCTATGTATAATTTATAATATAGATAGGTACATATATAATTATATATAACATATAATTATAATTATACTATGTCTATTATATATCTATATCACCTATGTATCTAATATATATTATCTATGTATCTATCTATATTATAATTTAAAATATAGATAGAAAGATATAATTTATATATATAATTATAATTTTGCTATATCAATTATATAATAACTATATTATCTATATATCTATGTATCTAATTTCTAATGTCTATCTACATTATAATTGATAATATAGATATATATAATTATAGATATAATATATAATTATACTATATCTATTCTATAATATCTATATTATCTATGTATCTAATATCTATTATCTATATGTCTATCTATATTATATTATCTATATATCTATCCATATTATAATTTGTATCACCGGTAGCAATGAGGCCCTGAATGAAAGCAGCCTCTACAATAAACACATGCCTAAAAACCCGGTGTGCAGAACACCCCGCAAACGATTAAAACCCGCACGGGCACCTCCAGCACAGCACCGTTATCCCGTTATCCACATTTCCTTTTAGTCCAGGCGGGAAGATGGAGGAGCTCACGGACCGTACCCAGAGCAGCAGCGCAGCCCCGGGGCACCGCCTGCGCACTCCCGGCCCATCCTCCGCACCCCGCGGGACGCAGCGGCCCCGGCCCCTCGCACAGGGACGGGGACAGGGACGGGGACAGGGACGGGGACAGGGGCAGGACCCTTCCCCAGCACCCACCTGCCGGGCCGCGCTGCCGGAGCCGCCCCGGATCACGGAGCGAGCGGCGGCGGCCGAGGGGCACCTGGCGGCCGGGAGGAGGGACCGCAGGGATGGGGATGGGGAGGAGGAGGAGGAGGGACCGCAGGGATGGGGATGGGGAGGAGGAGGAGAAGGGACGGGAGGAGGGAATAGGGGAGGCAGGATGGCAGGAAAGGCGACCCGCGGCACCGCAGAGCATCCTTGGGAAGGGGCACATCCCTGGGGATCCCTGCATCCCTGGGAAGGGGCGCATCCTGGGGAACCCGCACATCCCGGAGAAGGAGCACATCCCTGGGAATCCCCACATCCCGGGGAAGGAGCACGTCCCTGGGAAGGGGCACATCCCTGGGAATCCCCACATCCCTGCCATCCCTGCTGCGTCCTGGGGTGCCCTGAGCTGGAAGGGATGTGCCAGGATCATGAGCCCAGCTCCTGCTCCCCGACAATCCCACCCTGTGCCTCGGAGCAGCGTCCCAACGCTCCTGGAGCTCTTGGGGCCGTGCCCATTCCCTGGGGAGCCTGGGCAGTGCCCAGCACCCTCTTTTCCCGATTTCCACCCTAAATCTCCGCTGGCACAGCTCCAGCCTGTCCCTGATCAGAGAGATCAGCGCTCTGTGAGGAAGCTGCAGACCCCAAAGGTGAAACCAGCCAGGTGCCCTCAGCCTCTCCCTCCCGTGGCCCCTCCAGACCCTTCCCCGGTTCATCCCAGCTTCCACACCAGGTCGTGTCCCCACGGGGCAGCCCGGGGACACAGAAAGCAGCGCCACACCCGCCCTGCCTGCTGCAATCACCTGCGTGTGCCACGGAGATACAGCACAGAGCACACCCAGACTTTGCTCTCCTCGCTTCTGATGGGAGCAGAGCTTGTGCAGAGCTCCCTGTCAGGGCAGGCATCTCCATTCACATCCCGGTGCTTCTGCTCACTGCAGGCATTCAGCACTGCCCATTCTCTCTGCTGCATTCCACATCCCAAATTCCCAAATTCCGGGTTTAAGCACGGCACTAAAGCAGCTACGAAAGTTCCTCCAACTTTCATGAGTTACAGTCAAAACAATCTCTCACACCCAAAGACGTTGGTTGGGGTTGTTTTTTTCCTTCATCCCATCAAGTTTTACCTTTTGAAATGCACGGGGTGGGAGTGGCTTGACCTGCCTTTTACAGCACTCATAATTAGTGCTTTCAGCTGGGAATTCACCAAGATACAGATCTTACTTTTCCAGTTCAGGCCAGGTGCAGGTTCCTACTGTTCCAAAACGCTCATCCTCCTGCTATTTCAGCACATCCTGGTGAGCATTAATAGTGCATTTGCCTCTCTGACAAATCTGAGGTCTCATCTTGCTTCCCTCCACCTTTGCTGGCCCCTCCAGTAGCATCAGTAACACCTGAGCTAGAGCTGCTTGAATATTTAGCTTAGGACAAAGAAAAGCGTGGACAGGCAGGAGATTATAGGGCATTTTCACATTAGGAGCATGGTTAGGTGGAATATTAGGACAAAAAAAAATTCTTGGCTGTGAGGGTGGTGAGGAGCTGGGAGGGAATTCTCAGGGAAGCTGTGCCTGCCCTGGAAGTGTCCAAGGCCATGGATTGGAGCAGGGGATTTTTGGCATGAAATGAGATGATCTTTAAGGTCCCTTCCAACCCAAACCACTGTGGGATTCTGTGAGCAGCTGGGAAGAAAACCAGAGATGTTCACAGAGGAGCCCTCAGAGTCCTGACCAGGCACAGATCATTTCATGCAGGTGTTGGGACACACAAAAGTTGTGGAGGTTTTTTTTTTCTGTAAACTTTGCACAGTGAGGTGCAAGGCAGCAAGTGAAACCATCTCCCTGTGGATTGTACCAGAAGTGAGGTGCAGCTTTATACTCCAATTTTCCTGCTTGCTTTGTGCAGACTCAGCCATTTCAATGGGCTGCACTGGCTCGTTTGGCCTGCAGATGAACAGAGTTCAGCAAAACAGCTCAGGGCAGGAGCCTCTGCAGACAGTTGTTTGCTGCCTCATTTGGTGCAGCCACAGCCTCCCCCTGCTCTCCTGGAGCTGTTCTAACCCGAGCTCACAGCGCTGAAAAGCATCACAGGATGTGTTTATTATCATACCCACACTGGGAAACTCTTTGTCCACAATTAAACTGGGAATAAACAAGAGCTGGAAACCTGGGAGTTCAACAGAATGTTACTAAAACTCAGCTTTTGTGGCTGTAAAAGCCCTCAGGGATATTTGACAGATTGAAAGCATGAAAAATCACATTATTTGGAATAAGAAATACAGTGGGCTAGTGCAGCTGGGTGATTTTCTAGCATCACATCAGAGGGTTCAGCACTAAACTTATCCTTAGGTGAGAACTGGCAGATGAGAACCTGAGGGCACTTGTTTTACATCAAACCTCCCCAGGTAACTCTGGTTGCACACAAGCAGTCTGGGGGCCCTGGGACACTCTCCAGTACTGTTCTTCAGCTGAAGGAAGATGGGTTTTTTCTCATTGAAAACCAAACCAGGCTCTCCTCCACTCCACACAGCAGAGCCCTGGCCCAGCAGGAGCAGAAAAAAACCAGAACCAGCCCCTCAGTAGTGACTTAGGACATCTTATAAGCCCCAAGATGTTCTCATGCTTTTGATTGCTTCTCCAAAAAAACCACAGGCAAGTTACCCTGCAATTCTTATGAGCTGGGCATTGCCCCAGTGAAACCAGAGAGGCAGAGAAAAAACAGAAGCACCCTGGGATGGAGGAGCCCACGGCCAGAATTTAAATCATTCCTGTGCCCAGCAAGAACAAACCCCTCAGTTTGGGGGCTCCTCATCTCTCTGCAGCACTGACTCCTTGGCAAAGCAAGCTGTGGGTGCATTGCTCACAAACCTGAGCTCCAGGCTCAGCCTGGGCTCATTTCCTCAGCCCCTCTCTGTTCCTGAGCTGCACAAAGGGGATGCTCCAGTGACTTTGGCATCCTCAGCTGCCTCCTCGAGACCAGAACGAAAGAACATCACAGCCTTCGGTTCTTTTTCAAAAGAGAACATGACTTTATTAGAAGTTCCATGACTCAGAGGAGTTTTTGGAAGGAACACAGAGAGCCTGGCAGGTGCCCACACCTCAGGAGGCCACTCTGGCTCCTGCTGTCCCAAAAAAATACTGGCCCAGGAACTGGCCTGGGTTCACAGCTGCAATGCCTTCAGTTGACGTGCCCAAAGTGAGGTTATTTCAGGTTGTTTTTTAATCTCTCCAGACACCTTGAGGAGCCCCAGCCAAAGGCTGGTATCTGCCCTGAACAGAGCCAAATTCAGTGAGATAAAGGCAGTGGAGGAGCTGCATCCCCACTGCCCCCCTCCCTCACCTCTGCATTCGCTTCTCAGCTCTCAGTGAGGCTTTTGGAGGAGACTAAATCTGAACTGTGGCCTTGAACAGAGGGAAATTCACATTAAAACCCCAGGGAAAAGGTCAGAACACGATTCTGAGAGGTAAAGAAAACGAGAGAACTGTTCCATGCTCTGAGCCCTGCTGGTGGGGAGCAGCTGTCACACCCAGATCTGCCTAAACATTCCTGTCACCCCTGGAAATAATCACATTTTTGACTCATTAGCTGTGAATTCAGCTTGCAAACGAGCCAGCCCCAGAACAGAAATCCAGGGGGACTCCTCACCATCCTCCTCTCCCACAAAAAGCCTGATGATTCTTCTGAAGCAATCCCAGCCCAGGCCAACACCTGCTCATGGAGTTTATTGGCACAAGTCTAATTCCTGACTCCTGTTTGTGAGGGCCTGAGTCAGTCCCAGAGAAATCACTCTGCTCTGAGATCAGCAGCCAATGGAAGTGTTAAAAAAGGAGTAAAGGAAATGTGTCATTAAAAACAAGGAGGTAAAACACTGCCTCACCTTGAGTGCCATCACTTCACACTCAAAAGGACAATTCCACTACACCCCTGCAAGCACTTCAGTCTTGTTCAGAGTCTTTCACTCGAGTATTTAAGCCAAGAACATTGTCCAGATCCAGGATTATTAAGGAGGGTGAGGCTCAGGAAATCTTTGCCAGATCACACCCCTTACCCAGTCCCACTGGCAGGAAAATATTTTTTTTTTCATATTTTTCTCTATACTGTTAAATAATTCTGCATTGGAAATGAGGACAGAACATACAAACTGTGCAATTTTTGGTTGCAGACTGATCATCTCTGGCATTGCTGGAGAACTCAGGGAAGCAGTGCCAGGCTCCTCAGTTCCCACTCAAATCCCTCTTCTCTCAGCTGTTCCACGTTCCTAGCACTGATCCATCTCCTCCAGGGGCAGCAGAAAATCAATTCCGTGTCATTTTAGGAGTTCTTTTCACAGGAACAAGCTCCAGCAGCCAGGCCCCAAACCCAGGGGATCATCCTCTACAACCCATTAACGAGCAGCCAGGAAGCTTCCACAGGTGCCCTCCTACTCCTGAAGGGATCGTGGCTCCACTGAAGGGGCTTTTTTCCACAATTTCCTCCTCACAAAGCGACAGATTTCAACCATGAACCCCAAGGACACCACGTACATGGCCAGGCCCCCAGCCTTGAGGAGCCAGTTGGGTTCTGGGGACGTCACCACGCCGTACATGATCCACGCTCCCGCCCCGATGCGCAGCACCAGGAAGAGCAGCACGAAGAGGAAATCCACCAGTGTCCCCAGGGCAGTGTGGTAGGAGCCCATTTCCCTGAGGAACCAGCGGGTCTGGAGCAGGGGGTTGGTGATTTCACTGACAAACACCACGGCGTTCACCTCCGTGGCCGATTTGCCCAGCCCCAGCACCAGGATCATGCCGCAGATGCTCAGGGTGTGGTGCAGCAGCATCAGGTCCCCCTCGGTCTGGAAGTACAGGCACCAGCCCAGGTCAAAGATGAAGTAGCCCAAGGTCAGGGACAGCACGTGGATCTGGAGAGGGGTGTTTGGTGAACCTGGAATGGAAGGCGTGCATAAGCTTGGGGTTTTATTTAGGATTTTTCTATTTTAAGATTTTCTATTTTTCCTGCTTTATAGACCAGTACGGATCGATTGTGCTTCTCTCCTCCTGAATTTCCAGCCTTATCCAGGTGCCAGGAATTAGGTGGCACTATTAGGTGGCAATATTTGGTTCTGCTTCCCCTTCACACCCCAGCCTGCCCAGCACGTGGATCTGGAGAGGGGTGTTTGGTGAACCTGGAATGGAAGGTGTGCATAAGCTTGGGGTTTTATTTAAGATTTTTCTATTTTAAGATTTTCTAATTTTCTTGCTTTATAGACTAATACAGAACAATTGTGCTTCTCTCCTCCTGAATTTCCAGCCTTATCCAAGTGCCAGCAATTATGGATATTTGGTTCTGCTTCTCCTTCACACCCCAGCCTGCCCAGCACACCCATCCCACCCTGCCCCACTGCTGCTTCCCCTTTCCTTCCAGCCTTTTAGGAAAGCCAGACCTCCGTCAGCAGCACTGTCTGAGATTTAACGACAGGAACCAGCCAGCAAAACCCTGCAGCTGAATTTCAGGAGTTATTAGACCCTTCAAGATGTGAAAGCACTTTGTTCTTCATGCCTTGTTACACCTGATGCTGTAATAAAGTCAAGCTGCCAACCTGGAAACTTCCAATTTGTACGTGGACAGGCCAAAAATAATAATAATAAAAAAAATAAAATAACAAAAGGATGAAAAGTGAGGAGTGGTGGAAAAAGAAGCAGCGGAATTAAACAAAATTAAACAGCTGTGAGAGGAGAGGAAATCAGCCCCTACCTCCACCTGTGCCAGGTGAGCACAGGTGAGGGTGAGATTCCAAACATACCTGCGTGGGTCAGGGGCCAGGGGCCATCCAGGAACATGACATAGCCGGAGAGGCAGGTGACAACGAGCCCGTGCACCAGGGTCACCAGGCGACAGCTCCACTTGCAGGAGCGCTGCCCGTTCCAGCGGCAGAGGCAGCTGTAGAGACACAGCCAGGTGACAAAGCTGCAGCTCACCTCCAGGACGATGGGAACCATCCTGCTGGACACGGAGGGACAGCGTCAGGAGGGCGGAAAGCCGCGCTCATCCCGAGCACCCAGCACATCACGGGAATCCCGGACAGGGCGGGGGGAAAAAACCCACGAAAAACCGAAACGAGCAGAACAAACCCGGTCCCCCTGCCGTGAGCGCCGTTTCCAAATTTCCCCAACGGGAAAACAAACCACAGCCCCAACCCCCCCGGTGCTGAGGGCAGAGGCGCTTTGGCAGCGGGGGGGACCAGACCCCATCCCCATCCCGGCACGGCGGTGCCCGAGAACCCCAAATCCTCACCCCGCTCCGGCTCTGCGCTCCTGGCACCTGCGCCCGGCTGGGGCTGCCCGGGCGGGGAGGCGGTGCTGGCGCTCCCGGAGCTTTTTATCGTCCCAGCCCAGCCCAGCCCAGCCCGGCCCGGCCCGGCCCGGCCCCTCCGCATCCCCCGAGGATGCTCCGCCGCATCCCCGCTGTGCCTGCCCCGGGGGCGGACAGGGATGCTCGGAGCGGAGCCGCGAGCCCCGGGGCAGGAGCGGGGCCGGGCAGGGCGGGCAGGGAAGGGGAACGGGGCGGGGGAAGCGGGAGCAGACGCTCGGTACCTCCGCCCAGCCTCGGCTCGCCCGGCTGGAGCCGTCCCGGAGAGCGCCCAGACTTTATTTTGGTTGGGCGTTTTCCTCTCTGGTGATGGAGAATAAAGCTGGGTCAGGCTGGATGGGAGGTGCTGGTGCTCTTTATCTTATTTTCTTCCTTTTCTTTTTTTTTTTTTCCTATTGTTTTGCCGAGTGTCCTGGAGTCTTCTTCCAATCTTTCTGTCAGATGGGAGTGCAGGGAGCACCTTTGTGCAGATTGCAGGGAGGGGAGGATGAGGAGGGACTCAGAGGTGACGGAGAATAAAAGCTGGATCAGGCTGGATGGGAGGTGCTGGTGCTCTTTATCTTCTTTTCTTCCTTTTATTTCTTGTTTCTATTGTTTTGCCGAGCGTCCTGGAGTCTTCTTCCAGTCTCTCTCTCCCAGAGAGCGCCTTTGTGCGGATCGCAGGGAGGGGAGGATGAGGAGGGACTCAGAGGGTTCGGGGCGGGCTGGGAGTGGTGCCGGACACTGGGTGCTCAGGGAGATGTGACAGAACGTGCAGAACAGGATGAGTGAGCCAGGAGCTGAGCTGGGGCCAAGTTCATGGCTGGCAGTGAGTAACCAGGACAGGGCTGTGCTTCTCCCAGGCCCTGCCAGCCAGCTCGGTGTCAGCACTGTGTCATCCCTGACTCAGTTTGCTTTGAAATCTCACACTGAAAATCTCACTGAAATCTCACACATTCCCCAAAAGAACCCAAATTTCCCCTGCAGCCAGAGCTCTGCACTGGGAGTGAAACCACTGAGAGCACAAGAGCCCTTCCCAGTGAGATCTGCATCCCACGTGTGCTGCACTCCACAGGATGCTCCAGTGAGTTACACACTCAAATATCCTTTTAATTATATTGTAGATTATAGGTTGCTCTTATAGTTGAGCTAAAACTTGGCTGATTTTTGTCTCCTTTTCTAGCATTTTGAAGCATTTCTCCCCCTTCCTAGTGAGATCTGCATCCCATGTGTGCTGCACTCCACAGGATGCTCCTGTGAGTTACACACTCAAATATCCTTTTAAATGGATCGTAGATTACAGGTTGTTCTTATATTTGAGCTAAACTTGCTGATTTTTGTCTCCTTTTCTAGCATTTTGAAGCAGGATCCCCAGCACAGAGAAAGGGGATCCCACTGCAGGTTGAGCATCTGTAAAGCTGAGCCTGAATTTAAGCTCAAATGTTTTATTGGGCTGTTAGGATCCATTCCAATTCTACCAGAGCTGGAAATCCCGAGCATCAGGGAGCATCAGGAACGATGAGGGAACTTGGTGACATCATTTGAGTGCTGAGAAATGCTCAAAATCTCCCTTCAGGCCACAAGGAGACCTGGGAATGACAAGGAATCTCCCCACAGCTTGCACTCCCTCTCCTCACAGGTGGAAATCGGAGGAGGAAAGAAATAAATAAATAAACAATAAAAAAAATTAAATACCAACAAAAAAATTGTTAATTTTCCAGTTCTCCCCAGCCTTGCTTGAAGCTGGGGAGTGCTAAATGTTAATTTATGAGGCAGCCCAGGCACAGCAGCTCTCCTTGGAGAAGGGTGGGCACATGGAGCACGGGGATGCTCCAAGCACATTCCCTGGGGAATATTCCCCAGCTTGCACTCCCTCTCCTCACAGGTGGAAATCAGAGGAAGAAATAAATAAATAAACAATAAAAAAATAATTAAATACCAACAAAAGTTTGTTAATTTTTTCAGTTCTCCCCAGCCTTGCTTGAAGTTGGGAAGTGCTAAATGTCAGTTTATGAGGCAGCCCAGGCACAGCTGCTCTCCTTGGAGCGGGGCAGATGCTCCAGGCCCAGCTCAGGAGGTCACCGAGTTCCCAGAGGGAGCAATTGCTCCCTGCATTGTTCCCTGTGGCCGTGGGAGGTGACTCCTGCTCCTGGAAAGCTGGAATTTCCTGCTCTGCTGATCTGGAATCCCTCAGATGCTCCCCTGCGAGGCTGGAAGCGTTCCTGGCTGCCAGGGGAACGAGGCTCCTTCCCTTCCAGCTGCAGCTTTCTGTGGAGCAAACAAACTGCTGCTGTTTGTTTTCCCACTCGGGGCCAGTTTATCAATAAATCCCAGGGATCTGTCGTTGTGTTTGTAAACTTTGGGGAGGAGATGAACCCTCAGGATGTTTTTGCTCAACGCCTGGCACAGCTTGGCCTTGATCTCAGTGGAAATATTCACGTGCAGGTGCTGTTATTCAGCTTTTAACACATTGGTGGTTTTCCTCCCAGTTTTTGGTTTGTTTTTTTTTTTTTTTTCCTTTGGAACATTATTCCAAAATTCATGCAGGTGGGAGCAAATGACTTGGAGGAATTCCTGAGAACTAAATGCAATGGCTTGGAACAGAAGCCAAATTTGGATTTGAATGTATCTTCTCAAGGCTCTAAGAGCATGTGGATGTACAGTAAATTGTAAATAGATTATTGGAAATTGCGGATTTAACTTTATTTTTAATCTCTTTTGGTCAAGGGGCTCACAAACCTCTGCAAGCCTGGACCAGGTCACTTGACTCTGAAGGCAAAATACAAATTACAGCCAAGCTGCCAGGGGTTAATTCAGGAATTCCTGTGTAAAACATGCAGGCCAAGGTTGTGAAGACAATCAGTGCTCACTGCTGAAAGAATTGCTGATAATCTATGAAATAATTTGAGATTTTCACAGTAGAAACAAGCTGGAAACTACAGCTGTGCTGAGGTCTGGGTTAATAAATGTCCTCGGAGATGGGTGGCAGGAGAATCAGCTGTGATGTTCATCATGCCCCAAATTCTGCTGTTTGGCACAAATTGAGCACTAGGAAAAGGAAATTGGATTTTCATCACCATTGCCTATCAGGGATCAAGTCCCTTCTCCAAGGTCATGCAGGAAGTAAAATAAGACAGAGTGGCCCAAAGGTTCAGAGCAGTGTTTAAATTTGTCCTTATCTGCTAATCTTAAATATCCATATCAGTCAAAATTAACCAAAAATACAGGAAAAATAAGAGTGGGATTGTAACCATAACTTTCATGGGGATGGGCTGTGAAAATTGACTTTTCCTTTGGAATCTTATGGAATTCCCAAGCACTTGCACACACCAAACTCAAGCAATACTATGTGAACATAAAAACAGAGAACAGAAAATAAATTCCTTCCAGCTTAAAGACCAGAGGGCACCTCACTAATAGCTTGTTATTATTTAGTATCAGATAAAACCCCAAAAAAGAGGAAAATAAATAAAAAAAGAGAAGGTCAAGACTCATTTTCATCCCATTCATTTGTGTAAATCAACACAAATCACAATTTCCCCCAAGGTTTCCAGCAATAACAAGGCCTGGACACAAGTTTTGCAAAAGACAATTTTTTTTTTTGGTTGTTTGTTTGTTTTTTTTTTTTTTTAAAGGAAAAAATAAGAAGGCTCTAAAATACTTAATTAAAAAAAAAAGGAAGAAATAAAACAAAAAAGCACCTTTAGAAAGGGAGCAGGAGCAAAGCAAGTGGATGGGGAGCCTGGGGCAAACCAAGGCTCCCACCCAGCCACGGGGCTGCGGTGAAATGAACTCAAACCTCGGCTCAGTTTGGGGGCTGTGCGTGACAGGAACAGCAGGAGGGACCCTCCTTCCTTTCTGGGGACCTCTGGGACGGGATGGGGACAGAGAAAAGACAGAGAGACAGAGAGGAGAGTCCTGCACAGGAGCCCTGCCCGGGAGGATGCGGAGCTGCAAGCGGAGGAGCCATGCGGGGACAGCTGCAGGGACAGTGCCACCGTGGGGGCTTGGCCAAGGGGACAGTGTCACTGTGGGGCTGGGGAAAGGGGACAGTGTCACTGTGGGGCAGGGGGACAGTGTCACTGTGGGGCTGGGGAAGGGGGACAGTGTCACTGTGGGGCTGGGGGACAGTGTCACTGTGGGGCTGTGGGCAGGGGGACAGTGTCACTGTGGGGGCTGTGGGCAGGGGGACAGTGCCACCGTGGGGGCTTGGCCAAGGGGACAGTGCCGCTGTGGGGCTGTGGGCAGGGGGACAGTGTCACTGTGGGGGCTTGGCCAAGGGGACAGTGTCACTGTGGGGCTGGGGCAGGGGGACAGTGTCACTGTGGGGCTGTGGGCAGGGGGACAGTGTCACTGTGGGGCTGGGGCAGGGGGACAGTGTCACTGTGGGGCTGGGGACAGGGGGACAGTGTCACTGTGGGCAGGGGGACAGTGTCACTGTGGGGCTTGGCCAAGGGGACAGTGTCACTGTGGGGCTGGGGCAGGGGGACAGTGTCACTGTGGGGCTGTGGGCAGGGGGACAGTGTCACTGTGGGGGCTTGGCCAAGGGGACAGTGCCACTGTGGGGCAGGGGGACAGTGTCACTGTGGGGCTGTGGGCAGGGGGACAGTGTCACTGTGGGGGCTTGGCCAAGGGGACAGTGTCACTGTGGGGCTGGGAAGGGCTGGGCTGCAGTTTGAGTCCCTGCACGGCCCCGCTGCTGCTGCTGGGGGTGCCTGGCGCGGCGGGCCGGGGAAGGCACGGGGAGGCCCCGAGCATGGCCGTGGGTGCTGCTGCACGGCCTGGAGGCAGAGCTGCTCTCGCCCTCGCTGCTGCACGAGGCCTCAGTGGAGGTAGGTGGGCTGGTTCCATCGGTACCAGGAGCTGTTGGCAGCACGGAACAACAAAAAGTTTCACCTCGGAGCAAAAACCATCCGGATTTCCCTCTCAACCTCGTCACAGACGTATTTTGTGAAAAATCCTTTTGCCAGGATCTTTTCTCCTGAGAAGCTGAGAAGCTTCAGCTTCTCCGTGTTTTGCTGCTTTGGAATGTGATTTGGAGAATTGTTTACCCAGCATGTGAAATTGTTTTTACTTGATGACCAATGACAGCCACCTGTGTCGAGGCTGTGAGCAGTCACAAGATTTTATTGTCATTCCTTTCTATTCCTTGCTGGCCTTTTGATGAAATCCTTTCTTCTATTATTTTAGTAAGTTCTAATAGATCAGTTTCTTTTAATATAATACATATCATAAAATAATAAATCAGCCTTCTGAAACATGGAGTCAAGATTCTCATCTCTTCCCTCATCCTGGGACCCTCAAACACCACCACACAACCTGACCTTGGTCAGCACATCCTGCAGAAATCACATCCTGAGAATCCCAGGATATCCTCAACTGGAAGGGACCCACCCTTTTTTCTTTTTTCTTTTTTTTTTGACACAAAACCTTTCAAACCTTTGGTACATTTAAACCTGGCATTGCATTTTGCACAGAACCTATTTTTCCAACATGTTGGATCAAATTCTGAAGCTTGACCGCTTGGGTCAGACTCTGATAGCTTTCACAAGAAGCAGTTTTGGTTTTTTTCCTCTGAGAGCCACAAATTAATAGATTTTGAATGAAGACAGGAATGGGACACTTCCTAGCGTTTAAAATCTGGATTCAAATCCATATTTTACAGGTTGGGTCTAGCCCACAATTCAACTCATTTGGCAACGCTTTCTCTTCTAATTGAGATATCTAGTTCCAATTCAAATATCTAGTTCAGATATCACCAAATCCAACTTCTGCCCCCCCCCCAACAATCCCACCCTGTCCCTGGGAGGTGACACGTGGAACTTCACACGGGAACACTCCACACTGCTGGAATCCCTAAGGGTTTTCCTGTTCTTCCTGGAGATCCCAGGGTTTTCCCCGATGCCCTGGGTTGGTTTGGGTTGTTTTTTTTTGGTTTTTTTTGTGGGTTTTTCTGCCTTACCCTGAAGAGTTGAAGCCAGAGGAGTTCATGGCAGCTTTGGAGTTGCTCTGGGCTGTGCCGGGGCTGCTGGCATGGAGGGCACTGCCAGGGGACGAGGGCCTGCTGGAGTTCCCTGGGGAGCACGAGGATGTCACTGCGTGGGACAGAGCACGGTGAGCCTGGCATCCCCTCCTGCCCCAGCATTCCCACCCCGTGGCTCCCTCATTCCTGCCCTGGGGAAGGGTGGGGACCCCAGGAATGTCCTCAGTTCCTGTATCTGGGAATCTCAGGTCTCCAAGGAGAACTGACTCTGACCCACCCTTGATCTGGCTCCTCTGATTCCCTGCCCTGGGCAAGGTGAGGAACCCCAGAAATGTCCCCTGCTCCTGTATCTGGGAATTTCTGGTTTCCAAGGAGATCTGACTCTAACCCACCCTTTCATCTGGCTCTGATTCCCTGCACTGGGGAACCCCAGCAATGTCCCCTGTTCCTCTATCTGGGAATCTCAGCTCTCCAAGCAGATCTGACACTGACCCATCCTTTATCTGGCTCCTCTGATTCCCTGCTCTGCCCTGGGGAACATGGGGGGAGCCCAGGAATGTCCCCTGCTCCTGTATCTGGGAATTGCTGGTTTCCACAGAGATCTGATTCCAACCCATCCTTTATTTGGCTCTTCTGATTCCCTGCCCTGGGCGAGGTGGAGCACCCCAGGAATGTCCCCTGTTCCCTATCTGGGAATCTCAGCTCTCCAAGCAGATCTGACACTGACCCATCCTTTATCTGGCTCCTCTGATTCCCTGCTCTGCCCTGGGGAACATGGGGGACCCCAGGAATGTCCCCTACTCCTGTATCTGGGAATCTCAGCTCTCCAAGGACATCTCACTCTAACCCACCTTTTATCTGGTTCTTCTGATTCCCTGCCCTGGTGAATTCCCTGCCCAGGAATGTCCCCTGCTCCTCTACCTGGGAATCTCAGCTCTCCAAGGACATCTCACTCTAACCCACCTTTCATCTGGTTCTTCTGATTCCCTGCCCTGGTGAATTCCCTGCCCAGGAATGTCCCCTGCTCCTCTACCTGGGAATCTCAGCTCTCCAAGGAGATCTGACTCTAACCCACCCTTTATTTGGCTCCAGTTGTGCCTGGCTCCCAAACCTGACCACCCCAGCCCAGGATTCTGTGGGAATGTTCTTCTGCCCAGTGTTTTCCATGTTTTTACCCCACCCCACGGCACAGCTGGGCTGTTCTCTCCCAGCTGTGTGGGGACCCTTTCCCTGGCCACAGCCAAGGCTCTGATGGAGATTACCCTGCAAATGTGACCCAGAAATGCAGGAGGCAGGGATTAAAGGGCAAAGGAAGGATGGAAGGGAGGTTCCCCAAGGCTCACCAGTCCCAGGCATGGTGCTGTGCACTGGATTGACGGAGAGGGGCCCCAAGGAGCCTGAGGTAGAGACCTGGGCAGGAACAGAGGCACTGAGAGGGGAGAAATCACATCCTGCACTCCTTTCACAGCCCCCTGGAGCGTGCTGGCCCCCAGGGACACACCACCCACAGCCGGGACTCTCCTGGGCATTCCCAGTCCAGGATGCAATCACATCCCCCATTAATTTGGGAAAGATTTTTCTTCATCAATCTCAAGGGGAAAAGCTTTGGGATGGCATCATGATTTGACTAAATTATCCTACAGTTAAACTAATCAATTCCTACAATTAAACTAATCAATTTCTTTCCAGTGTTTTCAATAAACAGAATTATCACTTAATTGTTATAATTCAGCTGATTGTTTTCAATAGATGGAATAATAAAAAATGTCCTGGGTGAGATTCCACTCAGGCAGCTGAACCCCAAGTCCCCCTCACCCTCCCTTTCTTGGGAAAGATTTTTCTTCATCAATCTCAAGGGGAAAAGCTTTGGGATGGTATTAGGTGGTATTATGATAATTTGACTAAATTATCCTAATCAATTCCTCCTAGGAAACTTTTCTTTCTAGTGTTTTCAATAAACAGAATTATCCCTTAATGAATTGTTCTAATTTAGCTGATTGTTTTCAATGGATGGAATAATAATAAATTATATATATATATATACATATATATAAAATTATACATATATATATGTATATATATATATAATTTATTATTATTCCATCCATGATGCTATCCCTATCTATCTATATATATATATATATATATATATATATATAGGGATAGCATCATGATTTCATGATTTGACTAAATTAATTATCCTGGGATAATTAAACTAATCAATTCCTCCTAGGAAATTCAATTCCTCCTCAACTAAACAATTAAACTAATCAATTCCTCCTAGGAAACTTTTCTTTCTAGTGTTTTCAATAAATGGAATTATCACTTAATGAATTGTTATAATTTAGCTGATTGTTTTCAATGGATGGAGTAATAATAAATTATATATATATATGTACATATATATGTACATATATATAATGAAAATATATACGTACAATAATAATAATAATAATATATACATGTATAAATAAATAAATAAATATATATATATATATATATATATATGTACATATATATAAATAAAAATGATAAATTCTGGGTGGGATTCCAGCCAGGTGGCTGCATCCCAGGCCCCTCACCAGTCTGGAGTTGTAGATGGGTGATTTGATGGGGGATGGCATGGGGCAGCTGATCCGCTTCTCCTTCTGGCGCCGGTTGCAGAACCAGACCCGAACCACTTCCTTCTCCATGGAGAGCTGCTCTGCTATCAAGGAGATCTCCTCTGAGCTGGGCTTGGGGTTCTGCTGAGAGAGGCAGAAGGTTAAAAAGCCCAAAGAAACCCAATAAATCTGCTCTGAACTGGGTTTGGGGGTCTGTTGAGAGAGGTAGCAGGTTAAAAAAGCCCCAAACAGCAGAAGGAGACCTCTGGGCTTGGGGTTCTGCTTAGAGAGGCAAAAGGTTTAAAAGCCCCAAAGAACACAAGGAAATCTCTGAACTGGGCTTGGGGTTCTGCTGGGAGAGGCAGGAAGTCAAAAAGCCCCAAAAAGCACAAGGAAATTTCTGAACTGGGATCTCTGGGTTTGGGCTCTGCTGAGAGAGACAGCAGGTTAAAAAAGCCCCAAAGAACACAAGGAAATCTCTGAACTGCAATCTCTGAACTGAGACCACTGGGCTTGGGGTTCTGCTGAGAGAAGCAGGAGGTTAAAAAGCCCCAAAAAGCACAAGGAAATCTCTGAATTGGCATCTCTGGGCTCGGGCTTTGCTGAGACAGGCAGGAGGTTAAAAAGCCCCAAAGAGCATCAGAGGCTGCTGGGAGGACAAGGGTGGGGTTGGCTGTGAGCTGGGAGGGGACAAAAGCTGAGTCCAAGGGTAAATATTTGGGTGAGAGATTATGTTCTGTGAAGCACAAAGTGCCTCTGGTTCCACATCAGCCCTCCCAGAGTCAGGGGGGAGATGAGTCACAGCTCCTGCCCCTGGTACAAATCTCTTCCCTCTTTGACCTTCACAGCACCAAAAATCAGAGCTGGGCTCACCTAAACCTGGTGGCCCTGCCACCATCCAGGGGACAGGAGCTCAGAAAAGTCACTGCCTCCCTCTCCCTTTTCTCATTAAAAAAGGGAAAGAACAGAGCCCACCCTGCCCTCTGAGTAATTTGTTTTCATTCCTTTTGTCTCTGTGGGGTTTGCTCAGAGCTGAAGCTCAGAAATGTCAAAGCTACCTGGCACAGGGGTAGATAATATAATCTGCCAAGGTAATATTCCCATTGCAGAAATTGCCTTCTACCACCTAGAAATGAGCTGCTAAAATGATCTGATGCTGACTGAGCAAGTTTTGATATGAGGGAGAAACCAAGGAAAAACAAGCTCAGGAACAGTTTTGATTTGAGAAATTTCCAACTTTAGTCCTGTTGATTAAAGTTCTCTGATGCCTGTAGTGATTTTTCTTGAAATTCTTGGAGCTTAAAAAGTAGAAGGGTTCAACTTTTGAATGGGTTCAGGAAAAATATTTGGAGCAACAAGTTCTGGGGTCTCAGAAGAGCTGCTCAATGGGGCACTGTGGCCACAGAACTCCTGTGACACTTCTGCAACTCACAAAGAAAAGAGTTGGGTGCAGATATATATATATATATATATATATATATATATATATATATATATATATCAGCTTTGGCCCAGTGGGTGATAATGGGGAAATGTGGTGCTAAAATTATAATTCCCTTAGAATAACATTCAACAAGGAAATAATTGGGAATTTCTTTGGGTTTAACACTTTACCTGTTAGCTCCTTCAAGCATTTTTAACCCACTCTCAAATAATAGGGAATTCCTTTGGGTTTAACACTTTTTGCTTCTTCAAGCATTTTCTAACCTGCTATCAAAAAATACCCCCCAAAAAAAACCTCTTTTCTTGAGAGGACTCAGTGCCACAGGCTTGCAAATGCCAGGCTGAGGGAGAGAAGGATTTTCCCCTCACATCTTGGAATCTCTTCTCCAGCGTGGAGCGGATGTTGGTCTCAATGCTGGTCCTCTTCTTCCTTTTCCGTCCAAACATCTCATTCACTGAGGGGTAGGAATTGGGGGTGCTCATGGAGGAATCCAAAGGAGCAGATTCTGGGGAAAGAGGGAGGGGAAAATGAGATCTCCAAGAAGATACTGAGTTATTTTCATTCCCAGATACTTCCTGTGAAAGTATCTGGTGCCGTCTAAAACAGATTAATTAAATTAATTTAAAGGTGCCTTCTAAAATAGATTAATTGTTCCTGCATTGTGGATCCTCCCTCTGATGATGATTAAAATTGCTCCAAATCCATCAACGAGCTTGCCCAAATCAAAGAAGAAAAATGTTTTAACCCACACACTGTTTTTCCCTTGTGAGCCTGATCCCCAGCCTGCTCTGACAGGGACCAGGAGTGTTCCAACAATTTCATTTCCCACAGAAAAGGATGTGACCAAAGCATTTGGCTCGGGTGGCTGAGATGTGACCAATGGCTCAGACATCCTGGAGGGTTGGGTGAAGCACGAGGCTGACGTGAGGTCAGCACAGGACACCACCCCAAACCCTGGGAATTCCCCTCTCAGTGAAATCCTTCCTTTCCAGCTGCTCCCCTTCTTCTCCAGCTCCCACAGCGAGGGGCTCAAGGGGTTTGGGGTTCCTGGATGGATCCTCTCCTGCTGCTGGTGATGCCTAAGGTTTCAGATTTTGTATTTTTCAGATTTTCAGGTTTTGGCTTTTCTATTTTTCAGGTTCTGTGCTGCTTTAGTGTGTGGGTCTGGGTTCACATCAGGGGATGCTGAGCTCTGTGCACAGAGCAGGGAGACAAAACAATTCCTGCTCCAGCTGGGCACCAAGGACAAATGATCCAAATCTCAGCCCAGGAGCACAAACACCGTGGGCTGGAGAGAGAAAAACAAGGATGGGACTGCAGGGGCTAAAGCTGGAATGGGACAATGAACTGCAAGATGCAAATGGAGCAGAACTGATCCAAGGGAGAGACCCCGGGAGCGCTCGTGCATTTTGGGACCATTTGGGTTCATCTTGGGTCCATTTTGGGACCATTTTGGGTTCATCTTGGGTTCATGTGTGACCATTTTGGTTCATCTTGGGTTCATTTGGGACCATTTTGGGTTCATTTTGTGACCATTTTGGTTCACCTTGGGTGCAGCCCTGGCTGGGCTCTTGTGCTGCCCAAGGTGCATCCATTGAGGAGATCCTTTTAATAAATCCCTGCTTTATTTTGTAACTCTGTCCAGCCTCTGCTCTAGCTCAGCCTTCCCAAGGCATCAGTGACATTTCTGCCTCGCTGTCACCCACCTGCATCACTGAGCCACTTCTCCAGCAGAGGTTTCAGCTTGCACATGTTCTTGAAGCTCAGGTTGAGAGCCTCAAAGCGGGAGATCGTGGTCTGGCTGAAGTCATTCCCGTAGAGCTTCCCCATGGCCAGGCCAACGTCCCCCTGCCAGGGACACCCAAACCCCACAGTGAGCACAGGGAAACCCCTCCCTGCTGCCCCAGCCCCAGCAGAATCACAGAGGCACAGAATTACCCAGCCTGGAGAGGACCTCTCAAGCTACACCAAGGGAAATTTAGGTTGGATATCAGGAAAAAGTTTTTTACAGCAGGGGTGATAAAGTTCTGGAATGTTCTGCCCAGGGATGTGGTGGAGTCACCATCCCTGGGGGTGTTTAACAAAGCCTGGATGTGGCACTGGGTGCCAGGGTTTAATTGGGGTGCTGAGGCTGGGTTGGACTCGATGGTCTTGAAGTTCTCATCCATCCTGGTCATTCTGTGACTCTGTGACCTTTGAGATCACCCAGTCCAACCTATGACCCAACACCTCCTCATCAAATAAACCATGGCACTGAGTGCCACATCCAGTGACTCCACCACCTCCTTGGGCGGATGAGTCCAGAGCCCAATCGTTCTTTCAGTGAAGGGTTTATTCCTCTTGTAGCCTAAACTTCCCCTCAGGCTGTTTCCAGGATAGCTTCAGCCTTGTTTCCATGACCTGCCTGCCAGGGAAAGGGGATTTATTCCCCCCAGGAATCTGCCCCCACCCCTGAATACTGGAAAAGGTGCAGACATCAAGGTTATGGTGGTGAGGTGCTAGGAAGGGTTTTTCTCTTCGTGAATTTGGAAGGGAATGCTGCAAAATAACCCAAATTTACCTAACCCAGTCTTCCCTTCACCCACAGATGTCACCCTGTTTTTTTTAAGATTTTCTAAGCCTTCTGATGTTGACATTCTTGTAGTGAACTTTCTCACACACTTTCTGTAAATAACTGATTGCTTTGCATTCGTTTATGGCGGAGGAGAAAGTTGATGGGCTGTTGGTTTGTCCAGTGTCATTGGAGAGGTGGCACTGTCACCCCCCAATCCACTGTCACTTTTAGAAGACTATAAATGTTAAAATCAGAAAATGAACTTCCCTTTTCCCTCACCTTGAGAGCAGCGCTGTGCGCTTGTGTTCTTTCCTGCCCTATAGCGACACCCAGCTCTGCCCCAAATTCCCCCCATCCCCTCCCCTCTCTCTCACCTGTGTGAACCCCAGCTTGATCCTCCTTTGTTTGAAAGTCTTTGCAAACTTTTCCAGCTCCTCCAGGTCGCTGGGCTCCTCGGAAGCCCCAGCTGGGGTCAGGTGCTTCGCCACTTGCAGGTGCTGGGGGACGTCCAGGTGGGGCTCAACCGAGGAGCCAGGCAGGCCAGAGCGACCCACAGCCTGTCCAAAACACCCCAAAAAAGATGCTCAGAGGCACAAAAATAGAAAACCAAACCATTTCCTGGGCTATCTGCCCTCCCTGAGGCAGCAGGGGGAGTTTGGTAGTTCTTACACACGCTCAGGTGTGTTCTTACCCACGCTCAGGTGCGTTCTTACCTGCGAGGCCAGGCTGGGTCCGGGCTGGGAGAGGAGGAGGCTGCCCTGCTGCTGAGGGAAGGAGAGGAGGTTTGGCTGCAAAGCTGAGGAGATAAAAAAAGAGACACTTCTGGTCAGTGAACACCCCCAGGAAAGCTCGGAGGGGGAAGCTCCATTTGTTATTTCTTGCCCAAAATACAAGAATTTCAGCCCTTAGGAACGTGTCTGGCTCTGAGTGGATTATGAGAAATAAAAGGTTCTTCCCGTGGCTTTTTAGCCTGCAAGGGATCATTACACTAATGGTAGAAGTGAAATATCTCATTTGCTGATCCCTGCGTGTTCACTCATCACACTTAGGCATTTTAGAGACCTCTAATCTTGATTTTAGGTGCCAAGCAGCTGAGAATTTTCTACATCCTTCCTGGGGATTTCTCTCAGTTCTTAATTATTGTAGCTCTTAGAAAAATGGACATCTTATTTCCAATATAAGCCCTTATGACTCCAACTTTCAGCCACTTGATCTTGCTAAAAAAACCCTGATTCTGCAGCTAATCTCATGAGCCCTCCCACTCTGCTCTCAATTCTACATTTCATTTTCAAATGTCATTTGGAAGCCTTCTGACCCCTTCTTTCCTACCCTACTGTATTTCAAATAAATTGAATTTCTTTCAGAACGTCGGAGCTGACACGAAATGATGAAAGGAAGAAAGAAGGGAAATCCATAAACCCTACAAAAACTGGGATTTATGGAGAGGGTGTAATTGTTTCGTTGACAAACTGCCAAGTACAAGCCTATATCTCTTAGAGGGAATGTCCTACAGGATTAGGTTGTGTAGTTCCCTAGAAATTTAGTTGGTTTCAAGTCCATTGTGAGTGAAACCTATAGAATTTAGTGAGGATTTATAACCTTGCTCAGAGCAGTCAATACATTTAATTGATTATAACTGACAATTACAGGGAGATCCGTAGAAATTTATGGACTTCTGCTAATAAAAAGGCAAACAGATAATCTCCAAAATCAATCACTGCCCCCTCTCTCTGCCTTTTCTTATTTAATTTAGATCTGATGTGCAAAATCCCATTTATTTACTTAGGCTGGGGTTGGAATAAGCTTTCCCTAACACTGGAACAACTTCAAATTTCAAATCCAGGCTGGTAATGAGGTGCACATTTTTAGCAGAGCAGGTAATTAATCACTGCAATGGCTTTGCCTTGGGACATGGCAGATGCTCTGTCATTTGGAGTCTTTAAAATCATGATTGAACACCTCAGCTCCAGCTCTGAGGGAAATGAAGGGCTGGATTCAGGAATCACCGGTCTGACAGCTGAGATGAAGATTTCAGCAGCAATATTCAGGCTGACAGGATTCCCAAAATCTCTGTGGTTGTTTATCCCCACCTTTACAGGCTCTCCCACCCCTGACTCGGGTGTTTGGGTTTTACTGGGAATGAGGAATAAGAGCTGGGAATTTATCTGACAGCTTCAAAACACAAACAAACTAAAATCCATATCCCTGTTGGAAAGGTTCATCCCCCTGCCAAGCCCTTTTGGCAACAAAATCCATTTATGGACCCACAGTCCAAAATCAGGAGACACTCAGAACATTCTCTGAAGGCCCCAGGGAAAATTCTGGAATATTTTCTGCCTTTCTTCAGGAGGAAGAAAACTCCACTTGAACCAAACTTCCTCTCCATTTTCACTCCCCACTGGCTGTGCATGCATGTGGCAAAAGGATCATTAAACCCTGGCAATCAGCCATGCAAATGGAAATGTCCTGCACAAAAATCCAGCTCCTGGCCAGAATATCCAGCCCTGGTCAAGCCTGGAACTGGAAGGGGGTGACAAGCAAACATAGCTGCCAAAACAAGTCACTGAACAGATAAATTCCAGCCTCTCAAAGGCAGCAAGTTCTGCTTTGCGCTAAAAGATGTTTATTATTCATGAATAAAAGCAAGGCAGCAAGGAATAGATTGTCCTGACCGTATTTCAAACTAACAAATTCAAAATTATTTGTAAATATACATCAAGTATCTTTATCCATCACTCAGTGTCATTTGGCAGAGAGGAGAATTTATATCTTGTCAGGAAGAAATAAATTCCCCACTTGCTTTTGGAGTGTGTGAGCCAGAGGGTTCAAGCTGCGGAGATTTATTGTTATAATCCTGAATTTTAGTTCATGTGGAGGGAGCTCCATGCTGGGATAAATCAAAGCACAAGCCAAGGATCCAAATCCCCTTGGATCTGCCAGGTTATGAATTAAAGCCTAAAACATCCCCGGGGGTGGGAGAAATGCTGTAAGAATACTGGGGGTAAAACCAGAATTACAGGGAGTTCATCAAGCATGGGGTGAGTCCTCAGCACTTTCCTGGAGCTGATTTTGGGAGCAGGGAGACCTTTCCAAACATCCAAACCTCTCCCTCTCATCCCAGAGCTGCTCCTGGCTCTGCTGGACCTGTTCTGCTCCTTCCCTGCAATTCCCCTCCCTCCAAACCATCGGCCCGAGCCCTGATGAGCTTTCTGCAATTAATGAGGAGCGGGAGGGAGCAGCTCCTTCTCTGCTCTGCGGGAATTCCAGGCTGGGATCGCTGCCTGGCCCCAAGGTGGCACTCGAGGAGCGCGCAAGGAGCCAGCAACATCTCCGGCATGGATTTGGGATCATCCCCGGCAGCATCACCCGGGGAAAACCCGACATCCCCCAGAAACGGAGGTTTTAAAGTATTTATCCATCTCTGTCGCCTTATATTTTATATTTGGCGATTCATATTTTCATATCTATTTGTAACCTGCAGTTCTTTAGTGTGGAACTCTAAACTCCACACACAGTGGGAGCTGCTGCTTCCCCATTTTGGGCAGACACAACAATTCCTCTCTGGGATTTCAGCTTTTCTATTTTCCATCTACTTGAAAGAGATTATATGATATTTAATACTAATACCACTACTATTCCTACTACTACTACCAATAACAATAAATTATATTTAATAATAGTATATAATTATGTTTTCCATCTATTTGTAACCCTGCAGTTCTTTAGTGTACAACTCTAAACTCCACACACAGTGGGAGCTGCTGCTTCCCCATTTGGGCAGACACAACAATTCCTCTCTGGGATTTCAGCTTCTCTATTTTCCATCTACTTGAAAGAGATGATATTATATTTAATACTAATGCTACTAGTACCAATAATAATAAACTCTATTTAATAATAGTATATTATTATATTTTCCATCTATTTGTAGCCCTGCAGTTCCTTAGTGTAGAACTCTGAACTCCACACACAGTGGGAGCTGCTGCTTCCCCATCTGGGGCAGACACAACAATTCCTCTGCAGGCCTGGCAATCAAGGACACCTCACTGCCTCAGGGCCCAGAGATGGGAACAAAAGGGAGTTGGGGGCAGCAAACTTGGGGTCAATGACTTCAATCAGCTGAAGCTGCAATTGGCAGATTCACCCCCAAAATGCAAATGGACCAAACTTATAAAAGTGTGAAACCCGTGACCCATTGTCCATTTTTGGGTGGGTTTTGTCTGCCCTAAATGTACCTGAAGGCCCTTCAATTAACAGAACTGCTTTTTATTCTCTTAATTCTGCCTGGCCTCTGTTTTTAGGTAAGCCCAAAAAAAGAAATAATTTCAACTTTTTTTTTTGCCTTACCTTGTTGTCCTGCCTGAGACTGGGACAGGAGGAACTGGGGGACTGACTGCATGTGCCCAGGAAGCAACACCAGCTGCTGCAGGGTATGGAGAGAGCTCATGTCCTGCAGAAAAACAGCAAAGGGAACAATAAAACTCAAGGATTTGTGCTCCTCATGCAGCACCTCCTCACAAATCCACGCTGAATTTCTGTATTTTGAGGGGCTGGAAGGGTGTAGGACCAAAAGTTTCAGGTGTAAGAGAAGATTCTGTGCATACAGAGACCTCCATGTGGAGAATAGTCTGTTTTTCCCTGGAAAAGTTAACTCCTGGTGACATTTTTGAGCTGGAGATTCAAAGGTTTCAGGTGCAGGAGAAGAATTCTCACTTAATTTGGGGAATTTGGGGGCTGGAGGGCTGCAGGTCCAAAAGTTTCAAGTATAGGAGAAGAATTTGGTGCAGACAGAGACATCCATGTGGAGAAGTGTCTGCTTTTCCCTGGAAAAGTTAACTCTTGATAAAGACATTTTTGAGGCAATCGAACTCTGGTTGTTAGAACAATGAAACCTCTCAGATTTCAGTTTCTTCAGACAAAGAATTTCCAGAGCTTTCTCTTCAGATAAAGCATTTCCACTGCCTAAAAATCACTCAGCAAATTGCAGCAGGCTGTCCCAGCTCACCAACTCTGCATCCCACAGGACTGTTCTGAAGACTGGGGGGAATTAAAGAATCCCTAAATTGTCCCATGGATCTGAACATCCCGTGAAAGGAGGAGGGAAAGGATTCCTGAGCACCTCTGTGGCCGCCTGGCATCCAACTCCCACCAGAATTTAACAAGAATTAAGTGCTGAACTCCACATTTTTTACCTCAGGAAAAAAAAAAAATTCCCTGGAGGAATTAATTTCTCCCCTGGTGTGAATCAATTTGAGGCAACAACAGGCTGAGATTAGGAGTTAATCTGGTCTAGAACCCTATCTCCAACAATGGCATTAACCAGACACTCATGAATGAGGAAGAGCAGGGCAAACATTATCAGAAATTCCCCACAGTGCTGTCTCAGCCTCCAATTATTTCCCAGTCCAAGGGATTTCCTGACCATGGGGTGGTTTCAAACCCTCAGAGGAAATCTCACCCCAGCACGTGTCCAGCCCAACTTTGAACCCACAAGGAAAAGCCGAGGAGGAGGAAGATGAAGATGAGGATTCACTTTTCCAGCTCAGTGCTCCTCACCCTCTCTGGCCACATTAATTTGTGGAGGGGGGTCAGGAGCAGCCCCTTTCCCTGGGATTTCAGGGCAGCCAGGTCACTCACCCCTGCAATTTGGCTCCCTGGCATCATGGATGATCCCTGCACGAGGTGCCCCGACCGAGGGGGGATGGCAGACTGCAAGGAGTCGCTGAGGTCCTCGGTTTTAATCTGCAAAAAGAGCAAAGGAAACATGGAATTAGGGAGCAGGGATGAGCAGAGGGCAGCTGGGATCCAAGAGGCTGGAGGAGGCTCCTCTTAGGGATTTTTGTGCTGTTTCCATCACTGAAAATCAGGGTTATTCCACGCTGCTTCTCCCCACTCTATCCCATGGATGGTTTTCCTGCTCTGCCAAGCACTTTGCTCAATTAAAACACTTCAGGAAAACAACCAATTTCAAGCAGCTTTTCAAAGTTTAAAGCCTTTTGTGGAGTTTTAGTGAAGACAAGAAGCAATTCTCCTTTCCAGATCACAACTCAAGTCCCGATAGGGGAGCTGGACATGGAAAACCTCTCATTTTTCCCTGCATGAAACAGAGAATGGTACAAGGGGATGGGAAAGGATGGGTCATGGAGGAAAAGACCTCAAAAAAAGCAGAGTAATCTCCTAGAATTGAAAACACAGCACTACAGGCACCAAATTAATTTGTTCAATTTCTACCAAAAAGCAAAAAGAAATTGCAAGGAAAATCTCCTTCCTCAGTTACAAGCTGTGGAAAAATAACTGGAAAACTTTACGAGTGTCCAGTGGTCTTTTTGAGCTACTTTATGTTCTTTCAAAGTTCTTGTCCACAAGAAAATAATGATTTTTAAATCAACATTCTTAGAAAAAAATGCACCCAGGGACCAGAACTGAATCCTTGTTTCTGGTTTATTCGACAATCTCCACACTCATTTCTAACTTTGCTAATACATTAAAAAAAATAATTTATTAAGAAATAATAATAATAAAAATGTGTTCCAATTGTAGTAGCAAAAGTCTTTTGGTAGCGCTGACAGGGACAGGAGGGAGGGGAGGATTTTGGAAGTTTTCAGGTAAATTCCTGAAAGGTGAGTGAGGAGTGTCCATGCACAGGGGACAGGTAAACGATACAGAACTCTCCTCTAGGAAAAGATTGACCCAAACCTTTTCTCAACACTGAACAAGGATTATTCCTCATCACAGCAAGAAGAGCCTCTAATTCCCAAAAACTGGAAAAACCAGGAGGACTCTACCAAGGACACAGCTTGAAACTCCTGAAGAGTCACCCTGACTCCAAGGAGTGAACATCCCCAAGTGTTCCCACCAGATCCCTTCCAAACCATCCCCCAAAGGTGAGCGGGGTCTTTGCCCCACTGATGGGGCCTTGAGGCCCTACAACCTCCTGCCAGCAGAGGGGGACAAGAAATCCAGCTCCACAAACCCCATCCTGAGTGAATATTTTGGGGTTTGAAGGAGCTTTTCCACCCGTTTGAGCAAAGCGAAGAAACACGCGGAATAATTCCGGTTGGAAGAGACCTCTACAACCATCGAGTGCAAGCTTTGATGGACCTCCACGAGAGGAGAAAAGGCGGAAAACGGGATCACAAGAAGCTCAACAGCTCCAGAAAAGGGAGCTGCAATGTTCCCCCCTCTGCATTTTGGAAGGTGCTGCTCGGAGGGAAGGTGATTACAACACCCCCTTTCATTACAGCTCGAGCTCTGGACACCGCCGAAACTCGTTTTGCAATACTCCCAGCTCCTTGCAGCAAGAGGTAGACATGCTATGAATTCCAGCTCTTTCCTACCTTTCAGGTTGGCATGATCATCCCTCTAAGCCTGGCAGGGCAAAAAACAAACAACAAAAAAAAAAATCAGGTGGAAAGATCTTCTCGATCGCTATCGGCAGCGATAAGTCACTGAACGTCAGGCAAAAAGGCTCAGGAGGACACCCCGTTACCCCTGAGCCATCCAGTCACTGCAGGCACGTGGTTCTTTGCATTAAAAAGAATCCATTGGAGGCAAATAAGAAAAAAAAAAATATTTGTAAAAAAAGTTGTTAAAAAAAAAATTTAAAAATTAACGTTTGTCTGCTTCATCCAAGGCTGAGCAGTCCCAAGGAATTGAAGTTTTTGGCGTCTCAGAGAGCCGGGCTGTGGATCCTGCCTGAGCTGTGATCCCGCTGGCAGTGGGGTGTTGAGGAGGCACGAGCCATTTCCAAACTGAAATCAATTTTTGCAGCTGCCAAGCGGGACGAGCTGGCGGCGCTCCAGGCACAAAGGGGTGTGTAGCCGCATCCCGGCATGGCTGGATGTGAGAACGGGAGGTGGGTTTGGCAGAGCACCGGCTCCCGACTCAAAAACAACAACAACATCTCCCACTGCTCCTTCCCCCGGCCCTGGAATTCTCCCTCCTGCGCAGTGGGCGGGAACCTGGCCTTCGTTCTTGACAAATCCTTCTCCCCCTTGCACCTATTTCCATTGGGTTTAGGCTCGAATTTACCTCGCCCTCCTCTTCCTCTTCCCTCTCTGCAGCTGGCTAATTGTTCATTAGGAGGTCGGGATCTATCCAAAACTTTGGGGATGGTTTATGCAAATCCCACTCTTTTGGTTTCTTCCCCTGGCTAAACCGGCAATATTGCCAAGTGTACATTAAAAAAAAAAAAACCCAAACCCAAAAAAACCCCAAAAAACCACACACATTGTGGGCGAGGCCACTCAATATCATGAGACTCCCTTAAAATAATGTAAATTTCGAATTAATAAAACAAGGGGAGGAATTGCCTCCTCCTTTCCCAGTGCATCTGCCTCCTCAGATTTGCAGAAAATGCCTGCAAATATGAGAAGAGTTTTCCTTGAGGGACCAAAAAAAAAAAAAAAAAACCAAGGTTGAAAGGATGAAATCCTCAGAGAATCACCTCGTGGGGGTATTTGATGGGAGCTCTGCAAGCAAGACACAGTGATTTGGGTAAAAGCAGGAGCAGATCCCCCTGGGATTGCTCAGGATCTTGGTTTTATAGGATGATCATGGATGGGGAAAGGGGAACGAGAAGTCATGGGGAGACTTTGTTCCCACTGAATTTTACTCAGAAAAAATAACAGTATTTAAGGAAAGCAACCTGGTCTAGGGGAAGCTTCGTTGCCCACGCCAATGAATCTTCCAACCTGAACCATCCCATGGAAAAAACGAGCAGGGCAAAGAGCAGGACCTGCAAATGCCCACGGCTGGGGTGAGGCGTGGGGGCTCTTGGCTGTGAATCTCCAGCACCTTCCTCCCTTTGTGGCCCGAGGGGAGGCCCAGGGCAGGGCTGGGAGCGGGTAACGGCAGCTGGAGGCACGAGAGCTCCTCTGGGCCAGGGCAGGAATCACACTTGCAAATCTCAAGTGGATGTTTGGATGTTTTCACAGCCTCGAAACAGGGTCAGCCCCCGAGCAAGCCGAGCGAAAAACACAGGAAGGGTGACTGGCTGCAAAAGAGAGAGTCCCTTCCGAAGTTGGCTTGAACAGCTGCAAGGATGGATGGTTTCTTACCTATCTCCGGCCTAAACACAAAAACAAAAAGCAAAACAAACTAAGAAACACATTGAGGGTGATGGAAAATGATCAAAGCTCCGGAGCCCGCTTGCGTAATTGATTTGTGGAAGGTGTTTCATAAACATTTCATAAGAAGGAGAATTATGAAGAAAACATCTCCCAACCTGCCTGCAATTACTGCACAAACTCTTCCTTACCAGTAGGAAGAAGGGGAGAGGAAAAAAAAAAAAAAAAAAGAGAAAGGTACATCTGTTTTGTAACTGATCTGTGAACTTCTGGCAAACGCTCGGCTCGTGAAAACATCCTGCAGACATCTTGGAGAGCTCTGGAAAACTGGGAAATTGGGAAGATTCTGCTGAGCACCTCTGCTTGAATTCCCCTCAGATTCCATGGGCTGGTGGTTGGATCCCACGGGCTGGGCTGGAGCCCTCCATGGGGAATCCCAGTTTAGGGATAATTTCAATGTCTTCCCCACCTATCAGAGCCCAAAATCCTCATTTGGATGAGCTCCCAGTGTGACACACACACAGTGCTCCATCATCCTCCTCACTCAGCCACCAATTCAGAGCCTCCAATCCTCTCCCAAATCCAGGTCTGGATCTCTCCTGTCCAAGCCCTGTCAGCCCTCTCCAGCCCCAGTTATCAGGCAGGAACCACGTTAGTGGGAGATGCAGACACCCCCATTTGTTGTGAAGCTCCTATTTAGCCAGTGACCTCTTTGCAACACATTTATCTGCCTCCACATCTGCCTTATCTCACAGTCAGAGCCGAGTTTAGGAGTTTGACTCACTCCCAGCCCTGCAGAGCAGAGGGGAGAGGAGGCTCAGGCGCACACAGAGGGTCTGGAGCACCCAGAGAAGGAACAGCTCTGAGTCACCCCAAAACGCTTTGAGTCACCCCAAAGTGCTCTTCAGCACAGCAGGGCTGCCTCGAGCTGCCCCAAAACCCTTTGCCTGGGGCTCAGGGAGGAGGATTTAAGCTGGAAACAGGAATTAAGCTGGATCTAAGTCTCCTGCAGCTCCCTGATCCTTCCCACCTTGGGATGGCGTAAGCGCTCCGCCGTGAATTACCCGCACACGTGGGCCCCATAAAATAAAAAACACACTAATAATAAATTATGGCAATAATAATAATAGTAATAATGGGGTTGCAATTACTATTTCCACATGTACTATCCTGCACATACAGCAGGGCTTAACAGCCACCTGGAAAGAAGGCAGAAAACCTTTATGTCAGTGCCACGATATTCACCCTGCAATGTTTATGTGCCACTGAAGGCTGGGGATTTTTGGAAGCTGTCAGCATGACAGAGAGGAATTCAGCGTGGGATCAACTCCCAAACAAGCTCTGTCCTAAAGCTCAGCCATGGCAAATTCAAATGCAATCCCAAACCTCAGCACACCTGCATCGCCCTCCACGGGGCCTTTGAGTTTATTAATTGAGGTGTGATCTGATAGGGTTTATCCTCAGCTTCAGCTTGGGATGGAAATGGTTGTGCTGGAGTCAAAGTAGGGGTGGGAAGGCAAAACTTTAGGGGCAACCAAGCTGCACACTCGACAGGAGAAAACAAACACAACCACACGCAGCTCTTGTGGGCTCTCTGAGACAGCTCTTCCATGGAATTTTTGCTTCCAAACAAACAGGGAAGAGAGAGAAGTCCCCCCCTTGCTGTGCTGAACCTCAAATGATCACCTGTGGCACAGGGAGAGGAGAACCACAGCAGAGGTGGGAAGAGCACCTGCCCTGCCTGGCCACGCTCAGGGTGACACCTGCTCAGGTGGGAGGGAGGGTCCTGCCCCACAGCCTGGGGGGCTCCGAGCCTCTGGGTGCTCTCAGGGGCACACAACTGCCGGAAAGATACTGAAAAATCAACTTCCAGCACCTTCCCTCTGAGCAGGGATACCCAGGCACATGGTACCTTCCCTGTGGGCACCCCAAACTGGGAGCATTTAACACGAGATGCCATTTTCTTGGTCACAGTGGCCACAAGCTCCACTCAAAGCATGGGAAATTATTTTCCCACCATCAAGGCTGGGATTTCTGCCCTGTTTCCCCTGCCAGGACTCCCCCAGCCTTCCCGTGGGTTGCAGCACTGCTCCCTGCACCTCTCTCTCCCCACATTTCACTTGCTCAACTCCCAAACCTCTCCAGATCGGTCCTGCCCCACAGCCTGGGGGGCTCAGAGCCTCTGGATGCTCTCAGGGGCACAGAACTGCTGGAAAGGTACTGAAAAATCAACTTCCAGCACCTTCCCTCTGAGCAGGGATACCCAGGCACATGGTACCTTCCCTGTGGGCACCCCAAACTGGGAGCATTTAACAGGAGATGCCATTTCCTTGGTCACAGTGGCCACAAGCTCCACTCAACGCATGGGAAATGGGATCTGCCCATGGATCCAGCCTGTCCAGATCCCTCTGCAGAGCCTTCCTGCCCTCCAGCAGATGAACACTCCCACCCAGCTTGGTGTCATCTCCCAGCTGACTGGGGGTGCACTTGATCATGTCCCCCAGGTCACTGATAAAGACGCTGACAAGAACTGTCCCCAGTGCTGAGCTCTGGGGGACTCCACTTGTGGCTGGATGCCAGGAGGGCATAACTATTCACCACAGGGTCCACCCATAACTCCATTGCATGTGATGCAATACACATCTAAAACTCTGCCTAAAATTTTGGGAATCCGTTTGTTTTGTGTCGTTATTTAAAAATAACTTGTGCGATCCGATTTCCGAAAAAGCAAGTGTTCAATCACTGTAAAAATGAAAAATGTTCGAGGCACCTTAATTTGAATATTTCATGATGAAGCATCCTTTCCCACCATCAAGGCTGGGATTTCTGCCCTGTCTCCCTGCCAGGACTCCCCCAGCCCTCCCGTGGGTTGCAGCACTGCTCCCTGCACCTCTCTCTCTCTCCACATTTCACTTGCCCAACTCCCAAACCTCTCCAGAACTCCACCTCTGCCTACACCTCCGTGCTTATCTGCTCTGCTCCCACCCTGGGCTGCATCCCTGCCCCTTTCCTTATCACCCTGATTTCACACACTCCACTCCATGGCTTCTCCCCTGCCCTCCTGCAAGCTCACACAGGTCCCCTGGAGCCCGAGCACGTTCCTGCTCCACTCCAAATTTGCCTGATTGGGATTTTCTGGGCTGAGAATTTGCCCTGCATGAAAAATTTCCTTTTTTTTAATTATTATTATTATTTTTCCCCATCCATGGGGAGGAATCTCTGCCCTCTGGCAGTGGCAAATGCAAACACCTGGCACTCCCTGAGTTAGTCACCCATGGGGACAGTGCCCACCCTGCCCTTGGGTGGGGACACACTGCCCAGCACATTTTAGGAGGAATTAGCTTAGAATCAGGCTGGGGCTGGCTCCATCCCAGCTCCACTGGCCTCTCCTGCTGGTCCCTAGCACTTTTGGCACTGGGAGCTGGGACAGGAGAAGAGCAGGAGAAGATTGCAATGACCACACCAAAAAGTGCAATTAAAAGAGAAAGGGAGAGCGAGGAAGATGGGAGAGCGAGGAAGATGGGAGAGCGAGGAAGATGATGGGAGAGCGAGGAAGATGATGGGAGAGCATCACACAGGGTTTCATTTTGGGTGGAGGGATGAAGTCCAAGGGTTGGGAGAGCTCAGAGCCAGCTCTCTGCTCCCAACCAATGGGAATTCCACGGGCTGGGGAAGCAGCCAGGAAGGTCCCTGCTGGATAAACCCACTGATCCCAGAACCTCTGGGGAGGGAGAAAATGCTGGAAAAACCCATTGATCCCACAGGGAGAACCTCTGGAGAGGGAGAAAATGCTAGATAAACCCATTGATCCAACAGGAGCACTTATGGGGAAGGAGAAAATGCTGGATAAACCCACTGATCCCACAGGGAGAACCTCTGGGGAGGAAGAAAATGCCAGATAAGCCCTTCTTCTCCTTCTGGGGAGGAGAAAATGTTGGATAAACCCATTGATCCCACAGGGAGCACCTGTGGGGAGGGAGAAAATGCCCTTGGATGTCCAAAATTAGAGACCTTGCTGGGAACTCATCACCTTCCTCTTGCTGTGCTGGTGCAGGACAGGTACAGAGCCCCACCCTGGCTGGGTGGTGCAGGTCTGGGGGGAATTCTTGGAGCTCAGCAGATGAAAGGGCTCCAAGGACTCCGAGTCCTTCTCCTCATTAGCGGTGACTCCCTGGGAGTCACATCCAGCACAGCAGCTCGTGCCACCCAACCCTCAAAAAAGGTGCTGGGCCACCTGGGTTGTGGCAGCCCTGCCTTTGGGCTGAGTTTCTGCTGTGGAAAACGAGTTTTGTGACCCTTCAGAGAGATCCACGAGGCTGGGGCTTGTCCCTGGTGAGCACAGAAAGCGTTTGCTGAAGGGTGAGCAGGGGATTTGCACAAAGATCTCCGTCTCTCCCTCTCAAGCAGATCTGGAGCAGCTGACCCAGGTGTTTTGCCAAGCAAACAGGTGTAGGAATCACGCTGTAAATGAAGTTTGCCCTTCGAAAGCAGGAGAGCAGGAGTTTGGGAAAGGACTGCAGCTGGATGTTAAGGGACAGATAAAATGCAGCCAGCTCTGGGATGTTGTCAACAAATTAATTCAGTGGTTTCAGTCCATCTCCTGAGAAAAACAATTTAAAAGGCCAAATTCTCACTCCTAATTGCACCCCCTTTCCCTCACAATTCCCCTGGCCTGTTTGGGAGTTCATTCCCAGCAAACTCAGAACAAACCCAGCCTGAAGAAGGGGTTCCTCTGCATATCTGTCCTAAGCAAAGCAGGGCCAGATTTAGGCACAGAGGACTTTCCCTGGAGCCAGGGCTTTCTCTGATGCTCTCCCAAAGGGCTGCATCTCAATGAGGAACCTGCACACAAACAAATTTATGCAATCAGCCTGTCCCTAGGACAGAGCAGGGAGACTTCAAAAGGGAAAGGCCAGGGCAGAGCTGAGCTTAGATCCAGTGTCAGGCCCTGATTTCCAGCCAGGGGAGGCTCAAGAGATGAAAAGCAGATGCAAGAACTCAGGCTGATGCCCTGGGGCAACGGGGAGAAGAGAGAGTGAAATCTGAATTGATCCCCAGAGGGGAGAAGGAAGCAGGATGTGAACCTCCCCTTGAGAGGAGGGCAAAACAGGACTGGGATGGAAATGTGGATGGCAGACTGAAACCTGAGCTACCCAAGCAGGAACAGCAATGACATCCAGGGAGCACATGAGAGCAGGGGGAGGTGGGAACAGGGAGCAGAATGAGAAACGATGAGAGAGATCCCCGGCGGGGAGGGAAGCCCTGGTGCAGTGAAATTAAATGTGCAGGGAGTTTTGCATCCCAGATATTAATAACAAACTACCCAGCGAGCTGGGCCCTCCTGTGCACCTTCAAAAGGATGGAGGGGAGGAAGAACTTGTCTGTGGTTGAGCACAAGACGATGAATCAGAGGATGGGAGTCCAGAACCCAGCTCTGAGCAAGGGCCTGGGTTTCAATCCAGCCCAACGTCCAGGGGCAAGTGGCCCACGAAGCATCCCCTGAGCCCAGCTGCAGTCACAGAGCTCAGCAGCCCTGGGAAAGCCAGGCTGTGTCTGCAGGACACCTCCCCACCTCGCAGAGGCACCGAGGGATGCTGAGCCCATTAGCAAAGAGCCCTCAGACGTGTGGGTGGAAGGTACCAAACGAGGTCAGGGCGCTCATTAATGGCACTGAAAAGGGATTTTCACATCTCAGGTGCAGCTTGCCCACTTTGAATCTCTCACATCTGTGTCTACAGGACAGCAGCTGTGGAGCCCTGAGATAACTCGCCCTGCTGCCTCAAAGCAGCTGCTGGAAATCCCACACAAGCCCCCAGAATTAAAGTTTCTTTGGGCAAGGACTGTCAGATGTGAAGAGAAGAGGGAGAGAAGTTAGACAAGGAGGTCTTGAGGGGAGGGAACCCCTCCAGCCTCTCCTGAGAGAGCAGGGCAGTAACACACAGGATGCTTGACCTGGTTTTAGAAAGGAGGAATTTTCAACAGACCCAGCTGCAAAGGCTTTCTAGGAAGCCTGTTGGAAATCCATATCCTCACTCCATCCCCTGGCTGGGGTGAACCACAGGCAGCAAAGAGCAGGAATAAAGAACCAGCAGTGAAACTGAAGCTGAGCCCTGCTCAGGCACCTCAGAGCCTGACTGTCTGTCCCAAACTTTGTCAAATCTCCCAGCCAGATCAGCTTCAGATTGAGGTGATTGATGATAATGACAGGTTTGATAAACAAATGACAGCCTGTCCTGCAAGGTCAGCCTTTTGCTGGCATGAAGAGTGCCTGGCACATTTGGGTAGGGAGCAGGGGCAGATCCTGCCCAGCTCTGCTCACACAAAAACCTGTGAGCTTCATTTCAAGGGCCACAAAAACCTGTCAGCATCATTTCAAGGGGGACAAGAACATTTGAGCTTCACTTCAAGGGGGACATTTCCCCTCCCAGCTCTGGAGAGCAGGGAGTGTGCAAACCCAGGGCACTGGGAACATTTCTGTGTCTGCTCTGGGGTGCCCCACTGACTTTGACCCTCACTCATGTAGAAAGTTTCCTAAAGACTTCAAGATAGACTGGAACCCACAAAAGTGTGAAATTTAGAGATTGTAGAGAGAAATATAGATTACAGAGAGGAGTGTAGGTGTATCACTTGGTGAGAAATTGAGGTTTTGGGATTTTTAGGACGTTGTGGATGGAAGCAAGGTGGAGGGCACAGGGTTTGTCCTGGATTTGTTCTTCATGGGTTTGGTGGCATTTTGTAATTGGGCAGAAAAGTCTGCATTGCAGCTCTTTGGGATCAGTTATTGGGTTAAAAGGGAAAATAATCCAGGTGTCAGTTCTTAATTGGAGGGTCTTAAAAGACCTTGGAACAAGAGATTGTTGGCCATTTTGTGCCTTGCTGCAGAACTCACAGTAGTGAGACTTTTGCTGATAAGAAATAATAAATAAACACCTGAGTCTGAGCATGAACCACTGCCTCAAGTGCCTTCAATCCAGACCCAGAGAAACCCACAGCTGGAACCTCCACAAGGGAGGACTTGCAGAGGAGCTCTCATTCCCTCCCTGGAAGGAGGAGAGGAGATGCTGCCTTCCTCCCTGGACCAACAAGGTGCTGCCATCACCTCCCTGCTGGAAAGTGCATTGTCCTGCATTGCCCTCATTGCCTGCACAGAATGCAGCTGTGCATGGCCCTCCTGCAGCTGTGCATTGCCCTCATTCCCTGCACAGAATGCAGCTGTGCATGGCCCTCATTCCCTGCACAGAATGCAGCTGTGCATTGCCCTCCTGCAGCTGTGCATTGCCCTCATTCCCTGCACAGAATGCAGCTGTGCATTGCCCTCCTGCAGCTGTGCATTCTCCTCATTCCCTGCACAGAATGCAGCTGTGCATTCTCCTCCTGCAGCTGTGCATTCTCCTCATTCCCTGCACAGAATGCAGCTGTGCATGGCCCTCATTCCCTGCACAGAATGCAGCTGTGCATTCTCCTCATTCCCTGCACAGAATGCAGCTGTGCATTCTCCTCCTGCAGCTGTGCATTCTCCTCATTCCCTGCAGAGAATGCAGCTGTGCATGGCCCTCATTCCCTGCAGAGAATGCAGCTGTGCATTCTCCCCATTCCCTGCACAGAATGCAGCTGTGCATGGCCCTCCTGCAGCTGTGCATTCTCCCCATTCCCTGCAGAGAATGCAGCTGTGCATTGCCCTCCTGCAGCTGTGCATTGGATGCACAGCTCCCTGGGCTGGGCTCAGCCCTCACACCACTCACACAAGCCCTGGCACCTCCCAAAACCAGCAGCCCTCCATCCCTGTGTGCTCTGCAGCGTTATCCCAGGGCTCTGCTCCAGACACCTGGCTCTGCAGAGCAGCTACAAAAACAAACAATCCTGGATTTCCTACAGGGGAATGAAGCCCCAGCAGAGCTGGGAGACCGCAGCACCTGGGCAGGATCGGCTCCCATTGCAGCACTCCCAGCCCTGGTCCTGCTCCCATTTTGAGGCAAACTTTGCCATTTTCACTCACATCTGTCCCTGGCCACCATCCCAGCCCATCAGGAGGCAGATGATGTCCCTGTGCAGGCTGCCAGCAGCGAAGGTGAAAGTTTATTGCTGTGCCTTTGCATTTCCCCGGCCATAAACAGGAAACAAGCAGCATTAGACTCACTAAATAAAAAAAAAGCCAAACCAGATAGGCAAGGCTGAAGATGCTGCTTTTTCCATCCACACCCTTTTCCCTCTCATTCACATACAAATTACTGTTGCATCCAGGTGGGAGGAGAGTTTGAAGAGGGGAGGGAAAGGGGGGGCAGAGCAGAGATGTTTGCCAAATAGGCTGAGGGATCAGAGGCAGCTTTCTCATAAAGCGCAGGGCTGACCCACAAACTGCTCGAAAAACCTCAAAATCCACAAGAGTTTCCCTCCCTGCCCCGTTTGCAGGGTGAGAGCAGCCCCAGCAGGGAATTGGGAGGCAGGGAAGGGGTCTAACCAGGTCACTCCACCCTTCCCATCCCGCCTGGAGCGCAGCTCGGCAGGGAGGGAGGGAAGCAGACCTGAAATGTAGGCCATCTACAAAGGCTGGGGGAGAGGCTTAAACGATGTGAGATTTATGATCTTCAAAGTGATTAGAGCCCAGCACTCCAAATAAAGGCAAAGAGAGCTCCTGCAGTCGGTTTGGAGTTGGGTTTCAAACCATCCTGCCCTGGCTTCGGTTTGAAAACTTGAATTGCAAGCTAACGAAAAAGAAAAACCATCCAAAACCAACCTCAAACCCCAAACCAAATTAAAAAACCCACCAACCTCCACCCCTAATGAAAGAGCACAGCACCTGATTCTACATGAAAACACTTTGATATTTCCAGCTCTCCTCTCTTCCTTTTTTCTCATCATTTGAAATCTATTTGCTGAATTGAGGATGAATTCAGCAACAGCTGAGGTCAACCCTAAATGTGAGCGTGGAGCCCGTGTGCATTTGGGCTCCTGCTCGTTTAAGAGAATAATTTAAAATAATAATTATTATTTTAAATAACAATACTTTCAAATAGTCATTATTATTTTAAATAATAACGTTTTAAAATCACTCTACCCATGGCCTTGGGAGGGCCAAGAGAGGGAGACAAAGAGCCTTGCACAGCTCTGTGTCCACTCAGGGCCTGTCGCATCCCATCCCTGGCATCACTGCAAACACCCTTGCTGGGCTCTGGGCAATCAGAGCAGTTTAGGAATAAAATCAAACAATACAACGAGCTCATTCAGAGCCTTTTGCTTTTTAAACCCTGCTAAATCCCCAGCTAAGTCGGCTACTCAGTTGTAGAGACAAGCTGGAATAAATTAATTGGATTTTGCGGCGCCGTTTTGGTGGAAGGAGGAAAATAAAAGTGGAAATGCTGAAAAAAAAACCTAAAAAAAACCAAACAAACAAACAAAAAACCCAAAAAACCAAACCCCCACAAAAACAAACAAAAAAGTCCAAAAAACCCAAAAACGACTAAAAAAACCCCAAAAAACCCTAAAAAACCCCTAAAAACAAAGAAACAAAAAAATCAAAAAAACCCGAAAAACCAAACAAAAACAAACACAAAAAAAACCAAAAAACCCCCCCAAAACCAAAAAAAAAAAACCAAAAAAAAAAAAAACCAAATGTAAACCCACAATTTCTTTTTAGGAGGGGGATATTTCTACTGCCTGCAAACCTGGCTGCCCCCAGAAGTTCCCCAGCATCCCTGAGAGGAGCAGTGGGTGTAAGTCAACCCTGCCCCACCACCTCTCCCTGATCAGCCCCAGCCCAGCTCCAGCCCCTTTGTGGTGCTGCCATGGCAGAAGGACCTCGTGCTCATCCCTGTCTGCAATAATTTCACTTTCCCAGCCCTGGTGAGCGGGGCAGGTCCTGGTTGGATCCCTCTCCGTGCTCTGGGCTGCACACACAGGGCTTTTTGTTTGCAGCTGGGCATTCCAAACTCCTGGAAGGTGGCTGAGCGTGTCAGGACACCTTTGGTAGGAAAAGGGAGACCCACCCAAAGCTGCAGCAGCCAAAGCAAACAAACAAACAGCGCCGTGGCTGACATTTGTCACTGCACAGCCACCAAGGCAAGCTGGAGGCACAAAAAGCCACGTGGGGAAGGTGCAGCTGCTCACAGGAGGCCTCTGGGAAGGGTTGGAGCCCTGGGATTCGGGGGATGCACATGGGCAGAGGGTGGGAGGCTGTGCCAGCCTCAGCCCCGAGTCTGTGCGTGCAGCCCCAGCCCCTGGTGCACCCCAGCTCCCACCCTGCAGTCCTGCAGCAGGGCAGCTTTGGCCCTCCTGGATCCTCTTTGCCTTGCAGGCCTCACTCCAGTTCTGCTGGCCACGGGAGGACTCAGCTCTGGGCTCAGAGAGCGTTTTCCCCAAATCTCAGGATGCTTTGCAGAGAGCATTTCCTCAAATCTCAGAATGGTTTGAAATGGAAGGAGCCTTAAACCTCCTTCCCTTCTTAAATCCCATCCCATCCCACCCCTGCCGTGGCAGGGACACCTCCCACTGTCCCAGGCTGCTCCAAACCCAGTGTCCAGGGCACTGCCAGGGATGCAGGGGCAGCCCCAGCTGCTCTGGGCATCCTGTGCCTGCCACCAAGGGCTGATGTGACACTCAGGGATCCTCAGGGCCACTCAGGAAGGCCTGCAGGCACTCAGGGAGCCAGGGAATTCTTTAAAAGCAGGGGGAGAGGAGCACCCACAGCCCCTCAGCTGCTCTTTGTGCAGTTGGGGTTTGCTTGCCCCATATTTTATCTGCTGCCTTGCAGACAGGAATTTGACCTGTGCACTCCAAGACCTCAAGCATTTTCCTCAAATCTCAGAATGGTTTGAACTGGAAGGAGCCTTAAAGCTCCTTCTCTTCTTAAATCCCATCCCATCCCACCCCTGCCATGGCAGGGACACCTCCCGCTGTCCCAGGCTGCTCCAAACCCAGTGTCCAGCCTGGCCTGGGCACTGCCAGGGATGCAGGGGCAGCCCCGGCTGCTCTGGGCACCCTGTGCCTGCCACCAAGGGCTCCAGGGGGCTGTCACCTCCTGATGTGACACCCAGGGATCCTCAGGGCCACTCAAGAAGGCCTGCAGGCACTCGGGGAGCCAGGGAAGGCTTTAAAAGCAGGGGGAGAGGAGCACCCACAGCCCCTCAGCTGCTCTTTGTGCAATTGGGGTTTGCTTGCCCCATATTTCATCTGCTGCCTTGCAGACAGGAATTTGACCTGTGCACTCCAAGACCTCAAGCATTTTCCTAAAATCTCAGAATGGTTTGAACTGGAAGGAACCTTAAAGCTCCTTCCCTTCTTAAATCCCATCCCATCCCACCCCTGCCGTGGCAGGGACACCTCCCGCTGTCCCAGGCTGCTCCAAACCCAGTGTCTGCCACCAAGGGCTCCAGGGGACTGCCACCTCCTGATGTGACACTCAGGGATCCTCAGAGCCACTCAGGGAGCCAGGGAAGGTTTTAAAAGCAGGGGGAGAGGAGCACCCACAGCCCCTCAGCTGCTCTTTGTGCAATTGGGGTTTGCTTGCCCCATACTTCATCTGCTGCCTTGCAGACAGGAATTTGAGACCAAAACCTCAAACCAGCTCATTTTTGGTGCTGGCTGACACTCCTGAGGCAGCCCCGTGCCTTTGTCCCTGCCCAGCACCGTGCTGCCAGTGCCAATGTCACAGCACCAGGGCTTTGGGGAGGGTTTCGCACCCTTGCCACCATCACTGAGGTGCTTTTTGTTTCTAAATAATGATCTAAAAAACTGTAAAAGCCAGAAAACCCCTCGAGCAAATGGTCATTTAAAGGAACTCTGTAATTAGCTGAACTTCTATGAATTAGGGAGAGGGAGAGCAGAGGTGCAATCTGTCATTGCATCCCACAAGGGGAACTGGGAAGAAATTCTGTGGTTTCTCTCTGACCCAACAGTTTTTATCTCTTTGCAGCATGATGAGCAAATAAAAAACAGCCATTCCAGAAAGGGAAAAAATAAAAATCAATGAAAAAATAAAACCCAGCCATTCTAGCCAGGGAGCATCTTACCTGCCTGTTAAAGTCCAGCCCATTCTGTTCATTGCCTACAAGGAAACAAAGAGAAAAACACCTCAGTGTTAATGACAGCACTGGTGGGAGCTTTCCAGTACTTGGGACACACACAACCAAAAAATTGGCCCTGGAAGAGCAAGCAGAGGAGGAGGAAGGTGCAGAAATGGGAGGATGAAGGCTTCTGCAGCATTTAGGTGGTGCCAGCCTTTTGCTGAGGGATAATGAAAGTGTTCCTGCCTGGGAGATACCTGGCCAAGGGTGGGGGAAATCACGAGGGAGATTCCAGCAGAGGTGAGCTGGAGGACATCACAAACGTGCAGGGGAGCCCAGGGCTAAGTGTGGGAAAGGCCAGCAGGGAGGTGGCCAGGGCTGCTCACCCAGGACCTTCAGGAACTGGGTAATTGTGGGTACCTGGAGGAACACAGGGTGCCGTGGGGTTGTGCTCCAGAGGCGTCTCCTTGATTCCAAAAGAGATTGGCAGGCACAGGGGGAAAAAAATCAGACAGGTTCCAGCCTGAAGGTACCGCACAGGCCCTCACTCATTCCCCTTTGATGATAAACATCCCCCCCCCTCCCCATCACACCTGCCAAATTCATCAAGAACATCACAGAGCAAAGGTTGTGCTCCCCACAGATCCGAGTGCTGGAAGGGATTCCACGAAGCTCTGGAGCTGCAGAGGCAACCCCAAGACACCCCTTCATTCTCCAGGCCTTTCCCTGCCAGTCCGGCCCAGGCTGTGATAAAGAGCCTGGAACTGTTCACATCCCACTGGCACAAGCCCCCAGGCCTCCTGCTCCTGCTGTTTTTTCCAGGATAACCTTCCCCACAGAGCAGAGCCCTGGGATCTGATCAAGCTCCAACACATTTTCCAGCAGTTCAGGGCTCCTGCAAAGAGCTGGGGAAGAGGCTGTGCAGGCAGGAGGGCAAATCCAGCTCTGCCATGGACTTTCCTCAGCTGAACGAGCCTTTATCCTTGCCCAGCACACATTTTTCCATGCACAGAGCATTCCCAGGTGAACCAGCCTGGGTCCTGAGGGGGAGTGTGCTTGGTACAATTATCCACAGATGGCAAAACATTGGAGAGTCGGGGATAACAGAGCTTGGTGGCTGCTCTCTGCTGTTTAGAAACAGCCCTGGAGATTTAATCTGGGACGTTTAAAAAGCACTGACTGTGGAAACAGAGCTGTGGGACTGTGCTATGGAGCAGGGCCATGGCACAACAACGAGCTGCTGCCCCCTCAGCTTGACATCTGCTCACCCTCTGCACCTCAAGCAGCTCTGAGCTTCCCCCCAGTCTGAAATCTCCTCAGCATCCACACCCCAAACAGATCTGAGCCTCCCCCCAGTTTGAGATCTCCATCTCTTCACCCCCTGCATCCCAACCCTCCATTTGAAATCTCCTCACCATCCACACCCCAAACAGATCTGAGGTGCCTCCCCAATGCTAAAATCTCCCTCTCCTCACCCTCTGCTCCCCAACCCTCCGTTTGAAATCTCACCATTCACACTCCATCCAGCTCTGAGCTTCCCCCCCAGTCTGAGATCTCCATTTCTTCACCCCCTGCATCCCAACCCTCAATTTGAAATCTCTTCACCATCCACACCCCAACCAGCTCTGAGGTGCCTCCCCCAATGCTAAAATCTCCTCTATCTGCCCACCCTCTGCACCCCAACCAGCTCTGAGCTTCCCCCCAGTCTGAAATCTCCTCACCATCCACACCCCATCCAGCTCTGAGGTGCCTCCCCAATGCTAAAATCTCCCTCTCCTCACCCCCTGCACCCCAACCCTCAATCAGAAATCTCCATTTCTTCACCATCCATGCCCCATCCAGCTCTGAGCTTCCTCTCCAGTTTGAGATCTCCCTCTCCTCACGCCCTGCACCCCATCCCCTCTGAGCCCTCTCCCCCAGCCTGGCTGCATTTCTGCCCTGCTTTTCCTGCCTTCCTCCCATCCTGCTGTCTCCCAGCTTTTCCCCTCCCCAATCCCAGCCCTTTATCTCTTTTCCCCCCCGTGTAATTCCCTCGCTCCAACCCCCTCTGCTCCCTGTCCAGCTCTCTCCAGCTGCTCCCTCCCCAGGAACGGGGCTCATTCATTGCGTTCCAGCTCCATTCCAGCCCCAAAAGCCAAGGAGGGCACATCCAGCGATGGGAATGCTGATAACGTTAATGGGTGATCACAATCAGCATCCACACACCTGAGCAGGACCGCGGGAGCATCTTCAAGGCCTGCAGTTTCTACCTTTGAAACCCCCACGGGGTGTGTGTGTGTGTGGGGGGGGGTGTTTGATTCCATCTGCAAGCAGCAGCTGAAGGGGAGCAAAGCCAGCAGGGAAGGAGGAAATAAAAGTTCCCAGCTGCTAAAATAGAACAGGAAGGAAAAGGTAATCTCCGGGTTTCTTGGAGACAGGAGTTTCACTCCCGTTCAGCCGTGATGAGGCAAGATTCAAAGAGCTGCAGGGGAATCCCTGGTCCCGGGTGACGGCGGCTGAGTCACCAGCACTCACCCCAAAACCTGGAACCTGAGAGGAGCAGCTGGAACGGAGCTTCCCTGCTCAGCCCCACATCCTCCTGCACAGCCTTTCCTGTCACACACATCTTTTATGGAAAATCCTTTCCTTAGGATTGTTCCTCCTGAGAAGCTGAGAGGCCTCAGGAACAAAATGCAAACAATGGTTATCTGCTGCTGTGGAATGCAACAGGTGCATCTGGGATTGGGCTCATGTGGTTGTTTCTAATCCATGGCCAATCACAGCCCAGCTGGCTCGGACTCTCTGGCAGAGCCACAAGCCTTTGTTATCATTCTTTCTTTTTCTATTCTTAGCCAGCCTTCTGATGAAATCCTTTCTTCTATTTTTTAGTATAGCTTTAATGTAATATATATCATAAAATAATAAATCAAGCCTTCTGAAACATGGAGTCAGATCCTCATCTCCTCCCTCATCCTCAGTCCCCTGTGAACCCGGTCACATTTCCCTGCACAGAATTTTCTTTCCTGCTCAGCCCCACATCCCCCAGCACAGCCTTTCCCCCTCTCCTGCTTTTCCCTCCCTGCACAGGCCCATGACACACTCAGACCTTTTCTTTCCCCTACAAAGTCACCCACAGCATCCTCCAATTCCCTGCAGATCATTGAGGGGGAGGGGATTTGGGAGCACCCCAGCCAGGAATTCTGTGCCAGATGGGCAAATATTCCAGAGCCTGGCACTCACTGGGGTGTCAGGGACAGACAGAAGGAGCCAGAGGCACCTCCAGAGGCCGTTCCTGCCCCTGTCTGAGCCGCCCATCTCCCTGGCACCAGTGCCCCTCTGGAGATGACAATTCCTCCTGGCTGACTCCAAAGGGACCCAGGGGCAACCAGTTCAGCCTTAGATGTCCAAGAGGGAGAGATTTCAATCTGGGAGGGGTGATTTGTGCTGCCAGTGGTTATGTAAATGGGAGCTGGATACACAAATCACCAGTGTTTGGGCACAGATTTATTTGCAAACAAATCTGGTCCTTTTTTTTTTTTTTTTTCTGTTTCAGTAAATGTAAGAGTCAAGTGATTGCAGCTGTGAGCCAAGGCTTGGGTGTGATAGGGATAACAACTCTCCTCTTTCAGTTGAGCTGTAACTTTCCTACAAATGCTTTATAAAAATAGCCTCAGTTTCCTCCCAGTTTCTGTCAACATCAGGACTCACACTGCAGCACTCATTCCTCTCCTTAAAGGAACGAGCTGCTCAAACAATCTGCACTTAAGATTTAATCTTTTCTAGCTCCAGGAGATAAAAAGAAAGAAAAGTGTAAGTGGCAGCAGATTCTCTCTGCTGCTGCAAACTGCCAGAACTCCACTCATTTTAATGGAGCTTCAGCCCAGCCAAAAACTTGATTTTTTTTTTTTTTTTGCTTCACAAGCCAGACACAATGGCATCCAGAACCTCCAGAAGCTGCTAGATCAGTCCTCCCCTTGCTGAAATTCCACAAGGCTGGGGAATGAATCCCTGTGTCACAGACATCTTTTATGAAAATTCCTTTCCTTAGGATTTTTTTCCTCCTGAGAAGCTGAGAGGCCTCAGGAACAAAATGCAAACAATGGTTATCTGCTGCTGTGGAATGCAACAGGTGCATCTGGGATTGGGCTCATGTGGTTGTTTCTTATTAATGGCCAATCACAGCCCAGCTGGCTCGGACTCTGAGCCACAAGCCTTTGTTATCATTCCTTCCTATTCTATTCTTAGCCAGCTTTCTGATGAAACCTTTTCTTCTATTCTTTTAGTATAGTTTTAATATAATATATATCATAAAATAATAAATCAGCCTTCTGAAACACGGAGTCAGATCCTCCTCTCTCCCCTCACCCATGAACCCCTGTGAACACGGTCACATCCCCGGGATTTCAATGGGGAAAGGCAGCAATTCCCAGCAGCTCTCCCATCCCCAAGGCTTCACCCTGCTGCTCTGGGTGCTTGGAAAAGCAGAGATAAGCTCAGCTGGCTCCCCAAGCCAGCAGCCCAGGGTTGTGCAGCTCTCCTTGGTTCACCTGGCAGCTGTTTTGCATAGCCCTGGCATCAGATCTGGTGCGAGTTTGCCTGGGGAGGTTTCTCTGGGGATGGGCAGTTCCCCCCACCCCGCTGCCATTCCCTGGAAAAGCCAGGCAGAGGGATGGATCCACGGGGAGCTGCAGAGCCAGTCCAGCCCTGCAGGATAAAAACAACCTCGTGGGGGAAAAGGAAAATCAGGGTGGCCTTCATCTTCACACGGGCGGGTGTCACCTGCAGGGAGTGACAGCAGCAGGGCTCAGCCTGCACTCTGAGCTCACCCCGGGCTCTGCAGGGACGGGGGATGAGGAGGGGATCCCTGGAAGGAGAGGGGGATGAGGAAGGGATCAATCCCTGGAGATACAGGGAATGAGGAGGGGATCCCTGGAGGTACAGGGGATGAGGAGGGGATCAATCCCTGGAGGGATGGGGGGGATGAGGAGGGGATCCCTGGAAGGAGAGGGGGACAAGGAGGGGATCAATCCCTGGAGATACAGGGAATGAGGAGGGGATCCCTGCAGGGACAGGGGGATGAGGAGGGGATCCCTGGAGATACAGAGGATGAGGAGGGGATCCTTACAGGGATATGGGATGAGGAGGGGATCCCTGGAAGGACAGAGAGGGATCAAGAGGGGATCCCTGCAGGGACAGGGGGATGAGGAGGTGATCAATCCCTGGAGGTTCAGAGGATGAAGAGGGGATCCCATCCTGAAGCAGGTGTTGGGAATTCCTGCAGGGATATTTGGGAGGGAAATGGGAACAGCTCGGGGAGCAGGGCCAGGCAGACACCAGGCAAGGGGTTCAGCCCGGGCTGACATTCTGAAACGCTCAGGTGCCTCACTGGGAGCCAATTGCTGCAGGCTCCCTTTGCAGCCCTTCCAGAGGGCAATCCTGGCCCTGAGAGAGGTGGCACAGGGATGAATCACCCTCTGCAGATCCCTGCTCCCTGCCTGGGGTGAGCAGCTCAGGCTGTAGCCTCAGAGCATCCAATATCTAAAATTAAGATTAATCTCACCTATCCTGGAGATTTTAGCACCCTGTCTGAGGAAGCAGAATGCCATGGGAGATTGGCAGAGCAGGCTGGGTGCAAGGGGGCATTTCAAGGGGCATTTCTGATAAATTCATTCATTCCAATCTTTCACCTCAAACCAGGTGTGAAGTGCAGAGATTGCCCAAGTGCTGGTAGAGAGAAGAGTGGCAATTACTGTAACTATAACCAGTGCTCGTCCCACAAGCCCTAAACGAAGCCAAATGCTCACCTGCACTGAAGGAATGAGCAAAGCAAGACATTCAGCTTTCAATACTCCTCAGGATTTCCACTGATTTTAGAAATGCAGGCAAAACCCAAGGCAGTGCCTTCACGCTGCTGTTCCCAGCAGCCACCCCAGCGATTTCCCCAGAGCCAGCAGGAAGCCCTGAGCTCTGGGACCTCCCTTAAATCACCCATGGATTGGCCACCCCTGATTCCCTCCAGCTGCTCCCACCAGCACTGGAGGGAGCAGGAGCTGCAGCTGAGCAGGCACCAGGCAATTCCCTGGATTCCCACGTGCCCTGCTGGGATGCTTGATGCTCCCAAGGCGCTTTAAAAAAGAGCTTTTTAAAGTGTGAGCAGGATGGGGAGCTTCTGAGGCAGCCAGGTAGAGCTGCAGTTTTAGTTTGCTCCAAAAACACAAAAAAACCTCCAAACCATCAGAGCATCTCCATGGGAAAGCCAGGGCTGGGTGAGCAAAAAGTGAATCTTGTGCTGACTCAGACAGCTCCAGACTCCAGGGGAAGCTTTCACTGAACACTCAAGGGCCTCGTTTGGCTGCAAAGCCCTGGGTTATAGAAATGCCTTCCCTTCGTCAGCAGCGCCTCAGAGCAGTCCCTGTGCAGCCCCTTCGTGTGGGGCAGGGCGAGGGGAGAGCAGGACAGCCAGTGTGGGAGACTTGGGCACCTTCCAGAAGGAAACCCGAGGGCAGCAGTTGTTCCCACGGAAAACATTTCACCTGCAGGTGCTGGGAGAGGGCAAGTCTCTTCTCCTAGACCAGAGGCAAGAGGCAGATCAGACCAGCTCTTCCTTTGCCCCTCTAATTCAAGTCAAACCAGCCTTTTGTTCCCCTTTCCCCTCCCCATCCTTTTTTATCCTCTTCCATAATGGGATGTTTAAGGAAAAAAAAAAAAAAAAAATAACCCAACCTCAAACCCTAATCACCTTCATTTGAATTTCAAATATCCCCCTCCTGGCCTCCCCCACGCCCCAACTGACTTGGAGCTGGGAATATGGAAATTTCTCCTGCTTGCCTTAAATGTGGCTGTGCTATGAAAATCACCAGCCCTATGCAAATCCCCAGCAGCCCCAATTGCCATGGCAACCAGCTGTTTCCAGCCCAACTGCTGCAGCTTTCATTTGCCAGGGACTTGTCCTGGGGCTGTGCATGGCTGCAGGGGGAAGAGAGCAGAGGAATCCTGGAGGCTTTGAGGAAAGTTTCACGAGGGAGAGGGAGAGCCGGCCTTGGGGAGCAAAGGCGTAGCCCAGCCCTGAGCTCAGCGTGGGGCTGGGAGAGGCCAAGTTTCCTCAAAAGACTTTGGCCTGGCAAGCTGCTTCCAGCCCGGGCTGAGGAGGGAACTACAAAAGGCAGGAGGAATAAAAGCTCACAGAAAGAAATAAAAATAACAAGAAAAAAAAAAAAAGCAGCCAAGGTGGGAGACAGCACGGGCTGAGCAGCCCAACCTGCCATCCCTCACCTGTGCTGATCCTCTCACCTGAGCTAGGGGGGACACAGGGGCTGGGAACTCCAAACCTTATCCCAGCATGATCCATCCTTTGGAAGGAGCCATCCTTGGAAGGATCCATCCTTTGGAAGGATCCCTTTGGAAGGATTCATCCTCTGGAGGGATCCATCCTTTGGAAGACTCCATCCTTTAGAAGGAGCCATCCTTTGGAAATATCCATCCTCTGGAAGGAGCCATGCTTTGGAAAGATCCATCCTTTGGGAGGATCCATCCTTTGGAAGGATCAATCCTTTGGAAAGATCCAATCTCTGGAAGGATCCATCCTCTGGAGGGATCCATCCTTTGGAAGGAGCCATCCTTTGGAAAGACCCATCCTTAGAAGGATCCATCCTCTGGAAGGATCCATCCTTTGGAAAGACCCATCCTTAGAAGGATACATCCTCTGGAAGGATCCATCCTCTGGAAGGATCCATCCTTTGGAAGGCTTGATTTTCTGGAATTTTAAAGGGGGTCTCTCATATTCCCACGAGGATACCGGCATGGGGGCTCTGCAGGGAAGCTGAGGGCAGAACTCACAGCTCTGCAGGGCAGCTCCAACCTCTGCTCCCTGTGACCCAGGGCAGGGCTGCAGCTGTGCCAGGGGGATTTGGGATGGATCTCAGGGCAAGGTTCTTCCCCCAGAGGCTGCTGGCACTGCCCAGGCTCCCCAGGGAATGGGCACGGCCCCGAGGCTGCCAGAGCTCCAGGAGCCTTTGAGCAGTGCTCCCAGGGGTTTTGGGGTGTCTGAGCAGGGCCAGGAGCTGCACTGGATGGTCCTGGGCCTCCTTCCCAGCTCAGGACATTCTGTGATCCTAAAGCACTCAGGAAAGTTACCCAGGCTGCCACCAAGAGCCCAGAGCTCCACCAACCCACCCAGCACCTTTCTGTCCCCATGCCCTTCCCCTCCAGCTCCCAGGCTCAGCCACAGAATTCACAGAATTCACAGAATTCACAGAATTCACAGAAATTCACAGAATTCACAGAAATTCACAGAAATTCACAGAAATCACAGAATTCACAGAAATTCACAGAATGACCAGGTTGGAAGAGACCTTCAAGACCATTGAGTCCAACCCAGCCCCAACCCCTCAACTCAACCCTGGCACCCAGTGCCACATCCAGGCTTTGTTAAACACACCCAGGGATGGGGACTCCACCACCTCCCTGGGCAGAACATTCCAGAACTTTATCACCCCTGCTGTAAAAAACTTTTTCCTGATATCCAACCTAAATTTCCTTTGACACAGCAACTCCCCTCATCCCAGGTGACGCCTCAGGTTTCAGCTTTTCTATTTCTAGGATTCTGCTTTAGTGTGTGGGTCTGGGCTCACATCAGGGGATGCTGAGCTCTGTGCACAGAGCAGGGAGACAAAACAATTCCTGCTCCAGCTGGGCACCAAGGACAAATGATCCAAATCTCAGCCCAAGAGCACAAACCCCATGGGCTGGAGAGAGAAAAACAAGGATGGGACTGCATGGGCTAAAGCTGGAATGGGACAATGAACTGCAAGATGCAAATGGAGCAGAACTGATCCAAGGGAGAGACCCCAGGAGTGCTCGTGCATTTTGGGACCATTTGGGTTCATCTTGGGTTCATTTTGTCACCATTTTGGCTCATCTTGGGTTCATTTTGTGACCATTTTGGTTCATCTTGGGCGCAGCCCTGGCTGGGCTCTTGTGCTGCCCAAGGTGCATCCATTGATCCTTTTCACAAATCCCTGCTTTATTCTTTAACTCTGCCTTCCCAAGGCACCCCAGGAGCCACCCAGCCCCTCCCCATATGTGTCCCACAGGGCACCCCACATCCCCCCAGAGCTGGGGTGCCCAGCACAGCCAGCCCTGCTGGCAGAGCCCAGCTCCTGGGGTTACAGGGTGGGGAGGGAAGATGCTGGGGCTGCCTGCAGCTATTCCCTTCCCCGTGGTTGTGTTTGAAGCGCTTCCCTATCGCCCTTTTTGTAAAAGCTTTGGCTTCCCCCCCATAGCCTCAACAGATGAAATCAAAGGGAAGTAGCTCTGCTTGGTGTAACCTGTTTTGATGGAGGAGATAACCGGGGAACAAGTGTCTGACACAAACAAACAGACAGACAGGGGCAAGTCCCACCTCAGCGTTCTGTTGCATCAGATATCAGGGCTTAGATAAACCACAAGAAGGGGGAGATCTCTGCCCCGGGGCTGCAGGACCAGGGGCGACACTCGGCACTGCCAAGCCCCCACAGTTCCCATCAAAAAAATCAGCAGAGCTCGCTGGCATGGCTTTCATCAGTTGGAAACAAAAAAAAAAAAAAAAAGAAAAAAAAAAAAAAAAGATGAAAAGAGCTCCCGGCCAAGCAGAAAACTCGCTGCTCTTCGTTACCCCCCATGGAGGCTCAGCCCCGGTGCCAAGGCTTGGAATGAGGCAGGGAAAGGGGAAAAGGAGCCTGAAAGCAGAGGGGTAATCCCTGCTCAGCCTGCCCCACATCCCTGGCACGATGGGGACAGGAAACCAACCCTTGCTGGGGCAGCTGGCTCCCCCTTTCACATATGATGAAAAAAATTCAGAGCTGAAGTTAAGGGAGGATTAATAATTAGGCAGTGAGAAGCCTTAGAAATTATATTTTTGAAAAGAATAGTTTCTAAAATGGCAAAATTTCACTGTAACTGGTAGATCTGGGATCCAAAAACCACAAATTTCTGGAAAATAAAATCTTTTCTTTTTTTAAAAGCCCTGAAACAGCCCCAGTGACAAGGCTTGGAATCAGGCAAAGGGAAAGAAGCCTGAAAGCAGAGGGGTAATCCCTGCTCAGCCTGCCCCACATCCCTGGGGTGATGGGGAAGGGGAACCAACCCTTGCTGGGGCAGCTGGTTCCCCCTTGCACGTGTGATGAAAAAAATTCAGAGATGAAGTAAATTAATATTCACAGGGCTGGGCAGTGAGAACCCTTAGAAATTGTATATTTTAAAATAATAGTTTGTAAAATGGCAAAATTTCACTGCAACCGGTAGATTTGGGATCAAAACCCAACAAATTTCTGGAAAATAAAATATTTCCTTTTTTTAAAAGCTCTGAAACAGCCCCAGTGACAAGGCTTGGAATCAGGCAGGGAAAGGGGAAAAGCACCCTAAAAGCAGAGGGATAATTCTCTGAATAAATGATTAAGAAATTATTAAAAATGATTAATGATTTAAAAATTCAGAGCTGAAGTAAAGCGGGGGGATTAATATTCACAGGGCTGGGGAGTGAAAAACCTTACTTAGAAATTATATTTTTTAAATAATAGCTTGTAAAATGGCAAAATTTCACTGTAAGTGGTAGATTTGGGATCAAAAAACCCCAAGCTTCTGGAAAATATCATTTTTAAAAGCCCTGAAATATTTTCTGTGGAATTGGTGTGGATTAAAAGAATTAAAAAAAAAAAGGCACTGAGATCTCCAAACCTCCTACGAAAGGCGAACAATTTTAAGAATTTTCTCAAAAAAGAAAAGCCCCCACAATTATTTCAAACACTTTCAAAGTAGAACAATGCCCCAAATTACCCTTTTTTTTTTTTTTTTCTCTCCTTCTAAGCCTGGAATTGGCAGGGATATGAAAGGATGAGATTATGCCTCTGCTTCTGCCACTTCCCATCAGATCTTTAGGCTTCAGTTTTAGATCAAGGGCTTGGTTTACAAAAGCATTTTGGTACTTAATTCCTTATTTTTTTTTTTTTCTTTTCCAAGTTCTTGGAGCCAGCCTGCATCTTTTGGTGATGAAAAACCTTTGGATATCTGCACCTAGGAGGATTTCTAGGTGTAATATTAATTTGGTAAGAGACCTCTCCTTTTTTTTGAGGGGGAATGAGCTGTGTGGATTGGCTCAATTTGGTCGGAAATGGGAAATTCAATTAATGAGTCATCAGCAACCACTCTGAGCCTTTTCCCACATGAAGCAGGGAACCCAAACACAACATTATTAGTAAATATTCCTCCAACAATGCCTGCAAAGGAGCACAAAAACTTCCCGGGAAGCTCGGCACAAAGGGAGCTTTGTTGTTTATAAACAGAAAGGGCTGAGAAAACAACGCGGGGAAGGGTTGGGGGAAATACCTGAGCTGCACCTTGCACAGGTGAGGGACGGGTGCTGCCACCCCCCGAGGGTCCTGCAAGGGGTCCCCAAGGGTGACAACCTCAGCAGGACCCAAAGGACAGCCCAGCACTCTGCAGGGTCTCATTCCCCAAAGGAACCGGAGCAGATTAAAAAAAAAAATCACTGGGATGGCCTCAGGAAAAATAAAAAAAATGTTAAATAAGCATCAGGACAGCCTCAGAAAAAATTTAAAAAATATTAAATAATCATATCAGGATAGCCTCAGAAAAAAAAAAATATATTAAATAATCATCAGGACAGCCTCAGAAAACATAAAAAAATATTAATAAATCAGCAGGACAGCCTCAGAAAAAATTTTAAAAATATTAAAAAATCATCAGGACGGCCTCAGAAAAAATTTTAAAAAATATTAAATAATCACCAGGACGGCCTCAGAAAAAAATTTAAAAAATATTAAATAATCATCAGGACAGCCTGAGAAAAAATTTTAAAAAATATTAAAAAATCACCAGGACAGCCTCAGAAAAATTAAAAAAATATTAAATAATCATATCAGGACAGCCTCAGAAAAAATAAAAAAAAATGTTAAAAAATCATCAGGACAGCCTCAGAAAAATTAAAAAAAATATTAAATAATCATATCAGGACAGCCTCAGGAAAAAAAAAAAAAAAATTAAATAATCATCAGGACAGCCTCAGAAAAAATAAAAAAAAATATTAAATAATCATCAGGACAGCCTCAGGAAAAAAAAAATCAAAATAATAAAAAGAAAAAATCATTGGGACAGCTTCAGGGGAAAAGAAAAAAATCATAACTGGGACAGCCTAAGAAAAAAGTAAAAAAAAATTAAAAAATCACTGTGACAGCCTCAGAAAAAAATTTTAAAAAATCACCGTGACAGCCTCAGGAAAAAAAAATCAAAATTATAAAAAAGATCACTGGGACAGCCTCAGGGAAAAAAAAATCCTCACTGGGACAGCCTAAGAAAAAAATATCAAAAAATAAAAAAAATCACCGGGACAGACTCAGAAAAAAAATTAGAAAATCACTGGAACAGCCTCAGAAAAAAATTTAAAAATCAAAAAATCACTGGGACATACTCAGAAAAAAAATCAAAAAATCACGGGGACAGCCTTAGCAGAAAAAAGCGATTTAAACAGGTTCTTTGTGCCGCTCTTTGCAAATGAAGGAGATTTACTCGTCCTGATTTCCCTGCTTGATTTGAAGGCTCTGAGCCACCAACGCTGCTGCCGTGAATATTTTTTGTTATTTTCAAACAAATTGACTTCGCTGTTCTGCTTTCTTTTCTCAATTACCACTAGAAAGAGGCGCTGCAGCTCTCACTAATGGCTGTCTGGGATGCTTAAGCTGACAAAAAATCCGAATTTTATCCAAGCAAATGTGCTGCCAGCTTCTGGTTTAACATTTCTGACTCCCACTACATTTAATACCAGAATTAAATCCCCATTTTCCTTCATCTTGATTAATCCTGCCACCCCATCAATGAGCACCAAATATTTCAGGGGGTTCCAGTTCCTGATTTAAGGGCCTGTACCAGCTCTCAGGGGTTTTTGGAGGAGCTTGGGGTGTTTGGGATGTGTTTGGTGCTGGTTTATCCCAAACCCAAATTTGGGGTGATTGGAGAGCCCTGAGCAGGAGCTGAGCTGGCCAAAGTCCGTCAGAGTTCATGGATGTGAACAGAACCAGGTTTGGTCTCTGGTTTAGATTTTTTCAAATAACTCAGTTATTGGGATTTCTGAATCAAGGGGTGAGGTTGGTCCCTTTAATCCCTTTAAAACCTGGAGTTCTCTTGCTTACCCAAAATCTCTTTTTTTTTTCCCCTCAAATCTTATAAGAGGAAAATCATTCCATGCAAAGTTTTCACCTGCTCTTCCACATCCCCCTGGCCCAAGCTTAGGGCTCTTCATTACTCAGAGAATATTTGGTTCCTCTACATTTTCTCCAGCAGTTTTTGCTTTGAAAGGTGTTGATTTCTAATCCTACAGCACAGCTTTTAATAACCTTAATTTGCTGCACCTAGTGGGTGCTAAGATGATTTCTTAGTGTTGCTCATTTGCCTGCAAAGGGATGTGACCATGGCCCTTTGGGAAATTACAGGGCCTTGTAAATGGGATTCAAATCTCAGCGATCCAAATCTCACTCCAGGCAGCCCCAAAGCACAAACCTGATTTTTCGGGCGCCTGTTACACCTGGTGGTGGGCAAACCTGGCAGGAATCAGTGCTCACAGCATCACTGGCACCTTCAAAGGATCCCCCTGAGCCTCAACTTTCCAGATCCGAGGGATTTGGGGGCTCTGTGAGGAGCTGGAGCCTGCTCAGCATCAGGTGTGAGGTGAGAACCCAACCACACCTCTGCACCCGCTGCTGCTGCAGCTCCCAGACTGGATTTGGTTATTCCCAAATTTTTCCCTCCCATTTTTCTCCACACACACACACAGAGCCCAAAAAAGGCTGTTTTCCCTAAGGAAAAGCTCCTGGCACAACCCTGTGGATACAGAGCTGAGCTGAGTGCACCGGGGCTGTTCCAAAGCCATCACTGCTGAGGCAGAGGAGGCAGCGAATTTCCAGATTTCTGAATTCCACATCAGACCCACTGGGGAGGCACCCTGTGAGTGAATTTCCACCTCAAACCCACTGAGGACATTGGAGAGGCACTCTGAGCAAATTTCCATGTCAGACCTGCTGGGGACATGGGGCAGGCACTCTGTGAGCAAATTTCAAACTCAAACCCACAGAGGACATTGGAGAAGCACTCTGTGGGCAAATTTCCATGTCAGACCCACAGAGGACATTGGGGCAGGCACTCTGTGAGCAAATTTCAAACTCAAACCCACTGGGGACATTGGGGAGGCATTCTGTGAGCAAATTTCCACGTCAGACCTGCTGGGGACATGGGGGAGGCACTCTCTGAGCAAATTTCCCTGTCAGACCCACAGAGGACATGGGGCAGGCACTCTGTGAGCAAATTTCAAACTCAAAACCCACTGGGGACATTGGGGAGGCACTCTCTGAGCTGGGGAACATGGGGGAAGCACTCTGTGAGTGAATCTCCCTGTCAGGCCTGCTGAGGACACTGGGCAGGCACTCTGTGAGTGAATTTCCACCTCAGACCCACAGAAGATATTGGGGAGTCACTCTCTAAGCAAAATTCCATGTCAGACCTGCTGGGGACATTGGAGAGACACTCTGTGAGCTGAGGACACTGGGGAGGTGCTCTGTGAGCAAATTTCAAGCTCCAACCTGCTGGAGACATTGGGGAGGAACTCTGTGAGTGAATCTCCACGTCAGACCCACTGCGGACATGGGGGAGGCGCCCTGTGAGCTGGGGACATTGGGGCAGGCCCTCTGTGAGCAAATTTCTATGTCAGACCCACAGAAGACATTGGAGAGGCACTCTGTGACCTGGGGACACTGGGGAGTCACTCTGTGAACAAATTTCTATGTCAGATCCACAGAGGACATTGGAGAGGCACCCTGTGAGCTGGGGACATTGGGGCAGGCCCTCTGTGAGCAAATTTCAGCCTCAAACCCACAGAGGACACTGAGGAGGCACCCTGTGAGCTGGGGACACTGGGGCAGGCCCTCTGTGAGCAAATTTCAGCCTCAAACCCACAGAGGACACTGAGGAGACACCCTGTGAGTGAATTTCCATGTCAGACCCGCTGGGGACATGGGGGAGGCACTCTGGGATTCGCTGCTGTCACACAGGAGGGATCTTGCATGGCTGATCAAGATACCAACGCAATCCTAGCCCTGAGCACATTCCTGATCAACTGCCAGGCTGCAAGAGCAGCAACAGGAGCCCAGAAAAAGCACGGGGGAAGAAACTTCCAGCACCCACATTCCCCTTTTTTTGTTATTTTTTCCTTTTGTTTCTCCTTGCTCTCCTGCCCCTGCCGCCCCAGACCCTCCTTACCTGGCTCCACCTGGTCAGGCTCGTGCCGGGTGTCTGTGGAATCTGCAGCATCCCCGCTCATCTTGATCTCTGGAAAAGGAGGCACAACTGATTTTAATAACAGGTCACAGTCCCAGGCAACAGGCACATGTGGCTTCCACTAAACAGCACAAATGAATGTGTGTAATTATAATAAACCATCAGACTTTCAAATTTCTGATTCCTCAACATCCAGGCGCTGGAATATTCATCAGCTCTGAGGATGCACTTTCCCTCCTGTTGCTCTTTGCAGCCCCCCTCAGTCCTGTCCCCCCTCCCCGGTTTGCTGGGGGGGTTTTCACCCTTTTCATCCCTCCTCACCCACGGGATAAAGGGGTGGATTCAGCACTGGGAGCTCCCCAGCCCTGGTCAGGCTTCCCAAACCTGCTGTGGTGCTCTGGCTGGGACAGCACCTCCCACACCTACAGAGATGGGGATCCCTCCAGCTTTCTCCCAAATCCTTCCCTTGCCCTTCAAGATGCCTCAAACCCAGCTTGTTTTTCCCACTGCCTCTATCTGCACTTTATTTCTCCTCTTTTTGTCACTTACAAGTGTTCATAACCCTCAAAAGCCACCCAAGGTCTGCCTTGCCCCACAGTGCTGTGCCCTGCATTTCCCCCCCATCCTCACCCAGGCCAAGAAATTTGTCATTTACCCTTGAAGTGATGACTGCCACCACACCCGGGGCCACTTTCTCCTTCGGGGACAGCTGCAAGAAAAGGTGGGAATGGTCAACATCACATTAAAAGAGGCCAAGGACACAGAGGTGGGAGAAGAGGGGATCTCTATTCAAATTCAGATGGACACCCCTCAGCTTTTCCCTTTCCACTGGAATTTTAACTGTTTCCAGACTCGTTATGGGGGATAAAAAAAAAAAAAAAAAAAAAAAAAAGTAAAAAAGGAGATAATTTTTTATTATTTGAGTGATTTGCATGTGCTTCCTGCAGCCAATCCCGGCCACAGACTCTCCCCATTTGCATGGGGGAATAACAACAGCGGGGAAGCTGGGCCAGTGTTTGCTGTGGTTTTGCTGGGATAGGGAAGGCAGGTGGAAGCCACCTAAAAGCACCATGCAAACCCTTTTCCTCTTCCCCAGATCCACCTTTTGTTATTCCCAAACAGATGAGAGCGGCCCCGTTGGATTTTTATCCCCATTTCCCTCTTTTGCTCCCACCAAAACAGGCAGGGCTTTGTGTGTGTGTGTGCGTGCAGGTTTTCTTCTCCCATATTCAAAGTTGCCCTCGTGTGCAAACAGCAGATAATCTGCTTTTCTGGCCAAGATTTCCTAGCTTTGATCAAGTTGAAAGTCTGTAACTTTCTCCAGCAAATGAATAAAGGTAGGAAAAAAAAAAAATCGGGATTTTATACCAGAGCACAGAAACTTTCACATACTTCAGAAACTTCCTTTCCTCAAATTATATTAAGGAGTGAAGGGGGGGAAAAGGAGGGAGAAAAGAGTTGTGGGATTTTTCTTTTTTTTTCCCCTTCAAATAAACCCTCTGCAATTAAGACATGAATGTTTAGTGGGGCTTCTAAGCATTTCTACTGCAGGAAGAGTAATTACCATCAGCTATAAACATCTTCTTGTCTTGTACCACTGCCAAGGGACCCTAACTTAGGCAATCTACAAAGCACAAAGTTTTGCTGGCTGCCAAAAAGTATTTAAAAAAAAAAAAAAAAAGGCAAGTTCTCATAAAATAGAGGAAGAAAAAAAAATCTAAAAGCCTGCAGAAATTTGGGTGCTTCCTTTGGTGAGAAAGCTTGAAAGCTTGTTAAAAAAATATATATATAAAATTAGGGAAAGCAAATATTTAATTCCCAAGAGAGAGAGAGCTGGAGCAGCTGAGACAGAGCTGAGGAAGGACAGGCAGAAAAACAGAGCATGAAAATCTCTGTCCCTCCTGCAGGAGTGACCCCCACGCCCCTCTGCCATTAAAAACTGGGATGGGTGGGGAGGGAAGGAGGAATTGCTGCTGCACCTTGATTGCATATCACATGTTATCCACCAGGTAAATCCCCTCCTCCTGCAGCTGCGAGATAAGAGATGCCCTGGGATTCCCATGCACAGGAATTTTATTTTCAGCGAGATTCAAAAACCCCCCCTGTAAATGTGCACAAGTTATTACAGTTTGAATCTCTTTATTTTCAGTGAGATTCAAATCACCCCTATAAATGTGCACAAATTATTACAGTTAGAATATATTGAATTTTATTTTCAGAGAAATTCAAATCCCCTCTATAAATGTGCACAAGTTATTACAGTTTGAATATATTGAATTTTATTTTCAGAGAAATTCAAATCCCCCCTATAAATGTGCACAAGTTATTACAGTTTGAATCTCTTTAATTTTATTTTCAGTGAGATTCAAAAAAAACCCTATAAATGTGCACAAATTATTAGTTTGAATAAGTTGAATTTTATTTTCGGTGAGATTCAAAAAATCCCCTATAAATGTGCACAAATTATTAGTTTGAATAAGTTGAATTTTATTTTCGGTGAGATTCAAAAAATCCCCTATAAATGTGCACAAATTATTAGTTTGAATAAGTTGAATTTTATTTTCAGTGAGATTCAAATCCTCTACAAATGTGCACAAGTTATTACAGTATGAATATCTTGTTGGGAAAAAGAAAATAAAAAGGGAAAAATAAGCAGAAAGAAAAGGAAAGCTCTGCCTGCTGATCTGAGAGGTTTAAGGTTAAGGGCAGATTTTGTATTCTGTATCTGTATTTAGGATTTTTGTAATCTGTAGCCACAGGGGTACAGATTTCGTGTCCCTATGGGTGACAGGGCAGCAGCAGCACCCTCCAAGAGATCCTTGGGAACAGCAGCAGACACACAGAGCAATTGTTTTCTAATCTAATTGCAGCCAACACCTTTTTATGGACACCCAAACTCCTTCCAGTACCACCAGAGTGATGCAAACCCAGCTTTGACCCCTGCTCCATCCTAAAAACCTCCTTCAGACAGGGCAGCTCCTTCCACACAGCTTTGCCAGCTTAGCAATACACACAGGATAATCAGGCTTGGAGAAAAAAAAAATAAAAATAAATAAATAAAAAAGAAATAAAACCTCTCTGGGAAAAATAACCCAGCTTAGGACAGCCTAACTGTAAACCACAGCCCTATTAGGAGCCGCCAGTGTGGCCTGGGCCATATTAAAAATGTGCTGCTCTTCCCCAGCTCCCAAAGAGAGCAGGGGCAGGGGCAGGCTGGGTGGTTCAGCCAGACCAAAGGAGCTCTGCCCGTGCAGACACTTCTCCAGGACATATCTGCATCTCTATTTGTGCTGAAACAAACACTGTCAGCAAATAAAGCCTTTCCCAAGCTGCCCGTGGCCGCTGGGTGAGCCAGCCTGATGGCTGGAAAAGGGGAATCTGCTCCTGGAGCAGGGGGAGCTGGGCTTGCCTGGGAGCATCACCCCGAGGCTTTGGGTGCCTGAGTCCCTCTGGAGGCTGCAGGGAGCTGGAATAGCCAAAATTTCCAAATATCCAGGGAGGTGAAATATCCAAAGCGCCCCGGGAGGGGGTGGTGGCAGCCAGCAGGGAAGTGTCTCAGCAGAGAGGAGGCTGTGAGGGGCATGGGAGTCCTCCTGGGGGCTGTGTCTTCTCTTAAAATCATTAAAGTTGGGAAAAAAAACCCTCCAAGAAAAAAACTGGGGTTAAAGCTGAGCTCAGCTCTGCATAAAGGTTCCAGAGGGGCCTCAAAGCTGCTCAGGGACCCCAGAACTGAACGGCTTTTGTGGAGGGGTGGAAAAAACCACACACCCACTGTGCTGGGCTCCAAAGGACTCCTGGAAGCTGCAGCCTTTGTGCCAGATCAGGGCCAGTGGGAACAGCTCCAAACCCAGCCTGGGGGCGATGCCACCAGCCCTGACAGAGGGCACAGGACCCAGCTGGGGAATGTCCCTGTGAGGAAAGGGTCACCCACGAGCTGGGGGACGGCTGGAGGGCTGCATTGGGTGGGTGGGTGGGTGGGTGGATCGTTTTTTACCTTTTCTTTTTGTCCCTCCCAACGAGTTTGGAAAGAGTTAAAATTCCCATGGAAAGGGAAGAGCTGAGGGGGCGTCCACCTGAATTGGATGGATGGATGTGTGGATGGATGGATGGATGGATGGATGGATGGATGGATGGATGGATGGATGGATGGATGTGTGGGTTGGAGCCTGCAGGGGACACATCCCCCAGAGGCACCGACCCAAGCACACCCAGAGCAGCTGCTCCGACCAGTCAGGCTCACACCCCGAGCCAAGACCCTCCTTGGCAGCCTCTCCTCATGGCCAGGGCTCCCCAGCCCACTCAGGCTGCCCACAGAGCCATCCCAGAGCCCTGCAGGGGCCGTGGAGCCAAGGCTTTGGCCACCTCTGTCACAGCTCTGAGCCTGGCTGAGGTAGTGGCATTGCTGCACCTGCCCTGCAGGCCTGTCTGAGAGCCCAGGGGCAGGCAGGGCTCCTGGGTGGGCTACAAAGCCCCAGGTGTGCCCTGAGGAGCAGGAGCCCCACAGGGAATGGGGCACAGAGTGATGGATGCATCCTCCCCTCCAGCAGAGCGTTTTGTGCTGCACAAAGCCCAGGACAGGAGTCACCAAAGTGGCTCCTGTAGCCCAAAATGGCACTGCCTGTACCCCAGGCAGGACGGGGCTCTCGGGCTCTGCAGCTCCAGCATCACCCGCAGCTCTGTGCCCAGCGATGGAGCTCGGGCAGGGTGAGCCGGGGCTCGGCACAGCTCCGGGGCATCAGGCAGAGATTGCTGCTGTTCCCAGCTCGCTGCAGGGCAGGGGCTGCTCAGGGGGGTGGGAGAAGCGCAGCCCCCTGGAAGCAGCGCCTGAGTATCGCTGCTCATTCATTCCTGACCCAACCCAGCCTCCCTCAGCTCCCTCCTCATTCATTTCTCCCTCCTTCTCCCTCTTTGTCACGAACTTTTCTCCTTTCATCGCCTGTCCCATCTCTCTCTCGCACACCTCCCTCCGCCTTTGCCGCATCCCTCCGCGGGTTTATCCCTTCTCCCTCCTCCCAGCTCTGTCCCAGTGACAGGACGCACAGGTCAGGCACTAAATTCTCATTTTCCAGGCACCCCAAAAGTTTCATTTTCCAGCACTCTGCGCTGCTCCCTGGCAGCACCGGGGCTGCTCCCACGTTGTGGGCATGGCTTGGCAGCCCCCTAAACAGATCCGGGCAGCATCCATCCATCCCCCGGCAGGAATGTGGGCACCTCACCAGGCGCCCCGGCGGGAGAGACGAGGAGGGAAAAGAGCGAGGAAAGGTCACGGGAATGGGACCAACCCCATTTCCTGCCCGAGCCCACGGCCCCGGCTGCTCCGCGCTGCGCTCCGTGCCCTTTACCTGCGTGCACGGACTCCAGGTTCACCATCCTGCCGGCGGGGGGAAATCCGCGGTGTGCCCAGCCTCCTGCCGTCAGCCCCAGGTTGCCAGGGGCTGCCAGTTTGCCCTCCCTCCTCTGCCACCCGCTGCCTCTGGAAGCGGCCGTGGGTCCGCAGCCCAAGGCACCTAGAGCTCCATTGCCTGTTGCCATGCAGGGCCAGGTGAGCATGCGGCGCTGCCACGCCTCGCCCCACCTCCGGCTCCCTCGGGTGCCCTGACACCCAGCAGCCTGGCGTCAGGCCCATGCAAACGCTGCCATTTGCATATTAGTAACTGGGGGATGGATGAGTCCCTGCAGCGCTGCCAGGCTGCGGGGTGGGGTGGGAAGGAGGGCAGGAAGGAAAGAGCAGCGCTCCGCCCTCGGCAGAGCTCGGGAAGCACCCGCAGCACCTGCCCCAAAGCCCTGCCCGAGCCCCCCTTTGGGCACTGAGCTCCTCCAGGTGGGCATTGCCCCCAGAGAAGGTGGGCAGGTGAAGGAGCAGAGCTTTGGGGTCATTCTGTGGTGTTGTGACCGGCACTGAGCTCCTCCGGGTGGGCATTGTCCCCAGGGAAGGTGGGCAAGTGAAGGAGCAGAGGTTTGGGGTCACTCTGTGCCCTTGTGTCTCCTCAAGCTGGGCTGGATTGGCCCTGAGCTCCTCCGGGTGGAGGAGCCAGGGCAGGTGGGTGAGAGAAGGAACAGAAGCTGAATCACAGAATCCCAGAATGATGAGGTTGGAAGAGACCTCCAAGATCATCGAGCCCAACCTGTGCCCTCACACCTCACCCAGACCATAGCACCCAGTGCCATGTCCAGTTTGTTTTTAAACACATCCAGAGATGGTGATTCCAGCACCTCCCTGGGAAGAGCATTCCAGTGCTTTATTATTCTTTTGGTGAAAAACTTTTTCCCAATATCCAACCTATCCCTTCCCTGCCGTAGCCTGAGCCTGTGTGCTCTGGTTCTGTCAGAGACCAACCCCACTGTCTGCAGCCTCCCTTCAGGAAGGTGTAGAGAGCAATAAGGGCACCCCTGAGCCTCCTCTTCTCCAGGCTGAACAGCCCCAGTTCCGAGGGTCACTCTGGCAATCCTGGGGTGTTGTGTCCTCCCAGGCTGGGCTGGGCCCTCCCTAAGCACCTCTGGGTGGGCATTGCCCCCATGGAAGGTGTGTGAGTGAAGGGACACAGGTTTGGGGTCACTCTGGTAATCCTGGGGTGTTGTGTCCTCCCAGGCTGGGCTGGACCTCGATGCTGAGTGAAGCAGCACGAAAAATGAAAGTGAAAAACATCAAAGAAACCTGTGTTGGCTGGAGATAAAGAGCAGGGTTAAATAATAAATAATAAAGATAAAGGCTGGCACACGGAGACGCTGCTCTCCTGACATGTGCTCCATCTCTGTCCCCTAAGGAGAGGAGAGAAGTGGCAGCCAGCCTCTCCCTCCTCACCCCTGCTGCTCCAAGCTGCAGGATTGACCAACTTCCAGGGAAGCCAGGCAAGAAAAAATCCCCTAACGCTGGCTTCTTCTGCAGAAAGAGCCAGAGGCCAGAGCCTGAGCTGTGACAGGGACCGAGCTGCTCCCTGTCCCTGCCATGTGCCACCCTGGTGACCCCGGCAGCCCTGGGGACAGCGGTGTGACAGTTCCGAGCTGCTGAAAGCGTTAACGCTCGATTAGTAGCTGCCAGGTACGAGCTATCGCACATTCATCTCTCTCCGGCTGGGTAATTCACGTTCCAGGGCTCTCGGCGTTCCCACATGCCGCTCTCCCTCCCTGGACAGACAGGTTTCTCCCAGGGGATGGGTGGGCGGGCAGGATCTCCAGCCTCACCTGCAGCCCGGCCCCGCGGCATGGGCAGCGAGGACATCCCCGGGACAGGGCGGAGGAGCTCCGTGAAACCCTAACGAGGAAAAACCGGAGGGGAGCTGGGGCTTCCCGGCTCGCCCCGACATTTCTTTCCAGGGCAGGGATGAGATTTCAGCCTCCAGGAAGCAGCGAGGTGGCACCAGCTTGGCACGGGCAGCTCCCCGCAGCTCCTGGACTGCAGCCACCCCTGCAGCCACCGAGCCCTGCGGCGTTCCTGGGCAGCTGCCGCCCTCTTCTCGTGTGTTTTTCTCGGGGTTTTCCCCATCCCGAAGCCTGACGTGATCGGGTCTCTCCACTGCGTCAAACAGGAATTTATTTGCTGGTGGCTCCCAGCCAGCTCGAGAGGCTGGCGACCACGGGAGCTCTCCTTCCCCCACATCAGAGCAGCTTTTGTTCACCAAGCAGGAGTTTCTCATCTCTCCCTGCTCTTGCTGGCGCTTTTCCCGTTCTCCGGAGCCCACCAGGAGGGCTCTGCCGGTGGCACCTCCAGCCGGGCGGGAATCCTGGGCATCCTCTGGGCAGGGATGCTGTCCTGGCCACGGGCAGGGCACCAGTGCCCTCTCCTGGCCCCACACGCGGCTGGGAATGGCTTTTTCTGGCTGTTATTTTGTGCTCAATGAAACAGCGGGGAAAAAGTTGAATATTTAGGTGGTTTTCTCCCCAAGCCCATCCCCTTGAGTGCCCTGAGCTTTGAGAGAACTCATCATCCTTAGGAAAATCAGAGCATGGATCACAGCATCACCACTTCTTTCTGCTGTGGAAATAAGATGATCAGGCACGGCAGGATTGGTTTTACTCTGATCACTGCTAAAACCACTCCCAGACACCATCAAACACTCTGCTCTTTTTTTTTTTCCGTGTGGTCACCAATGACCCATCCACTCCCCTCCTCACTGCGGGCACCGTGGTCTTCCTCTCCTGCTGTTCCAGGCGTCTCTTGGAGGGAGATGAGCTCTGCAGGCAGCACCTGATTTATGGGACACAGACTTGGGACGGGCCCTGGAAGCACAAACTGCAGCGAGACGCCACAAAAATCTCCAATTTTATTTTTTGGAGGGGGAGGGCTGGGGATATCCTGCGATCCTGTAGGGACCGGCTGGACCACGAGCATCCCTGTCCCGACACCTCGACATTCCGATATCCCGACATCCCGACATCCCTACATCCCGACATCCCTGTCCCGATATCCCGACATCCCTGTCCCGACATCCCTACATCCCGATATCCCGATATCCCGATATCCCGATATCCCGACATCCAGACATCCCGACATCCCTGTCCTGACATCCCGATATCCCTGTCCCGACATCCCGACATCCCGATATCCCGACATCCCGATATCCCGACATCCCTGTCCCGACATCTCGACATTCCGATATCCCGACATCCCTGTCCCGACATCCCTACATCCCGATATCCCGACATCCAGACATCCCGACATCCCTGTCCCGACATCCCTGTCCCGATATCTCGACATCCTGACATCCCGACATCCCTTTCCTGACATCCCGACATCCCTGTCCCGACATCCCGACATCCCAACATCCCTGTCCCGACATCCCGACATCCCTGTCCTGACATCCCGACATCCCTGTCCCGACATCCCGACATCCCTGTCCCGACATCCCGAAGCGCAGCCGCGCTCCGCCAGCACCCACTGCTGGAGGCCGGGGAACTGCACCGGCTACGGCCGCTCCAGAGCCCCGGAATTCCAAACTAAAACCCTCCTGGAGAGGGGTCCCGATGCTCCCAGAGCGAGCCCGTGTCCGTCCCGACATCCCCGACACGCGGGAAGGGACAGCAGCGCCTGGGATCCATCCTCACTCTGCTCCCAGCCTGCCCCAGAGCTGGGTTTAACCCAGAGACAAAGAGAACAATCCCCTGCTCCCCCTGCCCTGGAAAAGGGTGAATTGTTGGTGGGTGAAGCAGAGGAAAGCTGGAAGCGCTGGTGCCATCCCTGCATTCCCCACACTAGAGGGAATCAGAGCTCCACTTTTCATTTCTCCCTCCAGCAGCCACCGGCAGCTCCGGGCTGGCCCCAAAAGTGCCGCCCTCCTCAGCTGGAGATATTTTAAATTTAAATTTTACCTATTTTAAATTTACATTTTCCTGGAAGAATTCACCAGGAATAGTTTCTGTATTCACCAGGAATATTTTCTGTATTCACCCGGAATATTTTTTCTATTCACCAGGAATATTTTTTCTATTCACCAGGAATATTTCCTCTATTCACCAGGAATATTTTCTGTATTCACCCAGAATATTTTCTGTATTCACCAGGAATATTTTCTCTATTCACCAGGAATATCTTCTCTATTCACCAGGAATATTTCCTCTATTCACCAGGAATATTTTCTGTATTCACCAGGAATATTTTCTGTATTCACCCAGAATATTTTCTCTATTCACCAGGAATATTTTCTCTATTCACCAGGAATATCTTCTCTGTTCACCCAGAATATTTTCTCTGTTCACCAGGAATATTTTCTGTATTCACCAGGAATATTTTCTCTGTTCACCAGGAATATTTTCCACACCCAGAGAAGCCTCGTGGCAGCACTGGGCAGGAGGAGCAGCCCCCAGGCCCTGCTCCTAGGGATGGGTTTATCCAGCAGAGCTCGAGCTCAAAGCCCCCACAACTGCTTGGGATGAGCCAAACCTCTCCCTATGGAGGTGCAGCATCCCCTCAGACCCAAAACTAAGCCCAAAATTTCTCCTGAGCCCAAAATTCCTGCATGTTCTCCCCCAGTCCATGGCTCTTCACCAGGTGCAGGCTTGAGATTGACCCATAAAGGAACAAATCTGAATTCACACATTGAGTACTATGCACAGATAAACTTTTAGGCCAAGGATGCTTTAAAAAATCAGTTTATTTTACCTTACAAATGATAAATAATTTGTCTTTTAAAAAAAAATAATTTCAAGTGTGTTTTACTTCATGTTCCAATATTAAAATACCTTTCCCTTCTCCCCCCGCCCCCTTAAGTGATCGATACAAAAATAATTGTGACCAAATTCTTTTCTTCTTTTGCAAAAATTCCTGTATTTTAGGCAAAAAGGCACATTGTGAAGGCTTTTCACCAGGAGGCACAGGGGCTCCTCAAGACCCCAAGAGCTTCTCTCCCCTCTGTGCTTGTCCTAATTTGAGTGGAAGAGGACACAGACCCAAGCAGCACTTCCAGTGCTTTTTGTCTGGTCCTTCCAGGAATATTCCAGGGCCAAGGACAACTTCAGTGTCACCCTTGTTTAACATATGGGGGAAACCAAGGCACAGCAAAGCAGTACAGTTATTTAAGAGCTTCTTGTGAATAGCTGGCAGAGCAGGACATAAAACTGGACGTGGATGTAGAATCCTGTCTTCTTCAAAACCCACCTGGGATCCTCCTCTCCCCTTTCCAACCACAGGGTTATGGTGGTAGTCACGAGTCTCTAGATGCTTCTTTCTTAGTGGAACAGTCACAAGGCCAACACAAAAAGTTGGGCCTTCACTAGTCTAGAGAGGGATTAATTAAAGCCCTAATTACCAGCCTTTTAGGGGCACAGGATGCTGGGTTATTGCCCCTGGTGTATCTTCCATCCACAGGGGGATATAACAGCCAGTCAGGCACTAGGAAAAGCTACAGGCAGGCTCTTGCTTTGGGTGGGCTTCAAAGCCTCCTTGTTCAGGGGCTGTGGTCCCAAAAATCAGCTGTTTCCCCGTGGATGTGTCACCAGGAGGTGCTGAAGGCAGCAAGGGGGGTTCTTCAGCAGCAGAGATGTCAGGTCAGCAAGGTCCTCGCCCTGCCCGCTCAGCTCAAGGCTGAGAAGTGCCCCTGGGAGCTGCAGGGCAGGGCAGCACACCCCCTTCCCTGTGCTTCACCCCAAAACCTGCACCCCCTGCTCCAGGGAGCCAGAGCATCACCAGCCAGCGAGCTGAGCCCGGGCAGGGCCCCACGGGGAGGGAGGCCAGGAAAGGCCACGAGGAAAGGCACAGAGCACAGGGCACCACTGTGAACATCATCCCTTCTTCAGAGCAGCCAGCTCCTCGCCAGGGCCGACGAGCTGCCCCTGGCAAGCCCGGCCTGGCTCTTAAGTCTCCTCATCCCAGAGGCAGAGCTGCTTTTGAGGCACGTAGTAGTGGAAGGTGTAGCCCTTCTGGCAGCTGCGGATGCCGCACTTGTAGGAGCTGAGCCTGCCCGCGGCGTCGCGGCTCTTGCAGTACTTGAGCATGCAGGGGTACCACTCGATGCTCAGCGAGTAACTGCACAGGCACGGCCGCCAGCGCTCGGGGCACAGCCGGCAGCGCTGCAGCTCCGGCAGGTCCGAGCCCCGGGGCAGAACCTCGAACATGGAGCCGTCCACTCCTGCGGGGGCAAGCACACACAGGATCAGGGTGGAGGGAACGGGCACCAAAGCCATCCCCACACAGCCTGAGGAGGAGGTTGGACAATGTTTCCAGGGGCTGTTGGGACTAAAATCTGCACGGGAGCCATGGGAGAGTGAAAGACCCCAAGGAAAGCAAGGTCTGGCAGGTCCAAGCTCTGCAGCACCTCTAACATGGAGCTGTCCACTCCTGTAAGAGCAAGGACAGACAGAGCTCAGGGTGGAGGGAACAGCCACCAAATCCATCCCCACACAGCCTGAGGAGGAGGTTGGACAATGTTTCCAAGGGCTGTTGGGATTTAAATCTGAATGGGAGCCATGGGAGTGCAAAAGACCCCAAGGAAAGCAAGGTCTGGCAGGTCTGAGCTCTACAGCAGCACCTCGAACATGGAGCTGTCCACTCCTGTGGGAGCAAGGACACACAGGCTCAGGGTGGAGGGACACCAAAGGACAGAGCCACCAAAGCCATCCCAACACAGCTCCCAGGGTGAGGAGGAGCTTGGACAGAGTGTTCTCAGAAGCTGTTGGGACTAAAATCCAAATGGGAGCCATGGGAGAAATAAAAAACCCCAAGGAAAGCAAGGTCTGACAGCACCTCGAAGAGACATCCTCAGGGTGAACACACACCCCTCAGGGTGAACACACATCCCTCAGGGTGAACACACACCCCTCAGGGTGAACACACACCCCTCAGGGTGAACACACACCCCTCAGGGTGCTGCCATGAGGTAAAGCCAAAGGAGACAGCCACTAAAGCCAACTCTGGTATCTCTGCACAGTCCCCAGGTCAAGGAGGAAGTTGGACAGAGCATCTCCAGGGACTTAAATCTGAATAGGAGAACAAAAGACCCTGGGGACAGGAAGCCAAAAGACACAAAACTCTCTCCTCTGGGTTTCTGGAGGAGGTGAAAAGGTTACTTTTAAAATCCCAGATTAGGTTCACTCAGGGAACGCCAGCAGGAGGAGTGTGATCTGCTCACACGCAGGCAGGGTGACACATGTGCCTCAGAGCCAAAACAATCAGTGCTGATCCCCAGAAACCTGGCAGGAGCCACCACGGCACCGTGCCAGCCCACTGACAGCAGCAGCTCCAGGGAAATCACCTTTCTCCAGCCAGAACTTGACATCTTCCTCCCGGGTGTAAATGGCCTCCCTGGCCTCCGCGCAGACGTTGTGGATGTGGGAGCTCAGCTGGGCTGCCTTGCTGAAGTTCACAGCCACGTCCATGCTGAGGTGCTCCAGGCCTCGCACCTCCTCTGCCTGCCTCACTGTCCGGGGGTTTTTCTGCAGAGGAAATCATCACAACTTCAATCCTGGGTGCACCTCATCCCTTAGAGCACAATGGGATGTGGTAACACCACCAGATGTGAGAACAGATGTGCACCTGAGTCCTACCTGGGTGAGATGCACTTTAAAATAACCTGTTGGTACTGAAACCACAATGTTTTACCCTTGCCTGTGGTGGTGTCTCCATGTTTTGTCCTGATAAAGGTCCCAGATCAGTCCTGGCTTCAGTGGAGCAGGGACATTTACATCCCTGACACAAATTAGGCTCAACTGAACCACCACACAAACGAGGCTCAACTAAATCTGGATCAATACCGCCGATAAACTCAGTTTAATACCAAACCCCTCAAGCAGGCGCTTGCTGAGGTGCTCCAGGCCCCTGACCTCCTCTGCCTGCCTCACTGTCTGGGGGTTTTTCTGCAGAGGAAATCATCACAACTTCAATCCTGGGTGCACCTCATTCCTTACAAGATGTGGTGCCAACACCAGATGTGAGAACAGATGTGCACCTGAGTCCTACCTGGGTGAGATGCACTTTAAAATAACTTGTTGGTACTGAAACCATGTTTTACCCTTGCCTGTGGTGGTGTCTCCATGTTTTGTCCTGATAAAGGTCCCAGGGATTTTCACACCCCGACACAAATTAGGCTCAACTGAACCACAACACAAACGAGGCTCAACTAAATCTGGATCAATACCGCTGATAAACTCAGTTTAATACCAAACCCCTCAAGCAGGAGGGCTGGTCAGAGGTGGCTTGAAGAGCTGAGCAGCCAGGCAGCAGCCTGGGCAGGGCATCCAGGCAGGAAAACTCCGAGGATTCCTGGCTGGAGGGGAGGAGGGAGCCTGTACCTGGCGCAGCTTGGCCATGGACTCGCTGGGGATGATCTCGTTGCGGTGCAGCCGGGTCACAAAGCACAGGGCCTGGAACTGGCTCTGGCCCCTCTCCAGCTCCCCCAGGATTAAGGCACGGAAAATCTTCACCTCCTGACACAGAGAGAGAAATAACAACAGTGAGAGCTGCAAATCTTGGGCATCAGTGAGGTGAATGGAGAGGTTGGGGTCAAAGAGAAAGGCTCCAGCCCTAAAGCAAAGCCAAAGGTCTCCAACTTGTGCTGCCTGAGCATGGGGATCTCTCACTGCTCACAGTGACCCCAAGAAGAGTTCAAAAGTCTCTTTTCCCAGCCCAGCAGTCAAAGAAGGAGTCAGAGCTCTTCAGTTCTCAGTCTCAAGGTTGTTTATTGCTTCTTATCTATAAAATTCTTTCTCCTGCCCTGCCCAGGTCTGTTCAGCAGGTCAGACAGAGGCACACTGACACCCTCAGGGCAGTGTTATCTTTTTATACTCAAAACTACGTGTACAGTGTTTACAATTACTTCCCAATACCCATCACCTGTGTTAGACACTGAGCTTCTACTCTAAACCAATCCCAAAGTGCCACCAGCACAGCAGAAGATGGAGGCCAAGCAGAAGAAGGAGAAAGGCTGGACATGCCCAGATCCCTCCATCTTGCCCCCTGAACCCCCATTCTAAAAACCCCAAAATCTACTTTTCCACCCTGTCATAAATTCACTATCATTCTACTTAAACTGTTGTGGCTTGGAGATCTTCATCTAAGGTTTGTAATTTGCTCCATGGGTCATAATCAAACCCACAGGGGCATTTTGGGCTCTGTGCCAGGGTCTCTGAGCCCCCTGGGCAGGGTCTGGGCTGCTCAGGACAGCCAGAGGGATGTGCTGGGTCCTGACACCTGAGCACAGGGGTGTGTTCCCAGCTCCAATCCCACCCCAAAGCCTGCAGCACAATCCCTGGTGTCTGTAAAGAATGAAGGGTTTTCACAATCCCACTGTGGCAAGGACAAATTGCTGCCAGGTCACATCCCACACCCAGGAGCTGAGGGTTTCTGTGCTTTCCCAAGAAGGGAAGCAAGGCCCCAAGGAGCCTCGTTTGGTTTTGTTGAGCAAATATCACAGAGCCATCATCCTCATGCCTTACTGAGTAAGCAGCCCCAGATTTCCTCTGCTGCCTTCCCTCAGTGGCTTCTTGACAAGCGGAGAAAAAGTTACTCATCCCTGAGCGTGTGGAACAGAAGTGAAAATGGAATTGTTAAAGGCAGAAGGAGCCATTATGATCAGCTGCAGCTGATTCCTTTTCTGTCCAGGTCACTAATTCTATCATTTTATATAACACGGATTGCAGTCCTTTCCAGAACCAGCTTGGAAATCAGCCACAGTTACTTCATGCAGAGCCACAGAATCCCTTGGCCAACAGCAGGACCCTGTGTCCTGCTCTGGCACCAAACCCTGATTTCTGTGCAGGGATCAATCCCTGCCTCTGGCTCCAGGGGCATCGGTGCCCTCTGTGGGAATCTGCCATCCCTTGGTGCCAGCCCATCCCACCCAAGGGATGGGACAGGGAAATCAACCCTGCCTTTGGCACCTCCTGCAGCCAAAGCCCTGCACAGAGAGCTGGGCAGGGCTGGGGAGCAGCACCAGAGCTGGGCCAGCTGCTCAGATCCCTCCCCTCCTGAGCTGTTCCTGCTGGATTCCTCACTGCCCTGGCCTCTGCCAGCCTCTCTCTGCCCCAGGAGGGAGCATTTCCCTTTTCCAGCCTCCCTCTGCCCCAGGAGGGAGCATTTCCCTTTTCCAGCCTCCCTCTGCCCCAAAAGGGAGCATTTCCCTTTTCCAGCCTCCCTCTGCCCCAAAAGGGAGCATTTCCCTTTTCCAGCCTCCCTCTGCTCCAAAAGGGAGCATTTCCCTTTTCCAGTAGATCCTCTGCCCCAGGAGGGAGCATTTCCCTTTTCCAGCCTCCCTCTGCCCCAGGAGGGAGCATTTCCCTTTTCCAGCCTCTCTCTGCTCCAAAAGGGAGCATTTCCCTTTTCCAGCCTCCCTCTGCCCCAAAAGGGAGCATTTCCCTTTTCCAGTTGAGCTTTCCTGCTCACTGAGCCCCCTGTTTATTTCCTGCCTTCTCTCCCATGCCCAGAGGAGCAATGGGGATGCCATTCAGTGCACATCTGGACAGCTGCAAGAACAACATTTCCAAGCCCCAGGATGGGAGGAATCATCTTGCTGCTGCTGCAATTGTTGACTGCACAATGAAGAGCAGGGCACTGAGAAGAAAGAGATTCCAAAAATTCTTGTGAAATTGCTATGGAATTTTTTACTTTTTTTTCCAAGAGATTTAATGGGGAGGTGTCCCACTGAGTCACTGGAACAAACCACATTCCCCATCCACATTTGGTCCAGCTGGGAGCTCCCCCAGGCATGCAGGGCCCATGGATGAGTGGACTAAAACCAGCAGCTGACTCTGGCATATTCCTCAGCTGTGGATTTAATTCCAATTCCCTTTGAACAGGCTGGGAAAAGCAAGCAGGGAGAGCCACGTTTTGCATTCAGGCCGAAAACCTCCACAGGCAGGAGATTAAAAACAGTGCAGCACTTCCCAGGTTGGAGGCAATTTTTGTAAAATGAGAACGTGCTGAGCAGCTGATTAATCCTCCTGATCCATCTATTTAAGAATTAGCCTTCAGCCAGGCAGCTCTTTCCTCCTCAGGGCTGATGCAGATGAAGAATTCACAACTCCCTCTGCCCAAACTCCAGGTGCCAGGGATTTCCAGAGCTGACACCAAGGGAGATGCACTGGGACAAGCTGGGTTGCCAGCATTGAAACAGCTTAGAAAAAGCTGTATTTTCAAGGCTGTATTTTCAAGGCTATATTTTCAAGGATATATTTTCAAGGCTATATTTTCAAGGATATTTTATCTGGCTCCTGTAGCAATCTGAGGGGGGAAATCCCACCTTTAGCTGGACCTTGCAGTGACCACTCTGTCCCAAACAAAACCAATTTCTTCTCTTCCCTGCCCTGTCCCAGATCCTTGCCTGGCTTTGGTCCCTCTCTCCCTGCGGCCCCAGGTGGAGCAAGAACCAAACCAGGCTGCTTCAAAAAGATTTCAGAGGGAAAAAAGCGTTAATAAGCAGACAGGACTCAGCTTCTTCATGCACAAAAGCCCCTTCTTTAGTCACAAAGCTCATATTTATGGGAAATATCAGAAGGAATGTGTAAGACTTAATTGGCTAACAATACACTTATTTATTTGTGTATGTTGGTCAGTAAATGGCCAGGCTGTATGTCTGTCAAATCTCTATATTTGGATATAGAGAGTCAGTTTATGTATTTTAAATTGATAAAATTTATATATTATATATTTAAGTTATTTATATATTAGTAGTTTAATTTTATATAAATATTATTTTAATTAGAATGATAATTATTTATAACAATATATTTATATTATATATAAATATACAATTTATAATACATAAATATTTATACTTTGTATTATTGTACTTGTTTACATTGATATTGTTATTTTATTTATAAAGTTTATATATTTAAAAGTTTATATATTATATATTTTAAAGAGTTAGTTTGGTTAGTTTATATATTTTGGTTAGTTTATATATTTTCTCCACTGATTCTCATGGGACAGATTTATTCTTTAGGCAGGTGCAAACTTATTTTTCTTACTAGAATAGGATGTTAACTGCCTTTATTCTTATGATTTTTCTTTATGGGAACTTTTAAGGAACTTACAAGCTAAAGCTAGCTTAGCTAGAATAGCAGGGCCTAAACCATATTTTATAAAATATTTATAAAATAAATAAATCTACCTATAAAATAAATATAAATAAATATGTTTATAAAATATAATAAATTATAAATGCAAATATATAAATATGTAAGTATATAAATATATTTATACTAATAAAATATATTTATATCAATAATATAAATATATAAAATATATATTAATATATAAAATATAAAATATAAAAATTTTAAATATAAAATATAATTTCTACTTGTATGTACCAAAGAGCCACCAAAGCTTTCCCCAAAGCTTGGAGAGCACCTTCCCCTCCTCCCCAGCCTCCTTTTCCCAGCAGGAAAAGCAGTGAATCAGTGCCAAGGTGGGTCCCCAGCCAAGGCAGCAAACAGCACCTTCAACCCCAGGCTCCTGCAGAATTTCCCAGCAGGGAACAAGTCCCAGCAGAGCAGGGACTCTCCAGATAACTCAGGGTGGGGAATCCTCAGCAGCCCTGACTGGGGCAGTGGCAGCTGGGCTTGGGTGACAAAAATGGGGTTTGGGGACAGCCAGCCCTGCAGCAAGGCCACAGCAGCTCCTCAAGGCAGCAGGGAAATCAGTGCTCCAAAAACCCCATTGTTACAGCAGGGAAATCAGTGAGAGATATCCCAGGGAAATCAGTGCTCCAAAATCCCATTGTTACAGCAGGGAAACCAGTGAGAGATATCCCAGGGAAATCAGTGCTCCCACTGCCAAAATCCTGCTGTTAGAGCAGGGAAATCAGTGCTCCCAAAATCCCGATGTTACAGCAAGGATATCTGCTCCTACTCCCAAAATCCCATTGTTTCAGCACAGAAATCAGTGCTCCCAAAATCCCACTGTTACAGCACAGGAATCAGTGCTCCCACTCCCAAAATCCCACTGCTACACCATGGAAATCAGTGCTCCCAAAATCCCACTCTTACAGCACAGAAATCAGTGCTCCCATTCCAAAATCCCACTGTTACAGCAGGGATATCAGTGCTCCCAAAATCCCATTGTTTCAGCACAGAAATCACTGCTCCCATTCCAAAATCCCATTGTTCCAGCCCAGAAATCCCACTGCTGCCTGTCCCTACCCACGGCAGCCCCAAGGAGCAGCAGGGAAATCCTCCAGCTCCTTCCCTCTCAGCCATCTGTGGGGTGGCAGCAGCTCAGCCCCCCCTGCCTGGGGTGTTTTTTCCAGCAGGGATTTACAATCCTGTGTGGTCCAGCTCCCAGCCCAGCAACGAATCCACGTCGAGCAGAGCAAAGCAGTTCCCAGGGAAATAAATCACTTCAGTGCCTTCCTCCCCGCTGCCTTCCTGCCAAATTTCTCTCCCCTAAGGACATCGGGGCTGCTGTGGGGACCCAGTTTTGTCTTTGCAGTGGCACGGGAAAAAAAAGGAGAATGTGCTGCTGGGGACAGGGGGTGACACCAGCACTGCTGGGGCCAATTCTGCACTGCTGTCAGCAGCCTTTGCCCCAGGGATCCAGCACTGCTGGCCGGAGTTCCAGGAGTCTGCACAGCACAGGGAGCTCGGTGCTGCATCTACACCCGGGGTCCAGCCAGCTGAGCTGCCCTGCATGGGTGGGGATTATGGTTTTTAACCCCTCTGCATCTGGAACGGAGAATTTGGGATTATGGTTTTTAACCCCTCTGCATCTGGAAAGGAGAATTTGGGTGCGCTGCCTCTTCTATTCAGATATCTGAAAAGGCAAATCAAGGATGTGCTGGGACAGGGGGGGAATAAAAAGCAAATTTTCTGAGCAATAAATACAATTCTACAGAGTACCAAACAGCAGGGTGTTTTAATGAGCCCTCCCAAAGACTGCTGAACGTCCCTCATTTCCTACTTCTGGTATCTGTTCAGAGGAGAAGCTGCTTTCCAAACCACACAGATCAAATCTGTGGTCAGACGCTTTCCGTGCCACCTGGTGGATTTGTCACCCAACACGTGGCCCCCTGGCATGAGGAAATTCTGACACCACCACCACCCCAAAAACACCACACAGCAGCTTTGTCAGCAGGGAAAGGACTGGCAGTGCAGGGGTTAAAGCACTACCCAGGCTTCCCCGCTTGTGTTTCCAAGCCCAACTTTTCCAGCCATGGAAAGGGAAGAGAAACTTCTCCCTATCTTTGTGCTGACCTTGAAATAAACCCGCCCACTCTGTTCTCAGGCCGTGTTTAACAACTGGAAACCTCACTCCAATCAGACACAACAGTCAAGGTTGCTGAGCCCCCTCATCATTTTTTTTTTTGCAATACAAAATTTGATTTTTTGCAACACAAAATTTGATTTTTTGCAACACAAAATTTGATTTTTTGCAATACAAAATTTGATTTTTTGCAACACAAAATTTGGTTTTTTGCAATACATTTTATGCCTGACCACAAAAAAAAAAAAAAAAAAAAAAAAAAGCGTTTTCATTCCCTTCTTTCAAACTGCAAGAAAAGAAAGGGTCACCCCTGCTCTGCCCAGAAAATGAGTCCCAGTTTGAACTCTCACTGCCCAGTTTGTGCTGCACCAAGGAGAAAATAACCTGGTGTGCTCTGAGAACACAGCTCCAGCTCTTCAGGCTGGCAGGGATGGAAGAGAAAAGAAAATCCCAGCCCTGTGGAAGCCCCAGGCACTGCTCAAGTCCCACCAGTGTCAGAGCAAAGTAATGAACAATGATCTCATTTAGCTCCTTTCTTCTCCAGCCCCTGGTCTGGCAACCACAAATTGCCAGCAGAGAGAAAAAAAAAAAAAAAAAAAAAAAAAAATAGCAAATAAACCCCTGACTTTGGACAAACCCCCTGCAGTTTAAGCCAGAGGAATGGAAAACTCATTTGTGGAAAAACCCCAGCATCCTGGCCACATCATCAGGCTCAAGGGCAGCAGACAACAACCCCAGCTGCTGCTGGGAACACTCAGAGCCCCACGACCTCCAGAGCAGGCAGAAATTGTGTAATTTGTGTAATTTGGGCGAGAGGAGCAGCAGGGCAGAACTGGGAACTGTCTGGGTGCAGCTGCAGCAGGTCAGGGGGGGAAGCCCAGCCAGGCTCCTGCCTGCTCACACATTACTCACCTCACCACAAAGCAGCTCCCTGCTCCTTTATGTTCCTCTGGCTTTTCTCAGCTATTTTCCAGCAAATCCACAGAGCAGACAGAGTCAGGCCCCAGCTGCCCTAAAACTGAGGATCAGGAATGCATTTCTGCAAGCTGGATGCTTGCAAAGCCCTCCAGGGACCATCACTTCCAGCAGGGGCTGTGGAGCTCAGGATTTAACCCATGGACCCAAAACACCTCCAGAGAGCCCCAACCCAGAATAAACTCAGCCCTAAAACTGAGGATCAGGAATGCATTTCTGCAAGCTGGATGCTTGCAAAGCCCTCCAGGGACCATCACTTCCAGTAGGGAAGTGGAGCTCAGGATTTAACCCATGGACCCAAAACACCTACAGAGAGCCCCAATCCAAAATAAACTCAGCTCTGATAAGGATGGGAGGGAGAGAAGATGTAACACACACTCGGTTGGGTTTGTGGGTGAGCTCTGAGCTCTCAGGAGGAGCTGAAGCAAGTGAAAAATGCTGAAAAAATCACCAGGTCACATCCCAGGTTGCCAAAGGACCTGCCTAGAGGAGCTGTAGTGAGTTTGGATTTCCCTGGCCTGGGAATGTGCAAGTTTGCAATCCACAGCTTCAGAGCCCTTCCTAACCTGCCTGCTGTGCCAGGGCTTGCAATTATTTAATATTTTCTTTAATAGGAGTCACAGGGCTGCTTCCCTGCACATCTGCTGGAGTATTTGAAACATGCCACATTTGAAACATGCCACATTTGAAACAGGCCACCACTTCCAAAATCATCATGGCTTCTGCTGGCACCTCCGGGAGGAAAAGGGACATCTGAGGGGCTTTCAGGGAGACTGAGAATGAACAGGGAAGAGGCACCAGAACAATCCCTGGTAAAAAGGCTCCAAGGTTCACAGCACCTTCCTATCTCATGGCTCTGGGCTTCCTCCTGCTGCAAAGCAAAGTCCACCTGAGCAAAGAGGGATGGGGGGTTGGAATGAAGAGAACACAGCCATGCCAGCCTGGGCAAACTGTGCTTCCCTGGGCAGTGGGAGCTCCCTGCATCCATGTGGGATTTGGGGCTTCAGCTCAGAACTGACAGCTGCCAGTCACAGACGTCCCACACCACACAGGAGCCCCCCAAAGGCAGCAGGAGCCCACCTGAGGAATCACCTGCACCCCATGGCATCGTGGAGAGAGATATCCCAGAGCTACAGCAGGGCATGGACACCCCCACACTGGAGCCAGGAACCTGAGATCATCCCAGCCCAGCCTTGCCTGCCCTGACCCTGCTCCCTGCCTGGCTGAGCTGAGCCTGCCACGCAAAACTCTGAGGAGTTGTGCAAAACTCTGAGGAATTGTGCAAAACTCTGAGGAATTGTGCAAAACTCTGAGGAATTGTGCAAACCGTGCTGCTCACAACTCAGGCAGGAGCACCGGAGCTGCTGCCCGTCCCCACCGGGACCTTTCAGCTGTTTCCAGCGTGGAGGCAGCCCCGGGCACAGGTGTGACACCGGTGGGGACAGCGAGCCTGGCTCACCGTCCTGGAGCTGTGCCGGAGAGCTCAGACAAAGCCCCCGACGGTGCGAGAGGATGGACGGGCTTTTCCCTGCGCATCCCCAGGGTCCTTTTGGCTCCCGGACCCCGAGTCAAGATTCTCCAGCTTCCGAGTTGGGATGGACTCGGGTCTGGAAGGAGGACGGGAAGGATCGCCGTCCCCAGCGCTCATCCCACAAAAAGCACTCATGGAGTGCACGAAAAGCCCCGACCAGACCCTCCCGCGGGGCGCCAGGGGCCAGCGCTCCCATCCCGCAGCCGTCACCCTGCTCCAGCCCCGCCGGGACCCCGCGGCACCCGGGGATGCTCTCCCAGCTCCGCTCTTATCCGAAACCCTCCGGGGATGCTCTCCCCGCTCTGTCCCTGCCCCAAAGCCCCGGGGATGCTCTCCCCAGCTCGCTCCCAGCCCGAACCCCTCGGGGATGCTCTCCCAGCTCTGTTCTTATCCGAAACCCTCCGGGAATGCTCTCCCCGCTCTGTCCCTGTCCCAAAGCCCCGGGGATGCTCTCCCAGCTCTGCTCTTATCCGAAACCCTCCGGGAATGCTCTTCCCGGCTCGCTCCCAGCCCGAACCCCCCGGGGATGCTCTCCCTGGATCCCTCCCTACCCGAACCCCCCGGGGATGCTCTCTCGGCTCTGCTCTTATCCGAAACCCCCCGGGGATGCTCTCCCCATCTCGCTCCCTACCCGAACCCCTTGGGGATGCTCTCCCCATCTCGTTCCCTTCCCGAACCCCTCGGGGATGCTCTCCTCAGCTCCATACCGGTCTGAACCCCCCGGGGATGCTCTCCCCATCTCGCTCCCTTCCCAACCCCCCCGGGGATGCTCTCCCCATCTCGCTCCCTTCCCAACCCCCCCGGGGATGCTCTCCCCATCTCGCTCCCTTCCCAAACCCCCCGGGGATGCTCTCCCCAGCTCCATACCGGTCTGAACCCCCCGGGGATGCTCTCCCCCGCCTCGTACCTGTCTGAAATCCGCCGTGAGCGTGACGAGGGCGCCGTCGGCCGCCCTTAGCTCCAGGCTGACGCAGTCGGCGCCGCTGTCGGCCTGCAGGCTCTCCTCCGTCACCTGCCCGCCGGGCAGCCGCACCCGCACCCGCAGCTCTGCCCGCGCCGCGGGGCCGGGCAGCGGGGCCAGCGCCAGCCAGAGCAGCGCGGGCAGCGCCGGCAGCCGCGGGCCGCGCATCCCCCCGGGCCGGGCTCAGCGCATCGGGCGGGGGGCGCGGCCGCAGCGCGGAAGGCGGCGGGGAAAGGCGGCCCCGCCGCGCCCCCGGCCCCGCGGCGCTGCCTCGCTCGCCCCGCTCATTCAGCGTCCCTCGGTCCGCCCGTCCCTCCCTCCCTCCCGCCCCGAGCGGGCGCTGCCCTCGCCCCCCGCCCCCCGTCACTTCCCCCCCGGACCCGGGACGGCCCCGCCGAGCAGCGCCCGCCCCGTCGTTAAAGGAACAGCGCCGGGCAGGGAGGGAGGGAGGGGGAGCGGCGAGAAGCGGCAGGGCCCTGGATGAGCACATGGATCCATTAAACAGAGTCGTGGATGTGCACATGGATCCATGAAACAGACCTGGATGAGCACATGGATCCATCAAACAGAGCCCAGGCTGTGCACATGGATCCATCAAACAGAGCCCAGGCTGTGCACATGGATCCATCAAACACAGACCTGGATGAGCACATGGATCCATTAAACAGAGCCGTGGATGTGCACATGGATCCATGAAACAGACCTGGATGAGCACATGGATCAATTAAACAGAGCCGTGGATGTGCACATGGATCCGTCAAACAGACCTGGATGTGCACATGGATCCATCACCCAGAGCCCTGGATGTGCACATGGATCCATGAAACAGACCTGGATGAGCACATGGATCCATCAAACAGAGCCTAGGATGCACATGGATCCAGAGCCCAGGCTGTGCACATGGATCCATTAATCACAGCCCAGGCTGTGCACATGGATCCATCACCCAGAGACCTGGATGTGCACATGGATCCATCTAACACAGCCCTGGATGTGCACATGGATCCATGAAACAGACCTGGATGTGCACATGGATCCATCAAACACAGCCCTGGATGAGCACATGGATCCATCAAACACAGCCCTGGATGAGCACATGGATCCATCAAACACAGCCCTGACCCCACGGATCCATCACCCAGAGCTCCATCCAAGACAGCCTTGAACACCTCCAGGGATGGGGCATCCACAGTGAAATACACTCAGCGTTTTCTGAGTTTTGAAATGAGTTTTCTGAACGTGTTCTTGCTGCAAGTCAATCGATATTGATGTGATTCCTCAGGCTCCTAGTGCCACAGGTCTGGTGTGAGCCACACTGGAGGCGTCCCTGTCCCTGAGGATGTAACTGGGACACCTTCAGAGCCCCTCTCCCAGAAATGAAGGACCTGTGTTCCTTCAGAGCCTGCACTCGCTCTCCAAACACCCCCAATCTGCCCTTCACCTTCCCGGTTCTGTGATCATTTCCAGATGGGCAGATGCTGCTGAAGGGCCCCTTTGATTTCAAAAGTTCTCTCTGCAAACACAAAGGTCACTGTGGCAGCAGGATCAGGGCCTCAGAGAAAGAGCTTTGTGAGGAGGGGCACAGAAATAAATGGAAACATCCATTTAAAGCCACGCTTCCAGGCAGGGAGATCACTCTTGTCCAAATAGCGCTTTTTGTGTGACCTCACGCAAGCTTTAACCCTAAATTTTCACAGCTCCCCTCAAACGAAATTGGCTCCTTGAAACGTTTTTCAGGACAATAGCTGTGCTGAAAATAAGAGGAGGAAAAGTTAAGAGGTGGAAAGGAGGGAGGAAAGCAATGGGTACAAAAAGAGAGGGAGGGCCCACAAGGTAGGAAAGGCACAGAAAGATCCTCATGACAAAAGCTGCAAAAGGAGAAGGCCCCACTCACACAGTGAATTTATTCAGAGGAGATTATGCAAAAAACCAGGAGGATCCCAGCAGGGGCTGGAGGGAAGAGCCATGAGGTCAGTGGGCACAAACAACCCTTAGAGAACATTCCCTCATCCCAGATCTGGAATCCACACCCCTGTGGCACTGGGAGAAATTCAGATTTATCTGAGCCCTGGATCCCGGGGTGTGAGAGGTGATTTGGGACCATCCCTCTCTGTGCTGCTGCAGCCTGGCTGCCTGGGAGTACAGGGTGTTCTTTTCCTCCTGGTAGCTCCCAGAGCAGAGGAAATCATCATTTTGGCTCAGCAGCTTGCCAGGAATGCTGGAGTGCGCCTGCAGATTGCAGTTCTGACCTGGGAACAGTGGGTGTGAGCCCAGTCCCAGAAATGAACGGACACACAGATAAGAAATGCAGACAGGGGATTAAAAATGCTGGCAGGAAACAGAACTAAAGAGCAAGAAGCTGTTTGGGAGGTAGCAGGGAGCAGAAAAACAATCAGAGAGCACAGGAGGGGCAGCTTTGCTGGGGTTTGGAAGGGACCGGAAGGGACAGAGTGGTCAGCAGGTGACAGTGAAGAGAATTCCTGAAGAGCAAGTGCAGCTGCACGACCCTGGGCCAGCTCTGAGTGGCCAAACCAAGGTTTTACTGCCTTTTTACCTCTGCTGTTTGCTGCTGTGTGGATGGAACCTCCTCTGCAGCCCAGGGAAGGTGAAACATTCCCCGCAGCTCAGTGTGGATCAGCCTGACTGAGCGTTAATGACCTGCGCCAAGATTTTCTGGTATGTGAGCACACTGCAGCTTTTTACCGGGAGAAAACTTCCATTAAAATACCTCAGCCACGAGGCTGAGGGAGAAAAATGCGCTGCTGAAAATCCCAGCTGAGCTCTGCTGGGAAGCTGCAGTGCGTGGGAGCAGGGAGGTGCAATCTGACCCAGGGCTTGCCTTGGTGCCTCTGTCATCCCTGGGGAAAACCACGGCGATTTGGCCAAGCTCCAAATCCTCGCTGCCTCTTCCTCAGCTCAGAGCTGGGCTTGCAGAAGCTCCTTCCAGCCCTGGTAACTGCTTGCACAGATGGAGTTCAGGGCAGGAATGGGAAGCCAAGGGGGAGGGAAGCCAGACTTTTGGTTGTGCTCTGCAAACCCCACTCAGATCTGAGCTCTTCCCAATGAAAATCCACCAAGAACAAGCTTTTACTGCCTGCTCGGTGCCTGAATTTCTCATTTTGTTTACTCTGCTGTTAATCCCAACTCCAGTTGCTGTAACTGAGGTCAGGGATCAGGCCCAAACATTCTGCCTTGAGCTCTTTAATCTCCCACCCTTCATTTTTCGTGCCAAACCACTTTTAATGCTACACGAAAAACCCATCAGTGCTTTTTGAAGGATTCAATCAGGGCAAGTATTTTGGGGAGCTGAACACACAAACCCCAGCTATTTGCCATTGTTCCCAGCACTACAGAACTGAAAGAGCTCAGGGAGAGTTAATTGGATTTTTTTTTTCACTCTCCTGGTCCCCCAACTTGTAGATTAAATCCCAGCTATTATCAGGAATATTACTACCAAGGACCTGTGGCTTGATCTGAAGCCCTGGGAAAGGATTTGTGTTGTGGTGCTCAGTAGAGACCTTACTGTTGCAGAAAGGAATCAGCCTTCGAGTCATTCCTCATTAATTAAAAGCAATTCCACCTCCCTTCTGAGAGTTCCCTGCTGCCCCTCCTGAATGCCCTCCTTTCCTTGGCAATTACATAAACCAAGCTCCTGAAAGGGGGTGAAAAAACAGCTTTAGTGGCTTAGAACAATGCCCAGCATCTCCTGGCTCTGACCTGGCTGCCACCCCATTCTCTGTCCTGGGCAATTAAGGGGTTGAGCAGTGCAGCAGCCTGGGTGTAATTAAATGAGCAGAGCACTGGGAAGTTGATGGAGTGCTTTAAAGCTGCTGCAGATGCTGGTGCAGAGATGTTGTCCTGATTAGAATCACGTTAATTGGGATCCAACTCTCTTTGATGCAGCTGCAGGGAGGGTGGGAAGGGCAGCAGTGGGGGAGGTTCTGCCCCTTTTCTCCTGGATCAGTTCCTGAGAAGGGACTCAGGAGCACAAACCTGGTGTTACCTGGTTCAGGTGGAAGAGGGGAATTATAATATATATTATATAATATGTATAATTATATTGTATTTGTGGGGGAATTATTGGGAATTATTGGCAGGAAGGAAAGATGAATCTGACTCCATGTTCTCAGAAGGCTGATTTATTATTTTATGATATTTATTATATTAAAGAATACTAAGCTAAACTATATTAAAGAATAGCGAAAGGATACTTACAGAAGGCTAAAAAAATAATAATGAAAACTCCTGACTCTCTCCAGAGTCCCTACACAGCTTGGCCCTGATTGGCCAATAAATCAAAACAATTCACATCAGAAACCCAATGAAACAATCACCTGTGGGTAAACAATCTCCAAACGCATTCCAAAGCAGCAAAACACAGGAGAAACAAATCAGATAATTATTGTTTTCCCTTTTCTCTGAGGCTTCTCAGCTTCCCAGGAGAAAAATCCTGGGCGAAGGGATTTTCCAGAAAATGTGACTGTGACAGGGAAGTGCCACAAAATAATAATTCTGAAGCCCCACCACACAATGCAGGTGAGGATCCCTCACAGGGCTCCCAAAGCCCTGAGAGAGAAAAAGCCCTGAATTGTGGGAGCTGGTGGAGCTCACCCAGCCAAAACTGGGCTGCCCTTCCTTGGGAAGGCCAAGACAGCTGGGAGGGTCTGGTCCTCCAGGAGACACTTCAGAGTTCCCACTGATGGAGTGGGTTTGGGAAGAACAAGGAGATTATTGGAAAAATCTCCCTCATGGTCAGCACTCCTCCTTAGAGGAGTAAAAGCCCCTCTGTGGATGCCTCCTGTGGCACTGGAGATTTGGGCAGGCGCCCCTTTTGCTCCCTGAAGTTGTGCCTGGAGGGTGGAATTCCCATTCTCTTTGTGTTTAAGTCAGGCTTGGTGCTCCTGATTTCCCTGCTCCAGCCCTTTTCTGTCCTGCTCCCCCAGCCCTGCTCCTTCCCTGAACATCTGGATCCAACTAGCCAGCAGCAGGATCTCTGCAGCACATTCCTCCCCTGCCTCCTGCCTCTGTGCTGCTCACAAACACAAAGAGGGGGAGGTCAGAGAGAGGAAAAGGAGAGCAGGGCATGATGAAGAGGTTGGGAGATGAAAGAATTTTTTCTTTTCCTTTCCTGGACCCAGCTCTTGGCCTGTGTGGCTCTCAAATGTTGCAGGAATTCAGGAATCCCTTAAACCCCACTGGAAAAAAATCTTCTGAGGCTGCCCCCCATGCCTGGAAGTGTTCAAAGCCAGGGTTTGGAGCAGCCTGGTTTGGTGGAAATGGGACAAAATGAGTTTTAATGTCCCTTGTGACCCAAACTGTCCTGGGATCCCATTAAAGCCCACAGGAAAAATCTTCTGAGGCTGCCCCCATGCCTGGAAGTGTTCAAAGCCAGGGTTTGGAGCAGCCTGGTTTGGTGGAAATGGTACAAAATGAGTTTTAATGTCCCTTGTGACCCAAACTGTCCTGGGATCCTCTGAAAGCTGCCCTCAATGGGCACAGGGAAAACCCGCCAGGCATTTGCAGGGCTGGGAAGGTTTGGGAAGGTTTTGGGAAGGTTTTGGGAAGGTGGAAAGCTCTGCAGGGATCTCCCATAGCCCAGTGCCCCACTGGGGGAGTGCAAAGCCCTGGGCACACACACAGAAAGCTCCGTGCTGGTTTTGGGAATGAAGCAATCCAGGAATTCAAAGTTCATTAAAGCCCAGCAGCTCGTGCCCTCGGTGTTTTTGGAGATAAAAACGGGCAAGGTCTGGGAGCAGGAGCTGCTCAGAGCCCTGGAGCACACGTTCCCATGCAAACAGCCACAACTCCTGCTGGGAACATCTGAACCAGCAGCCCCAGGGACAGCCTGCATGGGGGGAAGGAGCTTTCCTGTCTCCTCCAACCCAAACCATCCCAGCATGAAAGCGCTGCCTCTCCAAGTGTCCCTGCACTCCCGAGGAACCCAGGCAGGACATTGTCACTGACATATTTTATGGAAAATCATTTCGTGAGGACCTTTTCTCCTGAGAGGCTGAGAAGCTTCAGCTTCTCCGTGTTTTGCTGCTTTGGAATGTGATTTGGAGAATTGTTTACCCAGCATGTGAAATTGTTTTTACTTGATGCCCAATGACAGCCACCTGTGTCAAGGCTGTGAGCAGCCACAAGATTTTGTTATCATTCCTTTCTATTCCTTGCTGGCCTTCTGATGAAATCCTTATATTCCTTTAGTATAGTTTTAATATATAATTTTATTGTAATATATATAATAAATATATAATATATATTTCTATACTAAAATAATATGTATATATACAATTATATATATTATACAATATGTATATATACAATTATATATATTATACAATATATAATATAATATAATATAATAATAAATATATATTATATATAATATATAATGTAAACAATATATGTTATATAATAAAGTAATATATAATATATAATAAAATATATTATATATAAAAGAATATATAATATATATTTTATATAATATATATTATATATGTATAATATATAATAAAATATATGATGTATAATAAAATAATAAATCAGCCTTCTGAAACATGGAGTCAAGATTCTCATCTCTTCTCTCATCCTGGGAACACCACCACAGGAGATGCTCCCCACCACATCCCTGCAGCTGCTGGCATGGGAGGGGTTAATTTAAACCAGCACAGTTTAGGCTGGAATGATTCCTGTGGAAATTAAAGGGGAAACAAAAAAAAAAAAAAAAAAAAAAAAGAAAAAACCTCAAAGTGGTGAATTTTGAATTGGGAGGCTGACCAAGGAGCAGATAAAGCCAGTGTGGAGTTAAAATCCTTTAAAATAAAAAGGATGTGAATTTTCTGTGCCTGGTGTGAGAGATATTATAAATCTCAGTGAAGCCCTCAAATTCTAAAAGGATATAAATCTAATTAAAGTGATATAAATCTAACAGGGGAAATACACTGTAAATCCAGCCAAAGTGATACCCATCTAAGGAAAGCAATGCAAATGCACCAGAAACACCATAAATAAAATCAAAGCAATACAGGAGATGTAACGGGAGCAATCTGAACCCTAAATCAAGTGCTACAAATACAGCAGGATGATCTAAAACTAATTAAAGTGATTTATAAAATGGACATTTGGAGAAGAACCATGACCCACAGAAGAGGACAGGAGCAGGAGAGGTTTATGAGCAATAAAAACACAAAGAATCAGCCAAGGTTAATGAGGTGCTGTGCTCCAGCTGCAAAAAGGGTCAGGGAAGCTCCTCTGCCCACAACTCTGAATCCCATTTTGAGCCACATAATATTTTTCCAATAATATATTGGAAATTATATTTATTATGTTATTTTTCCAACAAAATCCCGTATTCTGAGCCACATTTCACAGGTCAAGGCAGCGAAATGGGGGAGGTTTAGTGGGGTAAATGGTGAAAATAATGCCATTTTTCCATTTTTTTTGCATTTTTTTTTTTGCATGCAGGAGAAGCCAGAATCAGAATCCTCCAGCCCAAGATCCTGGGAGCTTTTGGGGATCCTCAGCCAAGCAGGGATTTGTGGCAGCTCAGGAGAACTCAGCCAGCACAGCCCTGACATTTCCCCCCCGCTCATTCCTAACCCACATTTTCCTGTGTACAGTGAAACAACAAAAAGAAAATGAAGGATTTGGGGATTTTCTCCACCCCCTTCCCCTCCTGTGTTTAAAGGCAGAATTGTCCCAAATCTGCTGTCGGAGACAAGCAGACACAGTGGGGACTATTTTTGCCTTAAACTGGAAAAATCTCATTTGTAGTTTTCATTTTCCTCCACTTACTTGCACATAAAATAAGTTCCTAAAGGTCCTAAGGTCCTTTTTTTTTATTTTCTTTCACTGAAGTGATGCAATAATTGACCTAATCCAGCCACAATCCAAAGAATCACAATCAATAATGCTGTTTGTCTTTGGGGGAAAAATAAATCAATTCCAGAAAATAACCAGGTCTGCTTAAAATTCTGGCTGCCTTTAGCAAAAAGAAAGTATTTTCATTCTGAATAATAAAACACCCTCAGTTCAGCTTTACAATTGTGCTTTTCCCTTCCAGTCTTCCTCCAAAGTGCCATATGTTTTATTCTTGCAATTCCAACATTTTTTCGTGCTTGAAAGTCATTTGGCATTTGAGCATCTGCAGTGGCCTGAATTTTTTTTCTTTTTTTTTTTTTTCCAGAGCTAAAGAAAATATCTATTTTGTGGAAACTCACTGGGAAGCAGCAATCCCCTCCCCAAACCCCCAACCCCAACAATTAATGTTCAAAAATCAGCCTGGAGGCTCCCAAACCCCTTTTCCAGATCCCAATCCTGCTCCTGTTCCCAAACCCTCCTGCAGCTTCCAAACCCTGCTGTAATCCTAAACCCTTTTCCAGCTCCCAAACCCTCTTCCAGCTCCCAAACCCTTTTCCATTTGCCACACTCTGCTGTAACCCCAAACCCTTCCCAGCTCCCAAACCCTGCTGTAATCCTAAACCTTTTTCCAGCTCCCAAATTCTTTCTCAACTCCCAAACCCTTTTCTAGTTCCCAAACCCTGCTCCAGCTCCCAAACCCTGCTGTAATCCCAAACCCTTTCCCAGCTCCCAAACCCTTTCACAGCTCCCAAACACTGCTGTAATTCCAAACCCTTTTAAAACTCCCACTTTCCCAGCTCCCAAACCCTCCTGTAATCCCAAACCCTTTCCCAGCTCCCAACCCCTTTTCCAGATCCCAAACCCTGCTGTAACCCCAAACACTCTCCCAGCTCCCAAATCCTGCTGTAATCCCAAACCCTTTCCCAGCTCCCAGCCCTTTCCCAGCTCCCAAACCCTTTCCCAGCTCCCAAACCCTTTATTTCCCAACTCCCAGCCCCTTTCCCAGCTCCCAAACCCTTTATTTCCCAGCTCCCAAACCCTTTATTTCCCAGCTCCCAGCCCCTTTCCCATCTCCCTGCTGACGTTATCCCAGCTCACGGCTCCTGTCCCCAGCCCAGCCTCGCCCACGTCCCTGTCCCCAGCCCAGGGCTGATGTCCCCACGGGCAGGAGATGGAGGCAGGCCAGGGCACAATCTGTTCCTCATTGAGCTCATCCTGCACTTTGCTGCTGATGTGGCATTTGGGGGATGGAGCAAAGCAGAACCAAATAAATAAATCATCCCTTCCTCAGATAAAGCAGGGGAAGAACGAGGCCAGCCAAGGGAACCAAAACTCTTCCAGGTGACCCTTTAGCCTGCTCCCACAGCACGGGGGGAAAACCACAGCAGCTCCAGATGGCCACTGGAACTGACTTCACAGGAATATTTTTCATATCTCCAGTCAGTCTTTGCAGAGGGTTCTTTTTTCTTTTTGTTTTTAAATTTTTTTTTTGTTTTGATTTTTTGGTGGATTTTTTTGGGTTTTGTTTTTTTTTTGCGTTGTTTTTGGTTGTATTTTTTAGTTTTGGTTTTGTTTTTTGTTGTTTTTGTTAGTTTGTTTTGGGGGGTTTTGTTTGGTTTTTTTCCTTTGTGGTTTTTTTTTTTTTTGTTTGGCTTTGGGGTTTTGGCTTTTTTTGCTTTCTTTTTTTTCCTTTTTTTTTTGTTTGTTTTTGTGTTTTTGTTTTACTTTGTTTTTGGTTTTTTTTTTTTTAATTTTTTGTCTCTCTCCCAGTCCTCTCAGGCTTCCCCCAGCCCTGCTCTCCAGGCTCTCCCTGCTCCCCTGCAGCCCAGCCCAGCTGCTGCTGTGTCATTTTCACCACCCACCTCAAAGAGCAGCGCCGAGCTCAGCCATTCTGTCGGGTTCTGGTGAAAAATCCCAGCTGCCTGAGAGTTTCCTGTTCCCCTCCCTCACCTCCCCCTTGAAGGAGCTGGGGGAAGCAGGAATGCAAATTCCAGAGCTGGGAATATTTTTCTTCCCTTTCTGAGGCAGGTGAGAGAAATCAGCAGCAGCTTTTGAAAAACCACCCCAAAAAGTGGAGACTCAAATCCCAGAGCTCCCAAACCTCCCTCAGGAAAGGCCCAAACTCTGAATTTCAGATGCTCCAGAGGCTGGAGGGGTTTGGCTGTGACTCAGGAGTTTGGGATGTGTTTTCCTGCAGAGTAAAACCAGTGGGGCTCCATGATCAGCTGGTGACCCAGGGAAGCAGAAAAAGCAAGAAAGGAGAAAACAAGGGGGCCCAAGAGCTGGAATCAGACCAAGCTGGCAGTGGGAATCTGTGATGGTGTTCACAGGGGTCTGAGGATGAGGGAAGAGATGAGAATGTTGACTCCATGTTTCAGAAGGCTGATTTATTATTTTATTATATATATTATATTAAAACTATACTAAAAGAATAGAAGAAAGGATTTCATCAGAAGGCTGGCTAAGAATAGAAAAAAAAGGAATGATAACAAAGGCTTGTGGCTCAGACAGAGAGTCTGAGACAGCTGACTGTGATTGGCCATTAATTAGAAACAACCACATGAGCCCAATCCCAGATGCACCTGTTGCATTCCACAGCAGCAGATAACCATTGTTTGCATTTTGTTCCTGAGGCCTCTCAGCTTCTCAGGAGGAAAAATCCCAAGGAAAGGATTTTTCATAAAAGATGTCTGTGACAGGAATCCTCCTTTGTTTGCCCAAAGCACCGTGGCAGGAGTTCAGGGATGGATTAAGGACAAGGCAGGATGCTCCTGCTTGTGGAGCTGCCACTGCCAGGCTGGAGAGAATCCCCCTGCTGCTGGTGGGTGAGGAATTTCCTCCTGGCTCTGAGGAATTCTGCAGCCCGGGATTAGCTGAGAGGAGAAATCACATCAAATTCCCTTCACAGCTCAGGGCCAGAAGTGCCAGAGCACAGGAATTCCTGGCTGGGATGGAGGCAGAAGGGTCAGGGCACTCCTGTCAAGGAAAGAGAGACTTTCTGCATCAAACACTGCAGGAGGGAGGCAGAGCCTCCAGGACCCCACCCCAACAGCCCCTGAGGGAGGAATGACCCCATTGTGCAGCTCCAGGACACCACCCCAGCCCAGCAGTCCCTGAGTCAGGATTTTGGCAGTGTGGGGGCTGCCCCGTGCCTGCTGTACTCATCCCAGCCAGGATGGGGCTGGGGGAGGTGGGGAGGGGATGGATTCCCATTCCTGGCTCCAGGCAGGCTCTGATTGCCCCAGCTCAGCCCTGGAACCACGTGCAGGACAGGAGCCAGAGCCCTTCCCCAGCAGCACGTGGGGAACGTGGCTCCGTTTCAAGGGACAAAGTGCAGGAGTTTCTCATTAACAGGGAATGAAAAGTTCCTGCTGGGATCCAGCTGGGCCAGCTCCCGAGGAGAAGGAGGGAAAGAAGGGGAAGAAAGAGGTGGAAAAGGAAATTAGATCAGCACAACTGCACTCAGAGCTCTGAGCCTCACTGTGCTGTCCCTGCTGGACCCACACTGGGCCCAGCCTGTCCTGCTCCCCAAACCTTCTGGGGGATTGTCAACCTGATTTTTAAAGTTTTGCTAAGCCTTCTGATGTTTACATTACACTTTTATGTGAATAACTGATTGTTTTGCATTCTTTTCTGGAGGAGGAGAAATCTGATGGATTGTTGGTTTGTCCAGTGTCATTGAAAAGGTGGCACTGTCACTTTTGAAAATCTATAAATTTTATCTATAAATCTGTAAATCTATAAAAGTTGGAGTCAGAAATTAAACTTCTCTCTTTTTTACCTTGAGAGAGCTGTGTGTCCACATCATGTAAATAACTTATGGTTTTGCATTCTTTTCTGGAGGAGGAGAAATCTGATGGGCTGTTGGTTTGTCCAGTGTCATTGGAGAGGTGGCACTGTCACCCTCCAATCCACTGTCACTCTTGGAAATCTATAAATGTTATCTATAAATCTATAAACATTGGAGTCAGAAATTAAAAATTCTCTTTTTACCTTGTGAGAGCTGCGTGTCCATGTTGTGCTGGTTTGTGTCCTACAGGCTCAGGGGATCACAGCTGGAACAGCCCTGACCTCGGTGTCACCCCCAGGAAAACCTCTCTGCACAGGAAACATCCACCAGGCACCCAGAGCCTGCCCAGGGTGTTTAGGAGCAGAGGAAAGGATGAAGAGGAGAAGCCCTGCACTGTTTCACTGTTTACATCATCTCCAAAAAGAAGAAGCTGAACTGTGATTCCCCTGAGGCAGCTCCCAAGGAATTTACCCAACATTCCAAGAAAAAAAAACTCTTTTTTTTTCCTTTTTTTTTTCTCTCCACCTACAGAGTTGGCTGCAAAAGCTCATTCTCACTGCACAGGAGGAAAAAAAAACAAACCCATTTTGTTGGGGAGAGCCCAGTCCTGCCAGAGAGCCCGGCCCACGTGGGCCAGGCTGGGAGCAGGAGTGGGACAGGAGGGAATAAAGTGGCTCTGGATGTGGTGGGGCTGGGGGTGATGCACAGGCAGCAGAAATGGAAAGGTCAAGTTTCCCAACAGCCCCAAGAGAGGGATCTTCCTTCTGGGGGAGCTAGAGGAGGAATAAGGAGGAGAATCTGAGCAGCAAACAGGGAGATGGTCCCTGGGAGCACGGGAGAACCTCCTTGGGCAGCAGCACATTCCCAAGCCATGGAGGAGGCCACATTCCCTTCTTGGAGGTGAAGGAGCAGAGATGGGGAAGGCTGTGGGAGAGATGAGGGGAAAGGAGGGAAAAAGCTGAGTTTAGATACAGCAGGAGCATTCCCCTTTCCTTTTCCCCTTTCCCTTTCCCTTTCCCTTCCCCTTCCCTTTCCTTTCCTCCCTCATTTTTTCTCCACCAGAGAACCCCAGACCCAGCAAAGCTCAGTTTTGTTCATGGTGGAGGAAGATCTGCTTTGCTTTCACCCCACCAACACCCACTCCTTCAGCCCTGCAGGATCCTGCCTGCCCTGGGGAAGCTCCAGGAGCAGAACCAGCCCTTCCTGCCCTTGGTTCTGCCCATCAGGGGCTGGTGCTGCTGCCCAGGGTGCCCTGCCCACCCCTGCCCATCCATCCCATCCCTGCCCATCCGTCCCATCCCTGTCCATCCCTGCCCACCTCCCCGTGCTCAGGGTGCAGGGCAGGGTGCAGGGACACAAAGCCCCGATCCCATTGCCATGGAGATGCTCACTCAAGCCGAGTTCAAAGGAAATTGTTCCAGCTAAAGCTGATGAGGCTGGCAGGAGAGGCTGGCTGGCAGCTGAAAGGGGCCAGCTCCTGGTGAAAGGAGGTGGGGTCAGAAAGGGGCCCTGCTCCAAAGAGCAGCTCCAGAGAGCCCTGGAGAGCTCCCTTGGAACAGAGCCTCCCCCAGCAGCACAGGAGGCCAGGCAGCATCCCCAGAACACCCCTGCAAGGTGCAGAGAGGGCAGGACAGAGAGAAGGACAGAGAGAGGGCCTGGACAGAGAATGCAGGACAGGGAAAAGGGCAGGACAGAGGAGGGCTGGACAGAGAGAAAGGCAGGACAGACAGAAGGGCAGAACAGAGAGAAGGACAGGACAAAGCAGAGCAGGACAGAATGCAAGACAGAGAATGCAGGACAGAGAGAAGGACAGGACAGAGCAGGGCAGGACAGAGAGAAGGACAGAGAAGAGATGGACAGGGAGAAGGGCAGGACAGAGAATGAAGGACAAAAAAGAGATTTGATAGGGTTTTTTTAGGGTCCTTTCAAGCATGACAGGCTGGGGGCAGCTCGAGGGGCACTGTGGGGGCTTGAGGGTGGCAGAGGCTGGGAGCTGAGGGAGGAGCAGGGAGAGGGCACAGTGGGTGACACACAGAGATGCTGAGGGCGGCAGGGGCAGCTGGAGGGTGACACCGAGAAGCTGGGGGCTGAGGAGCAAAGGAGAGGGAGTAAGGGTGACAGACAGGAGCTGAGGGGCAGCTGAGAGGGGGCTTGAGGGGCATAGGGGGGGCTTGAGGGTGACAGAGCCTGAGGGCTGGGGGGCAAAAGGAAAAGGGCTGGCGTAGGTGTTTGGGGGTCTGTGGCCCGCAGTGGCCAGCTGCCATCACCTGGCACTGACGTGTTTGATGAAAACAAAATGAAAATCCTTTCGCTGGGATTTTTCACCTGAGAAGCCTCAGAACAGAAATGGAACCAATAATGATCTGCTGGCTGTGGAGTGTGGGCTGGAGATGGTTTAGCAACGGGGGCATCTTGGATTGGTCTCCTGAGCAGTTTCTACTCGATGACCAATCATAGTCCAGCTGTGTCGGGGCTGTGAGCAGTCCCAGGTTTTTATTATTCATTCCTTTCCAGCTTTCTGATGTCTCCTTGCTCTTTTAGTATAGTTCTAATATCTCATTTTCTTTTAATATAATAGAGATCATAAAATAATAAATAAGCCTGCTGAAAGATGGGGTCAAGATTCTCATCTCTTCCCTTGTCCTGTGGACCCTCAAACACCACCACAATCACCGGCTTGAGCTGATCTGGGCAGCATAAAATAGAATTATTTTTCTATTTTAAAGCTTTTTATTTTTAAGGTATTTTTTATTTAATTTTTATTTTACATTTAAAAAATTAATTAAAAATAAATGAAAAACAAAATAAAAGCCGTAAAATGCTGTAAAGTACCGTAAAAGTTCCATAAATGGTAGTGCTGTAAAGCACAACTGTCGTAAAAGGTGCAGTAAAAAAAAAAAAAAAAAAAAAGCTTTAAAAATAGAAAAATTTAAAATAAAATAAAATTAAAAAAAAAATAAAAAGCTTTAAAGATAGGAAAAATTAGAAATAAAAGTAAAAAAAAATTAAAAAATAAAATTAATTAAAAATAAATAAAAAACAAAATAAAAGCCATAAAATGCTGTAAAGTACTGTAAAAGTACCATAAATGGTAGTGCTGTAAAGCACAACTGTCGTAAAAGGTACAGTAAAAAAAAAAAAATTTAAAAAATAAAAAGCTTTAAAAATAGGAAAAATTAGAAATAATAAAAAAAAAAAATTAAAAATAAAATTAATTAAAAATAAATAAAAAACAAAAGAAAAGCCGTAAAATGCTGTAAAGTACTGTAAAAGTACCATAAATGGTAGTGCTGTAAAGCACAACTGTCGTAAAAGGTACAGTAAAAAAAAAAAAATTTAAAAAATAAAAAGCTTTAAAAATAGGAAAAATTAGAAATAAAAAAAAAAAATTAAAAAAAATTAATTAAAAATAAATAAAAAACAAAAGAAAAGCCGTAAAATGCTGTAAAGTACTGTAAAAGTACCATAAATGGTAGTGCTGTAAAGCACAACTGTCGTAAAAAGTACAGTAAAAAAAAATTTAAAAAATAAAAAGCTTTAAAAAAAGAAAAATTTAAAATAAAATAAAATTAAAAAATAAAATAAAAAGCTTTAAAAATAGGAAAAATTAGAAATAAAAATAAAAAAAATTAAAAATAAAATTAATTAAAAATAAATAAAAAACAAAAGAAAAGCCGTAAAATGCTGTAAAGTACTGTAAAAGTACCATAAATGGTAGTGCTGTAAAGCACAACTGTCGTAAAAAGTACAGTAAAAAAAAAAAATTAAAAAAATAAAAAGCTTTAAAAATAGAAAAATTTAAAATAAAATAAAATTAAAAAATAAAATAAAAAGCTTTAAAAATAGGAAAAATTAGAAATAAAAATAAAAAAAAAAATTAAAAATAAAATTAATTAAAAATAAATAAAAAACAAAAAAAAAGCCGCAAAATGCTGTAAAGTACCGTAAAAGTTCCATAAAGGGTAGTGCTGTAAAGCACAACTGTCGTAAAAGGTGCAGTAAAAAAAAAAAAATTAAAAAAATAAAAAGCTCTAAAAATAGAAAAATTTAAATTAAAAATAAAAAAAAAAAATAAAAAGCTTTAAAAATAGGAAAAATTAGAAATAAAAATTAAAAAAAATTTAAAAAATAAAATTAATTAAAAATAAATGAAAAACAAAATAAAAGCCGTAAAATGCTGTAAAGTACTGTGAAAGTTCCATAAAGGGTAGTGCTGTAAAGCACGACTGCCGCAACAGGTGCCGTAAAGCGCGACTGTCGTAAAAGGGGCCGTAAAGCGCGACTGTCGTAAACGGTGCCGTAAAGCAAAACTGTCGTAAAGCGGCCGTAAAGCGCGACTGTCGTAAAGCGGCCGTAAAGCAAGACTGTCGTAAAAGGTGCCGTAAAGCGCGACTGTCGTAAACGGTGCCGTAAAGCGCGACTGTCGTAAACGGTGCCGTAAAGCAAAACTGTCGTAAAGGTGCCGTAAAGCGCGACTGTCGTAAAGGTGCCGTAAAGCAAAACTGTCGTAAAGGTGCCGTAAAGCGCGACTGTCGTAAACGGTGCCGTAAAGCGCGACTGTCGTAAACGGTGCCGTAAAGCAAAACTGTCGTAAAGCGGCCGTAAAGCAAAACTGTCGTAAACGGTGCCGTAAAGCAGAACTGTCGTAAAGCGGCCGTAAAGCGAAACTGTCGCAAACGGTGCCGTAAAGCAGAACTGTCGCAAAAGGTGCCGTAAAGCGCGACTGTCGTAAACGGTGCCGTAAAGCAAGACTGTCGTAAAAGGTGCCGTAAAGCGCGACTGTCGTAAACGGTGCCGTAAAGCAAAACTGTCGTAAAGCGGCCGTAAAGCGCGACTGTCGTAAAGCGGCCGTAAAGCAAGACTGTCGTAAACGGTGCCGTAAAGCAAAACTGTCGCAAAAGGTGCCGTAAAGCGCGACTGTCGTAAACGGTGCTGTAAAGCGCGACTGTCACAAAAGGTGCCGTAAAGCACCACTGTCGTAAAGCGGCCGTAAAGCAAGACTGTCGTAAAGCGTGACTGCCGCAGTGCCGTAAATAATGACTGTCGTAAAAGGGAGTGCCCTTCAGCTGTCTTTGTCAGAGACATTTAGGACTCAGGTGTTTAAAGCACTTTAATGGGATTTCCCGCCGGGCCGTGGCTGCCCCGGAGCTGCTCTCAGCTTGCTGGGCGCTGCTTGAGGCGTTTGCTGCACGGGGGATGCCCGCAGCAGCCGCCCCGCCCAGCTCTGCTCGTGCCGCGAGTCTCCAATGGGACACGCCCCCCACAGCTCCGGTCTCCGCCGCCGTGCTCGCCGCTGCCGCCCCGCCCCCCGCCCTCGCGGTCCCGCCCCCCGGCCCCGCCTTTGCCATCCCGTTGGTCCCCGCTGTCCCCGCCCCCCGGTTTCGCCATCCTCGCGGCCCCGCCCCTCAATTCCGCCTCTCCGAGCGCGCCCACCGGCACCACCGCGCCCCGGCCCCCCCCCCGATCCCGCCGCTTTCCCCCCCGCTACCCGCGAGTGCGGCCGCTCCTGCCGCCCCCCACCCCCCCCCGCCCCCTTTGCCGACCCAGCGGGGCCGCTGCTGCTGCGTCTTTGCCGTTCCCCGCGGCTCTGGGATCTGCGGTGCTGAGCTCGCCTGGCGCGGCCGCGCCGCGTCCCCAGCGCCCCCTGTGCGCGCTGCCGCGGGCAGCCCTGTTCCCCCCCCCCCCCCCCCCGATCCCGCCGCTTTCCCCCCCGCTACCCGCGAGTGCGGCCGCTCCTGCCGCCCCCCCCCCCCGCCCCCCCCCCCCCGCCCCCTTTGCCGACCCAGCGGGGCCGGTGCTGGCCCCGGTCCCGCCGCTGCTGCTGCGTCTTTGCCGTTCCCCGCGGCTCCGGGATCTGCGGTGCTGAGCTCGCCTGGCGCGGCCGCGCTGCGTCCCCAGCGCCCCCTGTGCGCGCTGTCGCGGGCAGCCCTGTTCCCCCCCCCCCCCCCCCCCCCCCGATCCCGCCGCTTTCCCCCCCGCTACCCGCGAGTGCGGCCGCTCCTGCCGCCCCCCCCCCCGCCCCCCCCCCCCCGCCCCCTTTGCCGACCCAGCGGGGCCGGTGCTGGCCCCGGTCCCGTCGGTGCTGCTGCGTCTTTGCCGTTCCCCGCGGCTCCGGGATCTGCGGTGCTGAGCTCGCCTGGCGCGGCCGCGCCGCGTCCCCAGCGCCCCCTGTGCGCGCTGCCGCGGGCAGCCCTGTTCCCCCCCCCACCCCCCCCCCCGCGCCGTTCAAGCGCACGCAGCGCACCCCGAGCTGCCCACGGGCCCCGCGGCAGCGCCGTCCCTGCCGGCGTTCCGGCGCAATCCCCCGGTCCCGGCACGGCGCCGCCGGCGCTGGGACCGGGGCGCCCCGGCCCGCCCCGTGCCGGCGCCGCTCCTGCCCGCCGGGCCGGCAGCCAGCCCGGCTCCCAGCGGCCGCACGCCGCGCTCCAGCCGCCCGCCCAGCGCACCGCTCGGCACGGGGCCCCCGCGGCAGCCTCCCGCCGCCTCCCGCCACGCCGGGATCATCTCCCGCTGACGAGGCCGCCCCGCCGCCGCCCGTGGCCGCCTTCCCGCTCCTGCTGCCGCCGCTCGGCACCGCGGCGCCGGCCCGAGCCGTGCCGTGCCCCGCCGCAGCCTCCCGCTTCCGAATGGCGCGGTTCCGCCGCCCCCTGCAGCCACCGACGTCTCGTGGTTCCCGGCCGCAGCCCCGTGTTCCGTTCCCGCAGCTCTGCCGCCTCCCGCACCCCCCGCCCGCCCGCCATGCCTCCCCACGCCTCCCCACGCTGCCCTAGCAACGCCACCCACGCATGCGCAATTGCTACAACCCCCGCCCCAGCGATATCACTCCGCGCCTTCATCCAAGCACAGCGCTGCTTCCGGGATCAGCCGCACGCATGCGCAGTTCTATTCCACGGCCCCGCCGCCACCCCCCCGCCGCCCCCCGCCGCTGCTTTTGGTGCAGCCCGGTCCCGGTTCCGAGCCGCTGCGTGCCGCCATCCCTGTGCCCTGTCACGCCGCTTCCGCCGCCACCGGGTCTGTACACGGCACCACAGCAGGCGAAACTGCAGCGCCTTGCATGTATCCTTCCGCGTCTCTCCCTCTGCCGGACCTTGAGGAGCCGGGCACGGCCGCATCACCGAGATCCCTCCACAGCGCGTCACGCTGCACAACCCATACCTGGGGTGCCTCCGCGTTTTCGCCTTCTGCAATCCTAGCACCGAGTGGGACTACTTTGTGTCACGATACGTCCGCGCAGCCGCATCCACGCACACAAACCGTGCAACGAGGGGGGGGGGGGGGGGGGACTGGAATACGACAGCTGCTTTAATAAATACAGGACAGACAGAATTATTTCGCCCCTGCAAATGCCAACCCTTTGATCCCCACACAAAAGAATTTCGAAAAAGAACTGTTCTCAAATAGCTCGAGTCCCCCCCAGTGTTTGGGACAGATTTCTCGACCCAAAAAGAGACACTGAACCCTGAAAATTCGCCAGCATTAATCCCAAAATTAGAAAACTCCCAAAAATCTTTTGATAATTTTCAACTAAGAGACTGGCATGAAGTCAGACACCAGATTTACAAAGAAGAAAGTCTAAATCCTTTAGCTATGCCTGTGCTATTCAGCCAGCGAGCCGGTGGTCCTAGAACACGGGTGGCTATCCCACCTCATGACATAAAAGAATTGCGAAAAGCAATAAGGGACGGTGGCATCTGCTCCCCATATTTTAAGTAACTGCTGAAAAGTACCCTGGAAGAACACACACTCACACCAAATGACTGTGAAAATCCTGCTAGTATAATTCTCACAGCCTCACAATATATGCTGTGGGAACTCAAATGGAAAAGACTGCTCACAGGGGTACTAGCCCCTTACAGACAGAGTACTGATGCAGACCTTGGTACCCTTGTCATGTCTAAGCTGACTGGTGACCCTCCTGATGATCAGAATGATAATCGAGTGAATTTACCCAAACCAGAGTTAGATGACATTAAAAAGATGGCTCGCAGAGGCTTTTTGCAAATTCAGCCTGCAGGAAGTTTTGAAAAAGCCTAAAATCAGATTAGCCAGGACTTGTCTGAACCATTTACCACATTTGTGGGCCGGGTAATGCAAGGAGCAGAGAGACAATGCGGCGATGATATAGCTCACCCAATAATGATACGGGACATTATTGAAAATAATGCCAATGCAGAATGTAAAAGAGTTATCAAAGCCCTGGGAAAAGAAAAACCCACAGTGCCTGAAATGATTGAAGCCTGTAACAAAATTGGGAGTCCACAGCAAGTGGCAATTATCCAGGCAAATGAACTTGGAAAAACTCTAGGAGAAAAAATTGAAAGGGCTCTTACAGCTCAAACAGCACAAGCAGCTGCACAGGCAGCACAAACAGAAGCTTTACCTGTAAATCAACCAAAGACAAATGTCTGGGCTGCTTTAGCCAGGTCTGCAGGCTCCAATACCATCTGTCTATCTGACACAAGCCCTGACAAACCTTTTCCAACCTGCCTAGTTGGAGTACCTCTCCCAAAAGGTTTTGATAATGTTACTCCTGATAAATATTGGCCATATCATGTTGGTAACTTGCTCTATGGGTCATCATTAAAACCACAGGGGCATTTTGGTCTCTGTGCCAGGGTCCCTGAGACCTCTGGCAGGGTTCTTGGCTGCCCAGGATGGCCAGAGGGATGTGCTGGCTCCTGACATCCCTCAGCTGTGCTGCCAGGGCAGTGCTGGGAGCAGCAGAAGGCGCTGACAGCCCGGGCACTGCTGCAGCTCCCCCATCCCTCATCCCTCTGCCTGAGCCCTCTCCCACCCCTTCCTTTGCTTTTCACCCTCCCCAGCTTCCAGGCTGCAGCTGCTGCAGAAAAAAAGGAGATTTTTTGCTATTGCACAACGGGGAGATTTTTCACCAATTGGAAGAAAAATGTTTTCTATGCCCCCTTTTTCCCCCTTTTCCTCCCAGAGCCACCCCCTTGCCAGCTGGCTCCTCTCCCCCTGTGCCACTCCAGGGGCTCCCTCCTGGAGCAGCTCTGACTTTTGGCCTCCTCAGGGACGTGCCCGAGCAGGAGCAGAGCAAAGTGAGGAGAAGGGGAAGGGCAGGCTCACGTTTCTGCTCCCTGTTTGTGCAGGGGAGCAGGGCAGACCTGGGTTTGCAGCTTTTGGGAAGAGCAGCAGGACACTGGAGCCTCTCTGGCCCTGTAACCTCAGAGCTGGGGTCACAGCTCACTTGAGGCCACGTGGAAGGAGGACACAGCTCCAGGGCTTGGATCTGCCGCGGTAATCTCAGGATAAATGATATCACAGCTGCCTTCCTCAAAACAGAGAGGCTTTTCCTTCCCTCCCCAAGGCTCTATCTACAAGTTAAATTCTTGTAGAAAACAAAAACAACCAGTCAGGAAAACAACCTAGGCGGCCACAGTTACATTTGTTTTCCATTTATCTGTAATCTCAGCTCTTTATTGTGTTTGCAGGGCTCCCAGATGAAGGGAGGAATGATGAATCTGACCCCATGTTCTCAGAAGGCTCATTTATTATTTTATGATATTATGTTACATAAAAGAATACTAAACTAAGCTATACTAAAGAATACAGGAAGGAGACAGACAGAATGCTAAAAAGACAATAATGAAAACTCCTGACTCTCCCCAGAGTCCCAACACAGCTTGGCCCTGATTGGCCAAGGAGTGAAAACAATTCACATAAAACCAATGAAACCTGTTGGATAAACAATCTCCAAACCCATTCCAAAGCAGCAAAACACAGGAGAAGCAAATCAGATAATTATTTTATTATTTTTTTCTTTTTTCTCTGAGGCTTCTCAGCTTCCCAGGAGAAGAATCCTGGGCAAGGCATTTGCCAGAAAATGTGAATGTGACAGATTCCCTGCTGTTATCAATGCCATTGATTTCCAGGATAGAGCCCCTCTTCCTAACAACACATTTTCTGTTTCAGGTGAATAATTTTGCAGAATTCTCTTTCCATGTCCCAGTTTGACCCTGGGAATGCACAGAACCGCCCTGACAGTGCCAGGACCAGCCCAGCTTTCTGTCCCCACCAATCTTAAGCCTTATAGATTCATTTTACAGCATGCCAGTGAGGATTCTCACTCTAAAGCTCTGCATTGCCCCCTTTTACTGCACATCCCTTAGGGGAATTGTGATTATTTCAGATCTGGTCTGAGTGCTCCTGCACTTCATCACAGAGGTGCACTGCCTCTGGGGCAGTGTTGTTTTTTTTTTAATACTAATAACTATGTATACTTTATTTACATAAAGGAAAAAAAAAAATAAATACATAAATTAAAAAATAAATTTACATTTATTTATATCCCAATACCTATCACCTATGTTAGACAGTTTGTCTCTACTCTAAACTAATTTAGAAGTGTCACCATCACAGCAGAAGATGAAGGACAAGAAGAAGAAGAAGAAGAAGAAGAGGAAGAAGAAGAAGAAGAAGAAGAAGAAGAAGAAGAAGAAGAAGAAGAAGAAGAAGAAGAAGAAGAAGAAGAAGAAGGACAGGACATGCCCAGATTCCTCTGTCTTGCTTCCTTTACCCCCATTCTAAAACCCCAAAATTCTACTTTTTCACCCTGTGATAAATTCACTATCATTCTACTCAAACTTTTGTGGCTTGTAACTCCTCACACAAAGCTGGGAATTATTTCCATGGGTTACAGTCAAAGGCACAGGTGGTTTTGACTCCCTGTCAAGGTCTCTGAGCCCCCTGACAGGGTCTGGAGCCCTCCAGGGCAGCCAGAGGAATTTCCACCCAAATCCCTCCATCCTGCCCCCTGAACCCTCATTCTAAAAACCCCAAAATTCTACATTTTCACCCCGTGATAAATTCACTAACATTCTACTCAGACTCTTGTGGCTCACACAAAGTTGGGAATTGTTCCCATGGGTTACAATCAAAGGCCCAGGTGGTTTTGACTCCATGCCAAGGTCTCTGAGCCCCCTGCCAGGGTCTGGAGCCCTCCAGGGCAGCCAGAGCAATGTCCTGGGTTCTGACAGAGCAGGGCTTGGAAAGGCTCCTGGAATTGCTGCCACCAGCTGGGAGACTAATTTAGTTTCTGTTCTCTGCCCCTTTCTGCCCATCCTCGCTCTTTCTCTGTCCCAGTGAGGGGGGAAGGCAGCCAAGGGCTCTGCTCCAGCCAGGCTGGGGCGTTCAGGGGAGGAGAAAACTCCAGGGAAAGCTGGAGGGGCTTCCCAGGCTGAGCTGAGGATGAGGAGCACTTGGAGAATCCCTGCCAGGCCCTGGCTGGGTCCTGCAATACCTGGGGTGGGGTGGAGCAGCCCAAGGACTGCCCCAAATCCCAGAGCAGGGGCAGGGGGTGAATGGGAGAAGAAAGAAGCAGGGGCTGAGGATGTTGAGTGCTCTGTCACCTCCTCCCAAATCCCACAGCAGGGGCAGGGGATGGATGGGAGAAGAAAGAAGCAGGGGCTGAGGATGTTGAGTGCTCTGTCACCTCCTCCCAAATCCCACAGCAGGGGCAGGGGATGAGTGGGAGAAGAAAGAAGCAGGGCTGAGGATGTTGAGTGCTCTGTCACCTCCTCCCAAATCCCAGAGCAGAGGCAGGGGGTGAATGGGAGAAGAAAGAAGCAGGGGCTGAGGATGTTGAGTGCTCTGTCACACCTCTGCATCCTCATCTCCTCTCTCCATGTCCTTTTCTGCTCTCTGCCGTGCCCAGCAGCAGCTCTGTCACCGTCGAGCCAGAAGTGACACAGACTCTCCAGCAGGCTGGTTCCACAGCAGCAGCTTGGATAGGAAATTCTTCTCTTCTCTTATAACTGGGTTTGGTGCATTCTACTTGATCGGCTCATTAACAAAACGTTTTTCTCACGAACGGTCCTTGAGAAGAACAGAAAAACAGAGTAGGAAAACACCACCTGCAGGTCGTTCATAGCAGTGTCCTGGGCTGACTGTAAGATGCTTTTATCCTTGTTCTGTTTATGCTGAATAATAAGTTTTGCACCTCCCAAATTTACCCTAAACCAACACAAATGCATTTAGCAAGTTATCATCGTTTCTCTAAAACTCCCTAAAAAGTCTCACACGTCCATTGTGAGAAAACAAATCCCGTTTTCTCTCTCTGCCCAGGCTGTCACACCTGCACAGCTCCACGATTTTGTGACCCCCAGTGTTAAAAACGAGAGCAGGCTCCTGGTACTAAAGTGATTTCAGCGTTTATTGTAAGAAAATGAAATGCCTGAAGCAAGGGGGCTGAGCAGGAGCGTTCCCTCGAGGATGCTGCAGTGATGTCCCCGGTGTTCCAGGTGGAGCAGCACAAGATTCAGTGGCTCAGAAGCCTCTTTTTGTCCTGTTTCTTGTCCCTTTGGATTGTTTTTCTTCATTTGCATGAAGGTTTAATGGGCTTGATTGGCCCATTTCAGTTCTGTCCGGGCTGGCTCGTGTGGTGCATTTTACTGAGGTGTGTTTCCTATTTCCTTCCATATTTCCTATAACTTCCCATTTAACCCCTTTAACAATATAATAACCAAACTAACAGTACATGCTTAACAATCTATCAACTATTTTAGAACAGTTTTTAACCTATTTTTAACACCAGCGCAAGGAAATCATCCCTGGCACCCCTGATGGGGGCTGCTGTGCCACTGGAGGTGCCATCCTCTGGAACAAGACATCAGCCTGGAGTGTAAAAATCCCTCCCTTGGAGGTTTTTTTTTGTCCCTTTGGATTGGTTTTGTTTTTGTTTTTTGTCGCTTTGGATTGGTTTCTGTTTTTTGTCCTTTTGGATTGGTTTCTTTTTGGATCCTTCATTTGCTTGAAGGTTTAATGAGCTTGATTGGACCTGGACAGTTCTGTCCAGGCTGGCTCCTTTCCCTGGGGGTGTGATGCACTTTATTTCCTATAACTGCCCATTTAACCCCTTTTACAATATAATGACCAATCTAACAGCACATGCCTAAAGATCCATCAACAATTTTAGAACAGCTTTTCAAAAAAAAAAAAAAAAAACACAAAAACCTATTTTTAACACCAAAAATACCTATTTTTCAAAAAAACCTATTTTTAACACCAGCACAAGGAACCCCTTCCCCACTCATCCCTGGCATCCCTGCTGTGCCACTGGAGGTGCCATCCTCTGGAACAAGACAGCCTGGAGTGTAAAAAACCCTCCCTTGGAGGTTTTTTTTTTTTTTGTCCGTTTGGATTGGTTTCTTTTTGGATCCTTCATTTGCATGAAGGTTTAATGAGCTTGATCGGCCCATGACAGTTCTGTTTCCCTGGGGCTGTGATGCACTTTACTGAGGTGTGTTTCCTATTTCCTATAACTGCCCATTTAACCCCTTTTACAATATAATGACCAATCTAGCAGCACATGCCTAAAGATCCATCAACAATTTTAGAACAGCTTTTCAAAAAGAAAAAACCTATTTTTAACACCAGCACAAGGAACCGCTTCCCCACTCATCCCCGGCATCCCTCCTGTGCCACTGGAGGTGCCATCTTTTGGAACAAGACATCAGCCTGGAGTGTAAAAATCCCTCCCTTGGCAGCTCCTGCCCACCTTATCTCCCTCCCTCAGCCAAATTCCAGCTCTGAGCAGAGCTGATGAGCTGCCAGGATTTTAATGAGCAGTTCCCACAGGCACCTCCAGTGATGAAACTCCGAGCAGGTGCAGAGAAAGGAGCTCTGTTTGCTCCCGGCTTGTTCAAACAGCGGCAGGTACAGGAATCGTCCCTCTCGAGCATCACTCGAGCCGGGAAGTGGCTTTTGTTTGGCGAGGAAATCGTCGTGGAGAGCGGTTTGCTGCCGGGATGTTTACACGGTGCTCCGGAGGGGATAATGGGCGTGCTGATAAGATAAGGGAGCAGCCGGGGATTTCAGCGGGGAGGGAACACGGGGATGGAACTGCCGGGTTGTGGCCGTAATTCGCTTTGATTTATTAAAAATATGGATGTTGATCCGGTACCGATATCCAACTGTGACGGACAAAAACTCTCTGACAGTTTAGAGTTAGAAAGTGAATGTTTATTGTGGGATAGCTCCCAAATAACACCACAATTTACAGGTGATTACAGAGCCCTTTTATCTATACAGGTATTGAGTACCCAAAGTACAAATGCATATTCATAACTTTGGTACATCCCATTCCCTGCCTATGGTAATTAGTTCAAAAGCCATTAAGCATGGTAATTAGTTCAAAAGCCATTAAGCATGTGTAGTTTGTTCCTTGAAATGGGTCACTGGTCCCTTTCATGGGGAGGGGTCCCTAAATGAGGAAGTAAATGAAATCTTCTTTGTTCTGACCTTTCTACATTTTCAATGCAAATCTGACAAATGAACCCTCGGTAGAACTCCCATTCCCCATCTTCACTTGGTTTCAGAACAGAGGAGGCCACAATTGTCTGATGTTCCCAAAAGCCATTTATCAGTTTCTGTATTGTTCATTATAAACCCAGCTAACCCAGCATTGTGTTGCCAAACAATCAGTTATCAGTTAACTGCTAACTCTTAACTTCATCAAGGCCTACCCATTGATTTTAATTAACTCCAATAAAGCTGATCTCTAACTAAAACCTCAGCTCCTCTAAAATCCCTAAATTCCTCGAAGTTTATGTCTCATCTTCACAGAGAGCAGCCGGCACAAGGTTCCCAGGATTTCTCCTGGGGAAGGCAGTGAGAAAGCTCAGTGGAGTGCTACAGAAATTATTACAGAAAAATTGTTTTTCTCTGAGCTCTCTTTCTCCGAATCCCTCTCCTCCCTGGAGAGGGACTGACCTGCCGGGTTCTGGAGGGATTTCCCAACACACCCAGATGTTTTTGGGGCCCCTGACACCCGTGTGTGGGCCAGGGAGGACACCTAGTGGCTGGTGCCTGTGCGGGGTGCCAGCCCCACAGCACCTCCTGTGCCGGCACAGCTCTCCAGCCTCTCCCCTTGGCACCCTCTGCATCCCCATCTCCTCTCTCCGTGTCCTTTTCTGCTCTCCATCTCCCCTTTCTATCCTCATCTTCCCCCTCCGTGCCCTTCTTCCATCTCCATTTCCTCTCTGCATCCTCACCTCCCCTCTCCATCTCAAAATCTCCCCCTTCATCCTCATCTCCCCTCTCTCCATCCTATCATCTCCATCTCCATCTCCCCTTTCCATCCTCATCGTCCCTCTCCATGTCCTTTCTCCATCTCTCCTCTCCGTGCCTTCCTCCACCTCCTTTTCATCTCTCCACCTCCAGCTCATTTCTCCATCTCCATCTCCTCCTCCATCTCCCCTCTCCCATTTCATCTTCATCTCCATCATTTCACCATCTCCATCTCCTCCTCCATCTCCCATCTCCATCATTTCACCATCTCCATCTCCATCTCCCCTCTCCATCTCCCCCTGCATCTCCATCTCCCCTCTCCTTTCTCCATCTCCATTTCCCCTCTCCATGCTCATCTTTCATCTCCATCTCCCCTGCCCAGTGTGTCCCCAGTGTGTCCCCAACGTGTCCCCCTGCCAGGGCACTGCCCCAGGGAGCCCTGGAATGCCAGGGCCAGGCCATTCCCTGCTGCAGCTTCCTCTCCCAACCTTCTCCACCCCTTGGCTCCCCTCCCTGGGTGCCAGCCAGCCCCAGGACGCCACTCAAGGCTGAGCTGGGACTCGATGGAGCCTCCAAGGCGAGTGCAATTAATGAAATGAAGGTTGGGCAGGAGGGCAGGCCGGGCTCACTGCCTTGCCCAGGCTCCAGGTGTTCCCTGCCCGTGCTCAACATGGACAGGGATGGACAACAGGGATGGACAGGGATGGATAGCAGGGATGGACAGCAGGGATGGACAGGGATGGACAGACAAGGATGGACAGACAGGCATGGACAGCAGGGATGGACAGAGAGGGATGGACAGGGATGGACAGCAGGGATGGGCAGGGATGGACAGCAGGGATGGACAGCAGGGATGGACAGACAGGCATGGACAGCAGGGATGGACAGACAGGAATGGACAGGGATGGACAGCAGGGATGGACAGAGAGGGATGGACAGCAGGGATGGACAGACAGGAATGGACAGAGAGGGATGGACAGGGATGGACAGGGATGGACAGCAGGGATGGGCAGGGATGGACAGCAGGGATGGACAGCAGGGATGGACAGAGAGGGATGGACAGAGAGGGATGGACAGGGATGGACAGCAGGGATGGACAGAGAGGGATGGACAGAGAGGGATGGACAGGGATGGACAGCAGGGATGGACAGACAGGGATGGACAGAGAGGGATGGACAGGGATGGACAGCAGGGATGGACAGGGATGGACAGGGATGAACAGCAGGGATGGACAGACAGGGATGGACAGGGATGGACAGCAGGGATGGACAGACAGAGATGGACAGCAGGGATGGACAGACAGGGATGGACAGCAGGGATGGACAGGGATGGACAGCAGGGGGGCAGCAGGTGGTCACTGCTGTCCCACCTCAGCCTCACTGTCTGCCCTGAGTGGGAGCCAGGTCCTGCTGGGGGTTCCTGGAGCTGGAGAACGTTCAGAGTTTGGCTTTGCTGGGTGGGAAGAGCTTTGTCTGCCAGCAGAGCAGGCACGAGGGAGGCAAAGAAGCCTCAGGATGGTGGAGGCTGCTGAGGGGACTTTGGGCTGCAGGAACTGTCCAGGATGGAGCCCCTGGGGCAGGCTGAGAGCTGAAGGCCCTGCTGTCCCATGGTGGGGCTGCAAGAGACACAAACAGGTGCTGGAGGAGCCATGAGCTCAGTGCCACTGACGTCAGGGCCGTGCTCAGCTCCCTTCCAAGGCAAACATCAGACATTTTCCATCCAGCTTCCCTCAGATGCCAAATTTCCCTCCCATCCCTGCAAGCCAGGGCTGGTGTCCACACGCTCCTGCTGGGCTGCAGATCCCTTCCTGTCACTGCAGGACACGAAACAACACGAGCGCACACACCGCCGCTCTCCCTTCTCAAAAGGGAAGTTTGTTCTCTGACTCCAACATTTACAGATTTCCAAAAGTGACAGTGGACTGGAGGGTGACAGTGCCACCTCTCCAATGACACTGCACAAACCAACAGCCCATCAGATTTCTCTTCTTCCATAAAAGAATGCAAAACAATGAGTTATTTACATGATGAGGACACGCAGCTCTCTCAAGGTAATAAGAGAATTTTTAATTTCGGAGTCCAACATCTATAGATTTACAGATAACATCTATAGATTTACAGATAACATCTATAGATTTATAGAAAACATTTATAGATTTATAGATAACATTTATAGGTTTATAGATAACATTTATAGATTTCCAGAAGTGACAGTGCCACCTCTCCAATGACACTGGACAAACCAACAGCCCATCAGATTTCTCTTCTTCCATAAAAGAATGCAAAACAATGAGTTTTTTACAGAAAGTGTGTGAGAAAGTTCGTTACAAGAATGTAAACATCAGAAAAAAAAATTTAGAAAAACTTGAAAAATCAGGGTGCAAAACAGTGAGTTATTTACATAAAGTGTGTGAGAAAGTTTGTTACAAGATTGTAAACATCAGAAGGCTCAGAAAACCTTAAAAAATCAGAGTGACACCTTCCCAAGCCTCCACCACGGAGCAGGCAGGGCAGATGAGGGAGCTGGGAAGAGGAGCTGTGTCAGGGACTACCTGATCCCATTTCCAGCTAAATTCCAGCCACCAAACCCCCTGTGTGTGCTGCTGCCTGGAGAAAAGCAGCCTCGCCGGGCTGGCCTGCTGATCCTGCTGGATTTCCCTGCAAAAGGGGAATTACACACTCAGAGCTGCTTCCCAGGCAGCTGCCAGCACCCTGAAGCCAGAGGGTGGGATGGGGCTGCAGAGGGAGAATGCTGACCCAGGAGTGCAAGCCCAGACAAGGCAGCTCAGAGCTGCTGCTGCTGAGTAAGAGTGGTGGATGCAAAACCCTCCCCGAGGTCTGCTCCTGACCCTCACCTGCCTCAGCTCCTGTCACCTTATCCTCAACTTATTGCCATGAGTAAGGCAGCTTCAGGCCCAAGCTCATGCTCTTATCTAGGTTTTGGATTTATATTTGCATTCTTATTTGTATTCTTATTTATATTTATAAAATATTTATATTTATATTTATAAAATATTTATATTTATATTCTTATTTATATTTTAATTTTTATTTATAAATATATTTTAATTTTTATTTATGAAAATATTTACATTTATATTTGTATTTACATGGACATTTATATTTATATTCATATTTATATTCTTATTTATATTTTAATTTTTATTTATAAATATATTTTAATTTTTATTTATAAAAATATTTACATTTATATTTGTATTTATATTTGTATTTATTTATATATCTGTATTTATATGGACTTTAATATTTATATTTATATTTATATTTATCTCTGATTTTTTCAGTCACTTCCCCAGTGTTTTCCCTCTTCCTGCTCTCTCCCCTCTCGCCCCTGCCTCGTATTTCTCTTGCTGCCCTATTTTTTCATTCTCTATTTACAGTGGGAAGGGAGAGGGGAGTAAATCAAGAGCCACACGTGCAGGCTCACACATGGGCTGGATATTTGTCTTGCTCAGTCACAGGGTGAATAAGTGTCCTTGTTCCAACACGTTTTCCCATTTCACCTCCCAGGGGCTCTGCAGAGCCAGAATTCCTCTGCACAGCCACACACCAGGGCTCAGCTCCCTCTCCTTTGCTGCTGGCCTCGCTCCTCAGGCTTTTCCCCTCCTTTTCCTGATTTCCAGGCACCCAAAGCCCACCCAAAGCCTCCCCAGGTGCTGAGCTGGCTCCAAAGCAGGGCCAAAGCCACCTCTGGGGGTTTCTGTGCAGGATTTTCTCTGCTGGGATTGCTCAGCCCTGCAGGGTTTTTTCCCCTTTTTTTCCTGATTTCCTGATTTTGGGTGAGCACCCAAAGCCCACCCAAAGCCTTCCTGGATATCGGGAAAAAGTTTTTTACAGCAGGGGTGATAAAGTTCTGGAATGTTCTGCCCGGAGAGGTGGTGGAGTCCCCATCCCTGGGTGTGTTTAACAAAGCCTGGATGTGGCACTGGGTGCCAGGGTTGAGTTGAGGTGCTGGGGCTGGGTTGGACTCGATGATCTTTGAGGTCTCTTCCAACCTGGTCATTCTGTGGTTCTGTGAAGGTTCTCCCTTCCCTTCATGGTTCCCTGTGTGCCTCTGCTGCTTCCCAAGGCCCTAAAGCCCAAGCCCAGCTCCCTGGTGAGGTCAGGGAGTGCAGCCTGGGGAGAGAAGCAGGGCAAGCAGCAGAAAGGGCAGGAGAGCAGGCTGGAAAGGAGGGGGGAAAAGGGCAGCCAGGTGTTACCAGAGCCTCCTGTGAAATCCTGTGAAATCCTCTGGCTTTGGCAATCCCAAGCCAAGCATCCCTGCAGGCCCTGGTCCGGGCAGAGCTGTGCAGGCAGCACTCCCTGCCCTGGGGACAGAAACTGAGCCTCTGTCCCTCCTGAGCACCCAGGGTCACTGGGCAGCCTGGCGTGGGGACAGGGACACAGGACAGGTGAGGATGAGGAAGGGGCAGTGCTTCCTCCCCTCCTCCCAGCCACATCCAGGCTTTGTTAAACACACCCAGGGATGGGGACTCCAGCACCTCCCCGGGCAGAACATTCCAGAACTTTATCACCCCTGCTGTAAAAAACTTTTTCCTGATATCCAGGAAGGCTTTGGGTGGGCTTTGGGTGCCCACCCAAATTCAGGAAATCAGGAAAAGGAGGGGAAAACCCTGCAGGGCTGAGCAATCCCAGCAGAGAAAATCCTGCACAGAAACCCCCAGAGGTGGCTTTGACCCTGCTTTGGAGCCAGCTCAGCACCTGGGGAGGCTTTGGGGGGGCTTTGGGTGCCTGGAAATCAGGAAAAGGAGGGGAAAAGCCTGAGGAGAGAGGCCAGCAGCAAAGGAGAGGGAGCTGAGCCCTGGTGTGTGGCTGTGCAGAGGAATTCTGGCTCTGCAGAGCCCCTGGGAAGTGAAATGGGAAAACGTGTTGGAACAAGGACACTTATTCACCCTGTGACTGAGCAATGTCCCAGCTGAGCCCAGCTTTGGAGCTGGTTTTAGTGCTGAGCCCAGCTTTGGAGCTGGTTTTAGTGTTGAGGATGCTGGGTGTTGTATTTTGGGGTCAGCTCTGGGGTTTTACAGTGCCTTCCCTGCTCAGAGCACATGTGGTGTCCCCCAAATGTTCTTCACCTCTTGGAGAAGCCTCCAGTGGGATCTGACTGCTGGGAAGGCTCAGAGGGGTGGGAGGCAGGGCTGAGCTGGTTTTGGGGTTTTAGTGCTGAGCAGACACCTGAGAGGAGCTGGGGATGTTGGATGTTGGCAAAGCCGTGGATTTTGGGGTCAGTTCCGGTGCCTTCACTGCTCAGAGCACGTGTGGTGTCCCCCAAATGTTCTTCACCTCTTGGAGAAGCCTCCAGTGGGATCTGAACACCCAAATGTTCCTTCACCTCTTGGAAAAGCCTCCAGTGGGATCTGACTGCTGGGAAGGCTCAGAGGGCTGGGCTGGTTTTGGGGTTTCAGTGCTGAGCTGGATTTGGGGTTTTAGTGCTGAGCAGACACCTGAGAGGAGCAGCCAGCTCCACCCAGCCTCCCCCTGTGCACCAGGCCAGGCTCCAGTGAGAACCAGGTGGGAAAGAAAACAAAAACTCCAAACTCAGTGACACAGAAACCAAATTAATCATCAAAGTGTGGGGGGGATCCTTCCTGGCCTCAGCAGGCAGCCAGCAGAAGCCTTGAAATCCAGCTTTAATTAATTAATTATAAACAATGCGAGCGTGGTGCAACAAGCCCTGGGAGCACGTGGAAGGCATGCAGGATCCCTGCACAGTTATGCAACTAAAAAAAAAAAGAGACTGTAAAGTTGTTAAAAAAAATCTCTATTCTCAAAACCCTTCAGCCCCCAAAAATTAAAAAAAAAAAAAGTGAAATTAAAAAAAAAAGTGTCCCAAAAATAAAAAACTATTGCTTTTTTAAAACTAAAGAAAACATCCTTTAAAAAACCCTAAAAGCAGCTCTAATCCATGCACAATAATAAAAGCATTATACATTTAAAAAAATCACAATAATAAATGTTCTCCAAGCAGTGCCACGTGTGACATAAAACTACAAAAGTTTCAACTATATTTCCTAAAAAATAATACCAAATACAAATAAATATAAAAAACAATATAAAAAATAATACAAAATACCTATAATACAGAAAACCTCCTCTCTGCTTAATAAACTAAAAATTAATTATCTAAAAAAAAAAACTGATTTGAAAATCCAGTTTTATCTCAATATGCCATATTAGAAATTAAAAAATATGTATTAAATATATATTTAAAATATATATAAAATATAAATATATATATTTAAAAAATATAAATATAAATATAAATATATAAATATATATAATTAAAAATTTAAATATATATATAAAAAGGTGTGAAGAAGAAGAATGTTTTAGAGAAATTTCATTCTAAATTATGTGTGTATTCCTTTTTCCACAGCACGTGGAAGGCATGCAGGATCCCTGCACAGCCATCCCACGTGTTGATGGCTGCAGAATCCTGTGTTTTGGGGTCCCAGGCTGCTCCAAAACCTGCCCTCTGTCCCCGGGGTGCTCCCCTAATTCCCAGATTAAGATTTTTAATGAGTAATGTCTAAATTTTTAATGAGTAACATCTAGATTTTTAATGAGTAACATCTAGATTTTTAATGAGCAAGATGTAGATTTTTAACTAATAAATTCACCCTTTTGGATGTGGCATTGCCCTTTAACTCAGAGTCCCCTCTGTCTGTCCTCTGACTGAATGCTGAGCTGTGTTTTTTCCCTTTTCCAGACTCAGCAGAAGCCCTGGGAAGGGGTTGTCCCCCAGGCTGCACAAATCCTCTGTGCTGTCACACCCTGGCACTGCTGTGCCTCACCCAGTATCGCTCTTACACAACAGGGCACTCGTGTCCTGCCTGCCACTTCTGCCAACGATTAACGTTCCCCATGGTCCTGCTCATAGCCTGCAGGCCTGGTTTAAGCCCTGCCAGGGTGTTTGGCCTCTGTGGTACCCTGGAGGAGCTCCTTGGATGCTCACAGCACCCTAAAAGTCCAAATTTTGGTGTAGGAAGCCAAATCCTGAGCAGGACTTGACCAGAACTGAACGAAATTTATCCCCCAGATTCCTGAATCCTGTTGGTTCAGCTTTCCTTCCCTTCATCCCCCAGTCTGGGACACACAGCTGGTGGGCAAATCATCACAAACATCTGAGCATCACTCTTTGAGTCTGTCTCATCTAAATTGAGTCCATCTCCTCTAAGTTGAGTCCATCCCGTCCAAGTTGAGTCCATTTCAGATAAATTGAGTCCATCACATCTAAATTGAGTCCATCTCGTCTAAGTTGAGTCTATCTCTCCTAAGTTGAGTCCATCTCATCTGAGTCCATCTCATCTGAGTCCATCTCATCTAAGTTGAGTCCATCTCACACAAACTCTGCATGAAGGCTCCAGGGACACCTCCCTGTGGCTTTCCACTGTTAAGAGTGTTGATAAAAAGTGCAGAGAGGGACTTTTTAGATGGGCAGATAACAAGAGGACAGTGGTTTTACACTAAATACAGGAGGGCAGGGCTGGAACAGATGTTTGGAAGAAATTCTTTATTCAGAGGGTGGTGAGCCACTCAGCGGTGGCTGCCCCATCCCTGGAAGTGTCCAAGGCCAGGCTGGAGCAGGCTGGGATAGTGGAAGGTGTCCTGAACACAGCAGGGCTGGAACGAGATGGGATTTAAGGTCCCTTCCACCCCAAACCACAAACTCACAGCCCAGAGTGTGCGCAGAGCTGCCCCCAGTGATCACGGGGGCGCCCTGGACTCGTTCTGCCAGCTCTGCTGTCACCCTGGGAGCTGCTGTCCTGCCCTGCCATTGCCCAACACTCCCCAGCTGGGAGCTGGGCTGGTCTCTGAGCTCCCCAGCAGCAGGAGCACCCCGGCTGCACCTCGGCGTTGCATCTTCTGGGCCGGGGATTTATTCCATGCGAAGGTGGAAGAAATGAGCAAGGGCTGGAAATATGCAGGATGCGCAAGGCTCCGTGGATTAGTGGGCAGAGCACGGAGCAGCAATTGCCAGGCAGGTTCCCTGCTCCTGCTTGGCTCAGAGTTGTTGTGAGAAGCAGGGCCAGTGAATCATGGGCTGGTTGAGCTAATTCTCCCTGACTCCCCATGACTTCATCACTCGCTGCTGTTTGAAAACCTGCTCTGGAGCCTGTCTAAAGGAGTGCCCCGGGGTTGGCTTAACTGTTTCTGTTCTATTGAGTTTGAAGTGGACCCAGTTTCTTTCACTTTTTCGTCCTGGGGAGATTGGTTTTCTGTCACTATAGGACACGAAACAAAACGACGCGAACTCGCTGCTCCTTTCAAGGTAAAAAAGGGACTTTATTTTACTGACTCCAACATTTATAGACTTCCAAAAGTGACAGTGGAATGACAATGACACTGGACAAACCAACAGTCCATCCAATTTCTCCTCCTCTATAAAAGAATGCCAAACAATAAGTTATTTACATGAAGAGTGAGAAAGTTCATGACAAGAATGTAAATATCAGAGGGCTTAGAAAAAAATTAAAAATCAGGATGACAGGTTTTCCAACAGCAACCATGTGCAGCGATGTTGCAGAGTGGAAATGTTTTAATAAAACACCCAAACTTTTTGGTACAGTGACAACAAAATGAAATTCTAAACAACCAGCAGCAGCATCATGAGGTATTCATAAAAAAGAGTGAGGATTTAGAAGGGTCACAACCGGGAAAAATAAGAGAATGCAAAAGATGAAAAATAAGAGAAAGCCAAAAGGCTGCACAGCGATTTCAGGGGAAAAAAACTTTCATTTTGCTGAAAAATTTGCCAGCTCCCCAGTGCATGCCTCAGTTTCCCTAATTGCTACGTGGGGTTACCAGCCCAGACCTATTTTGCAAAGGTGTTGTCAGGTTTAATTTGCAAACCTTTGAAAAGCTCTGCCGAGTCCTGGAGATGAAAGGCCCTGCAGATGCCACCCGTGGGTGTGTGCTGTGAGTCACAGGCACAGCCAGGGCCCTGGGTGCTGGGACAGGGGACACTTGTCCTGAGCAAAAATCCCAAGGGATGCTCCTGCAAAAAATGAACTCATGCTGGAGGCAGCAGGAGCCACCTCTGGGAGGAGCAGAGATAAGGAGATGGCCAGGCTGAGCTGTGTTTTGGCTCCTAAATTGCCTGGAAAATGCGTGTGTGCACAAATTGGCACCTGGAATGGGAGGTCCCCAACACAGGGAGGATGTGGAAGTGTTGAAGCAGGCCAAGAGTGAAGAATTTCTTCCAAACATCTGTTCCAGCCCTGCCCTCCATTGTTTAGTGTAAAACCACTGTCCTGTTGTTATCTGCCCATCTAAAAAGTCCTTTTCTCCTCTTTTTATAAACCCCCTTATCCCTGGACAGCCACAGGGAGGTGTCCCTGGAGCCTTCATGCAGAGTTGATCTGAGATGGTTGATAAAGGGGCTGGAGACAGGCTGAGAGATGGGGATGCTCAGGCTGGAGAAGAGAAGGATGTGTGGAGACCTCAGAGCACCTGGAATATGAGGTCCCCAACACAAGGAGGACATGGAAGTGTTGGAGCAGGTCCAGAAGAGGCCACAAGGTTGATAGAAGGGCTGGAGACAGGCTGAGAGATGGGGATGCTCAGGCTGGAGAAGAGAAGGTTGTGTGGAGACCTCAGGATCTGCAGGGGAAGCTGGAGAGGGACTCTGGATCAGGGACTGGAAGAGGGGAAATAGATTCAAACTGCAAGAGGGGAAATTTGGGTTGGATGTTGGGCAGGAATTGTTCCTGGCAGGGTGGGCAGGCCCTGGCACAGGTGCCCAGAGCAGCTCTGGCTGCCCCTGCATCCCTGGCAGTGCCCAAGGCCAGGCTGGAGCACCTGGGACAGTGGAAGGTGTCCCTGCCATGGCACTGGATGGGCTTCAAGATCCCTTCCAACCCATCCCATGATTCTGGGATTTATCTCCACTTACATCAGTGAAAACCAAGATCTAAAAACTCAATCATTAACCTTTTAACTGCCTTGCCCACCCCAAAATCTTATCAAAGCATCAGGAAAACAAACCAAGGCCACCTTTGTCCAATCCTTGGGATGTTTTTTGCTCCTCAAGGATGAACCTTGGCTGGAGCAGCTCTGCTGAGTCTCCTCAGTACACGTGAGAACAGGAGCCTCCACCCTGCAGTATTTTTAATTACTTGGAGACTTACAGGACTGTTGATGTTCTGAAGAACAGCTCAGCCCAGCAAGCCAGGGGGAAAGAAATGCATTGATGTCAGTCAAATTCTTCCTTTATGAAATCGGGTCTTAAAAAATGGCATTGCCCTTTCCTGGGCTGGGGAATGAATTCTGACTCATGAAAGGCTGTGGGCCTATTAATAAAAAATTATTAATTAAAGAAATGTCCTTTCCCAACGACTACTACCCAAAAAAATGCAGAATGCCGAGGCATTTCTCATAAAGGGAGAGTTGTGAAGAAATGTCTTTGAGCATGTCTATGAGCCAGGGGCCCAGAAAAAGAATTTCACTTTCTTTTTCTCTCATTTTGCACAGACAAGACCATGAAAAATTACATTTGTAAGAACAGGTTCTTTCCTTCTCCTATCAGATCCAGAATTTATGCTGTTCCTGCTTTGCCTCTGTTTCCTCCATACCTCAAAAAAGGCTGGAAAATGCAGAGCTGGATTTTTTACTCAAATCCCTTCCAACAGGGGCGTCCTGGTGGATGTTTATGGAGATGTTTTACAGGTAAAAATCACCTCCAGCAGCGCCACCAGGGCGTTCTGAGAAAACTCAATTAAGCACAAATCTCTGGCGTGGTTAATTTGCACCCTGGGCATTCATCTCAGAGAAATCTCACTGAAATTCCGAGTATAATCCGAAAGCATGTGAAAGGAAGATCAGCCTCATCCTTTAGAAGTCGCTGGAATCCACCAGTGCTCATAAAGAGCTTTATTCCCTCCTGAAATCATCTGTGATTCCAACAAGTGAACATTTCCCAGGAATTCAGCTGCTGAAGACACATATTTTTTAATTTTTTTTTTTTACTTCTTTTCTCTGGCAAGAGAGATTTTGACCATCTAAGCTGCACAATGGTTCCTCTTCCAGGTGTGTTCCAGTTCTGAGGGCATTTATGGGAAGAGCTACATGGGATACACCTATCTCAGAGCACACAGTGGAGGTTTTATTTCACCACTCACCTTTTGGAGATTGCCTGGCCTGTGGGAAAAGCAGGCCCAGCCAATTTTTACCTGTTCTGATCCGTGGCTGGGTTATTTCCAGGTCTAGATGGACAGACCTTGCACAAACCCAAAATAAAACCAAAATAAAGATAATAGGGCCGTTTAAACCCAGTATTAACCATGAATTTCTCCTCCCTCCTGAACGCAGCAAGCCCCAGGGGGAGCCTGCTTGAAGAATGCTTTATTCTAGGCGTTCATTTTAATTACAACCCTAATTATTTTGGTGCATGGCTATGACCCAGTTAACAAACCCACCTTGGGCATCTCGTGGTCTCCCCGACCCTGCCCATCTCTGCAAGGAGGGAACCAAATTATTTTTGAAACAAGTGGTGGAACTGGTTGCTACATCTTAATGAAAATGACTTTTTTTTTTTTTCTTTTCTCTTATTTCTTTTTTTTTTTTTTTTTTTTTTTTTCTGAAGGAGACATTTCTATGTATATAAACAACCCTTCCTCCCCAACCTGGTTAGACAAGAATGTTCCTGGGTGTGGACTGCCTTGTATAATTAACTGCACAGCTGGAGCCCTTCTGATCCCTCCACGTCTGCTCCTTCCTTTCCTCCTTTCTTTCTTTCTTTCCCCCTGCATCCACCTGGGCGCGATCTGGGCGCGCTGCTCCTCCTCGGGAGCTCGGGCTGCGTCACTGGGGCAGGAAGGTTCCCTGAATTCAGCATTCCAGAGCCATTCCTGGCTGGGAGCAGCACCAGGCAGAGCCTGCCTGCCTTGGAGGGGGCTGAGAGACAGGAGCTGGAGCAGAGAGCGAGCAGAGAAACCCCTAAAAACCCCTGTTTAGGCCATGGAAACGGGGAGTGCAGCCAGGACAAACGGCACCGCCAGCAAGCCTGAGGACGTGAAGAGCCCGAGTACCCCCAAAAAAGAAGAGGAAGCCAAGAAGGCCACGAGCCCTGGCGGAGGTGAGAAAGAAGCTATAAAAGGCACGGGCGGTGCTGCGTTGGAGACAGGGCAGATCAAGAGCTCCCTCTTCTCTGGGAGTGACTGGAAGAGGCCCATCATTCAGTTTGTGGAGTCATCCGACGAGAAGAGGTCAACCTACTTCAGCATGGACTCGGCCGACTCCAAGAAGATGCAGTTCAACAGCGGCCAGATCGGAGACATGAGGAGACCAGGCCTCAACTTCCCGGAGAAGGGCGACCTCAGGAAGTCCCTGTTCTCCTTGGATTCCAAAAAGAGCTTCCTGCCCGCTGACGGGGAAGGGAGGAAGTCCCTGTTCTCTGCGGGGGACCTGAAGAAATCCTCCCTGCCCCTGGTGGAGACGGGGGACCTGAGGAGACCCTTCAACAAGGCCGAGCGTGCGGCGGGCTCGCGGCCCCGCGTGAAGCTGGAGGACGTTCTCTGCGACTCCTGCATCGACAACAAGCAGAAGGCTGTCAAGTCCTGCCTGGTGTGCCAGGCCTCCTTCTGCGAGCTGCACCTCAAGCCCCACCTGGAGGGAGCGGCGTTCCGGGACCACCAGCTGCTGGACCCCATCAGGGACTTCGAAGCCAGAAAGTGCCCCGTGCATGGCAAGACCATGGAGCTGTTCTGCCAGACAGACCAGATGTGCATCTGCTACCTCTGCATGTTCCAGGAGCACAAGAACCACAGCACGGTGACAGTGGAGATCGAGAAGGCAGGCAAAGAGGTAATTTTATCCTCCTTTCATTCCTCCTTTCATTCCTCCTGTCATTCCTCCTTTCATTCCTTAGGCTCCCAGCAGCCGGCAGATGTCACAGCACAGCCTTTGCTCCCCTGCTCAGGTCATTTTTGGGGTGGAATCCTGGATGCAGGGGTCCTGGTGGGCAGTGTTCAGTGGACACTGATATTTCCTGGCTGCTGGTGGGCAGTGTTCAGTGGACACTGATATTTCCTGGCCCTTGGTAGGCAGTGTTCAGTGGACACTGATATTTCCTGGCTGCTGGTGGGCAGTGTTCAGTGGACACTGATATTTCCTGGCCCTTGGTGGGCAGTGTTCAGTGGACACTGATATTTCCTGGCCCTTGGTGGGCAGTGTTCAGTGGACACTGATATTTCCTGGCCCTTGGTAGGCAGTGTTCAGTGGACACTGATATTTCCTGGCCCTTGGTGGGCAGTGTTCAGTGGACACTGATATTTCCTGGCCCTTGGTAGGCAGTGTTCAGTGGACACTGATATTTCCTGGCCCTTGGTGGGCAGTGTTCAGTGGACACTGATATTTCCTGGCTGCTGGTGGGCAGTGTTCAGTGGACACTGATATTTCCTGGCCCTTGGTGGGCAGTGTTCAGTGGACACTGATATTTCCTGGCCCTTGGTGGGCAGTGTTCAGTGGACACTGAGATTTCCTGGCTGCTGTTTCCATGGGATGGGTGCTCTCCCGATCCTGGCTGCAGCAGCACAATGCTAGAATTGGGCTGCAGGCTGCATTTAGGGATGGAGAACCTGGCTGCCAGCACACCTGGCTTCCAGCAGAGGCTGAATAAAAGCCCTAAATGCCAAGTTTTTAAAAATATTCTTGAGTTTTGGCAGTGGTTGTGTGGTGTTGCCCACAGAAAGGTGGGCACTGCTCAGGGTCAGCACCTCCAGAATACAGATTGTCAAATCAGTGCCTGCTAAAGTTTCTCATGGGTGCTAATGACTATTGAAAATTGCTATCTCAGCTCCTGAGAGTGACATTAGGTTTTGGTTTTTGTTTTTTTGTTTTTTTTTTTTCTTTTCTGTTGAGCCACACCTATGGAAAAAAATCTTTTGAAGTTTAGATGGAAAAAAACCAAAACCCTGGTGCAAGCACAAAACCTGATCATTTCCCCTGAAGTGTTACTACAGCAGGTTCAGAGGATGGACATCCAGGGAGATTTCACTAATGAAATGTCTTTCACCTTTGTTTGCTCAAAGCCTCCTGTTGTTTGCTTTCTGGGTGGATGAGGAGGATTTCACTTGTTCTAGCAAAATTCAAGGTCTCACCACATTTGTTGCTGCACATCCCCGTGGTAAAAGGGAGAAACTTTCTAAGCAGACAGGACAGGGGAGATAGCAATAAAGAGACCTGTAAAATATTAATTATATAAAACAAGGTGCCTGGAGTCACACGGGCAGAACCTGGAAGGGCACTAAGATCTCCTAAACCCCAAACCAGTGCTGGGTGTGGTGACCAGGCAGACACTGTGAGAAATCCTCGAGTTCCCTTAATGGGAAGAACAATTTTACTCTTTCCAATGAGCTGGGAAGATTCACCTCATCAGGCTGAAAGAGCATCTTGTGCAGAGCTTATCTCTGGCTCCTCTGGTCTTTTCTTGCCATGTCACCTCCAGCTGGCAGCCCTGCTGAAACCAGACAAAGCCTTTTCCCCGTCTCAGACAGCCTTTCCCAAATTCCTGCAGGGCTTGCCAGCCTGCTGTTTGTTCCATAATTGCCTGTGCTCGTGGTTTTGATGTCAGCCCTGACATAAAGCTGGGCCTGGTGTCTGCCAAGGTGTCCAATTCCTGCCTGGAATGAAGGGAGCAGCTGCTTCCTGAGGAAGCAAAGCTGCTCAGATCCTTCCTCCTGTGGCTGGAGACACCTCCAGCACCTTGATTTTAAAGGCACAGCCATGGATGAGCAGAGATTGGGATTTAAATGCTGTTTGATTCCTGTCTCTGAGTCCTTGTAACACCTTTAGCTCTGCTGCTACTCAGCCTAGAGGATTTAGGATTTATCAACATGAATCATGCCCCTGTGTTTCTCCTGACAGAGCCTGATCGTGTTGCAACTCGAGAGAGCATTCACTCAGACAAAAACAATTAGCAGCAAAGCTGTTGCCTGCAAATGTTTGTTCCCACCTCTGATTTATTCACCAGAGGTGGAGCCTCAGCAGGAGACACAAAGAGCAATGAATATTTCCAAGCCCCTGGTGTGTAACACCTCTCCTTATCGAGTCAGCCCGGCTGGAATTTGTGACCACAAACTGGGAGGGTGCCTGGTGCTGCTGCCCTTTTGGGAGGGAGAAGTCACAACCTCACACCAGGTCACCCCTGTCCCTGCCCTGTGCTCCCAGCTTGGCATCCCAGCAGCTCCAGAGGAGCTTTAAAACCCCCAGATCCATCCTGCCACTGGAACAAAGCTGTGTCCTGACAGGGCTTTTCACTTTAAAACCTCCAAATCTTGTGCCACTGGAATGGTGACCAGAACAAAGCTGTGTCCTGACAGAGCCTTTCACACCCTGCTGGACGTCCAGGATTTATCTGCAAGGATTTCCTCATCTGTGGCTCCAGAACTGGAGAGGGCTCCAGATCTGGATTTTGTTTTGCTGCGCTGCCAGCCTGGGAGCTCAGTGACTTGGTGGCACAGAAGTGTCACAGAATAAGCTTGGTTCAGGTGCATCTGCCCCCCAGGTCTGCAGAATTAATGCAGATTTCAGCCTGGCTTTGCTGTGGGCCTGCAGGGAGGAGAGGGGCTGTGCTTCAGAGCTGGGAAAGGAATTAGGAAACGCTGCTTGTCTCAGGGAGCAGACAGAGCAGAGGAATGCAAACAAGCCAGAACACAGACACCTATAGTTAGGGCAGTGCACAGGCTGATATCTCTGTCCCAGACAGAGAACACAGCAGCATCTTCCACTTTTCAGGAGCCTGGGGTGAGAGTCACTCACCCCCTGTTCCTGCTGAGCAGACACAAGTGAGAGAAAGGCACAGGGACTCAGACACTTGTCCTGACTTCCCACCCAGTGCTATTTGCCTATTTTACCCAGCAAACCTTTAATGCTCTCCCCAGATCCACTTTGCATTCATTTCCTGCTGCAGGTTTAAAGGAAAAGTAGCAGTTTGCACCAGAACCAGTGCAAAAAACCAGCCAGGAAAAAGCTCTGTGAGGCTGGGGAATAACAACTCACACCTGGAAAGTGAGAATGCTCCACAGCAGCGTGCACAGGCCAATAAAACCCTGATTTATCAGCAGAGCCCCCCCTTGGAGCCAGCATCCTTCATTCTGAAAGGGGATCCTTCATCCCAAACCTGTTCTACAGGGCTGCTCTCCAAAGGAGACAACTTCACCTCTGCCTGCCAGTCCCAGAGCTGGAAATACCCTGGCACTGCCTTCCAGCAGCAGCCCTGGTGCTCAGCATGCCAGGTCAGCTCTGCTGAAAAGCACTTTGGTCTGGTTGTTTTTTTGCTCTAATTCTTTATCTTTTAAAGCAAAGTTCGCTGTGGGTACAGGAAGGGGAGCTGGGTGTTCCTCCTTCCCACAGAGCTGCCTTGAAAAGGGGAGGTTTTTACAAAGGCTGAGCCAGGCTTTGAAGAAAGCCATCCACAGAGATGGATCCAGAGTGGCTCCATCCCTGCATCACTGTCACTGAGCAGAGAGCAAACAAAATTAACCCTTGGAAGGGCTTGGGTGCCTTTCTCAGTGCTTCAGTGTGGCTGTGGGGTTTTACCTGCACCAGCTGTGGCTGCTCTGTGGACACAGCTCAAAATAAATTTGTCTGTTTGCCTGAATTCTGCATTAATCCTCTACACTGAGGACAGAATCCAGGCAAAATCCACTGGTTTGCAAGCAAGGAATTCTCTCCAAGCTGTGCAGACTCAGCTTTTCCAGTGGCGTTTTGTGGGATGCTGGCAGAGTTTTCAGGGGTTTCAGCCCTTAACAGAAACCGGGATGGGAAAATGCAGTTGTGCACCCAGAGATGATGGATCCAGAGGGGTTCCCATCCCTGCATCACTGTCACTGAGCAGAGAGCAAACAAAATTAACCCTTGGAAGGGCTTGGGGGCCTTTCTCAGTGCTTCAGTGTGGCTGTGGGGTTTTACCTGCACCAGCTGTGGCTGCTCTGTGGACACAGCTCAACACAGATGTTCTGTCCCCAGAGCTTCCTGCAGGAAGGACAATCTTCCCAGCTGGAAATCGGAGTAAATTTGTCTGTTTGCCTGAATTGTGCATTATTCCTCTACACTGAGGACAGAATCCAGGCAAAATCCACTGGTTTGCAAGCAAGGAATTCTCTCCAAGGGCTCAGCTTTTCCAGTGGCATTTTATGGGATGCTGGCAGAGTTTTCAGGGGTTTCATTAACAGAAGCTGGGATGGGAAAATGCCCCCAGCAGGAATCATGTCCCAAGCATCCCCCTGACTTTTTCCTGGCCCTGCACTGGGACAAGGAGCTGGAGCAGCACTTGTGCAGCTTTCCCTTGGTTAATTAGCAGAGCTCTCCCAGGCTGGGGACACAGGGCTGTTCCCAGGGTGTTCAGGGCATGATGCTGCTTGTGCTGCCGCTGCCTCCTTGCACAAAGCGCTTGCATCATCGTGCAGGGCTCTGTAATCTCCCATCTGCAGCTCCTGCACGGCACCAGGGCTGGGTTCAGCTCTTTGGATGTACACTCTGAACTTTCACTGAAGCCTCTTAACTGCCCTAATTAGCTGAGGCCTTAATAGGGGATCCAATCTGAGCGTGAAGGTTCTCAGTGCCTTCGTTTCTCAGCCTGCTGTGCTCAAAAAAATTGTCTAAATCTGGATTTCCTGGCTTTTCCCCACACTGTTCTGGTTATTTCTGCTCTGGGGGACCCCCACCATGGGGGTGTTGCTGTTTTATCTCTCATTAGGATCTTCTGAACCCCAAATCCTCCAATGGATTTGTTCTAGAGGGTCCCTCAAGGATTTCTGACCCTGGAAAATCTGAGAAACGTGAAGACAGATGGGAGTTTTCTCTTGGGGAGTGAAGCTGAGGTGCTGCCTGTCCCTAACCCCTGTGGCCCCATTCTGTGACTGTTTATCTGTGATATACATGGGCTGCCAAAGCAACCTCCCAGACATAAAAAGGTCTTAAAACCATCAGGAAATCACCTCCTGACCCCTTGGTGTTGTGCTCCACCTCCAGAGAACCCTTCCTGAGCCCTTCTGCCCATGCCACCAGTGCTTCCACTATTCCAGACTCTCCCTGCACCTCTCTTTAACATCTTCCCCTGTATTTAGGGTGGTTTTTTCGTAGTATTTATTTAATTTCATGCAGCACCCCACAATCCCACCTCCCTTCACCTCCCCTGCCCCTGCTGCACTCTGTGCTGGTGTTTCCCCTTTGCCAGGTCTGGCTGAGTGTGGGATTTGCATCCTGGCCATTGGGACCATCTCTGTAATTTCCATTTGCAAGTCATAAACCTGCTCCAAATTGTTGTGTGCCTCTGCTCCTGAGTGGCTGCTCCATCCCACACCACCTTTCTGGGGGGGTGTTTGAACTGCTGGGAGTCACGAGCACTTTTACAAATAATAGTTCCCAAAATTCCTTGGAGACCCATCTTAATTAAAAAGGACCATAAAAGCATAATATTGTTATCACCACCTTCCAGCCATCACCTGATTTATTTTTTTTTTCCTGTCATTTTCTCTGCAAATCCCTTGAGTTTGGGAGTGTCTACCTGGCTGTGAAAGTTCTGCTCTTCCCCAAAAATTCCTTTCAGTCCTTCTCTGTAGGATTTTACTGCCATTCTTATAAGGATATCCTGATTTTTGGGGATGAGGAGGGAAATAATTGCTCTGGAGGTGAGATTTTTACAACTTCACAAGCAATCAATGCCACTTGCATGCAGCTTTGTGGCTCAAGGAAATCCCTGGAATTTGGGTGTAATTTCTCACATTGGTTAATGCAGTGGATAAACGGATCTCAAACATTTTCATCTCATTGCATTTCCCTGCTGTGCAGAGTCTCCATGCACAGGACATCTCCCCCTGCACGTGGGAATGGAAACCAGCAGGAATTCCTCTGAGTCACTGTCTTGAAAATGTGAAAATTATGGGATCAAACTCCTGACTTTGTTGTTTCCATGAGTAGCAGGGCAGATTTTCTCATCTGGAAGCCAGTGTGGGCTCCCTGGTGAAGCTGTGCCACAAAATCCTTCCCTGTGTGCCCTGAACCCCTGCAGAGGGTGAGAATCAGCCCATGGCAGCCTTCAGGCCACTGCTGAGGGTGTGTGGGTAATATTTAGTGCTCTCCTAACTCCTAAAAACAATGTGAGGATGCAGCTTTTGTGGCACTGAGACACCTCTGAGCACACTTCCCTTTTTTCTGCCCACTTTTCCTGCGTTTTATAAGGCAACAAAACCACCATCCAGCCATTGTCCCTCCACAAACAGAGATTTTCTGAGTTGGAAAGGCCAACAGTTGTTGGCTCTCAGAGCAGCTGTGCTGGATTCCAGCTCCAGAGGCTGTTCAGACACTTGGCTGGCATCAGCACAAGAGCTCCTGTCTGGGCTGGTTCACAGCCTCTTCCCCGCTCTTCATTTCCAGTGCAGAACCGAAAACCCTCAAACTCTGATCAATAAAGACCCAGATTTTCATGTTCCACTGCATTCTTGGACGGACAGCTGGAGTGTGAGAGTGGATTTATCCATCCATGCCTCTAGTTGTTGGCCTGAATTTCAGTGGTTTGGGTTAATTTAATGATTTTGCAGAAGATCCCACACGACCAGCAGGTTCTCAGGACTCTCCTGACGTGACAGAACACGGAATTTCTGCCAGCTCTGAAATTCCTCAACAGCTCTGGGCTGGGTGTCCCACAGCCAGGTTGCCTCCAGCCATGGCTGAGGCCAACCTGCACACACATGAAATGCAGAAATGCCCCCAAAAAGGCTGGGGCAGGATCTGTGGGGCAGGGATGGAGAATGGGAACAACCCAGGGAGGCACTGCTGGAGTTAACGGGGCAAAACTTTGCCAACATCCAGGCCCAGGGCTGATCCAGGGAAAAAATGATCCAGGGAAACAGTGCCACAAATTCCTGTGCCGGTCTCAGCTCTGAGCCTCTCTGGGAAAAAATGACCCAGGGAAACAGTGCATGGTCTGAACTGCCACAAATTCCTGTGCAGGTCTCAGCTCTGAGCCTCTCTGGGAAAAAATGACCCAGGGAAACCGTGCATGGTCTGCACTGCCACAAACTCCTGTGCAGGTCTCAGCTCTGAGCTTCTCTGGGAAGCCACTGCACAACAAAATGCAAATGATCCCAGTGAAGTTGCTGATCTCAGCCCAGCAGGTTGACTACACCTCTTCCCTCCTCCTTTTGTGGCCTTTTTTTTTTTTCCCCCTTTTCAATTTTTTTTTTTTCCAAGCATTCCCCAGCTCCATCGCTACATGAAAGCTCTCAATTCAGAGCAAATTAATCCACAATCCTGTCTAAACAGAATTCCTGCCGGAGGCATCATCCTCTTGTTGCAACACTCGTCAAACGTCATTCCGTAATTACATGAAAACTGTTATTGCTGCACAGGCACACCCTGGGCTGGGCCCTGCTCTGCACACACAGCTGAATTTTGAAACAGCTCCCTTCCCCTGCAGCTCATGACTCCCATGTGATTAAAGGCAGCCTGGGAGGTGGGTGCTGCTGCTTTGCTGAGGGAGCTGAATCTGCTGGGACGGTGCCCGCTGGCAGCACGGGATGCCCTCTGCAGCCTGGACCTCCCTGCTGCTCTGCTCTGCTCAGCACAGCAGCGTGGATGTGTCCTGGTTTAGGGCAAATTTGGGAGAAAAACCTCCAAAAGGGGGCTCCTCCAGAAAGCAAACCCACACCAACCAGTTTGGGAAGGATTCCTCGGAGAGAAGTGGAAAGAACCTGTTTATTTAACAGGCACAGCACCCCCCAGCACACAAAATGAACAATACCAGGTGACACCACTCTGTCACTGCTCTGAAATGATGACAGATTCAGAAAGTCTCTCTGGGGGTGGTCGCTCTGTTCTCAGTCCCTCCTGTGCTGGGGCAGCTGCTGCAGCCACAAGGTGCAAACTCTGGGTGTTTGCCAGGCCCCAGCCTGGAGCAGGTTCGAGTAGGCCCAAAAAAGGGAAAGGAGAAACAGTCCAGGGAAAATTTGGGCTGCTTAGCTAAACTAACTAATGAGCAGGAGCAAAAAGCAAGAGCAAAGCAGGAGCAAAGCAGGAGCAAGAGCAAAGCAAAAAGCAAAGCAAAAAGCAAAAGCAGCACCATGCACTGCCCTGTCTGTGTGTCCCACCAGCCACGGGGGAGCGGCTGAGAGCAAAACCAAAACAAAACATTTGCTCTGCAGAGCCAGTGTGGAAGGCACAGAACATGATATCCAGCATGAACAGAACACAGGAATGGGGATACAGCATCACAACTCACCCTAGGACAGGATGCTGTGGGACAGAGAAATGGCAAGGGTTTCTCACAGTGGCTTGTGAGAACTTCCAGGGAGTTGTAAGGATGTGTAACTGGTTAAGTACAAACAATCTGCAGGTGGTGGTGTTCTACTTGGTCTCCACACAAGGACGGTGTGTGAGGAAGGTGTTTTTGTTAAGTAGCCAATCAAATAGAATATATCATATCACTCTATAAAAACCACGCAGTTCTCTTGAATAAAACCTTTGCTCTTTCTGCAGTCCTGCCTCTCACCTGTCCCTGTGTCATTCTCGGTGCAAGAGTGACACAGCAGGGCTGGTGGAAGGGGCCACCCTCAGCCCCAGCTCACCAGGCTCCCTCTCCTCTCCTCTCCCCACAGACAGAGCTGTCTCTGCAGAAGGAGCAGCTGCAGCTGAAGATCATCGAGGTGGAGGATGAGGTGGACAAGTGGCAGAAGGAGAGGGACCGCATCAAGGTGCGTCTGGGGGGTCCAGTTCCCCTCTCCCTCCTGTAAACCCCAGTTCCTGCTCCCCTCCTCTCCCACATCCCTCCATCCCTTCCCCACTCCATCCCTTCCCCAGCCCTTATCTCATCCCCAGCCCAAACTCCGAGCCAAATCTTGGAAACAACAACTCCCACTGAAGTCATCTTGCGACATTCCCTGCGGGGAGATGCAGCCCTGATGCAAAACCAAGGCACCTCCCTGCTCTGGCTCCTTTTTTAGGTCCTTTATGGCCCTTCCATCACCAGTAGCCAGGCAGATTTAGGAACAAAATCCACAAATAACCTGCAGGAGGGTTCTGGGTGGCCCAAACTGAGATAAGAGAGCAGGAGCAGATGAATTTACCCACACAAATATCTTATTTATGGTGGAACAGCTTATTTCCATGCTGAGAGAGGGCTCCTTTGTAATTCTTGCACTGTGGTAAGGGTTGGAATAGAGTCATGGTATTATTTTTTTCATTTATAGCCTAACTGAATAAAGCAGTGAAAGCACAAGTTGGAGACACCCCAGAAAATTTGCATAATATTAACAGGCAAAGCCATTCTTCTCCCTTTTATGTGGTGCAAGCACATTGGCTCACCAGCTCTGCTTTTCATCTGCTTTATTATTACTATTATTATTATTATTATTGGAAACCTGACCCAGAAATTCTGACTCTCAATATAGTTACATCCCCAGTCCTTCTCAGGAATATTTCAGAGGCACCTCGAGGTCAGGCTTGTAAAAAGAGTTTCAGCACCTTTCATCCTTTGAAATAGTGGGAATTTGGTTCTCAAATAATCCAGGAGCCAGAGCCCTGATTTAGAAGGTGACAGAGTGTTTTTAAATGTCACCTGTGAGTGCATGAATTGAAATGGGAGATGTGCTCTTACCGCTGGGAAGGCAGTGGCCCTTTTGGATTGCATCCATGTGAATATTGCAGGAACAGGTATTGCTTCTCTTGGCACAACTTTCCTGCAGCTGAGACTTGCCTAGCTGGAGTTTCCATACTCTAAATGCTGAATCCTTGGATTTATCCCCCTCTGTGTTTCTCTGTTAGCAAAGAACTCAGTGAAATTTTAACATTTGCTTGCTCCTCTTTCCCGCTGCCTCCTCTCTCTGCCCCTTCCCCACCCAGAATTACACCACCAATGAGAAAGCCACGGTGGACCAGCACTTCAAGGAGCTGATCCGTGACCTGGAGAGGCAGAGGGATGAGGTGAAGGCTGCCCTGGATCAGAGGGAGAAGATTGCCTCGGAGAACGTGAAGGAAATCGTGGATGAGCTGGAGGAGAGGGCGAAGCTGCTGCGGGAGGACAAGGAGAACAGGGAGCAGATCCACCAGATCAGTGACTCCGTGCTCTTCCTGCAGGTGACCCCATTTCCCTTTCCTTTGCCCTTGTGAGGACAGGATTTGTCCCAAAGACAATCCCAAACAAGTGTGAGATGTGTGAACTGTCAGCAATGGTGAGAGACTGAGTGGTGGTCAGAATCCAAATTTCCTGTGCCCTACATATGCTTATATATTATTATATACTCTCATTGCCCTTCCCTTTGTCCTTGAGAGGATGGCATTTGTCCCAAAGACAATCCATGTGTGAACTATCAGCAATGGTGAGAGACTGAGTGATGATCAGAATCCAATATTTTTGTGGACTACACATGCTTATATACTATTCTAGGCTAGTAATTTTTTTACTACAATAATTGTGTTAATCATCACATAAACAAACTTCTACACTCTGCAACATCTCTTGCTTGCAGAAGTTGATTCTTCTTTTCCTGTCAGCCAGTCTTGATTCAGCCCTCAGTCTTGATTCCATCCTCAATGCTCTGCTTGTTCTTGCCAAGGCATGCTGATTATCAGATCTCTTGTGCTAATCAGGTCCAAAACACTCTGTGGCTTGTGTGCCCCAATGTGAGCCTTCCCCAGTTCCCATCCAGGGCAGGGATTCATGGGGACATTTGGAGCTGTCTCTGCTCTGGTGGGTGAGGAATGGACCTGGACATGCCTTTGGTTTGTATGGATGGCTGCAAACCATGGACAGAACACCTCCCTGCCCACCTTCCCTGCTCTCCTTTCTGTGACCGTGTTCACAGGGGTCCCAGGGTGAGGGGAGAGACCAGAACGTTGACTCCATGTTTCAGAAGGCTTGATTTATTATTTTATGATATATATTATATTAAAACTATACTAAAATAATAGAAGAAAGGATTTCCTCAGAAGGCTGGCTAAGAATAGAAAAAGAAAGAATGATAACAAAGGCTGGTTACTGACCAAGACAGTCCAAGCCAGCTGGGCTGTGATTGGCCATTAATTAGAAACAACCACACGAGACCAATCCCAGATGCACCTGTTGCATTCCACAGCAGCAGATAACCATTGGTTGCATTTTGTTCCTGAGGCCTCTCAGCTTCTCAGGAGGAAAAAATCCTAAGGAAAGGATTTTATAAAACATGTCCGTGACACCTTTCCGCTTTCGGATTCCAACACCAACCAGCTCCCTCCGATTCAGCCTCCACACCTTTATGCTCCTCATTCATGCAATCCCTTTCTCTGGCAGGAATTTGGGGCTCTGATGAGGAATTATGTGCCCCCTCCATCCCTCCCCACCTACAGCGTGCTGCTGGAAGGGGAGAGCATGAGCCCATCCATGGGGCTGCTCAGGGATGATCTCCTCAACGTCTGCATGAGGCACGTGGAGAAGATCTGCAAGGCAGACCTGGGCCGCAACTTCATCGAGAGGAACCACATGGAGAACGGTAAAACATCCCAAATATTCCCCTCCCTGCTTCCCTGGAGGGCAGGCTCAGGGGTGGTGAGGATGGTGAGCACTCCTGGTGAGGAAGAAAGCAAGCAAAGACCTGGGCGGGGGAAGTGGGAGAAGCGACTCCTGTAGCTGGAATTAATTCTGGAAGATGAGAGTTAGAAGAATGTGAATTCTGGAATATCAGAGTGGGGTGGAATCAGCTGAACTGCCAGGGGTTTAGGGTATCTCATACAGGACACCAAACTGGCCCCACTTCCCTGATTTTTGGTTCATTTTAGGGTTTCATGTTTAGGATTTAATGTGTGGAGTCAAGAGCAGCCACCCTTCCCTCCTGCCCTGTGCCAGGCCCCAGCAAGGCCCTGGAAGTTTAGCAGGACATTTTCCAGGAGGGGAAACTCCTGAGGTCTGCTGAGGCTGCTCAGTGAAGGGTGAATTCACACAGGTGAAATGTGGGGTGGCAGGTTTGAAACCCCATTTGTACGCTCAGCACATGGAGGGTGCTGGTGTGACATCAAACATTACAAGTGCGGGGTTTCAGCACTGAAATACCCTGCAAGCACCTGCCACTGAGAAGGAAATATTTGAAAATGTAATTTTCCAAGTAAAAAATGGCTCCATTTGGGTGTTCAGTTATAACTTGAGCTGGAATGATTCTGATAATGTTCCCTGTTCCACTTGGGACAGCTTTCCTGCCTGCCCTGACCCAGGGTGTTCACTTCAGTGGTGTTTGAGGTGAGCAGAGAGGTCACAGCCACCACCACATCAGCAAAACCAATCTTTTAACTTTATAACCCACTTCCTCACAATTAGCTGTGAATAAAGGACTTGTCTTGCATCAGGCTCACACCTGAGATCAGGACAGGGCACCACAACAGGGCTGTGCTGCACTTGCAGACCTTTGTAACCCTGGGCACGTTGCCCAATCCCAGGGGATGACCTCTGGCAGCAGGGATGGCAGTGAGGGGTTATCACACCTGGATGGTTGTCCAGGAGAGCAGGGATGGGTGGTTATATCTCACCTGGATGGTTGTCCTGGAGAACAGGGATTAGTGGTTATCTCACCTGGATGGTTCTCCAGGAGAGCAGGGATGAGTGGTTATCACACCTGGATGGTTGTCCTGGGATAGCAGGGATGGGTGGTTATATCTCACCTGGATGGTTGTCCAGAACAGGGATTAGTGGTTATCACACCTGGATGGTTGTCCAGGAGAGCAGGGATGGAAATCACTGGTTATTTCACCTGGATGGTTGTGCAAAACAGGGATGAGTGGTGATCTCACCTGGATGGTTATCCTGGGATAGCAGGGATGAGTGGTTATCACACCTGGATGGTTCTCCAGGGAGAGCAGGGATGAGTGATGATCTCACCTGGATGGTTGTCCAGAACTGGGATGAGTGGTGATCTCACCTGGTTATCACACCTGGATGGTTGTCCAGGAGAACAGGGATGAGTGGTTATCTCACCTGGATGGTTATCCAGGAGAGCAGGGATGGAAATCACTGGTTATCTCACCTAGATGGTTGTCCAGGGATAGCAGGGATGCCAATGAGTGGTGATCTCACCTGGTTATCTCACCTGGATGGTTCTCCAGGGACAGCAGGGATGCCAATGAGTGGTGATCTCACCTGGTTATCTCACCTGGATGGTTGTCCAGGGACAGCAGGGATGCCAATGAGTGGTGATCTCACCTGGATGTTTGTCCAGGACAGCAGGGATGCCAATGAGTGGTTACCTCACCTGCTTATCTCACCTGGATGTAATCTCCCAGCCACTGAGGAAGCCCAATACCAGGGCAGCAGTGGGTGAACTCAGGATAAGTGGCACCCTGCTCTTCCAGGAGGATGTGGGAGGCCAAAAGGTGCAGGAATAACCTCAAGGACAGCTCATGCAACACAGGAGCTGAGGAGCTCTGCTGCAGATCTGCAAGATCTCTGATAATTCTCTCAAATTCACAGTATTTACTGGAGACCCCTCCTGTATTAATAATTACACTGCCCAGAGCCATCATTCTCCATCAGACATGAATTGAATGGACCAGATCCTTCTGGACAAACCTTTCAGGAAGGTCAGGGATCCCAGAGTGCTCAGGATGCACAGCCAGATGCAGGTTTTAAAGCTCTCCCTGTCTTTAAAGTAGCACCAGAAATTGAACATTTCTCATCTTCCATCACTGCAACATTCCTATTAGAATTCCCAACACTCCACATGCTCCAGAATTACTGAGAAATTTGACAAGACCTCAATATCAATAGATGACAAACAGATGCAAAAATCACTCCTGTGCATTTTTCTTTCTTTGTTCGCCTGAAGCTGTGCAGAATTTCCATCTGCTGGGTTTTGCTGGTCCTGGAGCATTTTCCTTGGGCATTTTTAAAACCCAACAAGGTTCTGCAGCCCCTCAGTTGGGGTAGCTCAGGATAAAGCCTGATTACTTCTTGATTATTTTAATTGGGGTCCCCTCCATGTTATAGATGCCAGAAGCCCTTGTTTTTATGTGAAATCCATGGAATCCAAGTGCCAAAATAGTTTTTAAACTCCTGCCAGAAACCTGGGTGCTTCCAGGAGCTTTACCAGGGACTCAGCTTGGATTCTGCCCTAATGAAAAGCTGGGAAATGTTATTTATGGTGAGTCCCAGGAGCTTCAGAGCTCTCCCTTCTCCAAGCCACGGTTACAGATGAAAGAGGGCAGCACTCTGCATCCAGTGGCTGCCAGGGAATTAAATCCATTAAGGAACTGTGGAGTTATTAACTCAGACTCCCCCTGAGTCACTGCAACAGGTTCATTTGCAGCTGGCTTGATCTTCCACTGTAAAAAAAAACAAAACTTCCCAGGAAGAAATATTATATTAATGGAATGAAAGCTGCTTAATAGCAGACTCCAAAGGGAATCCATGTCCTTTTAGTTGTCATAACAGGTACCTGTGTGGTGAGGAGACAAATAACCAGGGAGCTTAAATAGCACTGAAAGGAAATGGGAGAAATAAAAGAAAAGTTTGTTCAGTGACTTGAGAATCAAAGAATGGAGCTATTTAAACATGAAAACTGAATTTACTTCCTTGCAGAGAACAATGGGTTTGCAGAGGCCTCCAAAGAATGTTTTTATCAGCAAGTGTGGTGATAAAGCCTCATTTCCTGTGAGTCAGTGCCAGAAACCCAAACCCGGGCTGTGTAGGTGTAAGTCTGATCCATGAAACCTGAACCAGCCCCCCTTGCCCAAGAGTTTAGAGCTGTTTGAAGCTCAGCTTTAGCATCTCTCTATAAGAACTGGAGAAGCCAACCCGTGGAACCCTCCCAGGAGTGATTTCTGGAGCTCTAAAGAGTGGCAGTTCTCCATCAGCCAGGCTGTGCTAGGCTGAACACACAACAGGAGCCAAACTCAAACTTTGGGAGTAATTTTTAAAATGCCACACAACAGCATTTTGGTAGGAAAATGCCTCAACCCTCAGATCTCCCTATGGATTTAATAGAAGTTTCTGTGTTTGCTGTGAGGTCAAATGCTTCACCTGGGCTCTGCCTCTGAAGAAACCTTTTATTTTAGACCCTGGCCAGCTCCAGAACTGCTTTAGCTGCCAGGCAAAGATGCCCCAGGGGGATTAAAGAGCCCCAAAGTGCATCCCTGTGCTGCCTGGACCTGGGGGTGCCGGTGATGAGCAGCTGGGCATGAGCCAGCAGAGTGCCCTGGTGGCCAGGGGGGCTCCTGGCCTGGGTCAGGAGTGGCGTGGCCAGCAGGAGCAGGGAGGTCACTGTGCCCCTGGCCTGGGTCAGGAATGCTGTGGCCAGCAGGAGCAGGGAGGTCACTGTGCCCCTGGCCTGGGTCAGGAATGCTGTGGCCAGCAGGAGCAGGGAGGTCACTGTGCCCCTGGCCTGGGTCAGGAGTGGTGTGGCCAGCAGGAGCAGGGAGGTCACTGTGCCCCTGGTCTGGGTCAGGAATGGTGTGGCCAGCAGGAACAGGGAGGTCACTGTGCCCCTGGCCTGGGTCAGGAGTGGTGTGGCCAGCAGGAGCAGGGAGGTCACTCTGCCCCTGTGCTTGGAGCTGGTGAGGCCACACCTGGAGTGCTGTGTCCAGTTCTGGGCCCTCAGTTTGGGAAGGATGCTGAGATGCTCAAACACAGGGATGGTGAGGGGCTGGGAACACAAACCCTGTGAGGAACTGGGGCTGTTCAGCCTGAGAAGAGGAGGCTCAGGGGTGCCCTTATTGCTCTCTGCACCTTCCTGAAGGGAGGTGCAGACAGGTGGGGTTGGTCTCTGACAAAACCAGAGCACACAGGCTCCAGCTATGGCAGGGAAGGGATAGGTTGGATATTGGGGAAAAATTTTTCACCAAAAGAATAATAAAGCACTGGAATGCTCTTCCCAGGGAGGTGGTGGAATCACCATCTCTGAATGTGTTTAAAAACAGACTGAGCTTGGCACTGGGTGCTGTGGTCTGGGTGAGGTGTGAGGGCACAGGTTGGGCTTGATGATCTTGGAGGTCTCTTCCAACCTCATCATTCTGGGATTCTGTGATTAATTCTGTGATTCTGTGACTCTGTGATTCTGCAATTCTGTGACTCTGTGATGCTGTGATTCTGTGATTCTGCAATTCTGCAATTCTGTGACTCTGTGACTCTGTGATGCTGCAATTCTGTGACTCTGTGATTCTGTGACTCTGTGATTCTGCAATTCTGCAGTTCTGTGACTCTGTGACTCTGTGATTCTACAATTCTGCAATTCTGTGACTCTGTGATTCTGCAATTCTGTGATTTAGTGATTCAGTGATTCAGTGACTCTGTGGCTCTGTGACTATGATTCTGTGATTAATTCTGTGATAAATTCAGTGATTCAGTGACTCTGTGGCTCTGTGACTGTGATTCTGTGATTAATTCTGTGATAAACTCTGTGATTCAGTGATTCATGCCCTGCTCTCCCTCCCCAGGGGATCACCGGTTCATGATGAACAACTACGAGTGGAACCAGCCTGACAACCTGAAGAGATTCTCCATGTTCCTGTCTCCCAAAGGTAAGGATGGCATCCCACAGCTGGGCAGGCTCCCTTCCACCTCACAAAAGGAACTTCACACGATCCAGCCCAAAATTTGCTCTTTTCCACATCTCAGATCCATCCTTCTGCACGTTTTCTCTCCAGTTACAGAGCTTTTGCCTCAAAGCAGGCAGAAAAGGTGATCAGTTTTATGGGGAAGAGCTGGAGTGGCTGAACTCTATCCAAGAGTGAATATAGGGGAGTTTTTACATGAGTTTCCAGGATAAAATCAGAGTTTTTCTCCACCCAAAGCTTATCTCTCTGTGCTATCAAGTGAATGCTGCATTAAGATTTTACTTTCACCACCAAACATAATTTTTCCTTACAGGGAAAGGACAGAAGAAGTGAGGAATATGTCCAAAAAAAAATAAAAATCAGGAGTCTGTAGCTCCTCTGTGAGCTCTGGCAAGAGCCCTGGGGATTTGCTTGTCCCATTCGTAGTGTGGCCACTGCAGGGTGAATTTTTGGAGTGAACCAACGCTTCCAACACATCCAGCTCCAAAATCCCAGTTGGAATTCCTAAAGTGGCATCAAGAGCAGGGAGCTGAGAGTGCTGAAAGCCCGGGGAAGGCGAGAAACAAAAGAACAGGAAGGGTGGCACAAAGCAAGGGACCGAATTTCAGCCCTGCCTGGGTTTGCCAGGTGTTCCCAGCTGCTGCTGTGGGCAGGGACAGGGACCCTCCCTGAGGGCACATTCCTGCCCTGTGCTGGTGTTTCCTGAGGATAACCCAGACCCCAACACTGAGCCCTTTGTCTGGGTTGCCACTTTGCCCTTTTCTGCCCTTTTCTGCCCTATTCTGCCCTCAGCCCACGCCTGGCAGCTCCCTGAGGATGTTTGGAGCGGGGCTGGCATTCCTGTTTCTGTGCCAGCAGGGCTCTTCCCGAGTTCAGGGGCAGAGGGGTGATTTTCTAGACCTGAGTTTGTTTTTCTGCTCTCTTTCCTCAAGGTTTGCAGGCCCTGTGCTGTCAGGGAAGTTCTGCTGAGACCAGACTCAGCCCTGCACCCAAAACTTTCCAACCCTGAGGGAAATCTGAAAATCAATTTTAAACATAGCACAAGCTGAGCTTATCTCTACCCAAAATCTGGAGCTTTCAGGTGGAAAAAGCCCCGAAGGCATTAAAGGGGTGTGGCAGGGAGGAGCAGCAGGCAGTGCCATCCCCTGGGATGGGGACAGTGCCCAGCCTGGCAAAAAGGAAGGGGGAAAAGAAGGGAAAAGCCATTTTGGCAGTGGCACAGCATGGTCAGTGAGTGCTGAGCTGGGATCCAGCATTTCAGGAGGGACCCTCAGGCCCTGCCAGGTCCATGTGGTTTGTGTCCAGAGCAGAGTGAGGCTGCACAGCCATTCCCCTCCTCCTGCTGGCTGTCCAGAGCTGGGGGATGCTTTATCCCAGCTCCACATCCCTGTTTTCCTGGAAACACACACAGTGCTGCCTTCCCAATTACTCACTCTGTGTTTGCTATCAACAAAGTGACTCTGGCCAAAAACAAGGCAGGCCATGATTGCTCACAGAGCCTGTGCTGGATGGGGATGGAGCAGAGAACGGCAAGGATCCAGATGATCCATGGTTGGACACAGAGCCTGTGCTGGATGGGGATGGAGCAGAGAAAGGGCTCAGGGAGGGTCCAGGTGATCCAGGATTGCCTGTGCTGGATGTGGATGGAGCAGAGAAAGGGCTCAGGGAGGGTCCAGGTGATCCAGGATTGCACCCAGAGCCTGTGCTGGATGGGGATGGAGCAGAGAAAGGGCTCAGGGAGGATCCAGATGATCCATGGTTGGACACAAAGCCTGTGCTGGATGGGGAAGGAGCAGGGCCAGGGCTCAGGGAGGGTCCAGCTGATCCAGGATTGCACCCAGAGCCTGTGCTGGATGGGGAAGGAGCAGAGGAAGGGCTCAGGGAGGATCCAGATGATCCATGGTTGGACACAGAGCCTGTGCTGGATGTGGATGGAGCAGAGAAAGGGCTCAGGGAGGGTCCAGGTGATCCAGGATTGCCTGTGCTGGATGGGGATGGAGCAGAGAAAGGGCTCAGGGAGGATCCAGCTGCTGGAACCATTCCAGGGGGGACTCTGGGAGCAGCATGAATCAGTAGGCAAAGCAGGAGACGTGACCCACTTGGCTCGCAGGCTGGCTGGCCAAGGATCAGCCCATGAATAATGCACCATCCCCATCATCATCATCATCACTGAGCTCTCCTGAGCTCCCTGTGCCCTGTCCCTGTGGCAGCCAAGTCCAGCAGTGCAGCTGATTGCATCTCTGTTCAAGAATCCCAAAAAACAGGAGGGGGAAAAAAGCCGAGGACCACCCTCTGCATTGTGTCACAGCCTTGGAATCCTTCAGTATCTCATGGCAGCTTTGCTGCACGCCCTGTTTGCAGGCTGGGTCACTGCAGATTCTGCCCCAGGCCACAGTGGAAATTCTGTTTGCTGGATTGGGGAATGCTCTGTGCTGATGGCAGCAGCCCAGACTGGGGAACTGCTTGGATTCCAGCTGAACCCATTGGGTTTGAACCCTGCTTAAATTCAAGGCTTCCACTGCTCCTGAATTTCATAATAAATGGCTTCAAGCTGAAAGATAGGAGGTTTAGATGGGATATTAGGAAGAAATTCTTCCTGCAAGAGTGGTGAGGCCCTGGCACAGAGCAGCTCTGGCTGCCCCTGGAGCCCTGGAAGTGCCCAAGGCCAGGCTGGACAGGGCTTGGAGCAACCAGGTGTCCCTGCCCATGGCAGGAGCTGCAATGAGATTATTTTTAAGGTCCTTTCCAACCCAAACCATTCCATGCTCCAATATTTCCTTGCAGGGATGACAGGATGAGGCAGAGGGGCATAAAACACTTCTAACACTGCCCCAAAGACAGAGGAGCAATCTGTCCAGCTGCTCCAGCTCCTTTCTGACCTCTCCCACTGAGCTTTCTTCTCCTGGTGTGTCAGTTTGGCCAAAGCCAGGAGGAGGCTGGAAAAATCACCCTGGAATGAAGAGTAGAAGGGACTCAGGCACACAGAGAGAGAATTGTGTGCACAGAAACACACCTCAGACAGAATTGTGTGCACAGAAACACATCTCAGACAGAATTGTGTGCACAGAAACACATCTCAAACAGAGAAGCAGTCCACAGGATGGCAGCAGAGCAGCTCCAAGGATCCTTCTTTTTGCTTTACTGCGTGCTCAAAGGGCTTTATTGCCTCCCCTACACACCAGTGTGTGTCCTGGTGGAGCCTGGGGCACTCACCTGGCACAGGGCAGGGAAATGTTCCTGTTCTGGGACACACAGGGCAGGGAAATGTTCCTGTCCTGGTGCACACACAGGGCAGGGAAATGTTCCTGTCCTGGGACACACAGGGCTGGGAAATGTTCCTGTCCTGGTGCACACACAGGGCAGGGAAATGTTCCTGTTCTGGGACACACAGGGCTGGGAAATGTTCCTGTTCTGGGACACACAGGGCAGGGAAATGTTCCTGTCCTGGGACACACAGGGCAGGGAAATGTTCCTGTTCTGGGACACACAGGGCTGGGAAATGTTCCTGTCCTGGTGCACACACAGGGCTGGGAAATGTTCCTGTTCTGGTGCACACACAGGGCAGGGAAATGTTCCTGTTCTGGTGCACACACAGGGCAGGGAAATGTTCCTGTCCTGGTGCACACACAGGGCAGGGAAATGTTCCTGTCCTGGTGCACACACAGGGCAGGGAAATGTTCCTGTCCTGGTGCACACACAGGGCTGGGAAATGTTCCTGTCCTGGTATCTCTGGAGCACTGAACCCCCAGCTCTGCCTGCAGAGCTCTCACATGGAGTACCCAAACCCAAACCTGCAGCTCTGTGGCACTGGGAGCTCTGCTCACTGCAGGAGAAGAGTTCTTCTCTCTCTGTCCCCCATTCCCCATCGCCCAGGGGTAAAACCCAGGCTCTCCTCTGCTGCCTGGGCCCTGATTTCTGCTCTGGGGCTGCTCCCAGCTCGGTGGGGACCTTTCCTAGAGCAGTGCCAGGCACAGCCTCGTCAGGAGCCCACTGCTGAACTGGATGCTCTTGTTTTACAGCCAATTTCAACCCACGGTCATGGGAATTTTCCTCCTTCCAAGCGACCGAGGAAACACTTGGTACGGGTAATTCTGCCTGCAGCCTGAGAGGATCTAACCCCCCGTGCCACAGCTTTCTGCCTCACTAACCCACCTCTCCTGCTGCCCCTCTCAGCTGCCCTGGCACCTAAAAACCCCAGAGCCAGCCCCTGCTGGGTTATCACACACAGCCCAGCCAGGGAAAGGCACCCCTGGTTCTGCTTGGTCACAGAGAAAGGAGGTGCAGAAACACAGGAGGAGGTTGGCAAAGATGCCCAGAACACTCAGAGCACCCTGGGGAGGTTGTGGCAGAAGCAGGAGCAGACTCCAAGTACTCCCAGCCAGTCTCAGAAGCACGAGGTGCTTCGTTCTATCACACCTTTTATTAATGAGAGGTATTCATACCTCTTAGGTGTCCTTGTTCTCTAAGGAGGATATTCCCAACTGGACATTACAACCCCCATTTTTTCCCCCTGAATTCCATGGTCATTCCTTCAGTGAAGGGGGGAAAATGAAAACCCCCCTTTTTTTCCTGAATTCTGTGGTTATTCCTTCAATGATGGGGGATATTCCCAACAGGACATTAAAACCCCCTTTTTTTTCCTGAATTCTGTGGTTATTCCTTCAGTGGTGTGGGGATATTAAAACCCCCCGTTTTTTTCTTGAATTCCTTGGTTATTCCTTTAATGATGGGGGGATATTCCCAACTGGACATTAAATCCCCCCTTTTGTCCTGAATTCTGTGGTTATTCCTTCAGTGATGGGGGGATATTCCCAGCCAGGCTGGAGATTAAAACTCCCATTTTTTCCCTGAATTCCTTGGTTATTTCTTTAATGATGGGGGTACATTAAACCCCCCATTTTTTCCCTGAATTCCTTGGTTATTTCTTTAATGATGGGGGTACATTAAACCCCCCATTTTTTCCCTGAATTCCTTGGTTATTCCTTTAATGATGGGGAGACATTAAAACCCCCATTTTTTTTCCTGAATTCCTTGGTTATTTCTTTAATGATGGGGGTACATTAAACCCTCCATTTTTTTCCTGAATTCCTTGGTTATTCCTTTAATGATGGGGGGACATTAAAACCCCCATTTTTTTTTCCTGAATTCCTTGGTTATTCCTTCAATGATGGGGGGATATTCCCAGCTGGAATATCCTGTGTCCTCAAGGACACAGCCTGGCCCACGTTCATGCCTTTTCTTCCCAGATCCCCATCTTCCTTTCCCTTCCCATTTTCCTCCTTTGCTTCCTTCCTCCAAGGTCCTCCAAGGTCCATCCTTTCCTGCTTCCTGGAAGCAGCCAGGGCCACCCTGCCTGGGGAGCTCTGGTGACTCAGGGCCACACCTCAGCCAGGGCTGGGTCCCTCTCATCTCCCTGCTCTCAGATTCCTTCCTGACCCCGAGGAGGCCAGGAGGGGAAGCTTTGATGGTTTGGAGGAAGCCTGCAGTGCTGGGAGGAAGGGCAGTGCTGGAGTCATCCCTCCTGCCCCGGGGAGCTGCTGCTCTCCAGCCACACCTGCACTCTGGGGCTCTCAGGAGAAAGGCTGGGCCCTGCCTGGAGGCTGGCATCACCTCACACCCACACACAGCTCTGACAGTGCTCACAGGGGTCCCGGCATGAGGGGAGAGACAAGGAGCTGACTCGGTGTTTCAGAAGGCTTGATTTATTATTATATTATATTTTATTTTTATATATTTTTATATAAAATATATTTATATATATTTATATATATTTATATATATATTTATATATATTTATATATATTTATATATATTTATATATTTTATATATTTATATATTTATTTATATATTATGTATATTTTATATATTTATGAATGTTTATATATTTATATATATTTATTAATTATATTATATTCAAACTATACTAAAAGAAGAGAAGAAAAGATTTCATCAGAAGGCTGGCTAAGAATAGAAAAGCAATGAAATGGCTCTCGGACAGAGAGTCCGAGCCAGCTGGGCTGTGATTGGCCATTAATTAGAAACAACCACATGAGCCCAATCCCAGATGCACCTGTTGCATTCCACAGCAGCAGATAACCATTGTTTGCATTTTGTTCCTGAGGCCTCTCAGCTTCTCAGGAGGAACAATCCTAAGGAAAGGGATTTTTCAGAAAATACCATGGCTACACAGAGCTGCCTGCCCTCACCTGCCTCGGGTCCCTGAGAGAAAAAAGGGACCAGAGGCACAAGGGGCTGGTGTCCCCCTGAGCCAGGTGGAGGCAGTGCCACGGGGCTGTTTGGAACTGCCCCCCTGCAGCCCTGTGGAATAACAAAAACCTCTTTATCTTCCAGTAGGCAATGGCACTAAGCTGCCTTTTCAGTTCTCCTCGGTGGGACAGAATCCGCCCGGTGACTTCAGCAAACAGTCTGATGGGAGCCTCTTCACTAAGACCGGTACTAGGAACTGACTGTTCCCCTTCCTCCCGCCCTTTGAGGTGCCAAACCCCCCTCAAATGCCTTCCTGTCCCGTTTGAGGTGCCAAACTCCCTAATCTGCCTTCCTGCCCCCTTTGGGGTGCCAAACCCCCCTAATCTGGCTTTCAGTCCCATTTAAGGTGCCAAATTCCCTAATTTGCCTTTCTGTTCCATCTGAGGTGCCAAACCCCCCTAATTTGCCTTCTTGCCCCATTTCAGGTGCCAAACTCCCTAATCTTCCTTCCTGGTAATAAGAGGAATTACTACCTTATCCTCTGAGGAGGATATTCCCAAGTGGACATTAAAACCCCCATTTTTTTCCCTGAATTCCCTGGTTATTCCTTCAGTGATATTCCCAACTGGATGCCTTTTGGCACCTTTGAGGTCCCAAACCCCCTCATCCTGCTGTGCCTTCCTCCCACTCCTTTGAGGTGCCAAACCCCCCTAATCTGCCTTCCTGGTAATAAGAGGTGTTAATACCTCTTAGGTATCCTTATCCTCTGAGGAGGATATTCCCAAGTGGACATTAAAACCCCCATTTTTTTTTCCCCTGAATTCCCTGGTTATTCCTTCAGTGATATTCCCAACTGGACGCCTTTTGGCACCTTTGAGGTCCCAAACCCCTTCATCCTGCTCTGCCTTCCTGGAGCAGCACCTTGGCCTCCCTGCCAATCTCTGAGGCACCTGCCCAGAGTGACTCTGCTGAAGCAGGGCAGCAAGGATTGTTAAAAACCATTCAAGTTTTATTTAGGGAACAGGTGGAGGGATTTAAAATTTTGTTTGTAATGGGCAGGGATAAATTTTAGATGATTCTTGAGGAAGACACCATTTGCCCCTCTCGTTTCATTGCTGTAAAATAACACAAACAGCATAACCTTAAAAAAAAAGAATTCAGGAGCTCACCAAAACCAAACCCTCATTCACCACCTCATCACCCTGCTGTCACTTCCCACCAGGGGTGGGATCCAGGTGCTCCAGGACCTGCCAAGCAGAGTCAGGCGTGATTAATTTGGGATGCTGGGCCATGGTGACATTGGCTGTGACACTGCTGGGGGGCTGGAAGGGGGTCAGGGCTCCTCAAGCTGCCGGAGGAGCTGCAGGAAGGCCAGGCTCAGCTCTCTGCACTAATTAAACAGCCTGCAGCGCTCTCTGCGAGAGCCACAACGCTGACTTTGGGACTCGGCCTGAATTTAATTGGTCTGATTGCATTCCACCGCTCTGCATTCCTCAGACATTTTAATTAGCCGGCCCTTCTCTGCTGCCTTTCCCTGCCTGATTGGGTGGTGGCAGAGGCATCAGTCTGTCGGGCTGTCTGTGTGTCCCACCCCGGGCACGGCTGCATTTCCTCGTTGAGCAATGCAACGCTAATGAGGTGGCACTTCCAGTCCTGCTGCTGCTCCTGGGGACAGCGCGGGGGTGGCAGTGGCAGGGGCTGTGTGTGTGACTGTGTTTTGTGTTGTCACAGCCTACCCTTCCATAGTGAGGCACCAGTCTGCAAAGGTGACGCCACAGACGTGGAAATCCTCCTCCAAGCAGTCTGTATTGGTAAGGAAAAGAATAACTTTTGTTCCTTGGGGGAGCTTCAGGAATAAGGATGGGTCATTTGGGAGCGTGGAAATGAAAGTTTCAGCCCCACTGCTCCTGCTCAGGATGCAGGTTAACCCCCCCAGCACTGATCAACGCTGCAAAAATGATGTTTTGAAAAGGTTTTGGTCTAAAATGTGACGCAGAAATAGGGACAGTGCAAATGCTGTACAATGGTACTGATAGCACTTTTCCCTGTCACCCACTCTGTCACCCGCCCAGTCCTTTGGGAATGTGGAAATAAAAGTTTCAGCCCCACTGCTCCTGTTCAGGATGCAGATTAACCCCCCCAGCACTGATCAACGCTGCAAAAATGATGTTTTGAAAAGGTTTTGGTCTAAAATGTGATGCAGAAATAGGGACAGTGCAAATGCTGTACAATGGTACTGATTGCACTTTTCCCTGTCACCCACTCTGTCACCCACCCTGTCCTTTGGGAATGTGGAAATAAAAGTTTCAGCCCCACTGCTTCTGCTCAGGATGCAGGTTAACACCCCCCAGATTTTACAGCTCTAATCCGTGCTGCAAAAATGATGTTTTGAAAAGGTTTTGGTCTAAAATATGATGCAGAGATAGGGGCAGTGCAAATGCTGTAAAATGGCGCTGATAGCGCTTTTCCCTGTCACCCACTCTGTGTCACAGTGTGACATCCACAGTGTCAGTGACACCAGACACAGCCACAGCAAAGTGATCCTGTCCTGCAGTGGCCAATGCAGCATCCCAGGTGAGGGGTCAGAAATCCCCACAGCACCTCTGAGCCCCTGGCTTCACACTGACCATGACAAGAGGCACAGGGCAGTGATCCAGTGATGTTTTAGGGCCTGTAGTCTCAAATACACTGCCCCAGGGGCACCCAGCTAATCTGGTTTTATTCACACTGTGCTGCATTGAGGCCTTGCATGATCTGGATTAAGATTGTTGAGCTTTCGCCACCACAAATGAAACATTTTGTTTATTTATTTTTTTTTTTTTTAAGTTGCACATTTTTGAGAGATGATTTATTGTTTGGTGTAAGGAGCAGAGAGCATTCCCACACTGAGGGAAACCACAGCAGGTAGAAATTGAGGGCTGCAGCTGGATCTGCCCCATTTTCAAGGCTCCCCAGGAGGAGAATTCCCATGGAAGGGATGTTCCTTGGGAGATTCTCCCAGGAAATCCAGCCTGGAGCCTTTGAAGGTGCTGAAGCAAACCAGCAAAACTCTGCCATCCCTTCTGCCTCGGGTTTGACCTCTAAAACATCATCCCCCACATCCTTTGTGCTCCCAGGGATTTTTCTTTAATCCCCACAGAGAAAATCTGGGTGACTTCTCCCACCATCCCTTCCCTGTGTCCCTTCCTCTCCTTTTTACACATTTATAATGACCATTTCCTTTTTATAGCCAATATTCACCACACAGCCCTGAACCCAACAACTGAGCTGATAAATATAAGCATTTCAAAGCACCAAAATAGAAATACATACTGCAGTATCTCTGCAGGAGCTTTTATGGTCTGTTGGGCCAATAATCTGGCTTTTAAACCAGCCTTTAAATGTGCATTTAAGTAATATGCATTCTAAAAGGTCTGTAAATATGAATTTTCACTAAGGACTGGGCTGTTTAAGGAGGAAGGTCTTTTTCACACCCAGGGAGCTGTTTTAAATGAAGCCCCCCTCTTTCATCTCTTAATTCTGTTGGAAATTAGAGCCAGAAAATGAAGAGAATGTTGATAAAAGGGAACATTGAGCAGGGAGATGGGCTGGGCTTGCTCTGGTGTTTCCTGCTGTTCAATAGGGCTGCACCAAAAGGGGCCTGGGGGGTTTCTCCCACCTCCTGCACCTGAGAACAAACCCAAGGCAGACTGGGCTTTAAAACATCAATTTTTTCCTGAATCCCATGGTTATTCCTTCAGTGGTGGGGGGGATATTAAAAACCCCCATTTTTCCCTGAATTCAGTGGTTATTCCTTCAGTAATGAGGGGATATTAAAAACCCCCATTTTTTTCCCTGAATTCCATGGTTATTCCTTCAGTTGTGGGAGGATATTCCCAACTGGACATTAAAACCCCCATTTTTTCCTGAATTCCCCTTTGATGATGGGGGGATATTAAAACCCCCATTTTTCTCCCTGAATTCCATGGTTATTCCTTCAATGATGGGGGGATATTCCCAGCCAGGCTGCAGATTGTGTAGCCAGGGATAATATTTATATAAAATATATGTACTATTTATATATTATAACATAACTAATTAAAAATTATAGTATAATATAAATATATAAATATACTATTTCTATAGTATAACATAACAAATTAAAATTATAGTATAATATAAATGTGTAAAACAAAATATTTTAAAATTAAGTTAAAATAGAAACATTTTATTATATAGTATTTTATTAATAAATATTTTTAAAGTCTTATGGTTAAAAGTATAGAGTTAAATTAGTAGAATTTAATTAATTAATTATATTTAATTTAAATTAATTTTAATTCATTTTAAACTTTTAAAATTAAATTATAAAAACATAGATTAAACAATATAAAAATAAAATAAAATACTTTAAAATTAAGTTAAAATAGAAACATTTTGTTATATAGTATTTTATTAATAAATATTTTTAAAGTCTTATAGTTAAAAGTGTAGAGTTAAATTAGTAGAATTTAATTAATTAAATTTAATTTGAATTGATTTAAATTAATTTAAATTAATTTAAAATTTAAATGATTTAAAATCTTTAAAATTATATTATAAAAATACCAACTTTAAATTAAAAAAAATACAAACTTTAAATTATAAAAATGCAAACTTTATAGATTGAACTACATAAAAATAAAATAAATAAGCCGCATCATGAAAAACAATTCAAAAATCCAATTCCTTGCAGCACCGAGGCAGGAATTAGTGAGATGAAGGTGGATGGGAAGGGAAAAGGAGGGCTCAGACTGACGTGCCCCAAATTCTCTCCCTTGCAGTCCCATTATCGCCCCTTCTACGTCAACAAAGGCAACGGAGCCACCTCCAACGAGGCGCCCTGAGCCGCTGCGGGTGAGAGGAGAGCTCGGCTGAGATTGTCACCGATGTCCCCGCTCTGCCCACCCGCCTGCTCCCCCAGGGCAGGGCAGCCATGGCCCTGCCCTCAGCACACCGGGACTTCTCCCTCCTTGTGCCCTCCCCGTCCCCCCGGCTGCTCTGCCCCTCTGGGAATTGTGGATGCTTGGGTGGCACCCCCTGCTAGGCAGCTGTGCCCTTGTCCCCAGAGCTGGGAATGTGTCACCACCCCTGCTAGGCAGCTGTGCCCTTGTCCCCAGAGCTCTCAGGCCCTGCTGGATAACCCAAAACTCTTCCCAGACTCCAGATTTTCCTCTCCACCCTGGGGTCACATCCCTGGTGAGATGGGACCTCCATCAGCTCAGTTCTGCTCCTCACCTTCCCAACAAAACCCCATCAGGATTTTCCCAGAGCTGGGAATGTGTCACCACCCCTGCTAGGCAGCTGTCCCCTTGTCCCCAGAGCTCTCAAACCCTCCCAAAACTCTTCCCAGGCTCCAGATTTCCTCTCCACCCTGGGGACACAGCCCTTGGTGGCATCTCATGTCCCCAAGGTCCTCCAAGCTCAGCCCTGCTCCTCGTCTGACAAAATCCCCATCAGGATTTTTCCAGAGCTGGGAATTGTGTCACCCCTGCTAGGCAGCTGTCCCCTTGTCCCCAGAGCTGTCATGCCCCAAAGATGGACACCCCAAAACTCTTCCCAGGCTCCAGATTTCCTCTTCACCCTGGGGACACCCAGCTCCTGCTTGTGTCTCATCCCCTGGTGGCATCTCATGTCCCCAAGGTCCTCCAAGCTCAGCTCTGCTCCTCACCTGCCCAAAACCCCATCAGGATTTTCCCAGAGCTGGGAATGTGTCACCACCCCTGGCTGGGCAGCTGTCCCCTTGTCCCCAGAGCTCTCAAACCTTTCTGGATAACCCAAAGCTTGTCCCAAGCTCCAGATTTCCTCTCCACCCTGGGGTCACATCCCTGGTGAGATGGGACCTCCATCAGCTCAGTTCTGCTCCTCAACTCCCAAAAAAGCTCAGCAGAATTTTCCCAGAGCTGGAATTGTGTCACCACTCCCTGCCAGGCAGCTGTCCCCTTGTCCCCAGAGCTCTCAAACCCTGGTGGGTGCCCCAAAGCTCTTCCCAGCCTCCAGATTTCCTCTCCATGGTGGGGTCACATCCCCTGGTGAGATGGGACCTCCATCAGCTCAGTTCTGCTCCTCACTGCCCAAAAACCCCATCAGGATTTCCCCAGAGCTGGGAATTGTGGCACCCCATGTCCCCAGGCTCCTCCATCAGCTCAGTTCTGCTCCTCACCTCCCAAAAAACCCCATCAGGATTTTCCCAGAGCTGGAATTGTGTCACCACCCTGTGCTAGGCAGCTGTCCCCTTGTCCCCAGAGCTCTCAAACCCTTCTGGATGCCCCAAAGCTCTTCCCTCTCCACCCTGGGGACACCCAGCTCCTGCTTGTGTCACATCCCCTGGTGGCACCTCATGTCCCCAGGGTCCTCCAAGCTCAGCCCTGCTCCTCACCTGCCCAGAAACCCCAGCAGGATTTCCCCAGAGCTGCTGGAGGAGCACAGGGAGGTTTTCCAGCCCGTTCAAGTGCCCCTCCAGCCACCTTTTGGAATTAAGAAATAAAAAGCAAATCCATCCTAGTAATAGAAGATTGATTAGATGCCATAGGTGCTGGGTGCTTTTCTAGTTTGTGGTGGTTTTTCTTAATTCCCTTAAACCAAAATTGATTTATATGCTGTAGTTCATGTATTTTATAATTTTTTTTTTCCCTGCAGTGAGAATTACTGCCACAGCTTTTTTTGCTCAGGATAATATTTTTGTATTTGCCCCCTGGACAGATGAATCACATCCAGGGCTGGAGAAGCATTCCATGATCTCCCTGAGGTGATTTTCCCTCTTCATGGACAAGCTGAGGGGTTCAGTCCATGCAGTGCAGGGGGAGAAATGGGAATGAGAGCCCTCAAATGCTGAAAACCAAGACCCAGCAGCTCCTTTTCATGGTTTGCTCTATCCAAGCAGCTTTGGAATGGCTTCCCCCCACCTTTTCCTGCTTGCAGCACCTTGCTGAGGGAGGTCCCACCTCAAAACTCCTTCCTGGCTCATCCCTTTGCAAAGACCCCTGGCTTTTTAACCCAACACCTCACCCAAAGCTCCTGGGGCTGAATGTTGGTCACTGCAGAGCACTTGAAGTGTCACTTTATGATGATTTTTAATTTTTTTTACCCCCTATAAGGACCAGAGGGGGAAGGGGCTGGCGTGGTAAGGCAGGATGTGACAAAAAGGATGTGAGAAAAGGGATGGAATTGCTGGGAAAAGCACTGAGGGCTTTGAGGATGCGTGTGAGAAGATAAAATCAGCCCCCTCCAGGTCTCACTGTTTTGCCCTTGCGCAGGTCCAGCAAAACCTTGCACCACCTCCTTTTTATGCTCCAAAACATGAAAATATTCTCCTCCTCCTCCTCCTCCTCCTCCTCAGCTTGGATGTTGAATCCCCCCAGCCCTGAGCCAGGCTGTGTGGTGCCAGCTGGACCCTCCTGAGGCCACCTCTGTCCCCCCTGTGCCTCCTTGCCCTCCCCAGGGGCCTCCCAGCCCAAATTCCCACAGGAATGGAGCTGCTCCCTGCCTGCCCCAGCCCTGGAGACACCAGGACCCCCCTGGGACCCCCATTTTCCCCCAGGATGGAGCTCAGGGGCTTCTGGAACCCTCACCCTGTGCTTCCCTGGGGGTTCCAGCCAGGCCTTGGGGTGTGCAGGAACTGTTTGGATCCAGTCTTGGTCAGCAAAGCCCCAGGAATGATGATGGTGGTGATGATGATGATGATGATGATGATGATGATGATGATGGTGATGATGATGGTGATGATGGTGATTCTTCCTCAGACAGGACAGGGCTCTGCTGGTGATGTAAATGCAGAAATAAAGGAGAAAGCTCCATGTCTGACCAAACCCAACGGGCTCTGCTCTGTCTTTGGTGTTTCTGTGCTCTCACTGAGGCTGAGCCTCTCCCAAATTATCCTCGATTATCCTTGAGATCCTTGAATATCCAAATTATCCTTGAGCAGCAGGCTTGGAGAAGACATTTTCACAGCTCTCTGAGGCTGTTTCGCTGCTTTTTTGGATAATTGAATTATTTGAATATTGGAATTTGAATATTGGAATTTCCTTTGGAAATTCCTTTGGAATTTCGTTTTTTGAATATTGGAACTTCCTTTGGTCAGAGGAAATTCCCACATCCTTGAGACTCTCCTTGAGAGTCAAAAGGGGATGAACATTTCCAGTTTTGCTGCTTTTTGGGTATTTAAGGTCAGAGGAAATTCCCACATCCTTGAGGGCCAAACACTGATGTACATTTCCAATACCACACCCCAAAAATACCCCTTAGATCAGTTCCCAAGCACTGGTGCCACAAAAGTCCTTCCCTACAAGGGCATTTCTGAAAAACCCCTCAGCCTGTGCCAGACTTGAACCTCCCCAGGTCCCTCTGGAGGTAAATGCTTGTTCCTGTACTTATTGGCCAAAATGTGATTATTTTGGCCCAGCCTGGGCCTGGATCTCCCCAGGAGGTTGGTTCTGGGACCCTCCACCCTCTTGAGCCCTTCTGGGGACCTCTGGTTGTGCTCAGCTCAAAGCTCTTGAGTCCATCCCAGCTTCTCCTTCCCCTGAGGGAGAGATAAAACCCCTGTGGGGTGCTGAAAATGCAGATTCAAGGCCAAAAGCAAGGAGGTGTAGCCCTGATAGCTGCTTAAAGGAGCAATTGTACATCCCTCTGCGTGGACAAGAGTTTTTCACAGATTTCCAGAGGATTCCTGGCATATTTCTACTCCAAACATTAAATACCAGCTATTTTTCCCCAGCCATCAGCACCACTCATCCTGAAGAGCCAGAATCCCACCAATCCACTGGAGGAGCTGGCAAATCCTTTTTGTTTACCCCACAAGGGAGCCAGCAGAGGAGAGAGCTCAGCTCCTTGCCATCAATTCCACTCATTGCCTCCGTTACTGTTATTACTGTGATTAAAAAGCAATCAAAGAGAAATCTTCTGCCTGTCCTGGAACTGCTGCACAACGCCTCAGTTCCACCACTGGAGCAGGAGAAGGGAGAATTTCCAGCACCCCCTGAGCTCCTGGGAATGAGGATGGAGCTCCTGGCCTGAGCAGGGAGCAGGGCTGCAATGGAGGAATGAACATTTTTAATGCAGGGGGTTGGATTAAATGAGCTTTCTTTGGGGTCTCTTCTCGCCCAGATTACTCCATGATCCCCTGAGGAATGGGGGTGATGGGTTCTGGGTTTCCCTGGCCCACCCAGGGGGGTGCAGGGGACACTGGGACACCCAAAGGGGCTGTGAGAGCAGGGCTCAGTGACACACACAGGGAGACTTGGGGTGACACCAGCAGCTGTGACAGCCCTCTGGGGGCCTGGATCAGGGAATCACAGCCTGGCTTGAGCTGGAATGGACCTTAAAGGTCACCCTGGGGACAGGAGGTGGCTCTGAGGCTGCTCCTGGGGCAGGAGGTGGCTCCATGGACAATTCCAGGGTGGATCCCAGGGGCAGGTGGCAGCTCTGGGGTCATTCCTGGGTCCAGTCCAGAGGAGGAGGTGGCTCCATGGACAGTCCCAGGATGGACCCTGGGGACAGGAGGTGGCTCAGGGTTATGAGTCAGTCCCAGGGACAGGAGGTGGCTCAGATGGGTCAGTCCTGGGGACAGGAGACGGCTCAGGGATGGTCCCTGAGTCAATCCTGGGGACAGGAGGGTCCCAGGGCTGATCCCAGGGTGGATCCAGGGGCAGGAGCCGGCTTGGCACCAGTGGCAGGGACAGTCCTGGGGCTGTGCTGGGTCCCTGGACAATGACAGGGACAGTCCTGGGGCTGTGCTGGGTCCCTGGACAATGCAGGGACAGTCCTGGGGCTATGCTGGCTCTCTGGACAATGCAGGGACAGTCCTGGGGCTGTGCTGGGTCCCTGGGCAATGACAGGGACAGTCCCAGGGGCTGTCCTGGGTCCCTGGACAATGCAGGGACAGTCCTGGGGCTGTGCTGGGTCCCTGGACAATGCAGGGACAGTCCCGAGGCTGTGCTGGGTCCCTGGGCAATGCAGGGACAATCCTGGGTCCCTGGACAATGCAGGGACAGTCCTGGGTCCCTGGACAATGCAGGGACAGTCCCGAGGCTGTGCTGGGTCCCTGGACAATGCAGGGACAGTCCTGGGGCTGTGCTGGGTCCCTGGACAATGCAGGGACAGTCCTGGGGCTGTGCTGGGTCCCTGGACAATGACAGGGACAATCCTGGGGCTGTGCTGGGTCCCTGGACAATGCAGGGACAGTCCTGGGTCCCTGGACAATGCAGGGGCAGTCCTGAGGGATGTGCTGGGTCCCTGGACAATGCAGGGACAGTCCCAGGGGCTGTGCTGGGTCCCTGGACAATGCAGGGACAGTCCCGGGTCCCTGGACAATGCAGGGACAGTCCTGGCTCCCTGGACAATGCAGGGACAGTCCCGGGTCCCTGGACAATGACAGGGACAGTCCTGGGGGCTGTGCTGGGTCCCTGGACAATGCAGGGACAATCCTGGGTCCCTGGACAATGACAGGGACAGTCCTGGGGGCTGTGCTGGGTCCCTGGACAATGGCAGGGACAGTCCTGGGTCCCTGGACAATGCAGGGACAGTCCCGGGGCTGTGCTGGGTCCCTGGACAATGCAGGGACAGTCCCAGGGGCTGTGCTGGGTCCCTGGACAATGGCAGGGACAGTCCTGGGTCCCTGGACAATGCAGGGACAGTCCCGGGGCTGTGCTGGGTCCCTGGACAATGCAGGGACAATCCTGGGTCCCTGGACAATGCAGGGACAGTCCCGGGTCCCTGGACAATGCAGGGACAGTCCTGGGGCTGTGCTGGGTCCCTGGACAATGCAGGGACAGTCCCGGGGACAGGAGCTGGCACTGCCCCAGGTCGCTGCTGCCGGCAGGTGTCAGCGCTCCGCCGCGCTGGATGCAGAATCCCGGCTGCTCGCCCCGCATCCTTCGCTTTTCACCCCAAAACCAACGACCCCCGGCTCCATCCTGCTCCCGTGTCCAGGCTCCCTGATGGGGACAATGCCAAGGAAATTGTCACTGGCCGGGCACAGACCCTCTGCTCGGGGTGAATTCCCTGCAATATCCAGCTGAGGATCAAGGCAGCCAATTCCAAAGCATTTTTCTCTCCTAATCCATTCAGCTCACTCAACCACTTGACTTCAGTCACCAGAGCAACGCAGGCCACTGTTTTATCTCTGTACATATTAACTATAAAGTTTTAAAATGAACAATCCTTCAGAGGCATAAACAAGAATTACAAAATCTAATTGCCTGCAAACCTTTAAATTCTCGCAATATTTTATAATGCCATAAATTTGCCACTCTCTTGCACAAAGATAACACGGAGATAAAGTGTTTGAATTTGCTAATTAGCAAATATAAAACGCAGGGACGAGGTCTTAATGAAACTATTGGGATGTTCAATCAAAGGCTATGATAGCTCCTGAATTTTCATTGCCAGGACTCACATCTTTGGGCTTTTAGCTCTTCAGGCTACAGACCTGGATGGAGCTTCCTACAGGTTAATATTTCCTTTAACCTGGAAAAAAACAGCCCAGCATTTAAGCCAGCTAAAGCACGCATGGGTAGTTATGGTAATTAATTTGCACATTTTAGTGCTTTTAAACGAATAATCTTACACTCTGCCTTCAGCCACGTATCTAGACCTGGAGCAGTAAAGCTTCTTATATATGAGAGCAATGAAGGATGAATATTTTGTCCTTTCTGTTTGTTATTACCGGGTCTTCAGTGTTTTGTAAATAAGAGTTTTAATGTTGTTGTGACTGGGAGTTTTCAATGCCTTCCCCCTGAGAAGCCAGGCAGTGTCAGGACACAGGTGGACCAAGAGGAGCAGCTCCCCTGGCACTGCTGATCCTCAACCCCTGCTCTGGGATGCGTTTTGGGGAGGGTTTACAGAAAATTCTGTCAAACTCTGCCTCAGAGTGTTTGTTTACCCTGATAGGACCCGATCCCAGTCAGTCTTTCCATGGCTGGCACCCCAAACCTGGCTCAGTCTGGCTTTGATGAGCTCCAGAAGAACCTGACAAGGCCTGGATGCCCCCAAATCCTGCTGAAGCTGGGCCCAATGGGCCAACACATCCCAAGGCTTGCTTGGGTTGGCTGTGCTGCCATCGAGAGCTGCTCATCACCTCCTGCACCAGCTCAGCATCAGCTCAGGGAGGTTTTATTCAATCTTTGAGGGCCAGAGTTGGTTGCAGGTTGCATCTGGCTGGCTCTGCAGGTATTGTATTTGTGGGGTGCCCCATGGTAGGAAGGAACGATGGCTCTGACTCCATGTCCTCAGAAGGTTAATTTATTATTTTATGACACTATATTATATTAAAGAATGCTAAACTACATTATACTAAAGAATACAGAAAGGATACAGACAGAAGGCTAAAAAGATAATAATGAAAACTCCTGACTCCTTCCAGAGTCATGATGGGCCCTGATTGGCCAGTGAGTCAAAACAACTCACACCGGAAATCCAATTAAACAATCACCGGCTAATTTATTATTTTATGATGCTATATTATATTAAATGATAGTAAACTATACTAAAGAGTACAGAATAAATATTGAATGCTAAAAAAAATAATGAAAACTCGTGACTCTTTCCAGAGTGCCAACACAGCTTGGCACTGATTGGTCAAAGAGTGAAAACAACTCACAGCAGAGTCCAATGAAACAATCACTGGCTAATTTATTATTTTATGATGCTATATTATATTAAAGGATAGTAAACTATACTAAAGAATACAGAAAGGATACTTAATGGTAAAAAGGTAATAATGAAAACTCTTGACTCTTTCCAGAGTCCCAACACAGCTTGGCACTGATTGGCCAATGAGTCAAAACAATTCACACAAAACCAATGAAACAATCACCTGTGGGTGAGCAATCTCCAAACACATTCCACACGAGCAAAACACAGGAGAAGCAAATCAGATAATTATTGTTTTGGTTTTTTTTTGTTTGTTTTTGTTTTTTTGTTTTTTTTTCTGAGGCTTCTCAGCTTCCCAGAAGAAAACCCTTGGCAGAAGTGATTTTTCAGAACACGTGAATGCCACGTGCAGGGTCACTCCCAGAGGTGTTTTTGTGTGGGATCCTTGGCCCCAGACCCCAGCAGGAGCTCTGGCACTCTGCACCCAGCCCTGCCTCTCCCTGCTCCAGCAGCCTGACCAACCCCATCACCTTTTCCCTGCCTGTGGCCCCTGTCAGGAGCAGGAAATCTCCTCAACAGGGGCACCTTGAAGGGCCACAGCCTGCCCGTGGTGCTCTTTAGGCAAGAATTTCTTCCCATCTCCTCCTCCTGCTCAGCTCCTCCAGGGGACGACAGCTCCACAGCCCTGCTCTCCCTGCTGCTTGTGGATTCTGTGAGTGCTTTGCCATTGCAAATCCTGCAGGATTTAATATCCACTCTGTAATCTACTGGCACCAACAGGCATTATCTAACTAAACCTTAAATTGAAAATGCTCCTGTGCTCATTCTCCCCCAGCCACGCTGAGCAGGACGGGCTCGCTGAGCCTCACTCTAATTAAAATCCAGCAGCTCTGCCCAGTGTGGCACTCAGCTGGCTGCTGCCACCAGTGTCACAGGAGTGTCAGGAGCTGTGTGGGGCAGGGAAAGCAGTGCCAGACCTCCAGACTGACCCTGCCTTACCAGACCTGCCCCTGTCCCATCTCCCACACAGCACAGGCTGAATTCTGGGCTTTCTTTTCCTCTGCTCAATCGATTTTGGGGCCATAGTTTGTCACTGAGGGTGTCCAGCTCCTTGTCCCAAGCCATCACCAGGCTTTAGTGATTCTATTTGAGCCATAGTTTGTCACTGAGGGTGTCCAGCTCCTTGTCCCAAGCCATCACCAGGCTTTAGTGATCAGGGCCATTCTGTTTGGGTCAGTTTGTCACTGAGGGTGTCCAGCTGCTTGTCCCAAGTCATCACCAGGCTTTAGTGATTCTGTTTGGGTCAGTTTGTCACTGAGGGTGTCCAGCTCCTTGTCCCAAGCCATAACCAGGCTTTAGTGATCAGCAAGGAAATTTTTCAGAGTCCTGTTTGGTTCCATGAGCAGCGTCCTCAGAAGCTCCCTCCAGCCAGGCCTCAGGTGCCAACAACCTGGCTGGGCTAGAAGAACTCCCAGCTGGGCTGACAGGGGTGAGCAATATTTAGGATTTTTAGTTTTATAAGGGGGAAGAAAAAGGTTTCAGTCCCAGGAAGGCCTGTTGTGTGTATCAGGTGGATCGATCTCCACTGACACCCTGCAAAAGGAAAAGGGGAAAATTCTGGGGGGTGAAAATCAATCAGGAGGGGCAAGAGCAGAGCCAGGGGGGAGGCAGAGCAAATCCAGCTGTTTGAGGAGCACATCTGGCAGGAGCAGCTGCTCCTGAACACCCCAGATGTGGGGGAGATGCCTCTGGGGAGGGTCCCATCAGTGAGCACTTGGCTCATGGCCCTAATTAATGCCACTTTTAGCGCTTTTAAATCCCCTTAACCACACACCTGAGGTGGCTGCCCCTTAGCAGAATCAGCATCTCCATTGCATTGATTTCCCAGCAACTCTGAGCCCCCATTTTACTACCAAACACAGAGAAGGTGGGAATTGGGAATTTTTTCCTCATTTCCCCCTGTTTCCCCGGCAGGTGGAAGGAGGATAACATCTGCTTCAGCAGGGTGTACAAAATCCCTCTGCCATTCTTACCCTGAGCCTTTATCAGCTTCTCTGCCACCTTCTGAAATTCCCTTTTTTGCCCACAGCAGGGTGAAGAGCCACCAGTGGGGCTGAGATTTGTGCTGCTGGCACAGAGACCCCACCCTGGCATTTGGCTGTTCCAGAAATAAACTTCAGCTCAGGATTTCTCTGCTCTTGGTGGATGCCTCAGGAAAGCAGCCAAGGAAGAGCCCTGATGTGCTGTGGACTGGCCCAAGGGGAGCTGGTAGCTAAAGGCAGCTAAAAGCCAGAGAAATTCTGGCTGCTGAGCCCTGCCCCGTTTGTTTTGTGGAATTTGGAACCCAAATCACTTTGATTTTTGAGCTCAGAGCTGCTCCAGGGATGTGCATTGGCTCAGTTTCCACCTTGGAGTCACCACTGGCACGTGAAGTTTGGGCTGCACTGACCCAGAGCTGGAATTTGGTGAAATCTGCCAAAAGAATCACTCAGAAAACTCCCAGCACTGGGGGGATTGTGGTGGGCAGAGAAATCCCCTCTGCTCCTGCTTTTCCTGCCAATTTAAAGTTCACTTTCTGCCCCCAAAGCCTCTCTGAATTATTATTCTCCCTGACCAGGGAGGGCTGGGATGATCCTTGCTCAATCTTTGCTACCTTTCCTCTGTGCTGGGAATTCTCTTCCCAATTATCCACCTTGTCCCCATAAACTGGGATCTTGCTGACCCCTAAACAAGGGGAAAAAAATGTTCCATAATATAGGAATCCTTGTGCGTTTTGGGATTTTCAGGGCTTCAAGGAACACACAGCAGTGAAATCCTGACCTCCTCTCCCACCAAGGGGGACTGCAAAGGAGACAGCAGCATTAATTATTGATCCCAAATGGAATTAATAAAGAAAGAACATTTCCTACAGCTGATAAAATGCTCTGTGCCAGATCCTTATCCCCGGGTCAGCGGCAGGAATGAGACAACAGTGACAAACAAGATGTGAGTCCTTATTTTTCCCAAAGGAGAAAAAAAATCCAGGAGCTGCTGAGGACACAGAGTGAGTTTCAAAGTTTGGCATCAGGAGAGGCTCTGCAGGCCCTGCTACTGCTGGGACAACCATGCCCAAATCCTATGGAAATTTGGGATTTTGGGGTTTTGCTTTGCTGAGCTCCCAGGAGGAGCTGCCTCTCCCCTTGCTGTGGAGTTTGAGCAGCAAAAAACCTCTTGGAGTTATCACAATTCAAGGCTTCTCTGACTTTCTCCCTGTTGAGGTTCAGATGGTTCCTCATGTCCAGAATGATGGAATTTGGCTTGGATGCAGGAGCCCCTCCAAATGCTCCCCTCACTCTGGGCATCTCTGAAAATGACACAATTTCCCCCCTTCATTCCTGATGTGCACTCACGTAAATACTGCATAAATCTGCATCAATTAACGCCCCCAATATTAGGAAAGCTCTAATCAGCAGAAAGAAAACAGATTAAAGATAAAGGACTTGCAGCAAATCTGTGCAGGGTCCTGGGATTTTGTCACACCTGATGGAAGAACACAAAAGCCCAGGTAGAAACTGAATTTTAATTCAGTTTATGCCTCAGACCTACTTGCATTTATCTGCACCCCCGAACTCACCTGCATCAGGAATTATTGGCAAAGGGAGGGAGATTTTTTGTTGTTGATTGTGGTTCCATAAATAATCAGGGGTAGTGCTGAGATGCAGAAGAAATCCACCCAAATTATGCTAACGAGCAGGATTTGGGGAAAATTTAACCCAAATTATGACTGAGAGTCACAATCAGCAAAAAAATGCTGGATTTAAAAAATAAAACCTGGATTCTGTCATCACAAATCCCCTAAAAATAGAGAGAAGTTGAAGGTTCAAAGGTTGAGTGTTGGAAATTAAGGCAGGGCACTTTTCCTCTCTAAATATTCTGAATTTGCATTGCCACCAGCAGCATCAGAGCAGTAAAATGTGATTTTTAAACAGCAAAATGTGATTTTAAAACAGTAAAATGTGATTTTAAACAGGCCCATTGGGAGGAGGGAATTCAGGACTGGATAAAGGTTTGGATTTGTGATTTATAACAACGATGGCACAGCCAGGAGCAGCAGCAGCAGCAGCTCCTTGTTTGGGCTTTTCCCCTTTAGTCTGGAGCTCCAAAATCAGCTCAGTCCCACCCCAACCCTCCCAAACCAGTTTCTCCCAGTTTGTCCCCAGCAAACACCAGTGCCCAAACCCAGAAATCCGAGTGGGTTTCCAAACAATTCCCCTGCTGACAAATCTGGGATTTTAGGGCCATTTTAAGGCCATTTTAAGGCCATTTTAAGGCCATTTTCCTGTCACTCCTGCTGCCAGGGCTCCTCTGCCCTCTCAGCCCCATCTCAGGAATTTCATGGATCCGGGACATGGGGAGGGAGAGGAGCTGGAAATTCTCAGCAGGAGAAGCAGGAGCAGAGGGGATTTCTCTGCCCACCACAATCCCCCCAGTGCTGGGAGTTTTCTGAGCCATTCTTTTGGCAGATTTCACCAAATCCCAGCTCTGGGTCAGTGCAGCCCAAACTTCACGTGCCAGTGGTGACTCCAAGGTGGAAACTGAGCCAATGCAATCCCTGGAGCAGCTCTGAGCTCAAAAATCAAAGTGATTTGGGTTCCAAATTCCACAAAACAAACGGGGCAGGGCCCAGGAGCCAGAATTTCAGCTGGAAATTCTCAGTGTTCCACAGCACCCCCAAGGAAAATATTCCACTCCTCCAGTCCTCCAACGGGGATCCTGTGCCGGCTCCCAACTTTCTGAACCCCATTTTCAGGTCATTCCAAATCTCATTTCCAATTAATTCCAAACTGGCCCAGTTATTCCTGCTCCCAGCCCATCAAATGTCCCCAAAACCTGCCCACCCTACCTGTCCTTACTTCACTTTTCTTCTGGAGCTGCTCTTCCCTCCCTTCTCCAGCACATGGAGAGCACCACTGGAGGGCCCACAAGTTGTTTGAAGGAGCCTATCCTGTATTTGCCACCCCCTGGAGTTAAAATATAATGAGCTCTATAAATAATAAATAAATCAGCAATCCTTTTTCATGTCTTTGGAAAGGCTATTCTCTAAGGCTACGCAGCTTTTAGAATTTTTAATGGCACCGCAAGGCTGGGGGAGCCAGAGAGTTTTTCTTTTTGATTTTTCAAGATAAACACATGATTCGTGGAGGTGAAGCTTTAAGAAAAGCCCCCCCAAAAAAAGAAAAAAAAAAAAAGAAAAAAGTCAAGGAAATCTGATGAAATCATCTTTTTTCAGTTCAGTGGAAAGACTGGGGAAAAGTGGACTAAGTTTTGCCTGGAACCTCCTAAGAGAAAACATTTCCTCCCACCAGACAAACAGATCAAGCTTTTTTAATGCATCTACACATGGTATTTTGAACAACTCCTCTACATGAACACAGTGCTTGAAAGGATGAGCTCAGTGTCTGACACATCCCCAAAAAGGGAGACACTAAAAGGGGAAGAGGAGACTGAGCTGTGCTTATTTATTTGGCATTTTTTGTTGGTGTTGTGACAACAGTTCAGATTGTCTTTAGGGTATTAAGAGAAACCACCCAAATTTGGGGGATTTCTATTATTAATACCCTAATGTCCTATATTACCTTATCCTTAACACCCTAAATATCATATATTAGGGAAATTCAACCCAAACATCCTTGGTGACAACGACCACAGCTGAGTTGAGGGAGAGCAAAAAAAAGGAAAAAAATCCAATATCATCCCCCTAGGTCCTGTCTCAGCAAAGCCTTCCCTGCCTGTTTCCTTCCAAATGAGGCATTTTCCAGCCCTGAGGAGAGAATTCCCTGTGGAATGGGAGCGCCAGGATGAGAATGTGCTGGAATTTACACCCAGCAGGGCTGCAGGAAAGGGGGCAAAGGGATGGGAACCAAAATAACTCACGCAGACCTCGATATTTCCACTCCCTCTGCTTCCATCTCTGCCCCAGAGAAAATCCCAAACTCAAAACCTGGGGGGGTTTGTGATGGAAAACATCCCCAAATTCCTCAGCTACCCCTGGTCCAGCAGGGTTTCATTTTGCTTCTTGTTTTTTATTTATTTTTATTTTATTTTTTATTTTTTTATTCTTGTTTTCCCAAGAATCAGAGCAAACCCTCCAGAGCAATATCAAAATAATCCATGTGAATGAACACCCACGGGAGGATGGCAGCGTGGCCAAAGGGAGCCAGGGATGGAACAAAAGCAAGGGCAGGGGATTATTTTGGGATTTGTTTTGTTCTTCTGTCATTCCCTATCCATTTCCCCCCACGGAAAATAGAAGTGGAACAGAATTCTTGGGCATTGCCAAGGAAAAACAGATTTTAGCTGAGCCTAAAATATCCTGGGTAAAATCTCTTTTCTCGAGGCAGTGGGAAATACATCCCAAAGTTATGACCCCAGGAAGGGGCGCTCAAGTTTCCTGTCAGTCAAGAGTTTGGCTGCTTAATTACCTGTCTAATTACCTGTCTAATGACTTGGACATTGCCTGTCTAATTAGCTGTACCACTGTGGCAAGAGAGCAGCTGCTGGGCTGGGTGTGTGGGCAGCAATTTTGGGGTCCCAGGAAAAGCCTTTCCAGGTGGGAATCCCAGAGCAGAGGCTTCACCTGCATCTCCTTGCACCTGAGGAGCCTCAAAACCACCACAGGACAGGCAGAGCACCTGAGATCTCCAAAACACTTCCCACAAAACCCTAATTAAGGCAGGGTTTTTTTTTTTTTTCAGTGCTTTCTCATACCTGGATGAGAAGCCGAATATTTCTGAGTCTATATTTGTGGCATGAGTCATTTCCTGCCAATTTGGGAAAACCTGGGGCCTGCTTTGAAGGGGGGGAGGTTTGTTTCTGCAGAGCTGGGAGCTGGCAGGGGGGGATTTGTCTCAAATCGAGCTGTGTCTGCATTTTGGGTTGCCAGGCAGGTTCTCCCACAGTGATCGCAGCTCAGGGCTGCAGAGCTGAGCAAACTTTGGGGGAAAATCCCCATTTTTTGGGGTCAGCGTCTCCCACTCTGCACCAGCAGCTCCCTTGTCTCGCTTTCAATCTCCCATAATTGTTCTAAAAGCTCTGAGATGGTCCCCAGAGGCCGGATGAGAAAACAGGAATTGAAGGAAGGTTAAAATGCTGATTTAGAGCTGCTAATGCCCCTCAGGAGTTCCACAAACATCCACTTGGAGCAGGGCCCATCTGGATAAGAGCAAGAATCGCTCAGGAACAAACCCTGAATGTCAATGAACACACCAGATTCCCTCTAGAACTTGGGTTTTCTTTATTTTCACCCATTCCCTGCCCTGGAGACCACTTCAGATCTCCAGCAGTGCTCACAGGGCTTCAGGCAGGTGAGAGGAACCCTGGATTTGGGATTTTACCTGGATTTTATTTATTTGGGATTTTATGAGCCACTGATGGTGTGGGAGAGCTCTGGGTGCAATTCCTGACTTCCCTGAACCCGTGAAGGATGAAGGGAGGAATTCAGGGCCATCTTAAACCTGTTGAGGTTAAGATGCTTCCTCACGTCCAGAATTATGGAATTGAGCTTCATAACCCATTTTTAGGAAGGCTTGGACCAAAACCATGCAGAAGCAGGGAGAGCTCATCAGGAGGATGGGAGAATTTGGATTTCACCTTAAAAAGCACCAGAAATGCAGGGCAGGGTTCGCAGGGACTGATTTATCCTGGCTGGGCCGTGCTCCCCAGCCCTGCACTCACTGTTTCTGTTTCCCTTTCAAGGCAGGCAGGGCTGGGAGCTGAAGAAAGCCTCGGATGCCTTGGCAACGTCTTTTATCTCCCCTTTCATCCCTCCCCGGCCTGTGGCAGCATCAATGCCCACTTTGATCTCAGCATTTCTCACCTCTCCCCATTGCGTGCCCTCTCCTCTGCAGGAACACGATGATTTCCCACCAATTCCACCTCCCCACATCCTCCTGGATTTCCCCTTCTCTCCTTGGCCCGCCAGGCTCACCCTCCCCAGTGCCCACAGAACATTTTTCTGTATTCTTGTATCGACCTTGGGGATCCTCAGCCTCCAAAATCTGGCTTTACACAGCCTTGAGTTTAATCCAGAGAAATTCTGCACCCCCTAACAAATCAGCTGCCCATTACTGCAAGAGCATCACAACACTCCCAGCACCAGCAGCAAGTGTTGAAGGCTAAAAATGTCTTTTTTTTTCTAGGAAAGCAGGACCAGGAGGGGAGATTTCCTGGGAGGAATCTTTTTTTTTTTATTTTTTTTTTCCTCTGATAAAAAAGAGCTGGTGGCCTAAGCCTGTCCTCCCTGGAAAGGTCAGGCTGCTTTCCAAAAAGGGACTTTTAGGTACTGAAAGGAGTGAGAGGAACTGGCAGCTCTGTGTTCTCAGGCTGAGCTGTGGGAGGTTCTTGGCCTCACCTCCAGCTCTCTCAGAGTTGTTCTCCTCATCAGTGAGAGGAATGGTGGATTTGTCTTTCCAAACAAGCCCTGGGGCTGCTGGTGGATAAAACCAGCGCTGGGAGAGAGGAAAGAAACAATGGGAAGGATTCCACTGATTGGTGAATGGAAAAAGAGGTTTGATTTTACAAATAAACTGTAGGTTTGTAATGATAAATGAAATTGGATATTGAGAGATGAAAGAAACAATGAGGAAGAAAAACCCCCAAATTCCATAAGAATTAAAAATTAAAAGGGAGGGTTTATATTAGAGGGGAATCTTTGGTATCAGGTGTGGTGGGGAGTCTGAACCTCTCAAGTACCTCAGCCAATGGGGAAAACCCTCTGAATTCCATAAGAATTCAAACTTAAAAGACAGGGTTGTACATTAGAGGGAAATCTTTGAGAAATCTCTGGGATCAGGTGTTCTGGGGAGTCTGAACCTCTCAAGTACCTCAGAAATGGGGAAAGAGAGAAGGGAATTGTGGCTGGAAATTGGGATAAAAAGGAGGCTGCATCCTCCAAAAATCTGAGAGACCCCAGGGGATGCCCCATGGCCTCTGCCTTGACTGGAATAAAGCCAAAGGACTCCTCTGTCTCCTGTTTGGACATAAACCTCTGGTATTTGTGGATTAATTTTCCTAACATCAGTTAAGGATGTTCTCAATATCTAAATTAAGTTCTGTCTCAATCCCACCTGGACACAAGGATTTGAGGGCATTTTCTTGAAATATTTCCCTTTTCTTGCCCCCTTCACAAGTGCCAATCCCAGTGAAATACTGAAATATTTCCCTTTTTTTTTTGCCCCTTCACAAGTGCCAATCCCAGTGAAATATTTCCCTTTTCTCCCCCCTTTTCCACAAGTGCCAATCCCAGTGAAATATTGAAATATTTCCCTTTTCTTCCCCCCCTTCTCCACATTGAGAGCTCAGCTGGGTGCACAGGGAGCTGATTAATGCAATCAGCTGGTGTGTAATTAGTGCCCAAAGTGGCTGCTGCTGGCCCCTGGGATCCAATAACCACCCATGGATCAAATCCAGGATTTTCCCACCCTCTATTTATAGTTAAGAGCCACGAATGATCCTCCAAGCTCAGTTTTGCTGCTCTCTGAGGCCTTTTGAGGGCACACCAAGAGCTCATTGCTCCCTGTCCTGTTTGGGTCACAAAGGCCACACAAAAATGGAGCAACTGTTCCTCAAACCCACCCTGCAATTCCTACTCCTTTCATTTATTCCCATTATTTTTTTCATTTATTCCCATTAATTTTTTCATTTATTCCCATTATTTTTTTCATTTATTCCCATTAATTTATTCCCATTATTTTCATTTCTTCCCATTATTTTTTTTTTTCATTTATTCACTTGGCTTTATTTTTCTTTTTCGTGGTGTGGACAAGAGTTTCATTTGCTGGTGCCATGGGAATCAATACATAATGATAAATTCTCTGTGGCTCAGCAGCTGATTCCCAATCTTTTATCTGAATTACTGCATTGATCCTCGGGAAAAAAAAAATGAATTGCAAATAAAAATACAAGACAATTAAATGCTGGGCAATTAGCACTAAGCCTCAAGGTAAAAATGACTTAAATATAAAAGGGAGAGCTCAATATCTGCTTTTATTCCTATATTTTTTGGAGGATATCAGCCCTGATGTTGGGGAGAAGAAACAGACTCCTGCCTTGGAGAGAGAAGCTCAGGAAAGGTGCCCTGAAGTCTCATTTTTATTCCAGAGGGACTTTTCCTTGTCCACAGCAGATTTTTGATGTAAGGGAATGACCTGGAATCATTTCTGGCCTGGCCAAAGTGGCACTGACAGCCTCAAACTGCAGCCCTGGGTTGTGGCACCCATCAGTGGCAATGTGGTGACAGAAACAGAGGGAAAAACGTCCTCAACTCTGCTCTGGAATGAAAAGATCCAGCCTTACAGGAAAAGGAAAATAAAAAATTAAAGACCATTTAAAACCATTAAAGACCATCTAAAACCATTAAAGACCATTTAAAGCATTTTTACCTTTTTCAAGTTGAGGAGCAGCAGGAGCCAGGCTCAGTTTGGGGTATCAGGTGAGCCTTCCCCAACACATCCCCTACAAAAATTATTTCATAATAATTATTTTTTTTTATTTCATAAAGTCTCAGAATGGTTTGAGGTGAGAGAAACCTTAAAGTTCATCCAGTTCCAACCCTTCCACCACCCCAGGCTGATCCAACCTGGCCTTGGACACTTCCAGGGATGGAGCAGCCACAGCTTCTCTGGGCACCCTGTGCCAATCCCACCCCACTCTTACACTGAAATATTTCTTCCCAATGTCCCACCTAAATATTTCCGTATATTTCACTCAATATACTGAAATATTTCTTCCCAGTGTCCCACCTAAATATTTCAGTATATTTCACTCAATACACTGAAATATTTCTTCCCAATGTCCCACCTAAATCTAATTTCTCCAGTGCTATTTATTAGCAGAACAGGCTCCTTTTATGCTGGAAATTTGTGTTCACATGGGGAGATAAATGCTGCTGAAAAGCCTCTGTGATCTCAACCAGAATTAAGCACAATTGGGATAAGTAACAAACAAATGTAGGCAATGAAAGAAAATGGATGAAAGCTCTCGAGATAAGAAGTGTCCAGAGGCTCTTCATGTTGGTTTGGGTTTTTTTGTAAAGAATCAAAGTAAATTGATTGCTTTAAAAAAAGTGTCTTTGACACCGTTTTAAGCAGAAAACCAAATCTGAGCTTGATAATCACAAAAGTTTCTACAGGAAATGATTTATGCTCATCCAATCAGAGATTTAAAACACGCCACAAACAAGAATCAAAGCTGCTCCAAATACTCTTCCCAGACACCCAGAAGTGACAAGCTTAAGGCCAAGATTTATCAGGAGAAACTCTTTTTTGGAATCTGTTGTTGCCAACACACACACGTCTGAGAAAGTTGCAATCACAGAGTATTCACAGAAAGCAAAGTGTGTGAAACTGCCACTAAAAAATTCATTTCCAATCAAATGAATGAGCAGCTGAATGGGGCCTGTTTTCCATTTGAAAATGTCATTCATCCCCAAGCAAATTATGTTGTGAAATTGTGCTAATTTTGACCAGAGGGGGATAAAAGAATATTGACAATGATGAGGTGTTCTGCTTTGGCAGCTCTGGAATAATTTCTCTGCTGCGGCTCTGGGAGGTGATTTAAATTGCAATTTATCATCTGAGAGGTTACAAACACCAACACTGAAGCAAACCTGTTCCCTTTTGAAAGCTGACCAATTTTTACCTAAAAACAGTCGAGGGTTTGTTGGTTTGTTTTTTTTTTTTTTTTTATCTGCTCCTGTTAAATCAGTGCTTATAAAAACCTCCTCGTGTCTGAGCTGAATGTATGCATGAACCCATCTGCTGGCTCCTTTTTTAGCTGCAAGGGGCTGACATGGGCTGGGACCTGCAAAAAGTCATCTGCAGGATGAGCAGCACCTCACCAGAGCTGGCTGCAGGGGCAAATCCATCCTGGGAGAGGCTCTCAAAGGCATTTTGCTTCGAAAAATCCAAATATTTTGGGAACACGTCTCCCTTCCTCCACTTTGAAACATTGAGATGGAATTTGAGGGATGCTTTGTGTGTTTGCTTTGCTTGTGTTGGGCTGTTACTCCTTTCCACAGCCTTTAACCTACAAAATGTGATATTTACACTAAAAAACATGATATTTTTCCTGACCTACATAGCCAGTGTGGCCAAATGCTTCAGTAAAATGGGAAGGGACTGACTTGGCTCAGTCTTTAGTATTAAATAACTGTGGTTTGGGAATCCCACTCTCCCATTTTTCCCTTTTTCCTCCCCTTATTTCTGAGCTTCTCCTTCCCCTCCTCCTGCCCTGAGGAACCCCTTCAAAGTTACAGAGGGGGGAAAAAAACAAAAACCCTTGAAAAGTGCCAAAAATGCTGAGCTAAATGGGATGTGGAGAGGGCAGAGCTGGGGCAGAAGCAGCTCAGGAGAGATTCCCCCAGCAGAGCTTGGGGCTGGTCCCTCCCAGCTCTCTGGATTCATCCCCTGGGGCAGGGAGAAGGGAAAAGTCCCTGCCTGGTGACATTTCCTGTCTCTGGTGCCATTTGTGGCCACCCAAATTTGTGTTGCCTGTCTGGGAGGTGTCGCAGTGTGGCATTTGCTGGGTGCCCAGGATGGAGGGGGGATTGAGAATCTGACTGCATTCTTAGAAGGCTTATATTATATTATATTATTATATTATATTATGCTATATTATGCTATATTATGCTATATTATGCTATATTATGCTATATTATGCTATATTATGCTATATTATGCTATATTATGCTATATTATGCTATATTATATATAATGATATAATATAATATCATATATATCATATATATGATATAATATCATATTATGCTATATTATATTATATTATATTATATTATATTATATTATATTATATTATATTACATTATGCTATACTAGAACTATACTAAAGAATAGAGAAAGGATACAGACAGAAGATTACTAAGAATGATATTGAAAACTTGTCACTCCTTCCAGAGGAGTCCATGTCCAATGTCCATGTCCAATGTCCATGATTGGTCATTAAGTCAAAACAACTCTCATGAAAGCAATCAAACAATCACCTGTTGGATAAACAATCTCCAAACACATTCCAAAGCAGCAAAACACAGGAGAAGCAATCGAGATAATTATTGTTTTCCTTTTTCTCTGAGGCTTCTCAGCTTCCCAGGAAGCTGGTGAAGAGATTTTTCATAAAATGTGACGTTGACATCACAGTGCCAGGAAATATTCCCAGGGGGGTTTGCAGGCCACAAACTCCAAAAGGAAAAGCTCTGCTGCCCTTGAGCATCCAAATTAAAAGGTGGAGGTGTGCAGAGATGTGTCCTGGATGTCCCTCCCTGTGTGACAACACCTTCAACCTTGCACAGATCAGGGGACAGAATCATTTTTAGGGAAGGGAGTAGAAAATCTCAGTTCTGCTGCACAGTGGGATTGGGAAATCGAGGAAACAACAAAAAAAAGGAGCTGGGTTTTGTAGAAGTGGGGCAAAACTTTGGCATTTATGGAGCAAATTGTGTGTTGAGTGACTGAAGGTCTGTGATGCATCCTGGAAGGGGATTGGGATGGTTGGGATGCTCCAAGGCACAGCAAAGGGACAACACCTTCAACCTGGCAGAGAGCAGGGAACTGGATCATTTTTAGGGAAGAGAATAGAAAATCTCAGTTCTGCAGCACAGTGGGGTTGGGAAAACCAGGAATCAAAAAAAAAAAACCAAAAAAAACAGAGCTGGGTTTTGAAAAGTAAGGCAAAACTTTGGCATTTATCGAGCAAATTGTGTGCTGGGAAGGTGCTGAATGCCTGAATGTCTGTGAGGGATCCTGGAGAGGGACTGGGATGGTTGGGATGCTCCAAGGCACAGCAAAGGGACAGCAGGAAGGAGCCACACAAAGGTGTGAATTCAGCCCACACAGCCAGTCCTGCTCATTCCCTCCCAAAATAGGCTCTAAATGCTGTGAATCACCCAATTCCCAATTTAATTCACCAAGTTATTCAAGGGAGGGACAACAACAGAGGAACGTCTGTGCTGGTGAGATACACCAGGCCCCAGATATTGAACAAGGATTTCGAGCAAATTAAACTTTTCTCCCTTTCCTCACTGACAAGGATCTCCAAACAACAGAGTGGCAGGAAATAAAAGCATTTAGCAACACCTCAGTGCTTGTTTTTTCCCAGCCAGCTGCTCGAGCAGGGTTTTGATCTGCCCAGAGGTTACAGCTGACTGGTTGTGCTAATGTCATCTACAAAAAAAAAGAAAATAAAAACCATCAAAGCAGCTCCTCTGGAAAACACAAACATCCATTTATCCCCTCCTCGTTTCAGGGAATGGCCTGGCTTGGAAAAGACTTCAGAGATTTTTCCTTGTTGAAGGGACATCTTCCACTACCCCAGGCTGTTCCAAACCCCATCCAACCTGGCCTTGGCCATTTCCAGGGATGGGGGAAAATCCATTCTGGGGCCTCCCAAGCCTCACAGGGAAGGATTCCTCCCCAATATCCCACCTAAAATTCCTCCCCAATATCCCACCTAAAATTCCTCCAGTTTGGACAGTGGGGAACAGAGGGTGGGTGAGGGAATTCTTCCCCCTCCATGAGGGAAGGCTGGCAGCAGCTTTGGGATTCTCCTGGATCCCAATCCCACCCTGGCAGCTCCTCAGGGCCGGGACAAGGCCCTGCCTTGCTCCCAGCAGAGCACAGCCAAGCCCAGGAGGATCCCTGTGCTAAAAAATGACTTTGTGGCAACCATGCCTTGCCAGACCGCCTGCCAAAAGCCAGGGATTCACATCCAGCAGCTGGATTTCCACAGGATTTCCCAGGATTTGACTCAGACAAAATCCTTCTCAGGGAAGGATTCCTCCCCAATATCCCACCTAAAATCCTCCAGTTTGGACAGTGGGGAACTGAGGATGGCTGAGGGAAGGCTGGCTGCAGCTTTGGGATTCTCCTGGATCCCAATCCCACCCTGGCAGCTCCTCAGGGCTGGGACAAGGCCCTGCCCAGCCCAGGAGGATCTCTGTGCTAAAAAATGACTTGGTGGCAACCATGCCTTGCCAGACCGCCTGCCAAAAGCCAGGGATTCACATCCAGCAGCTGGATTTCCACAGGATTTCCCAGGATTTGACTCAGACAAAGTGCTGGGGAGGCCACATGGACGTGCTGCTCCTCTCCATGGGCCCATTAATTAAGGGCTGATCTGAAAGCATCCCATGGCTCTCTCCCGTGGTGCCCGGGCTGTTCAGAGCTGCTGCTGCTCTTCCAGGGCTCCTCCTGAGCTCCCAGAGCCAGGAGCAGCTGCTCCAAAAGGAGCTGGGATGTGGGAGAGCAGCTCCAGCACATCCCAGCTCGCGGTGCTGCAGCAAATCTGCTTTTTTCACTGCCATCACTCCCCTCTGATTGATCAAACAGCAGCAGCTCCGAGCACTGCGGGGTTTTTTTGGGAATGTTTGGTTCATTCAGAGGCTGAGTCACGCTGGGGAGAGGCAGCTCTGCTGCTGGGGATGGGGAGGAATAAGGGGGAGGCAGAAATATCCCCTTAAAAAGAGCATTTCAGGCCAAAAAAAGGGTAATTTTCCGTGATGGTGCTCCATTTAGGATTATATACTGAGGTAAAAATAAGTCCCTAAATACCAGGCTGGGGCATTTACAGCCTGGGTTTGGAGATATAGATCCCCAGAGCAAGGCAAATCTACATCTGCCACAATTCCAAGCACAAAATCTTCATACTCCTAGATTTTCCTCTCAGTGCTGCTCTTTTTTTCCAAGCCCTCTCACAAAAATCAGACTTTTGGTGGCAATTTTGGGGTAGTCAGGGATCTCTCCCTTCCCTCCTACAGCAGGGATGATTTTTTAATTTTTTTTTTTTTTTTTCTGCTTTTCCCTCCCTTTTCTGCAGTAAAATTGGCTGCAAACCCAAAAGCAGCCGTGATGTCACCTGGGTGGGACTTTCAGGCATCAGGGGCTTGGACATTCCTGCTCTCAACTTCCTTCCCTCCTGTCCTTAGCAAGAAATTTCCACTTATCCAGCATTTCCCACCTCTCTCCTCTCCAAATCTATCAGACAGATGCTGCTGGGAGTGGATTCCTAAAAAAAAAAAACCCAACCCAGCTCCTTCACTTTGGGAAGCTTTGAGCTTAATTAGGCTCGTTCTGCACCTGTCTTGATGACACGTGAAGGAAATTAATGGGACCAGCAGCCATTCCAGACTTCCCTGTGGCCTGTGGGAGCTTCCAATTACTTCCAGGATTGGGCTGTGTCGGGGAGAAGAAGAAAGGACTTTAATTATTGACCCTGCTGTGCTGGGGGATGGCAGGGAAATGGAGATTTGGCTGCATGACATGATCAGCACTTGGAGAGGGACGTGGCAAAGGCTCTCAGGAGCAGAAAAATTCCAAGTGTGGAGCCTCTAAAAAAAAATCACAACTGGAAAATGAGCCAAGAGAGTTCAGGGGAGAGCTGGTGATGCAAAACCCAGCCCTAAAACAGAGCAGCCACAGCCACACCTGTCCAGGTAAAACTCCTGAATTCCCTCCCCTTGGCTTTCATCCCACACAATTCCACTGACTGTGGTGGATGCACGACCTTGAGGGTGAGAGAGAAGAGGGATGATGTGCAAGAAAGAGCACAGAAGTCGATATTTTTTTTCATCAAAGATGCTTTCCTCCAGTAAAACCCTTTTTCATCAACACAAGAAAAGAACGAGATAAAAAATTAAAGCCAGAGGTTTGTTACTCTGGATTTTTATGGGTGTCTGGGGAAGTTTGATGGGAAGCGTTTGGCTGCTGATGCAGCAAGGCCAGAGAGGAGGGGATCAGGCAGATCTCAGTGCAGGCAGGTCTGTGCTCCAGCACCCTGGGGCTGTTCCCTGCAGGGCAGGGCTCGGGAGGGGGCTCTGGCTCCCAGCCCTGCCTCTGTCGTGCCTCACATCCCCGGGGCTGTCACAGCTCCCAGCCAGGCTGCGTGGGCTGGGCCATATGGAGCCGGGCACAAACATCCCCTCACGGCTGCACTGAGCAGGACTCAGCCTCCTCCTTCCCCAGATCTGCCCCGGGGTCAGCTCGTGGTGGCAAATACAAATATTGTATTTGTGGGGAGGAGTGATGAATCTGACTCCATCTTCTCAGAAGGTTAATTTATTGTTTTATAATACTGTAATGTATTAAAGAATGCTATACTAAACTAAACAAAAGAATACAGAAAGGATACTTACAGAAGGCTAAAAAAATAATAATGAAAACTCGTGATTTTCCAGAGTCCTGACACAGCTTGGCACTGATTGGCCAAAGAGTGAAAACAACTCACATGAAAGCAATGAAACAATCACCGGCTAATTTATTATTTTATGATACTATATTATAGTAAAGGATACTAAACTATACTGTACTAAAGAATACAGAAGGGATATTTACTCAATGCTAAAAAAAAAATAATGAAAACTCCTGATTTTCCAGTGTCCTGACACAGCTTGACCCTGACTGGCCAATGAATCAAAACAATTCACATTAGAAACCCAATGGAACAATCAACTGTGGGTAAACAATCCCCAAACACATTCCAAATGAGCAAAACACAGGAGAAGCCAATCAGATAATTATTGTTTTCCTTTTTCTCTGTGGCTTCTCATCTTCCCAGGAGGAAATCCTGGGCCAAGGGATTTTTCAGAAAATGTGACAGTGACAGTGTCCCAGCTTTCCCCGCTCCCTTGGAGCACAGGAGAGTTAAAACCAAAACCAAGACTAAAGCTCTGTGGTCATGAGCATCACCTGCACCAGGAAGGCAACTTCACCCTGCACACCCAAAGCTCCACAGGCCCCAGCTTTGTACCTTTAATGAATTATTGTCATTACCTCTAAATGTGGCTGCCACCTTCTCTCAAAGCTCTGGAGGAAGGTGGAGATGAGACCATTTCCCATTTTCCCAAATCCCAGAATGGTTTGGCTTGGGAGGAACATGGAAGTTCATCTCATTCCAAACCCCCTCCTATGGTCAGGAATACCTAAACCAAGATTCTCCACACCCTGTCCACGAACACCTCCAGGGATAGAGCAGATTCCTAATTGCAATAATAGATCCCATTCTGCATATCCCAGTTCCCAGGTTCTCCCTTCCCTCCTGGAACAGAGAGAAAATGTTTCCATTTTTTGGGCTTTTTTTGGCTGGAATGGAGCTGGTCTCCAGCATACGGAGCTGGAGGAAGAAGGAGAAGGAGAAAGAAAAGGAGGAGAAGGAAAAGGAGGAGAAGAAGGAGAAAGAAAAGAAGAAGGAGGAGAAGGAGAAAGAGGAGAAGAAGAAGGAGAAAGAAAAGGAGAAGAAGGAAAAAGAGGAGAAGAAGGAGGAGAAAGAAAAGGAGAAGGAGAAGAAGGAAAAAGAGGAGAAGAAGAAGAAAGAAAAGGAGAAGGAGGAGAAGGAGAAAGAGAAGAAGAAGGAGAAAGAAAAGGAGAAGAAGGAGAAGGAAAAGGAGAAGAAGAAGAAGAAATGACACAGGGGATGTTCAGAGCCCATCCTGGCTGAACACCTGACGATGGAATGTGCAAAATTAATTGCTTGTTTTCCTTTGCTTTCCTGGCTTTTGCTGTACCTATTAAACCATCTCTAACTCATCCCACGAGTTTTCTCACCTCTCCTCCTCCACCTCATCCCACCCTGGGGGCCGAGCTGAGTTTCTGCCTGGGGTTAAACCACGCTGTGTTTTTTGGAGCCACACAAAAACAATGAAGGCTGGGAGGGTCTGTAGGTGGATGTGACATGTGAAGGACAATTTCACTCAATCCTCCAGCTGAATGATGGCTCTTTGGGTAATTAGCAGCAGATATTTTTAACCAGATTGGTCCCTCTGGCTGAGGGCAACTGTGAGGTTGAAATCAATCCTGTACAAGCGTATATTATATTAATTTGAGAGATCTTTGTCTCTGTGGACAAAAGCCCCAATGTCTTCCTGTGAGCGTTGTGATGATGAGACCATTAATATTAGATAATTATGGCTTTGAAAGATTAAATGAAAAACGGTGGTGAGGAGGAAAAGGCATCATGTTAAATAAAACTGCTGCCCATGTAGGCTGCTAATGCTCCTCTGTTGACAGATTCAGAGTGAAACAATCAAAGCAAGGAGAAGGGAGAGGTGGCCTCTGTGTCTGTCCAAAGAGACAGAGGTGCAGCTGTGAGGCAGGGAAAACAGAGTTAATCACACAGAAAAGGCATTTCACTGATCCCCAGCAGAAATTCAGCCCCTTTTTTCCACTGCTGCTGATCCTCAGAGCCTGCTCTGAGCAGGGCATGCTCAGGGTTTTGATTTGCACCAGACACAGAATCCTCCTCTGAAGGACCTGGGGGGAGCATCTGTGGTAGGGAATATCACAGGTATTCAATCTCTCTGAGATGGGAGGAACCCCCAGGGATCATCAATCCCTGTGCCTGGGAGTGGTGTCCAAATCCTCCCGGAGCTCTGGGGGCCTTGGGTTGTGACCATTCCCTGGGGAATGAAACTTTTCCTGATGTCCACCCTAATCCTCCCCTGGCACGGCTCCATTCTCCCTCCAGCCCTGTCCCGGTCAAGCTGGGCAAGCCTTGGAAGCAGAGCCCAACACTGAATTTGAGACAAAGCACCTGAAACTCCAAACAAGAGCCTGACCAACCCCCAGAGCCATGGGGATGAAGGGAGGATGAGGAGGTGGCTCTGGATGAGGCTGAGGCAGGAAGGAGAATTTTCACAGCAAGGAGCAGGAGCACAGCCCTGCCCACAGCTCCTCTCCTCACCCAGAGCTTGGCAGAGGGAGAGTAAAGCTTGAAAAATAAAATAAAATAAAATAAAATAAAATAAAATAAAATAAAATAAAATAAAATAAAATAAAATAAAATAAAATAAAATAAATCATGTCCCCCCTTGCTTTAAGTATCCTTCATCCCCTTTCTCTCCTGACCAAATCTCAGGACTTCAGCTGCTCTCAGTGACCCTGAGATGTGTCAGAAAGTCTCTTTTTTCCAGCACAGCAGTCGAAGAAGGAGTCAGAACTCTTCAGTTTTCATTCTCAAGGTCGTTTATTGTTTTTCTTATCTATAATATTCTTTCTCCTGTCCTGCTGAGGTCCACTCAGCAGGACAGTTCCAGGCACTTTGCCTGCCCCCAGGGTGGTGTTAGTTTTTTATACTAAAAACTGCCTGTACAATATTTACCATAACTTCCCAATACCCATCACCTGTGTTAGACACTGAGCTTCTACTCTAAACCAATCCCAAAGTGCCACCATCCCAGCAGAAGATGGAGGCCAAGAAGAAGAAGGAGAAAGGCTGGACACACCCAGATTCCTCCATCTTGCCCCCTGAACCCCCATTCTAAAAACCCCAAAATCTGCTTTTCACCCTGTGATAACTTCACTATCTAATTCTAGTTAAACTTTTGAGGCTTGTAATTCCTCATACAAGGTTGGTGATTGTTTTTTCCAAGGGCTCAATCAAAGGCACAGGGGTCTGGGGCTCTGTGCCAGGGTCTCTGAGCCAGAGGAATTTCCTGGGTTCTGACACCAAACTGGCTCTGCTGCCTTGGATGGCTCCAAACCCCACAGCGAGGCCCCAAACATCCCTGGCATGGCCACATTCCTTCCCTGCAATCCCAGATTTGTTCAGGGTTGTTGCCCGGCTCCCCCTGGATGTGCCCAAACTCGGCAAAATCCTCACTTCAAAGAGGCCCAGACCAACCTGTCCACACCTGTGTCTTTTGCCAGCACAGGGCAGGATTTTAATTGCCAGCCCAGCCCCATTCCAGAGGCAGCTTTTCCTCCTTTTCCCTCCCTTTTTTTTTTTTTTTTTTTTTTTTTTTTTTTTTTTGGCTCTCTCTGGCGGAATTTTATGAATACAAAAACATTTCCAGTGTGTAATAAGCAGAATCCTCTCAGAGCAAATCTGACAGGCACTGAAGGTGTCTTAATGGATGCATTATTTCAAATGCTGCCTTCTGTTTGAGGGCTGGCAAGCAGAGGGAGGCAGAATTACAGGGTGCTGGGGACACTGTGCAGCTGCCCTTCCTTCCCACCTCTCCTGCCCAGATTATTTTCCCTCTGTGACTTTTATAATCTTGCTCTGATCTGGATCTGAGCAAAAATTTGTGACCCTTTGATGAGCAAGGTAAAAGAGTTTGTGTGTGCTAAATTCATTTTCTTCTCCTTTAAAAAAAAAAAAAAAGTTCTTAAATAAGGCTCAACCAAATCCTTTAAGCCAGTTGCTTTTATCTATTTTTATATGGAATTTAAGGATTTGTGTCTTTTTTTTCCCCACCTCCCTGTCGGTTCCTTTTTGATTGAATTACATCAGGAGCTGGGAGTTGCAGCATTCACTGGGGCTGTAGTAAAACTCCAAAATCACAGAAGCTGTGACAATTTCGGTGGGTGAGGACGCAAAATCCTCCTTCACCCTCCTCATCATTAATATTTCAGTGCACATTTGGCTTCCAGGCTGCATTTTTTCCCAGCCAGGAATGCCCAGCCTACCCATGGCCAGCCATTCCTTCACCCCTGGATGGAGAAAATCCCGTTTTGTAACAGATTTTGGAGCTCCATCAATTGGGCAAGGCTCCTCCCTTGAGGAACATTATGTCAACAGATTCTCATCAAGGCCCTAATTATAATAATTAGAGCAGGATGATTTGGAGTTAACAAGCACAGAGAAACCACTTCCTTCTCCTCATCCTCCTCACCCAGCAGCCTCCAGCAGAGAGGATTCTCCTCCTTCTCCTTCTCCTTCTCCTCCTCCTTCTCCTTCTCCTTCTCCTTCTCCTTCTCCTCCTCTTCAAAAAAAAAAAAAAAAAACAGGAAAAAATCTCCAAACTAAAATAAAAAAGCACCTTTTCTCCATTAAGGTTATTGATGGTCTCAGACCACAGCAAGATCAAAGAGAGAGGGGGAAAAAGCTGCAGCTAATTAAAGAAATGACCAAAGATGAGACAAAAATCAGGAGAGGAGACAAAAGCCTGACAGAGATTGGGACAAAGCCAAGCCCAGCTCACAGAGGGCAAAGCCTTTGCAGGGAGCAAACACTGGGCTGAGAACAAAATCTCAGCCTAAACCTTGTCCTAGGGTTAAGCTAAGCCCTAAATCCCAAATCCTGCACCAGGAGAAGCTTGGGCTAGCAGGGAATGCGACAATTCCAGATCCAAGGGCTGCTCCAGTGCTCACCAATAATCACAAGTTCAGCCTCCCCTGCCCTCAGAGCTGCTTTATCCACCCCTGCTTTGGGGTCTCACATTTCCAGAGGGGTTTGGGATGTGCCAGGAGAACCCCACTGCGAGGTAATTGTGCTTTTAGGGCCGTTTGTTCAAGGTTTGGCTCTTTCAGAGGTGCCAAACAAGCTCCTGTCACGTCAGAAAAAAGCAGGACAGGGAACATTGTGTCCCTGCAGTGCTCTGGGGGCTGTCTGAGGATCAGCAGAACAAGATGAGGATGAGGACAAGGCTGCTCCAAGGTGTTTGTGACTCCTGGCTATTGGCAAACACTGGCACGTCCCTCTCGAAATAAATCCATCTCACACACAGCTGCTCTCACACATGGATAAACCTGCACAAATGCTCAGAGAAATTCAAATTAGGGGAAAGGCTTTATTGACATGACAGGCACTACAAGCACTGCCAAAACACGAGAGGAGAAACCTGGCAGGGGGAGATAGGATTCAGCAGCCAGGCTGAACGTGCAGCCCTTCACCTGCCTTGGGAATGGGGGGAAATGGCAGAAAAAGGGGGCAAAAATGGTAGAAAAGGGGGGAAATGGCAAAAAAAAGGGGAGAAATGGGAGAAAAAGGGGGGGAAATGGGAGAAAAAGGGGGGAAAATGGGAGAAAAAGGGGGAAATGGCAGAAAATGAGGGGAAATGGCAGAAAAGGGGGGGAAATGGGAGAAAAAGTGAGGAAATGGCAGAAAAGGGGGGAAATGGTAGAAAGGGGGGGAAATGGGAGAAAATGGGGGGAAATGGGAGAAAAAGTGGGGAAAATGGCAGAAAAGGTGGGGGGGAGTGGCAGAAAAGGGGGGGGAATGGCAGGAAAAGGGGGAAATGGTAGAAAAAGTGGGGAAAATAGCAGAAAATGGGGAAATGGCAGAAAAAGTAGGGGAAATGGCAGAAGAAGTGGGTAAAATGTCAGAAAGACTGGGAAAAGTAGCCCTGAGTCGCTCTCTGTGCCAGGGTGAGCTGGGGCTGAGCCCTGCTCCCCTCATCCCTGGCACCCAGTGGGTATCCCATGCCAAAGGCACCTTGCCTTCTTCTGGAATGCTCTTTCCTGCCCCCAGCACAGCCCTCCCTGCCCTGGGGTGTGTTTGCTCCTCAGCTATCACACATTCCTGTCTGCCCCTGCTGCCTCTGCAGCCAGAGCCTCTCCAAACCTGGGCAGAGCCTCTCCAAACCTTGGCCAGAGCCTCTCCAAACCTTGGCCAGAGCTGCTGCCAAAGGGGCACCCATGGGTTCCGCTCTCTCAGCGAGGTCTGCACCCAGCTGAGAGCAACATTTTGGGAGGGTTGAGGTGCTCCAGGCTGTGGGAGGCGCGGGTGGGAAGGGTCCAGCAGCTCAGGAGTGAATCACCCAGGAATGGGATGGAATTTGCCCCCTGAAGGAATCCTCCCTAAGGGACCTTGGCAAGGGAAAGGAGGGCAAAGCCAGGAATTCGGGGAATGTGCTGCTGCTCACCTGCATGGAGACATCCCCCAGATCAGTCCTGAGGCCCTGCAAACACCAGGCTGGAGGAGCCCTGTGCTGCCTCCTGAGCCCCAGGAGATTCATGGATGAGCAGGGGAACCCCGAGGGTGCCTTTGCCGACCCCTCCAGCTCCACATCAACATGAAAATTCCTGGATTGGGTCAGGCTGGGAGCTCTTTGAGCCACTTTTTCATCCCAAAATGCCATCAAGTGCTGTGGAACTCAGCATGTAAACTGTTATTCCATGGGTTGTGGAGAGCAGGGAGCAAAATGAAGCCAAGAGATTTCATCTGGAGTTGAGTGGAAGTGTCCCTGCCATGGTCCCTTCCAACCCCAACCAGTCTGGGATTGTGATTCTCTCCCAATTCCAGCTCAGCACAGCAGCACAAGGCGAGCATTTGATGCTGCAAGGAACAACATCCACTTCTACCTGCTCTGCTGAGGTAGAATTGAAATGAAATGCTGGATAAAAATCCCTTATAAGAGCTGAAATGAGGGATGTGGGACTCCAGGCAGCTCTCCAAAATGCAGTTTATTGAGTCCAAGGTGTCACAGCAGTCCAGGGTCGTGGGTGACAGAGCTGTGCCCACAGCTGTCAGCTCCAGCTGCAGGCAGGCCTGGAGACCCTTTGGTTTTGGTTACAAATGCATTATATCCTTTTCTTTTGGTTACAATGCATAATTTACTTTTCTTTTGGTTACATTGCATTCTATACTTTGCTGAGCATCTTCATACAGTAGAACCAATCTATACCTTAACTTTTACCTCTAGCCTATCATAACTCCTGTAATTTCCATGTTCATGTTACTGTTCTCCAATCACTCAAAGTCAGTACATTACAGTTTAAGCTAGAAGTTGTTTTTCAGTTTTCTTGCAGTAGAAAATTCTTTTTTCCACTTGCAACATCAGCAGGCTTGTTTGCCTGTGCTCTCTTTGTGCTTGGCAAAAACATCTTCTTGTTTGGGGTGGGTTTATCCTTTGCTCTAAGCCATACAAACCCCCTCTAACTAACACACCCTTTGCCTCCTTGGTTATCCAGTGAGATTGGCTCAGCAATTCTTTTCTTCTAGATCAAAACTTGCTTTTATTTCTACTCCTTCTTCAGATTCTACATTCAAAAATCTTTCTGCCAAGCACACAAATCTGTGGGACTTTCTTGTCAAACTCTCCTCCTTCCCAACACCACCTCCATTCCCATGGGAAGGGTTGAGTTCGAGGAGCTTGTGTTGCCTTGGCTGATTGCAATTACACCATGTGCTGGCTGGCTGGAAATAAAATGAAATTGCAACAGAGTTCCAGCTTTAATTGAAATTTCCTGGGATCTGTTATTACATGGCAGTGATTGTTCTGCAGCACTAATGAGCCTTTGCTCAGATGATTATCCAAGTGTCTCTCCAGTCGCTATTTCATTATTGTATTATTAATGATCAGATAGGATTGTCACAGCTGAGATGAAACCTGAACATCAGAGCACACAGACACTGCCTTGACACATCCCCTGCACTGCTGCTGCACCAGCACAACGTGAATACCAATTTTTTTGGGGGGTGGGAGAAGGGTTGGGTGTTTATTGGTGCTTTGCTGTGTTATTCTGCAGGAATTCTGCCAGCCCGATGATATTTTTGGATAGTTGGGAAGATTGGTGGTCTCCAGGCTTTGTCTTTCAAGTCTTTGGTTATTTCTTGGTTTGGTCATTGAAGGATGATGAATTTTATTTGGTCATTCAGCGGAACAAGGGCTGTCACCCTAATCCCCTTCTCTTACCCCGTTAAAGGGTTTTTCTGGGCATGATGGCTTTTTGTTTCGTGGTGTTTTGGGCTGTCACCTTCTCTTACCCCATTAAAGGGTTTTTCTGGGCATGGTGGCTTTTTGTTTTGTGGTGTTCTGGGCTGTCCCCTTCTCTTGCCCTGTTAAAGGGTTTTTCTGGGCATGGTGGCTTTTTGTTTCGTGGTGTTCTGGGATGGGGAGACCCTACAGAGCACAGGGGTCACTCCTTTGCTTTGGGTCCATCAGAGACCCAGCAGTGGGATAAGGGGAAACTGGATGCAGCCTGAAGTGGTGGCACAGCCCAGGGGTCACTGTGCCCTTCCAGCAGCAGCTCTGCCCCCAAAATCCACTGCTGGAGGCAGGGAAAAGCTGCTTCCCACAGCAGCTGGGGCTGCACCCACCCCCGGGGCTGCAGAGGGGGCTGAATTCCTGCCAAGCAGCAGAAATGTGGGCTGGGGAACAGCTCCTAAATATTAAAGTTCTTTCAGTGATTAATCCAGGAAACTCAGACGGTCAGGGGGAGTCCTGGAGGCTCTGATATCCATGAGGAAATGGGAAGTTCTGCTTTTGCTGGGTTGTATTGTTTTGGGAATTTTTTTTTTCTCCCTAATTTCACAGGCTGCTTTTTGCTGGCCGAAATCTCTTCTCTATCCCAGTGACTTCAGAGGTAAAAAAGGGAGCAAAAGTTCAATGCTGGAGCTGGGTGACATTTCAGTTTCCTTGTGAAATGTATCCAGAACCAGAAAAGGAACAGTTTGAAACCAGCGGGAAGCAGCTACAGAAATCAGGATGAGTTGAGGGAAGGTTTGCAGTCAGCAGAAGAATCTGTAAAAAATTCAGGACTGCCAAGAATTTATTTATTTTTGTCACCGCAATCACTTTTAACTTCTTCTCTTAAATTATTTTTTTTTTTTATTCTGCTGCTCCTACTTAATCCAAATGTGGTGTTAACCCATGAGTGAAAGACAACAGCTCCCTTGGGGCTGCCTGAGTGCTTCAGCCTCTATTAATTTTTTACTGGGGCTTTGCTGCCCAAGATCCTGAGCGTGCCTTGGTAATTGGACCAAAATAAAAAAGCTGATTTCCATAATATTTGGATTTATTTGGAATAAATATTCCAATATTTGGTTAACCTTCTCCACCCAGCATTGCAGGAAGTTTTGGTGTCTTTATGGAGGAAAATCCACTGGGGAAGTGCTTGCTGTTGTTCTTAGTGCTGGGAGAAGACAATCTAAATGTCCAGGAATCATTTCCATAAAATGCTTGCAGAAACTCCTGCTCTTCTTCCCCTCCTTTCTCACAATCACAGCACACACCATTAGATCATTATGGGCTATCAATTTGTCAGATTTCAGCAATTTCTTCCTTTAAGGCTCCGGGATGAGAAGCCACTAAAAAGGCCTAAAACTGGAGAGAAATCATTTCGCAAAAACAATTGCTCCATTTGGGTGTCAAAACACACAATATTCTCCTGCTTGGAAAGAACATTTGCTAAAAAATCATCCCCCTCAGCAGCAATCCTTCCCCCCTGTGATTCTGGCACTTTGTGGTCATGGATAACTTTCCTGGGAGTGATAACAGAGCTTTAATTTCTGTTGTTTGATTTTTTTGAGAGGCTCCAACTTAAATCCTCGCCCGTTTCAGAACATTCCTGTAAATTTATTTATCCTGCATATATTATTATAATATTTTAAATTTTTTACTTATTTTGTACTGTTATGTTACTATACTAGATTTTAAAATAATTTTGTTTATGTAGTTTTTTATTTATTTAATATATTAAAGATGATATTTTATTTAATGTACACACAGATTTGCTGGGAGCTGGCTGAGATTGGACAAGGACATTTCAGCAGCCGCTGCTTTCCCAACTTCCCACAAAATCCACATCCTGGGAGGAAAAAGACTCCAAGGAGAGCTCAGAGCCCTTTCCAGAACCAGTTAAGAAGCCTCAGCTTCTCCATGTTTTGCTCCTCTGGAATGTGATTTGGAGAATTGTTTACCCAGCGTGTGAATTGTTTTAACTTAATGACCAATCCCAGTCCAGCTGTGCTGGGACTTTGGTCAGTTATGAGTTTTTATTGTTCATTCTTGTTTCAGCCTTCTGATGTCTCCTTTGTCTTTCTTTAGTATAGTTTTAGTATAGCACTTTCATACAATATAATAAATACAAGCATAATACAATACAATATAATTACAATGCAATATATAATACAATATATAATACAATATAATTACAATACAATATATAATACAATATAATTACAATGCAATATATAATATATAATATATAAATCTCATTCTTGTTTCAGCCTTCTGATGTCTTCTTTCTTTAGTATAGTTTTAGTATATTATTTTAATACAATATAATGTAATATAATACTATGTAATATAATGCAATATAATATAATGTAATATAATATAATGTAATATAATATATAAATCTCATTCTTGTTTTAGCCTTCTGATGTCTCCTTTCTTTAGTATAGTTTTAGTATATTATTTTAATACAATATAATGTAATGTAATGTAATATAATGTAATATAATGTAGTATAATGTAATATAATGTAGTATAATATAATGTAATATAATGTAATGTAATATAATATAATGTAATGTAATGTAACATAATATAATATATAAATCTTATTCTTGTTTTTGCCTTCTGATGTCTCCTTTCTTTAGTATAGTTTTAGTATATTATTTTAATACAATATAATGCAATGCAATGTAATGTAATGTAATATAACACAATATAATATATCAGCCTTCTGAGAACCTGGAGTCAATTCTCATCTCTCACCTCGTCCTGGGGCCCCTCACAACGCCCCAAACTTTGGTGACCAAGGCTGGATTTGGGCTCCCAAGCCTCCCCTCTGAGTCACAGGGCAGCTCCTGCCGTGCCCAGGGGCTGTGGGATTCCTCCAGCACCAAATGAAGACGTGATGAGGAGACAACCCTGAATTAAATCCTGGCCCAGGCTGACTCCCAGAGGAGCCGGAGCAGAGCAGCCCTGATCCATGACTGGAGCTAAATTTGCTTTTTCCAGTTCTCCAGGCTATTCCCTGCAGCCCCAGGCCATTAGCAAGCCGTGCTGGCAGCTCAGGGAAGACAAAAAGGTCCCTGTAGCTCCCATCTGCCCCAGCAGCAAGGATGAGCTGATTATGTTCTACATTCAATCACCAGAAAGAATCAATCTGTAATTAAGAGACTCCTCTCCCACCCCTCTGTCAGGTTTTTGCCTCTTCTCCCCTTCCACCCCCAGCAAACCTTCCAGCACCGAGTCAATTTAATGAGATTTCTCAGTAACAAATGACCAGTTTGTAATAATTATATTTTCTTCTGCAATTGCTGTAGAAATGATTTAAAGCAGAGAAGGCTCCAATTTATTACGCATCAGATTTTCTGCAGTGAACTTTTAACTACGAGAAGAGCCTGGAGACTGAGGGAGCTCTCCTCCCCCACCCTGGGCCCTGAAATATTGATGGTTTGGAGATCAAGATTTGGCTCCTTGATGAAAATAAATGAACCCTGTGTCAGGCAGGGCCCAAGCTGCGCTTTCTACCCTTTCATCAAGGCTTGTGGAGAGGGGAGTGGGGTAAGAAGTGGTGCAGGGAACCACAAACCCATCCTTAAGCTGTTCCATCTTTTTCATATTTGTAGGTGAAGGTTTCACTGCTGTCAGGCTGTCAGGGAAAATCCAGAATGAAGGAGCTCAGCTGGGGAAGCCCTGGCCTGACAGGGATGCTGAGAACACAACTTTCATCCTGAAAAGCATCAAATCGTGGCTCCTAAACCTTGGAAAACCAAAATGCTGCTTCAGCTGTGCTCCCAGGTGTTTGCAGCTCATCATTTGACTGAATTTAGGGAGGAAGGAGAGGATTTATTTCTCTCAGGAGCCTCCACGCTGACAACATTCCCTGCCCACTGGTGTATCACAATCTTGGCTTTCCACCCTGCCATCCCAATTAAACAAAATTAAATTAATTAAATTACACGTTCCAATTAAGTGCCCAGGCAGAAAGGGACCTCTGAGAGGTCTGAAATCTCCTCAATTATTTTTTTTTTTTTTCACCAACTTGCCACCTGGGCTTGAGAGAGAACATCTGGGGGAGGCTTAGAACAGCATCCCAGCTCCAATCCCTCATTGGAAACTCTCTTTATTGGCTTTGATAAACCACAGCTCTCAAGTCCTGCAATGATTTCTGCTCTAGAAAGAGGCACCACAGCCAAATGAGTTCTTTAAAGCTCAGGAAGAAGTGAGAGTTCAAAACTTTTGCCAACGATTGCACTGTCTCAGCAGCTCCCTAATTAATGGGAGTTTCATCCCATTTTGTACCTGGAGAGCAGCAGCAACAGAGCAGAAAGTACAGAAAGTTTAAAATTCTCTGTAAAGTTTAAAATTCTCTGTAACCAGGGTTCCAAAAGGCACAATTTGATTTTTTTTTTTTCTCTCATTAATACCAGTGAAAGGCACTGCCAGGGGTTTTAACCTGCACCTTGTTTACCCAGGGCTGTGGAAATCCAGCTTCCCTCTCAAAGCACACTTGTTACACCAAGCTCCAGCCAGCCTAAAAAGCTTGTTAATTTAATTAATTATCCCTGCTAAATGGGCCCCTGAGGGCTCCCAGAGGTAAAATTCATCTTGGCAGGGAAACAACAGAACTGACAGGAGCATCTGCCAGGCAGAAAATTACAGTGCCCACCTCGAGATGCTCAATGGAGCAGCAGCCAGGTGTCCCTGCTCCTTCCCTCACTGCTTCTGCAGCAAAAATACCAAAAATTCTACTTTTGTGTGGTCACATCCGCTGTTTGCCAGCTCTGCGTACATTCACACGCTCGAAAATCGGAATTTTTGCATGTCTGGCTTGAAAATTTCTGTACAAAGTCACGTTCTGCTCAGGCAGGTTTGGGGTATTTAAAAAGCAAAATCAATTTTTGCTTTTTAATGAGATAAACTCAGTCCCAGGCAGGGAATGGGACTTGGGGGGGTCCATCCAGCAGTTGTCAGGAGCTGAGGGATGAAAGTGATTCTTGTTTGGGTCAATTTGGGGCAATCACCAGGGAGGGAGAGGAGTAGATCAGGTGAATCCCAGCCCCTTCAGGGAAGCTTTGCCAATATTTGCGAGCTGAGGATCCCAAATCTTGGCAGAGCCCTTGGCAAGGTCATTTTCCACATTATCTGCAAAGACCTTGGCTTCTTTACCTGGAGAAAGGTGCCAGAGATACCCCAAAGGGCCCTATTTTATTGCTTTTCCTCACACTCCATCTCCACTTTGCTCATTTGAATTTAATTTTAATTAAATTCAAATTTCAAAATTAAAATTAAATTAATTTTAAATTAAAAATTTAAGTAATATTCTAAAATTTATTTTTATTTATTTATTTTAAATCTTATGTATTTATTTTTATATTTATTTACTTTAAATTAAAAAATTATTAATAATTCAAAATTTAGATTTATTTATTTTAAATTTTATTTATTTTATATTTATTTATTTATAGTCTATTTATTTTTATTTATTTTATTACTAATATATTTTATTATTTATAATTATTAACTTTTTATTCTTACAATCTTTTTATTATTATATATTTTACTTTTAAATTTTTTAGTTTATTTTATTTTTATTTATTTATTAAATACATTTTTATTTATTTAATATTTTTAATTTAATTTATGGAATTAATTTTTTTTTTAACCTCTGACAAAAGAAGACACGAAGTTGTCCAACAATGCAAACATTTTAACAACTCCTGGCTCCCTGTTATCCTTTAAAACCCTAAAAAACGTCCTCTGACCTCAGTCTTGCTGTCATCTGAGATCTCCTCATTAATAATTTCATCTTTTTTAGCACCAACCCCTCCATGGCTGCAGTGGAACTTCCACTTCAGCAAGCCAGGAGCCCAACTGCAAATGAGTGATTATCCCCAGCTTAACAAGCAAGAGGACAAACAATAAAAGAGCAAGGATAATGCATCACCAAATGTACTTTGTTCATTTATTTGACAACTGCGGTTTAGTTGTAATTAATTATGATAATACTTCATGGCACACCAGTCCATGTTCTGCAGGGTAATTTGTTCAAGGCTCAGGAACACCAGGCCTGCCCTCCAGCCTTGTGCTGCTAAATTTTAACAGTGCAGGGGGAATAAAAAATCTGATTTTTTGGGGGTGAGCACAGAGGACACTGTGGAAAGAGGGCAAAAATTAAAAATTGCCCTGGGAAATCTGCCAGGGTTCCAAGGATAGGGGAGATGGCAGCTCTGTGTTGGATATTTGAATTAAATGTGAGGGTTTATATGAAATAAATGTGAGGGTTTATTTGAATTAAATGTGAGGATTTATTTGAATTAAATGTGAGGGTTTGCACAAATCTCCGTCCCTGGAAAGCCAACACGAAGCCAGTGCTGCTGCCACCCTCGTGCCATGCATTTGTAACTCAGGATATGTGAAATTCCTGCCCAAATCTGACTCCTGGCACAGCCCAAGGGCTCAACCTCATTTTCTTCTCTATCCCAGAATTTTGTGGCTGTTGCCATTTGGTCTTGCAGTTTTTTGGATTTTATCCCTGCACCACTCACGGATACAAAGGGAAAAAAAATAAAAATCTGAGGCAAAGCTGCCTTCAGAAAATGTGAATTAACTGCAGGTCAAAGAGAAATGGGAGGGATTTGCTGAGCAATCAGTTCAGGATCCTTCTGTTTAATTATCAAATTCTTTAATGACCCTTCCAATGAGCTGCAGCAGCGTGGGTGTAGCCTTCAGAGAGTCACCATGGATTACACAGAAATCCTCAGCTCACAAAGCCCTGGGAGACCCGGGGCAGCTCCACAGGACCCACAAAAACCCCACACAAATGCCAAAAGTGGTGCCTGGAATGAAGCACCAGCCGGAATTTTTGGGATTTCTGCAGCAAGCAGGGCCCTGCCTCAGATTCTGCTGGAATTTTGGAGTGACCTCGATGAGGCCCTGAATTTCCTTCCCCCCCTCAGCACAATTCCTTCCCTTCACTTCTCCTGCCCAAATTTTCCTGAAGGTCCTTTATGGTGGACCTGGGGAGCCCTGAGCTGTTCCCAAACCACAATTAATGAATAAATAGACTCAGATTTTGGTGGAGCAGAGTGATCAGGCTTCAGCAGGGATAACAATATCCAAATTATCAGGTGAAAGCCTTCTGGAAAAGCAATTAGATAATAACAAACCTGTGCCAGAGTCATCAAAGACTTTTCATGCTGGGCTAGAAAATCAGGACCCAAGAATGAATGGGACTGGATTGGATTAAATAAAAGAAATGTTCCAACCTCCTCACCAGCTCCTACGTGGAACTGGAGCTTTGCAGAGCTTTGAAAAAGCAATCACAGCGTTTTGTTTCACAATTTCCTTCATTCCTCCCAGATTTTGGAATAAAAGCATGAAACAGAAGTCACCTCAGTCCACCTTCTACCCCCCAAGAGTTTCTGCTTTGTTGCATTTTCCAGGAATTTATCTGAAGAAAAAGCTGCAAGGTAGAGGAGGCCACCAGGGGATTTTTCCTATGAAAAGCACTGGAAAATTCTGAGAAAGAACATGGAAAAGTGTCACTCAGAAGTTGTGCAGGATGGGGATACAGATGAGAGAACAGGAAATAAATCCTGCAAGGGCTGGAAGGACAAATCCATCAGCACTCAGTGCCCGCCCAGAGATCCCCAAAATACTGCAAATGTTTAAAGGAAAACCAGAAAAATAGAGATAAAAACATTTCCAACCCTTCCTGTGCCACTGGAGATGTTCTGATTCCTCCTCTGCCTCCCTCCCCTCGCAGCAGCTGAGTAGCCTGAGCATGGATTTGGGGTTAAAAAATGAGATTTGGGGTGGTTTGGGGAAAGAGAGGAGCCTGAGCATGGATTTGGGGTTAAAAAATGAGATTTGGGGTGGTTTGGGGAAAGGGAGGGGCCTGAGGATGGATTTGGGGTTAAAAATTGAGATTTAGGGTGGTTTGAGGAAAGGGAGGAGCCTGAGGATGGATTTGGGGTTAAAAATTGAGATTTGGGGTGGTTTGAGGAAAGGGAGCAGCCTGAGGATGGATTTGGGGTTAAAAATCGAGATTTGGGGTGGTTTGGGGAAAGAGAGGAGCCTGAGGATGGATTTGGGGTTAAAAATCAAGGTTTGGGGTGGTTTGGGGAAAGGGAGGAGCTGCGCAAGGAGCCAGACTGGTCTGTAAGGGATTCCTGCCCAGACTGGGAGCAGAGTTCACCCTCCCTGATGGATCCAGGAGGAGATCCTGGAACAGAGGAGGCCCCTGGAGGGCAGTGCCAGCCAAAACGGGCTCTTTTACAACTTAATGGGTGCAGAACTCTGAATTTTTAACGGGGCAAAATCCCGAGATTTTGATTCCTCCACCGCGGCTTTCCCCATTTCCAGTGACAGGGAAACTCTCTGGCATCTCTCGGTGCAGCCCAAAGAGAACCCAAATAAACCCAGCAGGGCATCCCAAACTCCCCAGCAGTGGGAAGCAGCTTAAGAATGGAATGAGGATCACGAGCAGGGCAGGGCTGGAGCTTGGACCCAACCACCCAAGCCAAGCCCAAAGTGTGAGCTCAGCTCAATTTTTCACTTGGCTCTGCCGCCGTCTCCCTTTTGATTTCCCAAGCAGCTGTGATGATTAATATCAAAGTTATTGCACTGCTGACATTCAAACCAGGCAATTTCAGTGGCTGGAATAAACCTGGATGAAAAAAGGAAGGTGGTGGGGTCAGCTCTGTGCCAGCCCAGGCTCTTTTGCTGTTTACACTCACCCAGAGCAGAGCTGAACGTGCGGAGAACACACAGGAAATATCAGCTCTGCTCACAGGCTTTGGATTAAAGATAAAAGCTGAATATTTATCTTCCCTGCCAGGCTCTGAGCTCCACAGGTCCATTAGCTCAGGGCAGGGAATGAGGAATGCTGTGGATTTAGGATCCCAAGCCTTTTGGGTGCATCTCCCTTCCTCAAACAAACATTCTCCAGATCTGAGAATCAAAAGAAAAAGAAGAATCAATGTTGGTTTGTTGTTTTTTTTTTTTCCTTCAAGCTTGAAAGGGAAAAAAAAAAAACCCAAGTAATTCAGCAAATATTACTCAAAATAAGGGTTTCATAAAATGAGTTGTGCTCTGCCTTTCTTCTTTTAAATTGTTTCTTCTCCCCTCTCCCCCTTCTTCCCCTCCCTGACTGACAGCTCCCTGATAACAGATTCCCTCAGTTGCAGACATTTTTTATAATGTTTCATTCATGGCACTGCAAGCTCCAGGCTTCCTCTGGAGCTCCTGAACTTTCTCTCCCTTTCCCAATTGTTCCAGGGGGAAAAATTGTCCCAGTCCCCTGGGAATGCCTCTCCACACCCTGCAGTGCCACAAACCCTCCAGTGACAGCAGAAACAGAGGGAAAATCAGATCAGCGCAGAGGATAAAGAACTCTTTGCTCTGGGATGTGTTTCCTGCCCCCCAAAACCTTCCACAAGCAGCAATCAGGGATTTCTTTTCATCATTTTGGGTGTAGTTGAATATTCCAGAGGACAAAGGCAGAACTCTCCGGTCTTACAGGTGGAATCTAGCAGGGAAAACCCAGGAAGATTGGGTATTTAGGTGAAAGAAGAATTTAGGTGAAAAACCAAAAAACCCCCCCAAAAAAACCCCCAAAAACCCTTAATTCCTGCACAAGGGAGAGGGGAAGTCAGGGAGATAAAAATGGGATGAAAAGCTGGACTTCACATTTGGACTGAACACAGCATTTCTGCAAACAACAAAGTTCCTGCCTGGCCAGCTGTGGGGTGTTAAATCAATGCCTGATTCAGGACTGGAGAGAAAGGGAATAACACCCCAAGCTGGGCCAGCAGGGAACACATTCTGCAGGCTGGAAAGAGCAGCTTGCTCTGGCTAATTAATGGGTAATCAGGGCTAGAGCAGTAATTTTCTGAGTGGTGACCAATTTCCCCTGCACAGGTTTCCCCTGGGGTATCTCCTGCTCCCTTTGGATGCTCCCTGATTTGAGGTTTTTCCCTTTAGCAAAGTAAAAGCTTCAACTTGGGAAAAAAAAATTATCTGAAATAGCATCAAGGGCCCAGTGTGTGGCTGGTGGCTGCAGAGGAAAAGGGAAATAAAAGGGAGCCCATTCAGGGTCAAATCCAGCTTGGAATGGGCTTCAGAGGAATCACTGGGAGCTTAACTACCTAAAGCCCACTCTGATCCCTTCCTGGCAGAGCCCATGGTGACATCTGCAGCTCCTGAGCAGCCCAGAGAGGTATGGCCTGGAATAAGCCAGAATTTAGGTGAAAAACCAAAAAACCCCCCAAAAAAACCAAACCCAAAAAAGAACCCAAAAAACCCCCAAAAATGCAGACAATTTTGATAAAGTCCCAGGAAGTTCTTCCCCACTCAGAGGGACTTCAGTGCCTGGATAGGATATGGAAGCAAGGCTGGAACAAAGCTTCCTGAGAGCTGCCCAGCTGTGTGCTCTGGCTGAAATGCTCCTCTCAGAGGAGGTTTGCAGAGATTTCGGTTCCTCAGCTGCAGACAGTGTGATCAGACAGCACAGAAAGCGCCCAAAGCCAGCCTGGCACCCCTGATCCCATCAGAAAATTGGGAGAGCAGAGCCCTCCTGCCTCTCTGGGGTGGAGGGAGAAGAAAGGCTGAAAAGATTCTGTGATTCTCCCCTAAATAAAGAAATACATCCCCTCAGGGCTCCTGAAGAGGCGTTTTTAGCCTCCTGCTGATGCTCAGAGGTGCTGGGGCAGGTGGTGACCCTGCAGGGACAGGAGGGAGCTGAACCCCAGGAATTTCTGTGGAAATTGGGGGATGTGGTATTTTCTGGGGCGCCCCATGGCAGGAAGGAATGAATCTGACTCTGTGTTCTTGAAGGGTAATTTATTATTTTATGATACTAGAATATATTAAAGAACACTATACTAAAACTGTACTAAAGAATGCAGAAAGGATACAGACAGAAGGCTAAAAGGACAATAATGAAAACTCCTGACTCCTTCCAGAGTCCTGACACAGCTGGACATTGTTTGGTCATTGAGTCAATATAATTTACATGTTGGATAAACAATCTCCAACCAAATTCCAAAGCAGCAAAACACAGGAGAAGCAAAACAGGTAATTATTGTTTTCCTTTTTCTCTGAGGCTTCTCGGTTTCCCAGGAGAAGAAGTCCTGGGCAAAGAGGATTTTTCAGAAAATACAATGGTGGCAGGGGAAGATGGGGAATAAGTGGGGAAGAAGCAGGAGCAGCTCCAGCTTTGCTCTAAACCTGGCAGGAGAATGGGATTTGCTTGGAGCACTGTGCAAATCTCGAGGTTAGCAGAGAATGAATTCAGTCAATAACTACAGGAGATAATGGGCAGGAGCAGTTGCTCCTTGTGCTGTTTTTCACCACATGCCTGCAATAAAACCCTGTGCACTCACCAACCCTCCTGCCCTGTTGTGTTTGTGGGGTTCCCAGATGAAGGCAGGAATGATGAATCTGACTCCATGTTCTCAGAAGGTTAATTTATTATTTTATGACACTATATTATATTAAAGAATACTGTACTAAAGAGTACAGAAAGGACACAGACAGAAGGCTAAAAATATAATAATGAAAACTCACGACTCTCTCCAGAGTCCCAACACAGCTTGGCCCTGATTGGCCAAAAGTCAAAAAACAATTTACATGAAACCAATGAAACAACCACCTGTGGGTAAGCACATTCCAAAGCAGCAAAATACAGGAGAAGCAAATCAGATAATTATTGTTTTCCTTTTTCTCTGAGGCTTCTCAGCTTCCTAGGAGAAAAATCCTGGGCAAAGATGAGATGTTTTCCAGAAAATGTGACTGCCACACTGCTCTGAACACTCCAGCGCCAAAACTCCACACCATCCAAAACTCAGCCTCATCTCCAGCCCTAAAATCTGGTCCTGTAGAGCATCTGAGAGGCACAGCACAAGAAACAGCAACGTTTTGTCTCTGCAGCAGCCTGGAGCTTCCCCTAATCACAGCAAAACTCCGAGTGGCTCTGCTCCAAGCTGGCACGGCACGAGACACCAGGATTGCTCAGACAAGCACGAGAGGGCCGGAGAATTTTAATATCTTCTTCCCCTTACAAGTAATTTCCAGTGTTTATGCTCTGTGGAGCTCCTTAGGAGTGTCAGAGCAGAACAAATGTCATTTTTAATGGACTTGCTAAATCATAAAAACCATTTGGAAAATTGCATCTGATTAAGAGATGAAAACGTTCCATTATTCACGGGGCGATCGCAGCAGCTCCCGACAGAGGCAGGCGTGGGCTGCAGGGAAATCTTGGCCCACAGGACTTTCCACCCCAGGAGCTAAAGGCAATCCTGTGATCTGCTCCTGCCAAGCTCAGAGGAGCTCTCCTGGAGAGAGGGAACAGAGCTCAGCATCTGCCGCTTACATCCTCGTTTCTTGTAGGGAGCCAGGGAAAGGCACGACAACGGGAATCACAAAGCACAGCTCCTGCCCTGTCACTGGAAATATTCAAATCCTGCCCAGATGGGGATCACAGCTCCCTCTGGGAAAAGGCCAGGCCAGAATCTCTCATTTCTAGGGCTGTCACTAAGAATTTTCAATTATTTGTCCCACTTCACCCAAAAAATGCCTCTTGCTCTTTGGGAGTAAAAATGGAAAGTTCCCTTCCATACAGTAAAGCAGATGTGGCAACAGAGCACAAATTAGAGAGAGGGGCTGCTCTGGAGAGCAAACAGCACAAAAGCAGAAAGGATCCCCATCAAAATGCTGATTTCCCCCAGCCTTAGCTCTGCCTGTGCTCTCTAGATGGTGATGCAGAGTAATTAAGCTCTGGTTTACTGAGCATGTAACCTTTGGTAAGTGGATATTCAGAGAAGTGACAGCAGATGATTTAGCCAGACATGCCACAGCAAGGGAGCTGCCTGCACCCTGCATGTCCACCAGACATCAATCAAACCTGCACTGCTGAGCTCCTGTTTCATTTTCAGGGGGTTTGGGGAGTGTGTTCCTTCCTAAAGGAATAATAATAATAATAATAATAATAATAATAATAATAATAATAATAATAATAATAATAATAATAATAATAATAATAATAATAATAATAATATCATTAAAGGTATTATTATATTTTTATATTTATTATATTTTATATTATATTTATTAGTTATTTATTTTATATTTATTATATAGTATGTATTTATTATAATATTATTATATTATTATATCATACTATATTATATATTATATAATTATTTCTTATTATATTATAAATAATAAATATTATTAATAATAATAAATTATACTATTATATTTTATATATTATTAAAGGTATATTATGATTTTTATTTTTATTTTTATTTTTATTTTTATTTTTATTTTTATTTCTTGGTTTTAATTGAACTAAATCATGCAGCTTTAGGGGAAGGTGTAAGTAGGGAAGCAACATTCTTTTTGGAGAAGCAAAACCAGCCCATTTAAAGCACTGCACTTGAAAAGGATCCCAACTTTCCCTGGCTCCAGAGAGGAGCCCGAGTCCTGGTTTTGCAGCGGGGTTTCCATGGCAGAGCTGAGGTCTGCACAAGCCTGAGGTTCCCAGAGCTGATGATTTCCCTGCTGGGGCTGTTCCACCCTGCCCTGAGCAGGGTGAGATCAGGGCTGTGACAGGAAATTCAGGATTATTCACTGCACTGATTGATGCTGGGGATGAATCAGAGAGGAGATGTTTTAGTGCCTCCAATTCCAAGCATTCAACAGGAACAAACTCTGATCCAGCAGAGTGCAAATCCCTCCTACAGAGAAATTCACCCCCAGCTCCTCACCTGGTGAGGATTTAGCCAGGGCCAAGCGTTGCTGCACAGATGAATTCATTCAGGAAAAGGTGCTCTGACGTCCTTGCATGGAGCTGTGGAGTGAAAACCAGGCTCTCAGAGCTGCTGCAGCGCTTCCAAGCAGCTTCAGAGAGACGCTGAAGTTCAGCTCAGACCAATTTCCCTGCCCTGTGCAGTACGGTTCTCATGCAGAGGTTAATAACTCCTGATGTGTTCTGTGAACTCAGCATTTCCCCGGAATTTCAGCTTGATGCAGTGCCCTTTTCACCAGGAACACGTTTCTCCCTGCCTGCCTCCCCTCCTGCTAATCAGTTTTATCAACACAGCCCCAGGTGAGGAATGGCTTTCAAGATGTGGAGACTGGGAGCTGGAAATTCCTGCTTCATGCAAATGATGCCAGTCAGCAGAGCCTATTAATGAGCTCCAAAAACCCAAAATCACAGCTGAGCAAAGCCAAATAGCACTGTCAATTTACACCACAGCACAGCCCGGCCTTGCAAGTTTATGAATCTCAGTGCTCTTTAAAAAACAAAGCATTAAATCATTTAGCCTGGGAGATGAGAATATCAATTATCTTGCTCTCTATCTGTCACGGACATATTTTATGAAAAATCCTTTCATTAGGATCTTTTCTCCTGAGAAGCTGAGGAGCTTCAGCTCCTCCATGTTTTGCTGCTCTGGAATGTGATTTGGAGAATTGATGTGAAATTGTTTTTACTTGATGACCAGTGACAGCCACCTGTGTCGAGGCTGTGAGCAGTCACAAGATTTTATTGTCATTCTTTTCTATTCCTTGCAGGCCTTCTGATGAAATCCCTCCTTCTATTCTTTTAGTATAGTTTTAACATAATATATATCATAAAATAATAAGTCAGCCTTCTGAAACATGGAGTCAAGATTTTCATCTCTTCCCTCGTCCACCACCACATCCATCCATCCCCCCCAGGTGCTGATTTGTGCTTCCCCTATTTCATCCTGGGTTGTTTTTTTTTTTTGAGCGTGGGGAGAAAATTTACAGAAGGAAATGGGGGACGCTGTGGAAATCCAGATTGCTGTGTTCATCCCAGCAGAGCGCAAATGCCACTGAAAAACCTGAAAATCCTGAAAAACCAATCCCTTGCAGCCTGAGATCTGCCCCAGCCGTGCTGAAGGTGCTCATTTTCACAGCCAAGCTGCCTGACAATGGCTCAGCAAGGCTGGGAAGGGATCCCTGAGTGCCAGGAAAACGTCCAATCTTCAGGATTCCCTGCGAGGAGCAGCTCCAAGGGAATAAAATGTTTTGTGTTATCACGCAGGTCTGCACACTTAATCCTTTGCTCCTGCCCCTGCAACAGTTTGTTTTGAATTTGGAGTTGGTTTTGGGTAAAAAAAGGAAGAAAAAGGGGAGAAAAAAGCAGTTCAAGCTCGTTTTGAGACACTTCTCCTGCTGTTGCTGCAGCCAGAGGTGACAGCAGAACTTACAGGACAATAAGCATCATTTTCCTCTCCTATATTCATTCCATAGGATTTACAATCCAATGGGTTCCAGCTCATTGTTGGAGATCAACTTTGACCAAACTGGAAAAAAAAAAAAAAAATCAAGAGTTTCTAAAGAAGCAAGACATTAATTACATTACAAACTCCACAGGAGAAGGCACCAGCAGTTTTCCTTTTCAACTTCCTGCCCTTTCCTCCCCACAAGTCTGGTTAATTTTGAGTCAGAGCCTCTCAGAGCTCCATTCTCCTGCAGAAAAGGCTGATGGAAAGTAATTGGTGTGAGAGAAATTGGAGCACGAAGGGGAAAGTGCCCTTCTCCCCATCTATTATTCACACTTCGTGGTGAGAGAACCTCAAAACGTGGGGAGGAACTTCCCCTTCCCCCTGTGAGCAGAAACTTGCCAGATTCTTGCTCTGCAGACACATTTTGTTTTCCCCTAAATAGCATGAAGCTATGGGGAAATTAAAAAGAAAATTAAAAAGGGACATGGGAAGTGTCAAAGGTTTTTTTTCAGGCTGGCAGAGTTGAGGGTGGGGAGGAGAATTTGTGTGGAGAACTCAGAGCATCTTCCATGGTCTGAAAGGGCTCCAGGGCAGCTGGAGAGGGAACCTGGGCTTGGAACTGCACAAGGGGAAGGGATTAAACTGACAAAAAGTAGGTTTGGATGTTGTTCTGGTTTTATAAAAGTTTTTTCTAAGCCTTCTGATGTTTACATTGCACTTTTATGTAAATAACTCGTTGTTTTGCATTCTTTTATGGAGGAGGAGAAATTTGATGGACTCTTGGTTTGTCCAGTGTCATTGGAGAGGTGGCACTGTCACCCTCCAATCCACTGTCACTTTTGGAAATCTATAAATGTTGGAGTCAGGAAATAAAAATTCCCTTTTTACCTTGAGAGAGCTGCGTGTCCATATCGTGCTATTTCATATCCTATAACAGCATTTGGATTGGATTTGGGGAAGGAATTCTTTAATCTGAGGGTGCCCAGAGCAGCTGGGGCTGCCCCTGGATCCTTGGTTGGAGCAACCTGGGATGGTGGAAGGTTGGGATGGGATCCTTAAAGTCCCTTTGAACCCAAACCATTCTGCCATTCCATAGGAACCAGCTGAAAGCAATAAATCCCATTTTTTGTTTCCCAAAGGCTCAGCACTTGTCATCTCAGCTCCTCAGTGGATAAATGCTCTCCCTGCCACTCTGAGCTGTCACAGGGATTTGTATCTGCCCTCATTACATCCCTCCCAGTCACGGGCTAATTAAATCCAATGTTGCTATAAGTCTCACTGAGCAAAGGAAAATTCACCAGATTAATCAGAATATCTTTCAGAAAGGGTTCTAAAAATATTCTAAATAGACCAGAAAAGCAGATGAGTGGCACTCTCATTTATCACTGAGCCAGGCTCTGGATACAACAATCAATTGGGGTGATAGATAACACAGCATCTTCTGCCTCTCCTCTTTCATTCTAGAAGCTCTCATTCAGAGCCAGATCAAGACACAATTCCCTCTATTATTGTCTCTCTCACCCACTGCAGCTTATTCTGGGCTGTGTGCTCAGCATTCTCTCCAGGGGCCTGCTGTTGTCATGACTCTCAATCAGGTTTTTCCCCTTCTCATTGTCCCCATCCTGCAGTAATGGGGTTTTTCTGGAGCACATGTGTCCCTCAGATTCCCAATCCCATCCTGCCAGCAGCCTGGGAGGATTTTGCTGCTGCTCCCAGGGCCATCATGATGTCACTGCAGACATGAAATAGGAAATTCCCAGATGGTTCTCAAGGCCTGGTTTTGTTTTTTTGGTTGTTGGTTTTTGTTTTGTTTTTGGTTTTGGTTTTTTTTTTTTTTTTTTTCACAAGTCTGGGCTGGTTTTCCATGATTCATAATTCGATATTTGCAAAGCAGTTTTTAAACTTCCTCAGCTTTGCTGCTGGCCCTGATAGAACTGATGGCCTTCCTCCACCAGCTCAAATTCATCCAGGACATTTTTAAGAATAACTTCCCAAGGGTTTTGGGTGGTTTTGGGGTTTTTTTTGGCCAGCTGATGTTCTGAGTTTATTGTTTCCTGCCTGTCACAGTGGCACAAGTCTGACTGGGCAAAACTCACAGCTCATTTGCGTCAAGGACTGAAGCAGCCACTCATCATCTGCAGCTGGGCCAAGTGAGCTGTGACAGAGGGGATGGAAATATTCCCACTGGAGCAGCCAGAGAGCTCAGATCCAGGGAAATGTCCCTGCTGAGATCAGTGTCACTTTAGCTGCTACTGAGAACATTTATTATAAATATATCATGCAATAAAATGTGGCTTTGCTTCTCTGGTGGAAGTGACCTTGCAAAGGCAGGAGGGGATGATGGAACTCTCTGTGCCTGTGAATTCCTGCTCCAGGTCAAAAAAAAAATCAGATCCTGAGGAAATCCAGATGCTGTTTGTTGAGTTTAGGGCAGTTCTGCAAAGCCAGTGCCACCTCTGCACGCCCTCCAAAACTCTCATGGAAAATCCTGGAAAATCCTGATCAGCACCAAGAGCAGTCAGCTCACACCTGGAGAGGAATTCAGAGCTCCTGTGGCTGCAACACCACCTCTGCCAGGGCACATCTTCACAAAATCAAGAAACAAACTGGTGCCCAGGTGCTGTTTGTTGAGTTTAGGGCAGTTCTGCAAAGCTGGTGCCACCTCTGCACCCCCTCAAAAACTGCTCCTGCATTCCCCTCCTGTGGAAAATCCCAGAAAATCCTGATCAGCACCAAGAGCAGCCAGCTCACACCTGGAGAGGAATTCAGAGCTCCTGTGGCTGCAACACAACCTCTGCCAGAGCACATCATCCCAGAATTAAGAAACAAACGGGTGCAATGTGCAGGGGAAGGCAGCGTGCAGCAGATTGAGCAGGTGCACCTGAGAGCAGGGGGAACATGGGCTGGGCACCTGCCAGCTGCAAAGGACCTGGGGAAAGAGGCAGGCAGCACTGGAGGAAGGAAAGGATATTAAAACCACAGCCTCATGTTTCAATGCCAGAATGATGAGGGAAGCAAAGGAAATAGGCTGGAAAGCAGCACAATCCCCCTCAGGATGCTGCAGCAGCAGCAGGGCAGAGCGGAGGGGCCAAGGCTGAGGGAGCTGCCATTGATCATTTTTGATTTAGTGCTGCCCAGACAAGAGGAACTCGCATGATCCATGGGCTGTGTATTCCTCTATTGATCCCCAGACTGGGCTTGCTAAACTGCACATCCATCACCCCCCAGCCCTGCCCAGGGTCCCCTGAGGCAGCTGAAGAGGAGCCACTGTCCTGTCCCCCAGGCTGAGCTCCAAGGGCTTGGTGACAGCCAGGGGCTGGGGCTGAGCCGCTGCCTGGCTGATGGATTGGCAGCATTTCCAGGCATTCCTTTCTCACTGCTCCTGGAAAGATGTCCTGGTTTGGAGAGCCAGGTGCCTGCTAAGGAAGGCAGGGGCCTCCCCTGAAATGGAGAATGTGAACCCTCCCCACCCCTCCCAATTGCTATAAGTTTTAAATTAAGGGGCTCTCAGGCAAAAATATGGGAGCAGGAAATAACAGTTCTTTAATGGGAAGAAAAAATAAACAATGCAGTAACTAAACCAGCACTGACAGAGTCAGAACCCAGCCTGACACCCTGTGGGTCAGGGTGCTGGCAGCAGAACCATTGGAATTGTGGCTCAGCCCTCCTGCAGTGTCAGGGGTGGCTCTGCTGGAGCAGGGATCCTGGAGAAAGGTGCAGTCTCTGCCTCTGGAGATCCAGGGCAAGAGGCAGCTGCTGTTCCTCTGGGAAATCCAGTGGAGAAGCCGTGCTGGTGTTCCAGAATCTCAGATTCTATCCAGGCAGGAATGCTTGGCTGGTGTTCCAGAATCTCAGATTATATCCAGGCAGGAATGCTTGGCTGGTGTTCCAGAATCTCCAGATTATATCCAGGCAGGAATGCTTGGCTGGTGTTCCAGAATCTCCAGATTATATCCAGGCAGGAATGCTTGGCTGGTGTTCCAGAATCTCCAGATTATATCCAGGCAGGAATGCTTGGCTGGTGTTCCAGAATCTCAGATTATATCCAGGCAGGAATGCTTGGCTGGTGTTCCAGAATCTCCAGATTATATCCAGGCAGGAATGCTTGGCTGGTGTTCCAGAATCTCCAGATTCTATCCAGGCAGGAATGCTTGGCTGGTGTTCAGAATCTCCAGATTATATCCAGGTAGGAATGCTTGGCTGGTGTTCCAGAATCTCCAGATTATATCCAGGCAGGAATGCTTGGCTGGTGTTCAGAATCTCCAGATTATATCCAGGCAGGAATGCTTGGCTGGTGTTCCAGAATCTCCAGATTATATCCAGGTAGGAATGCTTGGCTGGTGTTCCAGAATCTCAGATTATATCCAGGCAGGAATGCTTGGCTGGTGTTCCAGAATCTCAGATTATATCCAGGTAGGAATGCTTGGCTCCTCCCTCTGGGCTCACATCTCCCAATGGGATGCTGTAGCTCTTATCAGCCATGCAGGGACATTCCATAGCTGTTATCAGCAGGTGTGCCCCCAGAGGGAGGAGTGATTGTGGTCACTCAGAGAGAGAGATAAGGCAAACTGCCCACTTGACAGAAGATAATCTGCCATACAGAGGGTAACAGAAAACATCTTGCCTTGCAACCCGGGACGAAAGGGCAGAGCAGCCTGGGGGAGTTGTGCTCCCAGTCCCACACAAACTGATAGGGAGGGAGGAGAATTCACCCCCAGCTCGTCCCACACCTCATCCCACTCCCACTGAATTTAATTTAAAAAAAATCCCTCCTGCCAAAGTAGAGCTCTGAGCTTTCTTTCCAGCTTGGCCACAGCCTCAACTGCATATTTTGAAGGATATTTCACTCCTATTTCACCACTCTCTGTTCCTATCATCCCTGACTCCAGTCCTTTGCCAAGGTATGTCCAAGTGGGGAACATGAGGAATGAGAAGACAGCTGGTGAAACAAATGCAAATCCCTGTCTACACCTCCTTAATCTGTTTTTTCCTGTATTATCCCTGCCAGCAAGGACTATTTCTGGCCTGGGCTGGCCTGGCTGGGGAGGGCTGAGGGGGCAGAGGGAGGCTCATGGTGCAGGCAGCAATAAAATCTGAAAGCGTGGTTGGGCTGGTGCAGATTTTGAGCTGAAGAGTCACGGTTTGTGCCTGTATTTTTTTTACTCTCAGATGGAGGGATGAGACTCTGTGCAGAGGACAGATTGATGGTCATCACCTGGGAGCTTTTCACACCTTCACCAGAACAACTGAAATTCTCTTTGCTGCAAAATTTGTGGCAGCTCCCACCACTCCCCTTCAGTGCCAGCTTCTCTCACAGACTGTGGGAAGAGGAAGGGTTTTTGAGATCACAGAGGGGTTTGGATTAAAGGGGTGCAGAGATCACCCCCAGCTTCTCTTGCAGACTGTGGGAAGGGTTCTAGGATCACAGAGGGGTTGGGATTTAAGGGGTGCAGAGATCACCCCCAGCTTCTCTTGCAGACTGTGGGAAGGGTTCTAGGATCACAGAGGGGTTTGGATGTAAGGGGTGCAGAGATCATCCCCGGTTCTCTCACAGACTGTGGGAAGGGAAAGGGTTTTAGGATCACAGAGGGGTTTGGATGTAAGGGGTAGAGATGAAGCCATGGCAGGGGCACCTCCCACTATCCCAGGCTGGCCTTGGACACCTCCAGGGGTGCAGGGGCAGCCCCAGCTGCTCTGCCCCACTGCCCCAGTGCAGAAAGGGGTGACCCAAACACCCTGCACAAAGCCCAGAGTTACTTCTCTGTTGCTCCATCCTAAGAAAGAACACCCCCAGACCAAACTCAAAGAAACCAGGGGCAGTTTTGCCCCGAACAAGGACTGAGAAAAGAATCGTCAATGAATCATTTCAGGATTCATCTCCCACCTGTCCTGCCATCATTTTCTTCTGCTGGGATCTGCAAAATGTCTCCTGAAGGCACTGATGGATCTGACAGCCCCGAATCCATCACCTGAATTCTCCCAGCAGCTCTGGAAGGATCTGTGCATAAATCCTCACAGAGCCTCTCCCCTGCCCCTTTCCTGCAGGAGATCAGGAGTGAAGAACACAAAGATTTATTCATTTTCACCCTTTCTGATGTTCCAGGTGTAAAAAAGGGAAGCCAGGGATGAAGGGGACGGGTGGGTTAAGAGGAGAGGAAAAGCAGAAGTGAAATCAGACATTATCAGATTTCTCCTGTTGCCCTCCCAGTGCAAGGAAGAGCCACACTGGGACTCAAGGAGTGCTGAAAAACCTCCAGAGGCTCCAAGGGAGAAGTGCTGGCAGGGAGAGGGAGAAATGGCACTGCCTTCAGGGGCTGTGCCAGGAGATCTCAACGTTTGGGAGAAAGCTGAAGGTGGGTTCTGACAAAAAAAGGTGTTTAGACAACCCCAAACTGAGCGTGTTCTGCTCCTCTGTAGGAGGGTGAAATAACCTCCAGCAAAGCCTCCTGTGTGCAGCAAGGATCCCAAATATTCCCAAAGATAAGGAAGGAGATGCTGCAACAGCCCAGGACACGTGGTGGGTTCAGCATAAAAGCACAGCAAGGGCACGGCCAGAAATAACCTTGTTCAGAGGAAAAGCCATGATATAAATTTTAAATTTAGAAGAAAAAAGACTTGTTTACCTATTACCAACCAGCCCCACTATTAACCAATTACTGGGAGGCAGCTCAGAGCAGCAGCTTGGCCATTAGAGTTGAGTATTCCAGGGCCTGCTAATGGGAGATAAATTCATGGCTGGAAAATTGGATGCAATTAGAGCCATTTTAGCAAGAGTTCACAACAGAGCTGACCTTTGCTTTCACATGCAGGGGGCCAACAGAGAGATGATGTCTGATATTATTTTATTGCCTGTGGGAAGAAAGCTTTTGTGTTGGCAGGGACCTGAACAACCCACCTCAGCTGAGAAAAACATTTGGGAACTGGGGTTAGAGACTGGTCTGGGGGTAAAAATTCCTAAATTGGAGTCTCATCTTTGCCATCAGCTCAGTGTGACAGCGACTTTGCCTCTCTGTCACTGGTTTTAGCCATCTTAGGGCTTGGCTGACTCAAAAATCCCTTGTAGCTCCCAAATTTCCCCTGATTTCTGTTGGACACTTCCCTTCTTTGCTGCTGGCACCTTCACAGGCAATGATCACCTTGCACTGAGAGCCCAGCTCAGGCAGCCTGCTGGGGAATCAGATCATTCCAGTGAGGAAATTCCCTTTTTAGGATAAATATTAGGGATCTTTTCCCAAGCCAGAGCAGTCCTTATCCTCTAAAAGGCTTCACCAGCACTGCTGGGATGACTTTAACCACCACAGCCATGAAGGAAAACCTGTCTGCAGCAGTCAGGACTGGGTGGACACCAGAACCATCTCCCCTTGCATTTTCATGCCTAAACATTTCTTTTCCTGTGCTCCCCAGTCCTGTTCCTAACCCTGGGGTCTGCAGCTACCAGGCAAAACTCTTGCAAAGTCTGGCATCTCTTAATACCCAAAGTGCTTATTTTAAACACAGACTGATGGCTTTTCTCCTAGATAATGATGATTGATTCTGTTTTCCATCCTTTGTCAAGGCTCAGCACATGCCTGGAATTTTAACTACTCCTTCTTCTGATGCTTCCATGCATCCATCTGTTCCTCTGGATCTCTCTCAGCCTCCTGCTTTAAATAATGAACTTTGCTGGGCTCGGAACAATCTATTAATAAATAACAATCTCGGAGATTACACAAGCCAATTAATGGTGAGGCAGCATCAGGAGCTGGGCTGAGGGATGCTGCTGAGGGGGGGTGGAGCTGGCAGCCCTGGGGCACAGAGGGTTTGGGGGACCCTCCACGAGGGGCAAAGCTGTGCAAATGAACAAACTCAGCTCACCAAGGAGGGAGCAGGGAGACCCCTGAGGGAGCTGGGGCTGCTCAGCCTGGAGAAAAGGAGACTCAGGGGTGCCCCCATCACTGCACAGCTCCTGAAAGGTGCCTGTGCTCAGCTGGGGCTGGGCTCTGTCTCCAGGAACTGACACAGTCAGAGCACACAGCCTCGAGCTGCACCAAGGGAAATACAGGGTGGATATTGGGAAAAGTTTTTTCACAGAAAGGGTGATAAAGTTCTGGAATGTTCTGCCCAGGGAGGTGGTGGAGTCACCATCCCTGGGTGTGTTTAACAAAGCCTGGATGTGGCACTGGGTGCCAGGGTTGAGTCGAGGGGTTGGGGCTGGGTTGGACTCGATGGTCTTGAGGGTCTCATCCAACCTGGGGATTCTGTGAATTTCTGTGATTCTGTGATTCTGACATTCCTCAAGACTGCCTTGGTTTGAACAGAACAGGTGTTTGCTAAGGAAGGCAGGAGCCTCTCCTGAAATGGAAAACGTAAACCCCCTCCCTCTGAATTATTATGGTTTTGAAATATAGCTGGAAAGAAGCTGGCCAAGCTGGAAGAAAAGCTCAGAGCTCTACTTTGAGAGGAGGGAGTTTTCAAAATGAAATTCATATAAATATATATATATATATATATATATATATATATATAAATATATACATATATATTTATATATACACTATAGTATATATACATATACTGTATACACTATATATATATACACTATAGTATATATATACACACTATAGTATATATACATATACATATATATGTATACACTATATATATACACTATAGTATATATGCATATACTGTTAAAATAGCTTTACTTTTATTTCTACTATTAGCAAAACCTTAAACATAGTAGTAGTAATTACTAATGTAATTATAAGTAAACAGTCTGGTTAATCAAAATAACATCCAGTAAACATATACTAGTACCCTACCCATATACTAAATACCCTACTATTAATATACCAGCTATCAACATCTACCATCTAAAAAAAAAATAAACCAAAACCCAAAATAAAAATAATTTAAAAATAAATAAAAAAAAAAACAAAACACAACCAAAAAAACACATCTGCTCTAAAAAAAAAAAAAAAAACAGACCCAAAGTCCCATAGAGAATAATTCAGTTTGGGGCTGGAGGATGCACCAGGCCAGGAAATGGTGCAGTGATGCTCCAGCCTGCTCTGGAGCCCTCCATGAATTCATTTTTCAGGGAGGAGCAGCTTCCAGCTCTGTGTGTCCAGCAGGGCAGGGGTGTGGAGCGTCCCCATGGAGCAGAGGTGGCTCTGCAGGGCTGTCCCGCTCTCCAGCCCTGTCTGGGCATTTAGGAACGGCCTAAACCCCTGCCTAAGCCCCGCTGAGCTTCACTGAGTGCTCAGCACACGTTCAGCTGAACACTCTGCCAACATCTCCATCTCCTTGTTTGGCATCTCCTGAGTTCCTCTTGTTTCTGCTCTTCCTTCTCCTGTCCTCTCCTCCTCTCCCTTCCATCTCTCAGCCCAGCTCCTGTGGGGTTTTTCTCCCCTCATTTCTCCTCCTCCCTGCCCTTCAGAATGACTTCATCTGGCAGGCAGCGTGACAGGCCCGAGAATTGAACACGGACTTTTCCTGCTCCAGATCCATTTGAAGATTTCTCCCAGCTCTCAAGCCCCAGATTCAATTTCCCCCTGACAGAACAACAGAATTAGTCTCCTGTTGTCATAGGTAAATTACTCACAAGCCCGGTGTCAGGAGAGGGGGAAAAAAGAGGGAAAAGAGACAAGAGCAGGATTCAAAGGAAGGTGTGAGTGTGACAAGCAACAACAGAATAACAATAGAGACCAGCGGGTGACATCGATCACGGCTGACAAACAGGGACAAAGCCAGCTCTGGATCAAACACAGGAATTATTTATCTCTTCTTCCCTCAGCCCTTGAGCCATTCAACCTCATTCTGAGCATTTCTGTGTCTTGCAGAGGACACATAAAGTCTAAATAACTCTGAGATTGAAAAATATTGTGTCTGATTGAGCTTAGGAGGGTGAATTTTGTCACAAGAATCCATTCTCAGGAATGCCCTGAGCCGGAGACAGGCAGGGATGAGCACACAGCGCATGGCAAGCTCTCATGCTGGCCATCAAATTGAAAGCATTCACATAAAAAAAGGAGAAAGCAGCAAATCAACAAAACCTCCTCTGTCTTCACAGCCTGGCCTTTAATTCCTGTCAGCACCCAGAGCAGCCAGGGGGGCTGGAACTGCAGGACAGCACTGCTGACTACAAAACACTCAATATTTGTCACTGAACACCATCTCTACCTGGTTTCTGGTTTTTATTCCCTGCCTGCCTGCCCCGATGCTCCATCATCCACCAGGGGTGGGTGTCACACAGTGCTGATTGTCACCTGGATGTCACAGGGGGTGGCGGGAATGGGAATTCTCCTGAGCAGGAGCCACCGGAGCCTTCACATCTCATCTCCCTCCTCATCCTCCGAGCTGCTCCTGGCAATGGAGCAGCCTGGGCTCAACACAGACAGGATTTCTGGGGTTTTCTGGTGTCCTCTATGAGGTGGCTCCTGCCCCTCTCTCCTGCTCTTCCAGCAGATTGGAGTTTTGGGGTGAATTCCAGGAGGTGGAAGGTGACAGCAAAGGGCACCAGCTCAGGGAATGGTGCTGTGGCACCCCAGCCTGCTCTGAAACCCTCCATGAAGCTCTTTTTTCAGGGATGAGCAGCTGCCAGGACACTCCCAGCCCCCAGGAACCCAAACGTTCCTCATGGGTGAGAGAATTCAGGGAAAACTTTCATCTGGGTAAATATTGGCTGCAGAATTACGCCCTTAAACCCCTAAACCCCCAAACCAGGGCAGAGAGAACCCTGGAGTTTACAAACACCAGCAGGGAGGGAAGGCCAGAGCAGAGTCACCTGCAGAGCAGTAAGTCCCAGCCTTAGAGGAGCTGAACTTCACACCAAAGCCAGGCTTTATTTGCCTATTGACAGAACAAAGGGCTCTGTTGGTCTTTCTAACCCACCCTGAGCCAGGAAAGGTCTCTCTAATCTGCCAAAGGCAGAACAAAAACTGAGGGCTTAAAGCTGAAGCAAGTCAGGCTGGAAGGAGGACAGGATTTTTATTTTATTATTTTATTTTATTTTATTTTATTTTATTTTATTTTATTTTATTTTATTTTATTTTATTTTATTGTATTGTATTGTATTGTATTGTATTGTATTGTATTTTATTGTATTGTATTGTATTGTATTGTATTTTATTGTATTGTATTTTGTTTGGATTGTGTCCCTCAGTGCCTTTAGTTAAAACTGGGCAATTTAAAAAAATTAGCTAAATTCTTTCTCCCGAGTTTTGTCTGGAGCTCCCAGGCAGAGCCTGACTCAGCCCAGCTCAGGATTAATTTAGGTGGGGCATTAAGAAGCACTAAATAACAGCAGAGAAACTCTGCAATTGTCCAGAGCACTCCACCACTCAGCCTGGAGATCCCTACAAATCCAAACGCGCTGGAACCTGTTGGAAATTCAGATTTTCTGCAAGGCAGAGGCCGGGCTGACTTTGAAATCACCTTTTCCCCAGCACTGCATGAACACCTCCCTCCTCTTCTTACTCCCAGGAGGCTCCAAAGCCCCCACGGCAGAACCGAGAGGAATTTCCACAGCAAAAAGCTGGAAGATCTCTCTTCCCTCCTCCTTTTCCCCCCCTTTCCATGAATAACATCATCCACTGACCTTTTCAAGCAGGTACTTGGTGTAAAATACGAGTTCCAGGGCTCAGGAGGGAAGAAGGGGCTGGGGAGAAGCCTCATCCTGCAGGCTCTGAGCTCCTCACAGCCCACCAGGAGGGTTTATGACTCTGGCTCTGGCATTTTAAATCCAGATCATTATTAACAGAGAGATTGTTCTACAGCACAATGGCTTTTTAACGAGGCGAACGCCACCAGCTCCTGGCTCAGAGGAGAAAAAAGGGGGGGAAAAAATTGGAGTTTGGAGGGGAAATTGTGGCTCTTGAGGTAATTGAAGTAATTGTTGGCTACCCCAAAAGTGGACCCAAAAATGGCACTTAATTGGATACCCTAAAAATGTACCCAAAAAATGGCGCTTGCACTTTGTAGGCTATCCCAAAAATGTACCCAAAAATGGAAGTTTGTTTGCTGTCCTAAAAATGGACCCAAAAAAATGGCGCTTCCTTAGGTACCCTAAAAATTGCACTTGCACTTCCTTGGCTACCCTAAAAATGTACCCCAAAAATGCCAATTCCTTGGCTATCCTAAAAATTTACCCAAAAATGGCAATTTGTTGGATACCCTAAAAATTGTACTTGCACTTCCTTGGATACCCTAAAAATTTACCCCAAAAATGTCAGTTTGTCAGATACCCTAAAAATGTACCCAAAAATTTCACTTGCACTGCCTTGGCTATCCTAAAAATATACCCAAAAAATGGCATTTCCTTGGCTACCCAAAAATGTACCCAAAAATGGAAGTTTGTTTGCTATCCCAAAACGTACCCAATAAATGGCAGTTTGTTGGCTACCCTAAAAGTGTACCCAAAAATGGCACTTAATTGGATACCCTAAAAATTTACCCAAAAAATGGCACTTGCACTTTGTAGGCTATCACAAAAATGTACCCAAAAATGGAAGTTTGCTTGCTATCCTAAAAATGTACCCAAAAAATGGCAATTCCTTGGCTATCCTAAAAATTTACCCAAAAATGGCAATTTGTTGGATACCCTAAAAATTGTACTTGCACTTCCTTGGATACCCTAAAAATTTACCCCAAAAAATGTCAGTTTGTTGGATACCCTAAAAATGTACCCAAAAATGGCACTTGCACTGCCTTGGCTATCCTAAAAATATACCCAAAAAATGGCATTTCCTTGGCTACCCAAAAATGTACCCAAAAATGGAAGTTTGTTTGCTATTCCAAAAACGTACCCAATAAATGGCAGTTTGTTGGCTACCTCAAAAGTGTACCCAAAAATGGCACTTAATTGGATACCCTAAAAATTTACCCAAAAAATGGCGCTTGCACTTTGTAGGCTATCACAAAAATGTACCCAAAAATGGAAGTTTGCTTGCTATCCTAAAAATGTACCCAAAAAATGGCAATTCCTTGGCTATCCTAAAAATTTACCCAAAAATGGCAATTTGTTGGATACCCTAAAAATTGTACTTGCACTTCCTTGGATACCCTAAAAATTTACCCCAAAAATGTCAGTTTGTTGGATACCCTAAAAATGTACCCAGAAAATTGCACTTGCACTTCCTTGGATACCCTAAAAACGTACCCAAAAATGTCACTTCCTTGGCTACCCTAAAAATGGCACTTGCACTTCCTTGGCTATCCCAAAAATGGCAGTTTGTTGGTTAGCCTAAAAATGTACCCAAAAAATGGCCCTTACTTGGCTATCCTATAAAAGTACCCAAAAATGGCCCTTCCTTGTCTGAGCAGCTCCTGCCTCATGCTCTGGAACCCTGGAGCTGCAGCCCAGAGAGGAGGAGCCTGCATTTATTTCATTCACTGCTCTTTATTGCTGCATTTTTGACGATTTTTAATTTTTTTTTAATTTTTTTTTATTCTATAAACCAACAAATCAAGCAGTAAGAGACACCAATTTTGCCACTGGCCAGGTGGCTGCTGGAATATTCCTTGCAGAGTCACTGGGTTGATTTCTGCTAACTCAATTCACATCAAACTCCCTAAAACCAGCCATGGACGGTGCTGCTTCTTCCAGAGGCTGCAGAGGTGCCAATATTCTGAATTAAGAAGTCTCAGGGAGCTTTGCTTACACTGGTTTAGACTGGGATTAGCTCTGCAGGATGATTTCCAAACGGGGCGTGTTTAAATCCCTTTGTTGTGCAGGGAGACTCTGAGCATTAAACAGCATTTATTTGGCGAGCAGAGCTCCAGAGTAATAAAACAATGCCCAGCAGGACAGCAAGGCCAACCTCTGGCAAAATCCCGAGCTTCCAGAGCCTGGAATCTCAGTTCCAGAAGCACTGGATGATTTTAGCTGGGATTTGTTGGACGGTGGCCACCTCACCAGGCACTTTGCCGGATGCTATAACAATAACTGCGTTATTTGCAACGTCACAAATCTTTACTTCATCTGCAGAGGACAGGGATCATCAGCTCAGCCGTTAATGAAGGTATTGAGTAGCTGAGGACCAAAATAATCCATCCCTGAGGGAGCTGCTTGAAGCAGGGATGCTGCTCCTCTCCTCCACCTCGTGCTCAGCCCGCTCATTCCAGCTCAGGAAAGTTGTCCTTGATCAAAATTCCAGCTCTCGAGCCACAAAGAGCAGGCACAGACTTTCCCAGGAAAAAAAAAATCCTGGGAAGCTGTGGGAAGCTGTGAGAAACGTGGGAGGAAAAATTCAAACAATTATTACCTCTCTTTCTGTAAAGATATATTACATATATATTTTATATATGTAATATATTTATATATTTAGATATAAAAAGATTCATTTTTATATAACATTTATATTATATCATATTATATATTACATTATATTATGCATTACATAATATATATTATGTATTATATATTATACATTACATAATATTATATATTATGTATTGTATATTATATATCATATAATATTATTAGATTTTATATTATTATATATCATTATATATTATTATATATTATATATATTCTTATATGTTATATATTTCTATATAATATATATAATATATATAATATATATATATTATATATTTATAAATATGATTCTCTAGAGTGTGCTATTGATATTTCACCAATAGTGTGAGAGGTTTTCACTTTAAGACCAATCAAGTCTTAGATCCACCATTTTTTTCTATAAGAACTGTAGATTTCTAATAATAAAGTGTCTTTCATGCCTTCTAAATCACGGAGTCAATACTAATTATTAGGCCTGGCTAGAGGCCTGCTACCACAAATTCCACCTCAGGAAAGTTGTCCTTGATCAAAATTCCAGCTGACAGCAAGCCCTGAGAGGAAAATAAGGGTGTTTTATGATGCCTTAAGTTTTAGTTTTCATATTTTTCAGATTCTCTGCTGCCTCTCCCTGTGTGGAGCTCTGAGCTTCATATCAAGTGCTGGCAAGTTCTCCTCACAGTTCAGTCAGATAAAACAATCATTTTCCAGCTTGAGACCAAGGACAATTGATACAAACTCCAGGCCCAAAAAGTGCAAACAACAGAGAATTGAGGAGAGCAAAGTGGGAGGATGGCCCAGAAAATTTGTGGAAGACAAAGCCAACAACTTAGCTGTGTATTAGGGGAGGGAGATGCCTTTATTCCGGATTTCTCGAGCCTGTGTTGTGTTGCTCCCTCCCAAAAAGCAGCACTCAGACAAACCTGAATAAGCTGGAGAGGTTTTATTTCCTTGCCAAGGAAACTTTTCCCTTTGGTGAGTGTGACCAGGGGGTTAAATTCAGCATAATCAGACAGAAGTGGGGCTCTTCACCTGCCTGAAGTTAAACATGCAGGTGTCAGTGCTTCAGGAGACATCAGCAATTCCTGATTTTCTCCATCCTGCCCTGTCTCCCAAACTCTGCTGAGCACTGAGGCGTGAGGGGCTGCCCAAAAAAACTCAAAAAAACCACAGAGCACAGCACCTCTATGCTCCACAGGCAGCAGCCACTCCAGGATTCTTCAGCAGGAGAAGGAATAAATAAGCCCTGAGTGACAGAGTTTTTAACAACAAAATCATTCCATGGACAGAGTGTGTAATGAGTTCCAGTCAGAGCAAGTTATGGAGGAATAATTTTCTAGTACCTGCAGCTAGCAACCACTTCATGGGTGCTTTTTATTCCTGGGTTGTAAATTGATTTTATACATCATTTATCAATGGAGGCCTGGCTTTATAATGGGGATATTTTAATATTTATACCTCTGCACCCGCATGCTCAGCAAACAAATGGGAACAATAGGACATGGTTGGTGTTACAAGTCCCTGCTCCCAGGTAAGGGTGATGGAGGTCTGCAAGTGCCAGATAAACCCAGGGAAATTTGATTATGGGATGCATAAAGAATGACTCCTGTGCTGCTGGAGAGGATTAAAGAAGTGCTGAGGGCTGAAGTTTTGTGTTGCATTTTCCATGTATTGGCTTTGTGAGGCAAAGGGGTCCTCAGGGGGACACGCACACAGGAGATCCATGGCACACCCAGGGAATGTGGGGGATCCTGCCCCTGCTTGGGGCACTGGGGGGATGTGATCCAACAGCACCTGGGGCTGCTGGGTTGTGAGAATTCCTCCAGATCATGCCAAAAAACCCCAAACAGCACAAACCCCTCATCCTGCCCTAACTCAGCAAAGGCTGTGCCCCCTGTCCTGAGGCAGAATTTGGCTGTTCTGCAGCTGGGGAGAAGATGGACAGCAAATGGTCCTCAAAACTCTGCCCTGCCCTTGCTCACCCTTCTCTAACTTCCATTTTCATGGTGTTACCTGCTGGGGAGCAATGATCCTGAGCGTTCCCCAAAAAAACCAACCCAAAACGTTTCACGGCTCTGTTTATTTTCATCAGCCCTGTAAACAAAACCCCTGACAATTCCCTTCCCTCTGCTGCAGAGCACTCCCCAGGGCTCCTGCAGGAGGATCCCGTGCTAGACCAGCCAGCTGCAGGGATGGGGCATTAATATTCAGCAGAGAGGCTGGAAAACACATTTACTCCCCACTCACAGCTAAAGCTGTTCCTCAGGCAGCTCCTTAATCTGTGGTCACCGTGCTATTTACTCCCAGAAAGGAGATGAATGCTCACAGCTCTCAAGCTGGTTCAGTTGCAAAAAAAAAAACCAAAAAAAAATGGACTTAATTTAGGTTTAATTCATGGGGGTGGAAGTCAGAACCGCCTGCAGAGGATGGAAACAAACCCCGCGTGCTTTGGGGTGAGGATGCACCTCTGCAGGGCCATAAATAGAGAGTTACACTCCCGTTGCACTAATTATCTCCCCATTAATTATGCTGATGAGGCAGCTTCTCTGCCTTGGTAAATGCCTCATTGTTTATCAGCGCAGATTCAACAACAGCAGGGCAGGAGCAGCTAAAACACAACAGCTTTTATTTCCTTCCCCCACCCTCCAGGCATCTCAGGTAATATTGATCACAGGTAATATTAATCTCAAGTAATACTGATTACAGGTAATATTCATCTCAGGTAATACTGCTCACAGGTAACATCTCAGGTAATATTAATTACAGGTAATATTCATCTCAGGTAATATTGATCACAGGTAATATTAATCTCAGGTAATACTAATCACAGGTAATAGTCGTCTCAGGTAATATTGAAAAAAATTAAAATAAAAATAAAATTTAAATAAATTTAAATTAAATTAAATCATATTTTGCTTCCTGCCTCACTTCCCTCTGCACCTTTTCCAGCTCCTCAGCTTGGCCTTGGGAAGACAAAAGCAGGACAGGAGTGAGGTGCAGGAGGCAGAGATAAACCCCCCAAATAATTCTGCTTTGTCCTTTGGGAGGAAGACTCCAGGATCCCCAGGCTCTGCCTGTTTAGGAGAGCACTTCTCACTCTTCTTTATTTTCCATTCTCCCTTCCTTGCATCACGAGGAAAAACTAAAATTTCACAGTTTATGGCTCTGATGGTTGGTTTGTTTTGGGAAGAGTGTGGAATAACCTGGCCCTCCACAGGGTTCCTGCAGCAGGATGAACTCACAGGGGGAGGAAAATCCCAGCTGGGAGAGGAGATGCACAGAGATCCTGCCTGTTCCTTCCCCTTTCTGCCCTCTCCTGGAGATCCTGCTTTGCCAAGGAAGGGATGGAAAAGCCAGGGTGGAATTCAGCCCATCCCGGCAGGAGTTAAACCCCAAACCCTCCCTGCAAGGAGGATTTCAAGAGCACAAGCACAGGAGAAGGCAATGCCAAGATAATCACCAACATCCCCATCCCTCCACAGCCGAGGAGCCCCTTGGAGGAGAAAAAAGAGATTTTCAGTGTAAAATAAAATTGCTTTGTCAAGCAGGAAGGGCTCCCTGCCACCTGCCTTCCCCAAGAGAAAGGATGGAAAAGCCAGGGTGGAATTCAGCCCATCAAGGCAGGAGTTAAACCCCAAACCCTCCCTGCAAGGAGGAGCACAAGCACAGGGGAAGGCAATGCCAAGATAATCACCAACATCCCCATCCCTCCACAGCCGAGGAGCCCCTTGGAGGAGAAAAAAGAGATTTTCAGTCTAAAATAAAATTGCTTTGTCAAGCAGGAAGGGCTCCCTGCCACCTGCCCTCCCCACAAGGTCACCCTCAGAGTTCTGAGCATGAGAGCCCTGAGCTGATGGGCCTTGGCACATCAATTCTGTCCCAGCCATGTCCCCTGGGAGGGGACCCAGGAGGGCAATGTTGGGGTCCCAGCAGTGCCCTGGGCTGGACAAATGTCACCACAGCCCGTCCCTGCCAGCAGGGTTTGCTCACACAGCCTCCTCTCCTCTAACAATCCCATTCAAATAAAAACTGGGCTTGAAACCCAGCCCTGTCCCTGCCCAGCGCCTGCAGCAGCAGCAGGGCTGATGTGGGAATTGAGGTCAAGTTGGTTTTTTCTCCCCAAACATGGGCACAGGGCTGGGATGGGCTGGGCTCAGTGTTGTATCTGTGTTTCCTCCAGATAAAAGAAGGAATGGTGAGTCTGACTCCATGTTCTCAGAAGGCTAATTTATTATTTTATATAATAAACATATGTTACTATATTACATATAAACATATTTTATTATTATATTACCATATTATAATAAAATATAGACGAAATAGATAATGAAATTTATATAATAAATATAAAATAATATATTGTTATATATTGTTATACAATATATTATATATACAATATATAATCTATATAATATATAATAATATATAACAATATATTATTATATATTATATAGATTATATATTGTATAATATATATCGATATAATATATTATATAATAATATCTAATAATTAAATATTATATAGTAAAATAAATAATATTATATAAATAAAATAGATTATAAAATAATATGAAATATTAATATCTAATAATACATATAATATCTGTAATATATATATTATGTAGTATATAATATATGATATATATAATATATAATACAATAAAAAATACAAAAATATATTATAAAATAGATAGATAAAAGAGAGAAATGAATTTTAGAGAATTTAGCCTCATTTGGAGGCTAAATAATTCAATTAGCACAGAAATGACAAAGAAACATTCCAATGAATAAATCCATACTCAGTCCTGAACACCCTGGAGAAGGGAGCACAGTCAGGTGCCAGATCCTGATCCTGGACCTTAGGGCAGCAGGGTTTGGGGAGGGAGGTCAGCCAAGAGGGGGAAAGGGAAGAGAGAAATGAATTTTAGAAGATTTAGCCTTATTTGGAGGCTAAATAATTCAATTAGCACAGAAATGACAAAGAAACATTCCAATGAATAAATCAATATACAGTCCTGACCATCCTGGAGAAGGGAGCACAGCCAGGTGCCAGATCCCTGCACATTTTTTTGTCTCTCCATTTTATTTATTTATTTTAATTTTTTATTTTTTTTGCCACCTTCCCCTTCTGAGGCTGATGCTTGGGAGGATGCACAGAGCTAAATAAATGCTGATAACTCCCTGCTGGCAGGGCAGGGGGTCCTTCCCCTCCTGGCTGTGCCTGTCACTCGTGATCCACTTGGACACGGAAACGATTTTGCTCCTGGATGGCAAACAGACCCTTTGCCTTGAAAGATCAGCCTGATGCATTTGTGAGCTGTCTTCCCACCCTGCCTGAGTGTCACTCACTGCTGCAAGTGCCTCCTGCTGCTGGGAGGGGGTCCCAGCACCTCTGTGCCCACCTCAGAACCAGGCTGGGCTTTGGAGGGACAAGAGCCCTGCAAAAGGAGCAGGGTTTCCTCCCCAGCATGGCTAAACTTTGACAGAATTATTATTATTATTATTATTACTATTATTATTATTATTATTATTATTATTATTATTATTATTATTATTATTATTATTACTATTATTACTATTATTACTATTATTATTATGTTAAAAATAAAATAAAAATAAAAATAATAAAAATAATATCTCGCACTTCCCATCTATAATTTGCAATTTTTAACCACTTTGCAAAGCCCACAGACCCTGAGGAAAGGCCCCTGACCGGCGCTGCACTCCTGTGCTGTTCTGCACAATTCCTTGGGCAAAGCACCACAAAAACTTCCCCTGCTCCAGCCTGCAGGGAAAGAAATAATTCATCCACCAGCCAAAATCAAAGCACCTCCCCAGGAACTTCAGGCACTGTGAGGGGGGCTCCATTTCCTTGTGAGAGCAACATCAGCTCCCAGAATTACCCCTAAACAAAGTTATTGGTATTAAAATCACTCCCTTGGCATTCGGTGACCTTTCACTGTCCCAGCAGCTCAGGGGTGGGAGGGGACAGCAGCTCAATCAGAAATTAGTGCCTCTGGAGCAGGAATTGCCCTGGGGAGAACCTCGTTTTCAAATCTTATTTCTTTATCTTTTATATTTTTTTTAATTTTTTTTTTTTTTTTTTTTTTTTTATCTTTAAAATTCTTATTTCAAAATCCCATTTTTAAATGCTGCACGTGAAGCAGGGTTCCTGACTGGGAGAGTAAAGGGGTTGAGGAATTCCTCTGGTGTCACAGCCACCTCTGAACCTTCCTTTCCCCCCAAACCTGCTCCTGATGGGATTTCAGGGCAGCATTTTGAGGCTCCTGGAGGGGTTATTTACAGATTTTCCTCTCTCTGTATTGCAGGGAGATCTCACAGGTGGTTTTCCCCCTAAATCTCTTTTTTGATGGATAGCATGGATCAATTGAAGCCATTCTCCAAAAGAAACCCTGCTTTTCTATGGGATGAAAGCTGGGAATCACTCTGGGTATTAAAATCACTCCCTTGATTGTCCATCAGGGCTCTTGGTGGGATTTCAGCACTTTGGGGCTCCTGAAGGGGTAAATCTCCCCCACATCCCATTTTTGATGGATACCACGGATCAATTGAAATAATTCTCAAAAAAAAACCCCTGCTTTTCTATGGGATGAAAGCTGGGAATCACTCTGGAATGGGCTCCTGAAGGGGTTAATTCCCCCACATCCCATTTTAGATGGATAGCACAGATCAATTGAAATCATTCTCCAAACTTTGCTTTTCTATGGGATGAAAGCTGGGAATCACTCTGGGATGGGCTCCTGAAAGGGTTAATTCCCCCACATCTCATTTTTGATGGATAGCATGGATAAATTGAAATAATTCTCAAAAACCCCCTGCTTTTCTATGGGAATCACTCTGGGATGGGCTCCTGAAGGGGTTAATTCCCCCACATCCCATTTTTGATGGATAGCATGGATAAATTGAAATAATTATCAAAAAAAAACCCCTGCTTTTCTATGGGATGAAGGCTTGGAATCACTCTGGGATGGGCTCCTGATGGGATTTCAGCACTTTGGGCCTCCTGAAGGGGTTAATCCCCCCCACATCCCATTTTTTTTTTTTTTTTTATGGATAGCACAGATCAATTGAAATAATTCTCCAAAATCTGCTTTTCTGTGGGGTGAAAGCTTGGAATGGCACTGGGATGGAAGAGTGGAATTATCATGTCTGACTCTCCTGAGCATCCCAGAGTGTGGGGATGGAAGGAGATGCCTCCTCCTGCTCCCTCCCAGCCCTGATTCCTGCTCCTCTCTGGAGAGCAGAGATAAAATGCATTCATTACCTCCCCTTCAGCAGGGGAAAATGAGGGGGAAGTGGTTGTTTATTAGACGTGGAGAACTACCAAAACCCTTTTAACTTGTGCTCTAAGAGAAAGGAAAAAGGTAAAAAGGTAATTTTCCAGGAAGCTCCTGTCACTGTTTGAAAAGAGAGGGTAAAGAAGACTGCTTTTATTATCTGCTTTATTTATGGTTACTTAATAATGACACAGACAAGTACATTACTCGCTCACCACTTCCCTGCTGCTGCCTCTGGAAAGACAAAAGAGCAATCAAGTGTGGGCCTGTTTGCTAAAAGCTGAGCTCCAGAGCCCACCAACAGCAGTTTTCCTTGGGAAAAAAAAAAAAAAGAGATTTAACAGAGATTTCATGGAGAGTTCCCTGATCCTGGACCTTAGGGCAGCAGGGTTTGGGGAGAGAGGTCAGGCAAAAAGGGAAGAGAGAAATGAATTTTCGAGGATTTCCTAGTTCTTTGTGGGATATTGAGCATTTTTAAGCTGTCAAGTGAGAATGTCTGCCCAAAATGGGATTAACAGGGTTTGGGGAGGGAGGTCAGCCAAGAGGGGGAAAGGGAAGAGAGAAATGAATTTTTGAGGATTTCCCACTTCTTTGTGGGATATTGAGCATTTTTAAGCTGTCAAATGAGGATGTCTGCCCAAGATGGGATTCACAGGTGCTGTCACTTCCCTGGATGGTGACAATTGTGGCATTCAGCAGCTGAGCCCCTGTGACAGATGAGGGGATGTGCAGGGACCCAGGACAGGAGAGATCTGAGAGCAGGAGGCAGCCAGGGAGGTAGAAGTCCCGAGCAGGAGTGTTCAGAAGTGTCTAAAATGTAAAAATGAACATTTATGGGGATGGAAACAGCCTCTGCACACATCTGGGCAAGAGCAAAGAAGGAATTTTAGGGCAGGGGGAAGAAAGACGAGCCCTAAGTAAGTTGCCTCAATCAGAAAAACCCTGATAAAGGGCTTAGGGAGAGTGAAAAGGGGGAAAAAAGCCCCCAAAATCACCTCAGCCCCATCTGTCTCTGCCACAAAGAGCCACAGTGGGCACTAAGGAGTTTGCTGGGAGACATTTTCCCTGTGCTGATGGATGGCATTTTCCAGGCTGTTATTAACTGGACTCCACCACTTTGGGCTGATCTATGGAGCAGCAGCAGCAGCTTGAAAGCATTTGGCACTGCAGCCGTGGATCAGGGCAAGGAGTAAAAAATTGAAGCAGCTCCTCAAGAGCATCCCCATCCTTCAAGGTGAGCACAGGGGCTGCAGGTGATGGGGGAAGGAGGCAGGGGCGGCGCTTCCCTGCACCCCAGCCCTCTCCAGGTGGTTCCAGGAGCTCCAGCTGTTCACAGGGGGGAGAAATTGGGTGAGAAGGGGAGATGGGAGCAGGGGACAAAGGGAGGTGGGGGTGGAAGGAGAAGCTGAGGTGTTCAGGGTGAAGGAGGCAGGAGGGTGAGGGTGCCTGAGTGTCACAGACACGTTTTATGAAAAATCCTTTCCTTAGGAATTTTTTCCTCCTGATAAGCTGAGAGGCCTCAGGAACAAAATGCAAACAATGGTTATCTGCTGCTGTGGAATGCAACAGGTGCATCTGGGACTGGGCTCATGTGGTTGTTTCTAATTAATGGCCAATCACAGCCCAGCTGGCTCGGACTCTCTGTCAGAGCCATGAGCTTTTCTTATCATTCTTTCTTTTTCTAGTCTTAGCCAGCCTTCTGATGAAATCCTTCCTTCTATTCTTTTAGTATAGTTTTAACGTAATATATATCATAAAATAATAAATCAGCCTTCTGAAACATGGAGTCAGATCCTCATCTCTTCCCTCATCCTCGGACCCCTGTGAGCACCAGCACAGCTGAGGGCACCAATGGCCAATTCTCTCTTTTCTGGAAGTGTCTGTGGAGCCTGAACCACCCTCTCCATCATTCCAAAGGCACAGGGGGGCTCCCACCCCCAGTAATTAGGCATTTAATTAGCAGTGAGCAGAGCACAAAGCCTGGGTGGAGGAAGCAGGGAACAAGGTTGAGATATTTCCCTGAGCCAGCACTTCTGCTCTGAAAGCACCCAGAGCTGTGGCCTGCAATCACAACAGCAATTCTGAATATCAATTCATCCTACTTTAAGCAGTTCTCACTGCTGGGTTGTGCTCTACAATTCAAGGTTTTCTTCTGCTGCACCCTTCATTTCCTCTGGCACCCAGGGGCAAAGATGCAGCCCCACCCCAGCCTGGTGGGCCCTGCTGATCCTGAATCCACACAAAATCCCCTCCAGTCTCTCCTCCAGCTCGAGCATTGGCCCAACTTTAGCACTAATTCATGAATCATTTCAGTCAACTTGAAAGTGGCCTCTGTAATATTTATTTGTCCAATATCCATCCACTCAGCGCTGTCTTGCCACAGTTTCAGGGGTCTAATTAAATCACAGCCTGAACTGGAAAAAGCCATTCTTGCAGCAAGGCTGAGCTGACCTCCTCAACTCATTTATCCACTGATAACCCTCGTGTGGAAGCACTCAGCCCCCCTGAGGGAAAAACCACTTCACATCCCATTGATCCCCAGCTTCTCCCTGACTCCTCAAGCAGCTCTTGGCTTTATTCACTGATCAGAAATTACTTGACCAGCCACCAAAAAAAAACAAAACAAAACAAAACAAAACAAAACACCAAACCAACCCTTCATCCACATCTCCCAGGGAGCCAAAGCTGTGAGAAATCACAGGAGGGGACCCAGAGCCAGGGCAGCCCAGGGGGGTTATGGAAGGTGACAGCTCTTGCTGCTGCACTGCGTTTGAAAATGTGAGTAATCATCAAGGTGTCGTTTGTGTTCTCCCTCTGATCAAAGCACTGGACAGAAAAACATCGAGTTTTGCAGGGGAGCAGAGGTGCTGGAGCAGCCCCAGCTGTCACAGGAATTTAACTGTTTATGGCCTCCTGTTCTGTGAGTATTGCATCAAACAAACAACAGCTGCTTCCCCTCCTGAGCAGCACCAGCAGGGCCTGGGCTGCTCATTATTAATTCTGCTTGGCATTCCCATCACAGGGGTACCAAATCCTGCTCCAGACCCTGTGTCAGGTGCTCAGTGCTCCCAGGACCAGCAGGAGCTGCTGGAGCCAGGCTCACCCTGCCTGTGGAGGTGATGCAGCTCATCTGGAAAGCTTCACACATCCAGAGGGAAGCCAGGCAGAAGGAAATTCATCATCCCCGCCCAGGTGGGCAAAGTGAGACAGAGAAACACTTCCCATTCGCACAGATCCATCTCCCAGGGTCCCTGCAGAGGGCACAGAGCTCCTACCATGCTGGTGAAATTCTGCTTTTTATGCTGTTTGTGGATGGGTTTGATCTCAGACCCACCACAACTGGGCATAGCTTGGTGTTGCCAGGGATGGAAGAGGTGAAATTCTCCTTTTTATGGGTTTGATCTCAGACCCACCACAGCTGGGCATAGCTTGGTGTTGCCAGGGATGGAAGAGGTGAAATTCTCCTTTTTATGGGTTCAATCTCAGACCCACCACAGCTGGGCATAGCTCGGTGCTGCCGGGGATGGAAAAGGTGAAATTCTCCTTTTTATGCTGTTTGTGGATGGCTTTGCCCTCAGACCCACCACAACTGGGCACAGCTCAGTGCTGCCAGGGATGGAAAAGGTGAAATTCTTCTCCTTTTTATGGCTTTGCCCTCAGACCCACCACAGCTGGGCATAGCTTGGTGCTGCCAGGGATGGAAAAGGTGAAATTCTCATTTTTATGCTGTTTGTGGATGGCTTTGCCCTCAGACCCACCACAGCTGGGCATAGCTTGGTGTTGCCAGGGATGGAAGAGGTGAAATTCTCATTTTTATGGGTTCGATCTCAGACCCACCACAGCTGGGCACAGCTCGGTGTTGCCGGGGATGGAAAAGGTGAAATTCTTCTCCTTTTTATGGGTTCAATCTCAGACCCACCATAGCTGGGTATAGCTTGGTGTTGCCAGGAATGGAAAAGGTGAAATTCTTCTCATTTTTATGGGTTCAATCTCAGACCCACCACAGCTGGGCACAGCTCGGTGCTGCCAGGGATGGAAAAGGTGAAATTCTCCTTTTTATGGGTTTGCCCTCAGACCCACCACAGCTGGGCAGAGATTGGTGCTGGCAGGGATGGAAAAGGTGAAATTCTCCTTTTTATGCTGTTTGTGGATGGCTTTGCCCTCAGACCCACCACAGCTGGGTGCTGCCAGCCCGAGATCCCAGATCCCTGCAGAGGCTCAGCTGTGCCCAGCTCCAAGGACATTTTTGGCTGCCTGGGCATTGCAGAGCTGAAGGGCACTGGCAGCACCGGGGCTCTGTGCGAAGGCTGAGGCTTTGTAAAGCTCAGCTTTGCTGCTGCTGCTGCTGCTGCTGGAGCTGGGCTTTGCCCAGAGGGATGAGTTGCAAGGGGAGAGCTCAGTTCTGTGCCAGGGGAATGCAGCAATCCCAGCTGACAGAGCAGCAGCCTCTGCCTGCAGGAGCAGCTCCTTCCCCTGGCACAAAGGATATTCAGGGGATGGGGCTGTGCATAATGCAGAGAGCTCAGAGCTGGGCCTGCCTCAGCTCTCTGGGGCTGAATTTAATGATGATCACTGAGCCAGAGCTGCTCTCTGGGGTTGTTTTCATCCTCTCAGACCCCACAGCCCCGTGGGTAATCGGGGCTGCTCTCCTTGTCCTGTTAATGCTGGCCCTGTTTTCCTCAGGGCAGTTTTAGCCAAACCCCCAGCTCAGGGCTGGAAGAGGAGCCTGGCAGCAGAAATGGGCACTTTCCCCTCAGTGCCTGGCACTGGCACAGCTCTGGGTGTTTGTGGGGACCTGCAGAGCTGTGGCATCACTTTGGGGCTCCCAGTGGGTTTGCTGTGCTGTGCTGCCCCAAGAAATGCAAAACCCTGCCAGGAATCTTTGGGGCGAAGTAAAGGACATCCCTGGCGCTCTGATTTTTTAAAGATTTTTCTAAGCCTTCTGATGTTGACATTCCTGTAGCGAACTTTTTCACACACTTTCTGTAAATAACTGGTTTTTTGCATTCTTTTCTGGAAGAGGAGAAATCTGATGGGCTGTTGGTTTGTCCAGTGTCATTGGAGAGGTGGCACTCACTTTTGGAAATCTGTAAATGTTATCTATAAATCTATAAATGCTGGAGTCAGAAATTTAAAATTGTCTTTTTACCTTGAGAGAGCTGTGTGTCCACGTCGTGTAAATTACTCATTGCTTTGTATTCTTTTCTGGAAGAGGAGAAATCTGATGGGCTGTTGGTTTGTCCAGTGCCATTGGAGAGGTGGCACTGTCACCCTCCAATCCACTGTCACTTTTGGAAATCTGTAAATGTTGGGGTCAGAAATTAAACTCCCCTTTTCTTCTTCACCCTGAGAGCAGCGTTGTGTGCTCGTGTTGTTTCGTGTCCTACAGTGACACAGCCCAAACCCACTGGGAGATCTCCAGCAGAAATCACTTCCAGCTCCAGGTTTTCTGGGATTATTTCTCTGCAGAGTCCCAGCAGAGCCCCCTCACACCCAGCACTGAGGGTTGGCTGAGGACAGCGCAGGTGGAGTGGCCAAACCCTTCCCTCTGCTCACCTCACAGCTATTTAAAGGTGTGGTATTTCAAGTTTTAACATCCTCCTCTAATAATAAACTCGTCCCTGCTCCCTGTGCTCAGCTCCTGCCTCATCTTCCAAAGGCAGGGTGGGGACTTTGGGCCAGGTGGGGACGTGGTGACAGCTGCTGCTGACTCACGGTGGGGCTGCTGCTGCAGGGACACTTTGTTCCCACTCCCAAAATCAGCCAATTTGCACAAAAATCCAAGAATTGATGAGGCCGAGGAGTGCTTGTACAGCCACTTCTGGAGTCACTTTCCAGCACTCCTCCCCTCCCTTTCTATTTTATTTTAAATTGCAATGTAAAGCTGAGAAGGTCAGCTCATTTTTACAGGCATAAATTAGACTCATTATTTGTTAAAAAGTCGGACTGGGAAAGAAAATGTGAATTTGCTGAGGAAAAATAAAAACATTAATGAGATCTAAGAATTATTAACAGGTCTGGGAAGGAGAGAAAAGGGAATTTAGGACTGTTAATTAAAGATAAGTGCAGGGAGTGGGGACACTGCAAGGATACTCAGAGGGGACCAATTCTCATGGTTTGGGTTTTTTCCTGAGCTTGTCCCACTGGGGGAGGGTTTGATCAATTATTTGTGTATGGGGGGCACAGGAGAGGATTTGGAAGGGAATATTTGGGGCTTGAAGAGGAAGGAACAGAAGGCACAACTATTCCATATTATTCTGTGCTGACTTTTATCAGTTCTGCTTTGCTTCCCTGAATATTTTCTATGCCTGGAGCAGCAAACTTCTATCTTATTCTCCCCAAGAAACAGATGAGAAAAGTTTGGGAAGGGAACTACCCAGAGAATGTTCTAGTGTCCTCCTGTCCCAAATTAATGCAGATATCCCCCCAAAAACTCCCTGCTCCTGTCCCTGAGCACTGCCTCTTTTTTAACTCTCTTTTCCCCTCTCCAGTAAACCTGAGTGAAGCATTAAACATAAACCTCTCTAAAAAGCCCTCCCAGGATTAAAGGACAGGCAGTGTAATTCCACAGCTGTTTGAAGTGGACCCATAAAGGTTAAGTTTAATATCAGGGAGATGAGATTTCCGCAGCTGGCACTCAGAGAAGCTCTCACAAGAAATCCTCTGTGCTCCTTCCCTGCCCAGGGCTCATTCCACAGCCTGGATCTCACCTGGGCAGGGCTGGCGTGGATTTCCCATCCCAAACCCAGGCAGGAGCAGCCTGGGGGAGTGGAGATGTCCCTGCCCATGGAGCTGGATGAGCTTGAAGGTGCCTCCCAACCCAAAGCATTTTAGGATTCTATGAATAAAAAAAAATTGAATGGAATGGAATGGGACCCCAGTAAAAGGGCACAGAAAGTTTTTTTGGTTTGGGTGGTTTTTTTTTTTTTGTTTTGTTTTTTTTTTTTGTTTTTTTGTTTTTTTGTTTTTCACAAGGATAGAAGCCAGGGGTCTCTATCATTTAGGGTTTTTAGCTGGCATTTGGGGTTTTTAGCTGGCACTGCCTTTGCGGACTGCTGGATTTACAAAGTTCCTGGTTTATAGTGGCAGGAATATAATATACAATATAACTCCCCTTGTCCATCCTCCCCACCCCTCATATCCCACCCATCCCAGAGCTCTCCAGCACCTCTGTCCCCCATTCCCTCCTGGAAATCCCAAGCCATCCGTGGTGCTTGTGAGGGTCCTCAGGATGAGGTGAGAGATGAGGAATTTGACTCTAAGTTCTCAGAAGGCTGATTTATTATTTTATAATAAAATATTATAAAATAATAAATCAGCCTTCTGAGAACTATAATATTATAGTATATATTTAGTATAGCATTATATTATATTATGTTATGTTATATACTATGTTATATATTATATTATATTATATTATATTATATTATATTATATTATATTATATTATATTATATTATATTATATTATATTATATTATATTATATTATATTATATTATATTATATTATGCTACACTAAAACTACACTAAAGAAATAGAAGGATACAGACAGAAGGCTTGGTAAGAATGAATAATAAAAATTCATGACTGACTCCTCAGATTCTGACACAGCTGATGGTGATTGGCCATTAAGTAAAAACAATTCACATGAAACCAATCAAACATTGACCAGTTGGTAAACAGTGTCCAAACCACATTCCAAAGCAGCCAAACACAGGAGAAGCCAATCAGATAATTATTGTTTTCATTTTTCTCTGAGGCTTCTCAGCTTCCCAGGAGAAGAAATCCTGGTGCAGGGATTTTTCAGAAAATATCACAGTGACAGCCACAAAACCTGGAGCTCCAAATCCCTGCAGCATCACCAGCGCATTGGGAACCTGCCCAAGCCAACAAAAAACAAATCCTGACTGGAGAATTTGCTGGATCCAGAATTCTGCGCCAGCAAGGATGAGAGAACAAACAGAACAGGCAAAGCTTGACCCCCAGAGGCAGCAGGACCAGAATCAGCTGGGTGAAGGTGCTGACTCTGCTGGAATCCAAAAGGGAAAGGAGGGAAATCTGCATTGGCATGGGATGGATTCCAGCTCCCTCCAAAAACTGGAATTCTTCAAGTCCTGTCCCTGTGCTAAAGCAGCACTTGGGGCAGCTGCTGCTTGAGGAGGAAAGCAGATTTTAATTCCATAAAATTCCTTCTCAAGCTTCTCCCAGCCTCGACCTCCAAAAAGCTGCTTCTTGGTAAATGTTTGAAGGATAAATTTGGGATTAATTCCAAAGAATCCTTGAAACACCCTCAGCACTGGAGGGGGTACGAGAGCAGCTCTTTGCAAACTTGAGCTCCTTATTTTTGGAAAGAGAGGAAAACTTTACATTTTGTTTAGGATTAGAGAGGATGGACTGAGGGAAGTCATCAGGTGCTGAACAGTAAAATTGTCTGTACTGGCAGAAACAACCAGAGGGTTAAAAAACTTCATGGGGACACCTGAGATCTGTGCTCATGTCCTAGCCACAGAGGGAATTTGGTAGAGACAAGTCATCCCATTGGTAAAAACCCACAATTATCCTTTTTTGCCCTCACTGTTGCTCACCTCATTGACATTTCCCAGCACAGAAAATGCCCATTTTGCAGATGACACTGAAAATTAAGAGTTTGTTGCTCTCAGAGGTAGCAGGACCTCCAGATTCTTGCGAGTAGTTGCTCAGCTGAGGATTCTGAGCGGCTGTGAGTGCCCCAGATAGGAGAGAAATGTTTTTATACCTTAAGAGAAGGGTAAAATGAACATGGAGAGCATCAGCAGATGAGCTCAACCCTTTTTGCTAAAGGATAAAAAATTTGCTGTTCTCTGTCTCAGCCTCCCCTTGTGACCATCACAAAAATGTGTAAAATAAAACCAGACCCATCCCTGAGTTTTGCCCCTCATTCCCACTATTCTATTGGAGAATATTGAGAATATTCTATTGGGAATTCCATGCTCAGGCTGCAGCTCACCAGCAGGATGAAATTCCCCAAACCCTTCCACAGAAACTCCTCCAAAGCTCCACTGGCAACTTATTCCCCCACCAGCCAATATTTCCCAGCATCTGTAATTAGCTAAATTTAAAAAAAAAATTAATTAAAAAAGCAAGGAAAGCCACAAAAATCCAGGAGATGTTGGGAAGAGCTCAAGCCCTGACATTCTGAGGCTGGTTTAGACGCAAACCTCATTTTCCATCATCCCCTCTCTGTGCCCAGCAGCTCTGCTAGAAGGCTCAGAAAGCCTTGCAAGCAGGTGGAGAGAAAAGAGCCCTTCCTCAGGGAAATTTCCTTCCTGACCCTGATTAATTGGAAGCTGCCTGGTGCCCTGGAGCATGGAGAGGAGGAAAGCAAAGGCAGACAGGAAAGGTGCCCTGGGGAAGCAGCAGGTTCCTGCCAGCTGACAAAGTGGGGCTTGAAGTGTAAACCAGCCTGCAAGGGGATCTGAAAGCAGTTTAAAGTCTCGTTTCTGCCATAAAAAACAAGACTCTTTCCTCCTTGGGAATCAAAGAGGGTTTCCTGGGCTGAATTTCATTTCCTCTGTGCTGAAAATTAATTGTAGTGGTAAAGACAAGGAAAAGCTGCAGCTTCCTCCCAGCCCACAGCTCCGTGCCTGCCATGCACCGTTCCCAGGGATAGGAAAAGATTTTAAAATCGTAGAAAATTTGGGGAGTTAGGAAGAAAGCCAGGCTTGGTAGGCCCTGGGAAAATGTTAAAGGTGGAAGCTGGGAAATGCTGGGCCTTGTGTTTGCTAGATCAGGTGAAACTGCACCTGTGAAGTCAGTATATGATAAATTAGATAATTGTTAGATGTGATTAGATATAATTATTGTTTAAAGAATCATGAGAAACTGTTAGGGGTTTGAGGGGAATCACGAGAAATCCATGCTTGGATGAAATCAATGTATACAATAGAACAATGTAAGTTTAATAATGAATATTAAGTTATATAACTTATAATTTATCATTATAATAATATTATATTATTATAATAATAATTTTATTATTATATTAATATATTATGAGTTATTAACTTATTATAAGTTATAGAATAAGTAATATTAAGCTATATAATGTATACGTTATTATTATATTATTATATAATCATTATGGTAACTTATAAGTTATTAACTTATTTTACATTATATAATAATTAAGATATATAACGATAGAATATAAAACATGTTCAGCCCAAAACCATGTTGGGGTCAGATTTTTGTGCACCCCTGACACCCAGAGCTCTTCAATAAAACCACCTGTATATAATCACTCTGTGATTATGTGTTTCTGAACTAACACCCAGGAATAAAAACCCATCCTGTAACTCCATTTTAATTATATTTGCAGCCCATTTCCCCCTGGGAATGCCCCCAGTCACCATTTCAGCACGAGGTCAATCTGCTTGCTGTGCCACAGCTCCAAAAACCACAATTACCCCGTTTTCCCCTCACCTCCAGCATCACTCATTTCCACCCCACGTTCTCTTCCACATAAAGAACTTCTTATTGTATTTGTGGGGTGCCCTGTGAAAGGAAGGAATGATGACTCTGACTCCATGTTCTCAGAAGGTTCATTTATTGTTAACTATATATTATATAATTCTATTATATTAAAGAATACTATACTATAGTACACTATATTATATTAAAGAATACTATACTATGGTATACTATATTATATTAAAGAATACTATACTATAGTACACTATATTATATTAAAGAATACTGTACTATAGTATACTATATTATATTAAAGAATGCTATACTAAACTACATTAAAGAATACAGAAAGGATACAGACAGAAGGCTAAAAAGATAATAGTGAAAACTCATGGCTCTGAAAAGAGTCCCAGCACAGCTTGGCCCTGATTTGCCAAAGAGTCAAAACAATTCACATCAGAATCCAAAGAAACAATCACCAGGTAATTTATTATTTTATGATACTATATTATGTTAAAGGACACTAAACTATACTGTACTAAAGAATACAGAAAGGATATTTACAGAATGCTAAAAAGATAATAATGAAACTCCTGACTCTTTCCAGAGTCCCAACACAGCTTGGCCCTGATTGGCCAAAGAGTCAAAACCATTCCCATGAAACCAATGGAACAATCACCTGTGGGTGAGCAATCTCCAAACACATTCCAAAGCAGCAAAACACAGGAGAAGCCAATGAGATAAAATTGTTTTCCTTTTTCTCTGAGGCTTCTCAGCTTCCCAGGAGAGAAATCCTGGGCCAAGGGATTTTTCAGAGAATGCGACAGCGACACCGCTGCTCCTCTGCACCCAGGATCAGGTTTTTCCCATTCTGCCTCCCACTTTTCCGTGCCTTGGGGCTGCCCTCAGAGCCCAGCAGCAGAAGAGTTAAGCTGATCAATAGCAGAGGAGCAGCTCCAGGGGCCTGGTTCGCTGCCATCCATCAGCACCATTTACATGAGAACTGTCAGGCTGCAAATAGAAAGCCAGGCGATGTGAAACAATCCTGTCTGAAGGTTTTTAGCACTCCTTACAAATTGCCGCCGTGAATAACTTGTTGCCTGTATTTATCCCTTTTCAAATTGTCTCTTAGCTACACTCATCCATCTTCATTCCTCCCCGCCTGCTCCAGACACTCTCGGCTGCTGCCTCATTATTTTACATTTGTGCGCTGCCACTTGGCTCAGGCTCTCAGAGCAGCCCCAGGAGCACAGATCCATCCCCGGGGCGATGCCACCGGGCTTTTGGTGGCCATTCACACATTCCCCCCCATCCCTGGGAGGGATCTAAGCCTTGGCACCAGCACATCTCCACCCCAGACAGGACAACATCCCTACAAAACAGAGTTCTGCTCCCTGAGCCAGAGATTTTCAGTCTCTTCACTCGGAGCTCTCTGCAGGGATGGGCTGGGAGATGCCTGAGATCTCAGCAAGGCTCAGTTTGTCCTTGCAGTGACAGCGGTGACAACTCCTCTGCTGAAGCCCTCAACTCCCTCATTTTCCTGTGCCAGTGGCAGCAGACATGACAGATATTCCAGCAGCCCTGCTCGCAGCCTGGAGGGGCACCCACAGCCCCTCTGAAGAGGAAATTGCAGCTCAGAGCTGTCACAGGGAGCAGACACCACACTTGGAGGAGCTTCAGCTCCAGCTCTGCTCCATCACCACACAGGCAGCTGCTGAGAGTGTGCCTCCACCAGATCTCTATTCCAATTTTCTAGTCCAGATTTTTATTCCAATTTTCTATTCCAGATTTCTATTCTGGTTTTCTAGTCCAGCTTTCTATTCCTGTTTTCTCACTGCTGCCTCTCTCAGGAATGCTGCCATCCATCCATCCATCCATCCATCCATCCATCCATCCATCCATCCATCCATCCTCAAACCCTTCCACCAAGCACACACCTTCACCCTTCCTGAGGAGGGAATGGTTCTGTCCCTCCTCCAGAAAAGCAGGAGCTCTCAAAGCATCTCCTTGTGGGCTGTAATTTTGCACCTATCTCAGCTGGGATTTATGGCACAATATCAGTTTATTTTGGACAGCATCTTTCACACAAGCACTGCCACTTGAAGGCTTTTCAGAGGCAAATAAAAGCCAGGCAGGCAGAGTAGAAATGAGGGAGAGAGCAGTGCTTTGGAGGTATGGAGTGGGGAATGCATCTGGGGCTGGCAAAAGGAGAGAGGGAAAAGCTGGAGCATGGGAGAAGCAAGAGATTTAATTTGGAGGGGTTTAAAATGTGCAGTGGTGGGAGAGAAACTGGGGGAGAAGGTGTGTGCCTGGTGGAAGGGTTTGAGGATGGATGGATGGATGGATGGCAGCATTCCTGAGAGAGGGAGCAGTGAGGAAACAGGAATAGAAAGCTGGACTAGAAAACCAGAATAGAAATCTGGACTAGAAAATTGGAATAGAAATCTGGACTAGAAAATTGGAATAGAAATCTGGTGGAGGCACACTCTCAGCAGCTGCCTGTGTGGTGATGGAGCAGAGCTGGAGCTGAAGCTCCTCCAAGTGTGGTGTCTGCTCCCTGTGACAGCTCTGATCTGCAATTTCCTCTTCAGAGGGGCTGTGGGTGCCCCTCCAGGCTGCTGGAATATCTGTCATGCCTGGCTTTTATTTGCCTCTGAAAAGCCTTCAAGTGGCAGTGCTTGTGTGAAAGATGCTGTCCAAAATAAACTGATATTGTGCCATAAATCCCAGCTGAGATAGGTGCAAAATTACAGCCCACAAGGAGATGCTTTGAGAGCTCCTGCTTTTCTGGAGGAGGGACAGAACCATTCCCTCCTCAGAAGTGTGGCTGGGATTATTTGAGTGGTCAGGCTCTCAGGGCTTGGCTCTTCAAACTCATAACTCCAAAGATCAGGTTTTGTTAAAACCACGCACAAATCAAACCCCCAAAGCCCTGGAGAATCTGTGGAGCTGTTTCAGAAGAGGTCCCAGACAAAATACAGAAGAGAAATGTTTTGGAAAGCAACCCCAAAATTCCTAAGTAACCCCTGTAATCCTGGGATGCAGCAGGATTGGGAAATTTTTTGACAGAAATACAAAATATCCCTAGAAAATAAATTATTTCAGAATAACCAGCAGCGTTTAATCCAAGGAAATGAATGACTGAATTTAAATTTCATAAATAAAAGTGATATTTTGAACTGCATGTAAGAAAATAAAGTGCACTTCTGCTGACATGGGGAGAAATAAGTCCTTTTCTAGCTCCCTAGCAGCTTAAAAGCTGTCAATTAGCAAATCCCTATGCAAATGTGCTCCAACTTGACAGGCAGAGCTCCAAAACAGTGATAACACCACGGGGAAAAATGCACCAAAACCCACAATATTTACAGGAAGCAGCAACACCAGGTAAATATTTTCATATGCTGTAAACTGTATAGGTTTAAAGCGTTCTCAGCATTGCTTTTAATGTGATTAAAGGGTGGGGGAAAAAGGCAATGTGCAAATAAATTGCTAAAAAATGGGTGAAAAATGGGAGGTTCAGACAGCTGAGTGTCAGAGAGGAGCGTGCTGAATCAATAAATTGTGTTCTCAGAGGCAGAATTCACTTGCCCTTTAGCTAAAGTTGGGATCTATTCACTGCCTGATATCATGGTCACTTCCCAGAGCACTAAATCAAGGCTGGGATTTGTTAATCCCAGCATTTTGCTGACAGAGCAGAGCTCAGGCCCAGCCAAAAGGCACCAGATGGGCACAGGGGGGGATCCTGAGCACAGCAAAGCCAGAGGGAACAGTTTGGTGCTCGCTTGCAGAGTTTGCGTTTTGCTTTTGTGGCTTTAAATTGTTGTTCTGGGGAGGAAGAAGAGAAGAAAAGGAGAAAATTTCCCTGGAATGTGGAGTTGGGTGGAAATTCACCCCCCAAACAAGCCCAGAAAAATAAAGAGGTGCAGCAGCAAAAAAATATTTAGGGTCAACAAAATCAGGTGCTCCTAAAAGGCTCGCTGGGCATGGGCTCTCCCCTCTTCTCCATCCTGGCGCTGCTTTGGGGGATTTGTCAGCCAAGGGATGAAGAGAGAAGAGCTGGGATCGTGTCAGGCTGGTCTAAACCTCAGGCAGGGTCTACAGCATGCTTCAGGTTCACCTAAAACCCCACTCCAGGCCAGCTTAAAACCCTCACTGCAAGCAGGCCTAAACCTGTCTTCAGGTCGGTCTAAAACCCCATTTCAAGCCAGTCTAAAACCCTCACTGCAAGCTGGCCTAAACCCCTCTTCAGGTTGGTCTAAAACCCCATTTCAGGCCAGTCTAAAACCCCATTTCAAGCTGGCTTAAAGCCCCCACTGCAAGCAGGCCTAAACCTCTCTTCAGATCGGTCTAAAACCCCATTTCAGGCCAGTCTAAAACCCTCACTGCAAGCTGGCCTAAACCCCTCTTCAGGTTGGTTTAAAACCCCATTTCAGGCCAGTCTAAGAAAAGTTTAGGTTCATCTAAACCCTGCCTCAGGCTGGCCTCAAACTCCTGCTGCAGGCCAGGCTAAAACCCCACTTTGGGCCAGCCTAACAACACAGCAAATGTTATCCTTAAACCCCCACTTCAGGCCAGCCTAACAACACATCACATTGTTCTAAATCCTCACTTCAGGCTGGCCTAAACCCTCACTGTAGGTAGGCCTAAACCCCTCGCTGCAGGCTGGCCTAAAACCCTCACTGCAGGTTGGCCTAAACCCCTACTTCAGGCTGGCCTAAAACCCTCACTGTAGGTCAGCTTAAAACCCTCACTGCAGGCCAGTCTAAAACCCCATTCCAGGCCAGCCTAACACCACATCAAGCTGTTCTAAATCCCACTTCAGGCTGGCCTAAAACCCCCACTGCAGTAACTGCAGCACTTCACCAACACAGGCATTCCCCAGAAAAAGAATTTTGACTTTTTGGGGCAAGACAGGCTGTGCCCTCTCATCCCCTGGGCTGCCCTGGGGGTTCAGGTGATTTTTGCTTCCACACTCACTGAGCTCTTCCTAAAATTCACCCCTAGGGAGGGCTCAAAGCAGAGCAGGCAGTGAAACATCCCAGCAAGGCTTCCCTTGGTAACAATTGCAGCAAAACTGCATTTCCTGAGCAGCTGGATCACTGAATCCACACTCAGGACACAACATTATCTCCTGAAAATACCCCTTTCCTTTAGGTACTTCTTGTTGTTGCATCATTTTGCAAGAGCAGGAAGAAATTTGATGGAAAGCAAGCCTCTATACTAAAATATTTTTATTCTCTCTTTATTTGCTGTTGAGGCAGAAGAGGCTTTAGTTCAGCTTTTTTATTATATTTTTTCCCAGACACAATTGGTGTTACGTTTCCTATAGGAGATGTCACCAAAGTTTTGCTGGCAGCTTTTCCACGAGCACACAGAGGGCCCTAAAAACAGGAGAGCAAAGCAATTCCCTGCAAGTCAGACTCAATCTCTGTCCACCTTTTGCCTCATTAGAAGAGAGGAGGTTCTGAGCCTGGCCCAGGGTTTTACTGCAGCTCTCAATTACCCCGTGTACATTTTAAACACTTCCCAATTACTTGGGCCACCTCTCCACGATCTGGGGCTGGGCAGTCCTTCCCCAAACTCCAAAAAGCAATCCAGGGAATAACAGCAGCCTGCTGCAGTTTTAGGGACAGAGATGGGGATTTTTACTCCCTAATAAAACATCACTCCCTTTCCCTGCCCAGCTTTCTCTGGATGTGGATCTCTCTCACTCACTAATGATTATTATCCCTCCTAGCAGCCAGTGGGAAGACTCCAGTTTGGTTCTGCAGGGATATTTATTACCCAGGCTGCCCTTTGATCCTGTTTAGTCTAATTGAGCCTGGCACACGGCTCAGCCATGCTGATGGATCTGCCCCATAAAGGATCTTTGCAGACAGATGGAAGTTCCATGATTGCCTCCTTTTCCCTGCTATTAGAGGAGCTGGGCTCCTTCCCCTGACTCACAATTTAATTACCAGGCATATGGAAACGTCAGGAGCACTGAAGCCAAGGCCCTTGCACAGATTTCAGTGCTCATTGCTGTGTCTTTGAGCCACCCTTGTGTCCTTTTTAAAGGCTCAACTCCTAAAACAGCCCCTTCAACACCACCCAGAAACGGAGATCCCTCGGTGAGATGCTGCTCTGGGTGAGTTCAGTGGAAGCAGCCAGCAAAATTCCCACTCCCACAGGGAGAGGTCAGAGGCTGATCCCCTTTTCCTGAACCCAATTCCCTTCTCCCAAGCCCAATTCCCTTCTCCCCAAGCCCCATCCCCTTCTCCCGAGCCAAATTCCCTTTTCCTGAGCCCAATTCCCTTTTCCCGAGCCCCATCCCCTTCTCCCGAGCCCCATCCCCTTCTCCCGAGCCCAAGTCCCCTTCTCCCGAGCCCAAGTCCCTTCTCCTGAGCCCAATTCTCATTTCCCCAGGCCCATCCCCTTCTCTCCAGCCCCATCCCCCTTCTCCTGAGCAGAATTCCCTTTTCTCCAGTCCAGTTCCCCTCTCCCCAACCCAATTCCTTTTTTCCCAAGCCCGATCCCCTTTTCCTGAGCCCAGTTCCCTTTTTCTGAGCCTGATTCCCTTTTCCACAGCCCCATACCCCTCTCCCCAGCCCCATCCTCTTCTCCTGAAGAGAATTCCCTTCTCCTGAAGAGAATTCCCTTTCCCCCAGCCCCATTCCCTTTTCTCCACTCTAGTTCCCTTCTCCCCAGCCCCATCCTCCTTCTCCTGAACAGAATTCCCTTTTCTTCAGCCCAGTTCTCTTCTCCCCAGCCCCATTCCCTTCTCCCCTACCCAGTTCCCTTTTCCTGAGCCCCATTCCCTTCTCCCCACCCCAATTCCCTTCTCCCCACCCCTGTCCCCATCTCTCCAGCCCCATCCCTCTCTCAGGGTGCCCCAGCCCTCATTAGCTCTGTGATCCCCTCCAAGCTGGAGGTGCTCACACCTCACCAGCTCCCCCCGCAGCATTTATCCCCTCCCAGCTCTCCCAAATGTCAGGCACCTGTGAAAAACCCACAAGTTTCAGCTCCTGCCTGGATTTTAAATATCAAGATGCCATTAAGGCTCTCTCAGTGCCCTCCAGGAAGCAAAATGAGAGGACAATGGCAATTCCTGGGCTCTTTGTGGCTTCCTCCTTCTCTAGATTCCCATGGGGATAACGATGCTGCTCCCCAGGCCCCCCACTCTGTACAGCAGGCTCTGGATTCGAGGCACAAGGGAGCAGCAAGGGCTGGATCAAAGGAGTTTTCCAGGCATTATTCATCCCAAAATAATCATCCCTGCAATATTCATCAGGGATGGCCCAGACCCACACAGCTCCTGGCTGGTCTAGGTGCTGCTGGTGCACTGGGAAGGTGACACTCAAAGACCTCCTCCACTCAGAATTTCCCAATAATTTTACAAGAAAGACACAAAAAGAGAAGGAAATGTCCCCAATCCGATGGGAACCTGCCAGGCAGCACCAGCCCCTTCTTAAGGGACTCCTTTAAAATTCACCTCACCCGTTCCTGCTCCCTCATTGTCCAACATTTCCCTGTTCCACTTCCCTGTTTCCAAATGGAATCCTCAAAAACAAATCTCAGTAACAAACCCCAAGGGAATGAATGGAGGCAGGGGGGGATGGAGAGGTGACATTCATTTCTCCCCCCCAAAAGAGACACCTGACAGTTCCTGCTGCTGAGTGTGTGACAGTCGTATTCAGGGGGATAATTGACTCCCTGTCAATTAGACAGGGAAATCAGATCAAAGTTATAATAAGATTTCTATAAAAAAATAATAAAAATTGAATATGAACAGAGAATAGAAGGAAATAAAATGTACAGAATGGTCTAGTGGGGGAAAGGATGGAGAGGGACCCTTTGGAGAAGGAATGGGAGCACAGCTGAGTTTCCTCTGGCTTGGAATCACTTCAGTGCTCCCACAGACCTGGAGAAATTATACTGAACATTAAAAGCTTCATCTCTAGGTCCAGAAAGGGGCCTGAACACCTGGAGACATCCTAAACAACACCTGGAAGGAAAGGCTGCTCTCCCCTCGCTGCTCAGGGCATGGAAAACTGTCACCATGTCACCACCCCTCCTTTCAAAGGCTGGAAATCAGCTGGTGAACTGGGAACTCCTCTTTGAGGGTAAAATTCTGCAGGAAAATTCCCATTTTCTTTGCCAGGCACTGGGGTTGTGTTTTCCAGAGCATCCTCACCTCCGTGCACTCTGATCCCAGCACAGCATTCCAACAGCCACTGATACTTCCCCTGTTTGATATTTTTGTCACTTCTCCTTGTTTTTTCCCCCATTTTTTTCACTCCTTTAGGAAAAAAAAAAAATCTCTCTCCCTCTGCTTTCCTTCCCCTCCAATAGAAGCCTGCACTTCTATGCTCCCTTTCTCAATTTCCACTCTCTGTTTGGCCGAATCCAATTCTATTTAAACCAAATTACTTTATTGGTGCCACTGAAAACACAGGGTTTGCAGGAGCCATTAGGAACGTGTTCAACCCCACATTATGGAAAAAAACATTTAAGGGAAGGAATTCTCCAGCAAATGGAATCAATACATTCCAGGTGAAGAATTGCCAGGCATGGGAGGAAAGGAGTTGGAGTCAAACTCGACAACATTCCGAGCTGATAATGTGTCAGGACATCAGCAGCAGCATTCCAAGTGCCCTTGATGCCTCGGGGTTTGGCTTTTATATTTTTCAGGTTCTGTTCTGCTTTAGTGTGTGGGTCTGGGCTTCATATTAAGGGATAGTGAGCTCTGTGTGCAGAGCAGGGAGACAAAACAATTCCTGCTCCAGCTGGGGACCAAGGACAACCTGTGATGGTGTTTGCAGGGGTCCCAGGATGAGGGAAGAGATGAGGATCTGACTCCATGTTTCAGAAGGCTGATTTATTATTTTATGATATATATTACATTAAAACTATATTAAAAGAATAGAAGAAAGGGTTTCATCAGAAGGCTGGATAAGAATAGAAAAAGAAGGAATGATAACAAAGGCTTGTGGCTCAGACTCTCTGTCCGAGCCAGCTGGGCTGTGATTGGCCATTAATTAGAAACAACCACATGAGCCCAATCCCAGATGCACCTGTTGCATTCCACAGCAGCAGATAACCATTGTTTGCATTTTGTTCCTGAGGTCTCTCAGCTTCTCAGGAGGAAAAAAGCCTAAGGAAAGGATTTTTCATGAAATATCATGGCTACAGCAACCTGTGCAGCCTCCAGCCAGGTAATAATCAGCATGGATTCCATGACTCACAGAAGGCTGATCAATAATCTTTATTAAGAAACTCATTGTTCTTACAGACAAGTACAATACAGGTGGACCTAATTGCTTCTGCAATCCAAACACCATCACCAGTGGCTAATGAAGGAGCCACCCTTTGGTGAACAAATCCCCATAACACATTCCACGTGTGCACAGCACCAGGCGCAGCAAGCGGAGATAAAAATTGTTTCTCATTCTTTTCTCTGATCTTCTCACAGACTTTTCCCAGAACCAGGCCTGGAAAGTTGCGTTTCTCTCTGTGACCAGAGAGCTGCCACAACAACCAACCCAAATCTCAGCCCAAGAGCACAAACAACGTGGGCTGGAGACAGAAAAACAAGGATGGGACTGCAGGGGCTAAAGCTGGAATGAGACAATGAACTGCAAGATGCAAATGGAGCAGAACTGATCCAAGGGAGAGACCCCGGGAGCGCTCGGGCATTTTGGGACCATTTGGATTCATCTTGGGTTCATTTTGAGACCATTTTGGGTTCATCTTGGGTTCATTTTGAGACCATTTTGGTTCATCTTGGGTTCATTTTGGGGCCATTTTGGTTCATCTTGGGTTCATTTTGGGACCATTTTGGTTCACCTTGGGTGCAGCCCTGGCTGGGCTCTTGTGCTGCCCAAGGTGGATCCATTGAGGAGATCCTTTTAACAAATCCCTGCTTTATTCTTTAACTCTGCCCAGCCTCTGTTGCAGGCCAGCCTTCCCAAGTCACCCCTTGATTCCTGAGCAGCCTTTCCCAAATGGATGCTCCCTCATTTTTCTGGGCTGGGAGCTGGAGCTGTTCCCTTTGGATCCCTTCCTGGCTGTGCTGCTGCCAATGAATCCACACTTCTGTGTCACTTCTGAGTCACATCTCAGATGGGGCTGAGGGTGGGCAGAGGCATTTTTAGACCCAAAGGGGGAGTGAGTGTTGTCTGTGGCCAATTTTAGCAGGTGGCCTCAAGTGACCTCTGATTCCAAAGGTTTTTTGCCTGGTTTGGGTTGATTTTCTCTAGGAATAATTCTTAATTACCACACTGGGGCAAGGGAGCCTCACTTGGAACAAGCAGGTCCTTAATTACACTCTTTAAAATCTGTGTAATTCCACCCTTCCTGAAGGAATCGGGAGTTTTCCATCTCCTTAAACATATTTTTTTTAAAAATTAAATATTTTTTTTAATTTTTTCCCTTACCACAGAGCCAGACCAGCAAAGCTTTGCCTGGTGCACTTCAGAGAGGCACCCTGAAGCCAAAGCTTGCTGTGAGAGCTGTGCCATCAAAAGCCAGGCTTAAAACCCTGACCCAGCCACCAAAACCAACATTTAAAGAGATAAAGGAGAAAGAAATCACCCACTAGTTACACACACACAAAAATCAGCAAAATCTGCCTTAATAAATTTACAAATTCCCATTAGACAGCATTGAACATGTGGATAAATAAATTATGAAAGGAAGACATGGTTAAATTGTAATTTTTTGGTGTTCACAAGTAACAAGTGATAGGATGAGGGGGAAAAGGCCTCAAGATGCACCAGAGGAGGTTTAGGCTGGATTTTAGGGAAAATTTCCTCACCAAAAGGTTTGGCCCAGGGGATTGAACAGATCCTGGAGGGATTTAACAGAGGTGTGGATGTGGGGACACGTGGTGGCAGCGCCAGTGTTAGGGTTGTGGCTGGACTCAATATTAAAGAATTTTCCAACCTAAATGATGATTCTATTCCATGAACTCACTGTAAATAGTAAATAAATAATGATTCTATTCCATGAATGATTATTCTATTCCATGAATTCACTGTAAACAGATTTTCAGAAGCCATGGGGATTTCTGGACTCCAGATTCATTCACACAGAGCTTGGTGCCTTTCCTGGAATGGATCACTGGGGACAAAGCCACCTTCCCCACCAGGAATTGTCATTTTTCCCTTGCCTAATGCACTTTTTCTGTTTCCCCACACTTATGCACCCCAAGCTGAGCCCCCTGCCCTGCTTCTGTCCCCTCTGAGCTGGGGACAGCTCCCTGTCCTCACTGGATTATCATCTTATCATCCCCTTGTTCTGACAACTCCTGGAGGCTCCAAAAATCCCAACACAGACCAAAAAAGATAAAAAAGAAATTTCAGTTTTCTCCTTGGAAACAATCAGCCAGAGCATGTTGTGCTTACTGCAGAGATTAGGAGGTCTCAATAAAAATTTGATTTTTAGCACAGAACTGTCAGTGCTGCCTCCCTGTCACCCCTGGGGATGGCACAGCTTTTTAAGACACCTCAAATCCCAGGGAAGGAATATTGTGATTATTCCAGATGAGGAATATTATTGTTGTTATCCCAGATAAATCATGTCAAAGCCCTGGCAGAGCACCACCACACCTGAGTGAGAAGTTACAAACACTCACTGATAATGTTTGTCAAAACAAAGAACAACAAAATAATGGAGATAAATCCGGAGTGTGCTGAATTCTGAGAGTTAAATTACACAGCACTGAGGACCCAGCTGCTGACAGGGGTGCATTAATCATTATTAATTGGGATGGTTATCTCCTCTTCTGCTTTATGTGCCCTTAATAGCACTAAATGCTTGCAAAATAATTTGTTATTCATCATAATTGATCGCTTTCCTCCTAAATATTAATCCTCAGAGCCATCCCTGTGTGGGACCTGGGAAATTTCCCTCTCTGAGGGGAGACCTTGCAGTGCCCTTTTCAAACATTCCTGATGCAGTTTCTGTCTGCATTTCCCTCTTTTGGTTTCACTGCTCTCCCTCCCCGAGCCTGCAAATAAAAATTAATTTCTGAGCGTGCTGCAAACAAAGCCTGGCCTGGAAAGGCCTCCAGTGGAATCCTGGATGATGGTTTTAGTTCAAACTGCATTGCCCAGGCCGGGTTTAACAAATCCGCTCCTCAAACTGCACTGCCCGGGCCTGGTTTAACAAATCCGCCCCTCAAACTGCATTGCCCAGGGCAGGTTTAACAAATCCACCCCTCAAACGGCACTGCCCGGGCTGGGTTTAACAAATCCCCCCCTCAAACCGCACTGCCCGGGCCGGGTTTAACAAATTCGCCCCTCAAACTGCACTGCCCGGGCCGGGTTTAACAAATTCCCCCCTCAAACTGCACTGCCCGGGCCGGGTTTAACAAATCCGCCCCTCAAACTGCACTGCCCAGGCTGGATTTAACAAATCCACCCCTCAAACTGCACTGCCCGGGCCGGGTTTAACAAATTCCCCCCTCAAACTGCACTGCCCGGGCCGGGTTTAACAAATCCGCCCCTCAAACTGCACTGCCCGGGCTGGATTTAACAAATCCGGCCCTCAAACTGCACTGCCCGGACCGGGTTTAACAAATTCCCCCCTCAAACTGCACTGCCCGGGCCGGGTTTAACAAATCCGGCCCTCAGCATCTGCCAGGGGCTGCAGGGGGAGGTCGCAGACTGAGCTGGAGCTTCCCAAAAATCCTCATTCCTTGCCAAAAATCACTGGCAGCAGCTGGGCTGAGGGGAGGGCAGAGAACATCCCAGGCTCAGAGGTGCAGAATTCCAGGGAAATCCATCAGGGATCCCAAATCCTCTCCCTGGGAAGGCAGAGAGCCCAGCACAGCCCTGGGAGATGGGGAGGGAGAACAAAAAGTCACACTGGGCACTAAAATAATCCAAATCCATCATTCCAGCAGCCCAAATTCCCAGATTAAATCTCCTCCCCAGGAAGGCAAAGAGCCCAGCACAGCCCTGGGAGATGGGGAGGGATAACAAAAAGTCAGACCAGGAACCAAAATAATCCAAATCCATCGTTCCAGAAGTGTTCTTGGATGGAAAAAACAGCCCAAATTCCCAGATTAGACACCCATCCCCACATTCTGCTCCAGGGAAGTGCCAAAACTCCCCAAAAATCCTCATTCCTTGCCAATCATCCCCTGCAGGAGCTGGGCTGAGGGGAGGGCAGGGCTGAACTCACTGTGGGGGTCACAAAAACTGGAAAAAATTCCAGGTGTGGCAGAGAAACCCCTGCTAGGAATATTCCCATCCTAACACCCAGCCTGCTTTAATCCCTGACAGGAAATTTGCTTTAAAACAAAGCTTCAGCCCTAGAAAACATTAAAAAATTTGCCCCTCGTTATCCACTGCTTCCCATTTATCCACAATTTTTCATCTGAGCTCGTTTAGAACACCTGGTGCCCCTCGAACTCATTGGAGAGCTTTTTGAAACCTAAATATTATCAACTGCATTGTTTTTATCACCTTTTGTCCTTTTTCTCCTGGCCCTTGAAGTCTCCAGACTGTTTAATTAGCAGACCTGGAGCAAAACCCATTTATCTGAAGGCTCTTTAGAGCAGAGCATTCCTGTTGGCATCTGTTAACCATGAAATCTGGCCTCAAACTTTTCATTTCTGAAAGAAAAAAATCAGAAGTTCTCTCGATGAACAGCAAAGAACCCGAAACAGAAACAAGCCCAAACAAATAATCCTAAAATGGGCTCCAAAATGAGGTAATCAGTGCTAATGACCCAGAATTTCGAATTTTCACGTTAAAATGAGCAGCACTGGGGAAGGAAAAATCAGATTTTTGGAGGGGACAGAGGAGGAAAAGGATTGGAGGGGTTTTTTTTCCCCCAATTATTATTATTAATTATTATTATTAATTTTATATATATATATAAATTTTATATATTTATTTATATATTATAATATTTATTATTGTTGTTATTGTTATTATTATATATTAATTATTATTTTTCCTCCCTTTCCTTCCTAAGTGATGAAAGGGGATTTTTGGAGCAAAAAGTGAAGGGACAGTGAAGGAAAATCAGCGAATTAAAGCATTTTTAATTTGTTCTCCTCTAAGTCTCTCAAGGTGTTTTTGCTCCCTGCAGGTTCCAGCTCACAGCAGGTCCCCACCACAACACAGAAAAGGGGTAAAAAAATCCTAAAAAAGGCAAAATTTTTCACAAAAATCGAGGCAAACCTGGAGAAAGAGCCACCCCTGAGGGCCAGGGGGGGTTTGGAGCTGTGCTCACCCACCCTGATCAGCAGAGCCGGGAAACTGCTCCAAAAAGGGACAAATATTGAACTTTTCTGCCAATTCCATCAACTAAACAGCAACAGAGATGCTTTCCCTGCCTCAATCCATGAGGTTTTGCTACAAATGCACACTTTCCAGGATATCTGGCAGCAATCTGGAGGGAATGAAACTTCCCAGGGATATTTTGCAATTTCCACTCAAGCTCAGTCTGTCTTTATATTCACTGTCATCTAAACTGTGAATATATTATATTTTTTCTCCCCCCCCAGCCCCCAACTTTCCAATTTTATCCTCTCCCATCAGCCTGTCATTGCTGGGATAGGAGCTGGGGAATTTTTTTTTTATTTATTTCTTTCTTAGGCAGGAACTTCACCTTAATGTGTTATAATACAAAACATAACAGCCATCACTGGCTTGGGTGGCAAAGTTAATATTTCATTTTCAGGTGTTTTACATCCTGATGGCTTCCCACGAACATCAGAGGTAATTCTCACATTTTTCACTGGGAAATGTAATGGGCTGGAAAGACATTCCCGGGTTCTGCTTTCAGCTGAGGCACAAATGGAATAAAAACCTGCAAAAACGCAGTGGTGCTGCCTATTTTGGGGCAGAATTTCTGAGATCTGTTTAATAATCACGTTGATCAGGGAGACAACAGAAGATTTTCTTCCCTTTAGTTTGCTCCCCACACAAATGAGAGGAAAAGGAATGGCTGCATTTACACCCAGAGCCAATCTTTAAGGCAGTGGTGTGGAAAATTGCATTGATACCTCCTCACTAAAATGATCAACGTTATTGAACAGCAGCAAAAGCTGCACATTTGCATCAGGCTTTTAAAAAGAAATCTTCATCTCCCCTCCCTGAGAAATCAAACAGGAGCTACAACGATTTTACCTGGATGTTTCCCAAGGATTTAATTGGAGGCCAACTCATTTGTGGGGGCAGAGGAAAACTTATTGACCAAGGGGGTTTAAAACAGGAGTTTAAAAAACTGGAGATTTTTAAAAATTGGAGTGTAAAGCTGGAGGCAAATTGAGTTTTGGAGGAGGGGATTTGGTGGTTTATAGGGCTGGGTTTCCAGGTGGGGTGTGGTCCTTTCAAAGCTGCCAAATTGAACTAAACTGAAGTAAAATGGAGTTAAACTTAAATTTGAGATTGAAACAGGTGTGAAAATTCAGAAAAAATTCACATTGCTGTGGTGAGCTTATTGACCAAGGGGGTTTAAAACTGGAGTTTAAAAAATGGAGTTTTTAAAAATTGGAGTGCAAAACTGGAGGCAAATCGAGTTTTGGAGGAGGGGATTTGATGGTTTATAAGTCTGGGTTTCCAGGTGGGGTGTGGTCCTTTAGTTTAGTTCAGTTCTGCCAAATTACACTGAACTAAACTAAAATGGAATTAAATTTAACTTGCTTGGAGCCATGAGATTGAAGCAGGTGTGAAAATTCAGAAAAAATTCAAATTCCTGTGGTGAGCTTATTGACCAAGGGGGTTTAAAACTAGAGATTAAAAAACTGGAGTTTTTAAAAATTGGGGTGTAAAACTGGAGGGAAAATTGAGTTTTGGAGGAGGGGATTTGATGGTTTATAGGTCTGGGTTTCCAGGTGGGGTGTGGTCCTTTCAAAGCTGCCAAACTGAACTAAACTAAAGTAAAACAGAATTAAATTTAACTTGCTTGGAGCCATGAGATTGAAGCAGGTGTGAAAATTCAGAAAAAATTCAGATTGCTGTGGTGAGCTCACCTTTCTGTGCAGGTGGTGTCCCCCTGACTGCCCAAATCAATGGGAAATGGGATTTCCAATTCATCACAACAAAGAAACAGAATCCAGGGAATTAATCAAATCACAGACAGAGTCTAACAGCAGCTGAAACATTTTTATTGCCAATATTTCTTCGCTGCCAGCAGAAAAAGATCTCATCCCTTATCACAAACTCTGGGTTTTTTAAAGGCCAGACAAGTTCATTGTGGCAGCACTGAAATCCAGCCCTCCCTCTCCTGCATTTATTCCTTGTTTCCCAGCAGGGCTTCTGCTCTCCTCAGCCTCCTCCTCTAATGCTGCACATCAAGGTTTTAAGAGTTATTTATTTACAAATAATTCCACTTTCCTCTCTAAGCTTTTAATTCACCCTAATTAAAATCCTAACACCGGCAGGCTTTGCCTTTAGTTTTTAAATTAAAAGAAAATTCTTGAATTGCTCCAGAACAGTTTTGTTGGGGTTTTTTTTTGTTTTTTTTTTTTTTTTCCTTATCCCCACAGGGTTCTCCACGCAGGTAATTCCTTAAAAAAATAATATGGTTTTGGCAATGCCTGAGCTCCAAAAAGTTCCCTTCTTTCCATGGATTGCATGGGCTCCAAGGGATTTTTTCTGCCTGTGCACAGTTAAAACGTTGGTCAGGCTGATTTCCAGGAGCCCTGGGACCAAGCAGAGCTCACATCCCATGGCAGATCCCATCTCTCTGGAGCACTGTGGACAGAGAAAAGCCCTCTTGATGTAAAAGGGGGGGAAAAGTGGTGAAAAAGGAGAAAAGGAGAGCGGCTGGAAAGGCACAGCTCTGGCAGGGCTTTCATCTCAAATCCAAGGGAGAATTCCCTGAGAGGGCTCCAGGATGAGCAGGGAGCACCAGGGAGAGGAGCTGAGCCCAGGGAAAGGTGACAAATCATCCTCTGGTCATGATGCCTCAGGTTTTGGCTTTTCTATTTTTCTGATTTTCAGGTTTTGGCTTTTCTCTTTTTCAGATTCTGCGCTGCTTTAGTGCGCAGAGAGAGCACAAAGCTCTGAGCAGGGGCTGCTGCGGGGTAACCACACTGGGAGAAAGGAGAAATGGAAGAAATGGGAGAAGAAATGGGAGAAGAAATGGGAGAAGAAATGGGAGAAGAAATGGAAGAAATGGGAGAAGAAATGGAAGAAATGGGAGAAGAAATGGGAGAAGAAATGGGAGAAGAAATGGAAGAAATGGGAGAAGAAATGGGAGAAGAAATGGAAGAAATGGGAGAAGAAATGGGAGAAGGCAAAGGGAGGAGAAGGAGAAGGGAGAGAAGGGAAGGGAGAAGAAAAGGGAGAAGGGAAGGGAGAAGGCAAAGGGAGGAAAAGGGAGAAGGAGAAGGGAGAAGAAAAGGGAGAAGCGAAGGGAGAAGAAAAGGGAGAAGAAATGGGAGAAGAAGTAGGAGAAGGCAAAGGGAGGAAAAGGGAGAAGGGAGAGAAGGGAAGGGAGAAGGGAAGGGAGAAGAAAAGGGAGAAGAAGGGGAGAGAAGAAGAAGAGTAGAGAAAAAGAAGAGAGAAAAAGAAGAGGAAAATAAGAAGAGGGGAGAATTCTGTGCTGGCCTCCAAAGCCCCAGTGCTGAACAGCTGCCTCCCAGCTGGGCCCTGAGCTGGGTCTGCAGCTTGCTCAGGTGCACAGAGCCCTTTGGGACAATGCCTCAGCCGGCGCTTGTTGAGCATCTCTGATTCTTGCCTTGAGGGCAGCAGAAGGGGTCAAACACCGGCTGTGAGGGGACAAACCCGGTGTTTCTGCTGCCCTGAAAAGCCTCCAGCTCCTCCCTGACTGAAATCCCACCTTAATCCACACCCCCAAGCGTTTTGGTCACCACTGGAAAGCAGGAGAGCCCTGAGGTGCTTTTCAGGTTCCCCCCAGTTGACTTTTTAAAGGAATTCCTGCCCTTGCCAGGCCCCTGCCTGGCAAATCCCCCCCCTTTTCCAGCTGCACTCGGAATTCTGGGCTTCAGAGCGAATCCAACGCTCTTTATTAAAAAATTGTCATCAAGGAAAACCCTCAGACCTGGGGGCACAGGGAATTCATAACATCAGTGACAATTTCTTATTTCTTCAGCCTCTCATCTCGGGCTGTGTTGCCCACAGGGCTGACATCAGCTCTCTGGCGTGTACATATATTTTCATTTAATCACTGCTGAAAAACAGCAAGGCTTTTCACACACTTTTAATGAAAACCACACGTTCTGGTGGCCAGCCAGGCACTATCTCTTCATCTCCCCTTGCTTTCAAGGGCAGGGGAGTGCAGTGCCAGAATTCTGGAGAGGCTGAGCCAGTCTGGGCCTTCTCACCTGGGGAGGACTGCAGGTAAAGCTCCAAGGGCATCACAAAAAAAATTCAAATTTTGTGGAAAATCCTGCTCTTGAGGCAGCACAGATAAATTCTTGATAAAGAGTTTAATTTAATTAAATACATTTAATGAATACATTTATTTATTCTTGATAAAGAAATCCGTCCCTGCTGCTGGGATGTGGATGGAGGGAACAGCACTGCCTGGGGGTGGTTATGGGGACTCCAGCCCTGCCAGCTGACCCCACAAAATGACCCCTCATTTTCAGATATTTCATCCAGGTCTGTTCATGCCTCACCTCTCAGGACAAGACAAAATTCCTGCACTTCCCAAAGTGTCCCAGTGTTTTCCTGATGCCTGTTGAATTCTTCTCTGGATTTTGGCAGGAGCTGATTCCCATTTCGGCTGCCCAGGAACTTCCCAGGGAATGTTCCCTCCTGGCACCTCCTTCTCCAAGGATTCTGCCTCTCCCACCACTGCCTGAGGGGGTCCCTGTGCATACAAACACCCTTTATATTTTTATATTTAAAATATATTTCTATGTATCTTTAAATATATATTTCTATTTTATATGTGTATGATATATCTTTTATGTTTTAAATGTAATATACATTTTATCTATTTTAAAATATATTTGCATTTTATATATTGATATTGTATATTTTATATATTTATATTTTATATGTATATTATAATTTATATATTTATATCATATATAATATAAATTTTATATATTTTATATATTTCTATTTTATATATTTCTATTGTGTATTTTATATATATTATATATAATATATTTATATTTTATGTTAAAAATATTAAATATTTGTCTATTTTATACAGGGGGGAAATCTTTGGTGCTATAAACTGGAATTCCTTTATTCAGCAATCAGTCCTCTGTTTGCAAGATATCGCTGCTCATCAATCCAATAAGTGATGGAAATGGTGAATCCAAAATCTTTATTTTGGGTTTAACAGGCTGTGCTGGGTCAGACCCCTGCTCCCTCCAATCCCCTGTCCTGTTTTATCCAGATACATTTCCCCAGAAAATGGGGGAAAGGACAAAAAGAAATTCAAGATTCCCCTGATCTCTGAGCATTGATTTATCTGACCATAATTGTGAAGGTAATTGCATTACAATTATTAAGACTCCAACTAAGACTTGGACCATTGAGCATCAGCTCAGCCAAATTATTTCTGCTTCTGTCCAGCTCTGTGTGCCACCATTTGCTGAGGGAAATGATCCCAAATTCAGCAGCTCTGCAGGTTTTGGGAACATTCCCTCACCCAAAGGGCAGCCCTGGAGCCAGGGAAAAAACCTCTCCTGGGATTTAAACACTGTCACCCCCCCCCAAATATTTTACAGCTTCAGGCCTGACAGAAATGACAAAAAAAAAAAGCCCTGGAATGTCCTTCCAAGTGACACTGCAGGAGACAGGGAAAACAGCAGGGACAGGAGCCAAAACACTGACCAAATGTTTCCACTTTGTGGCAGGAAACAAAAATAAGTGTTGACAAATAAAAGCACAAGAGCTGGGCTGGGCAAGAGACTCTTCAATGTTTCCCTGTCTGGGTTTTGCTTTCTAATGTTGACACATGCAGAAAACAAACAAACAAACAAAATCAAAAATCCTCCCTGCTGTGCCTGGATCTGGGAACACATCCCAGAGCCAGGGAAGGTGCCAGCCCTTGCAGCAGGCTTGGCTGGCACCAGCAGGGACACTGGGGACTCTGGGGACATGGCAGAGAGCTCTGACACCTCCGAGAGCCCCTTGTCACACCAGGCACCAGCAGGGACACTGGGGACATGGCAGAGAGCTCTGACACCTCCGAGAGCCCCTTGTCACTGCTGTCCTGGTGCCAGCAGGGACACTGGGGACAAGGCAGAGCTCTGCAGGGTGGCACTGACACCTCCAAGAGCCCCTTGTCACTGGTGTCCCAGTGCCAGGCACCAGCAGGGACATTGGGGACACAGCAGAGAGCTCTGACACCTCTGAGAGCCCCTTGTCACACCAGGCACCAGCAGGGACATTGGGGACACTGGGGACACAGCAGAGAGCTCTGAGACCTCCGAGAGCCCCTTGTCACACCAAGCACCAGCAGGGACATTGGGGACATTGGGGACATGGCAGAGAGCTCTGCAGGGTCACCCTAACACCTCCAAGAGCCCCTTGTCACAGCAGGAACCAGCAGGGACACTGGGGACACTGGGGACACAGCAGAGAGCTCTGCAGGGTCACCCTAACACCTCCAAGAGCCCCTTGTCACTGCTGTCCCAGTGCCAGGCACCAGCAGAGACACTGGGGACAAGGCAGAGAGCTCTGCAGGGTGGCACTGACACCTCCAAGAGTCCCTTGTCACAGCAGGAACCAGCAGGGACATTGGGGACACTGGGGACAAGGCAGAGAGCTCTGACACCTCCAAGAGCCTCTTGTCACTGCTGGCACCAGGCAGGGACATTGGGGACATTGGGGACAAGGCAGAGAGCTCTGCAGGGTCACCCTGACACCTCCTTGACGCCCTTGTCGCAGCTGGCACCAGGCAGGGCTGGAAGGGGACAAGAGGTGCCACCTGCCCTGCTCTGGCTGGGGACAGGGTGACCTCGCTGTGCCCTGGGGCAGTCAGGCCCCTCTGGCCCAAATTTGACGAATTAGGAGCAAAAAGAGCTGAAGTCACCCTGAGCAGGAGGACAAACCCCTGGCAATGACAGCAGAGCTGCCTTCAACTCTGTGGGAGCTGGGGCTCCTCAGATGAGACATGTGGGACACAAAAATGGGTCCTTTGTCCCCAAAACACTCCAGGTGCACATCACACCAAGAAGTGGCCCCCATGATGATTTCCCCATTTTCCAGAATTCTCTTCCCCTGCACAATCACAGCAGATGGATCCACATTCTGCTCACAACTCATTAAAATGCCCCAAAACCAGGAGAAGGGGTTAAATGTGAGCTCGTGATCCAGCCTGGCTCCCCAGCTAACCAAGAGGAGGAGGTGAGGAGCAATCCCCATCCCAGAGCAGAACCTTCCTCCCCTGTTCCTCCCTCCTGACCCAGGTGAGCAGACCCCAGCAATCGGAGGAGCAGCGCAAAAATCCTAAATTTCAACCCAAAACGTTCATCTGGGCAATGAATTTGGCCAGTTCAGAGGTGGAAGAGGAGCTGTCCCTCACCCTCCATCCAGGGCAGAGCTGAGGGGGAAGGGTTCAGACTCCACTGTCTGGCAAAGCGAGGCTGCTTTTGGCTGCAAGCACAGTGAAACATTTGCAGAACCAGCACAAGCACCCTGAGCTGCCATCTGACTGTCTGGGGGGAACTGGGACAGCAGAATAGGAAGAGGAGAGGATGAGCAACAGCTCTTCCTCCTCAGAGCTGGCTCCAGCTCAGTCTGAGGAGGAGTTTGTGGGCCTGCAGGAGCTTTAAAGCACCAGGAATGAAACTGTGGGCCCAGAAATCAGCCCTGGGGGTGTGGGGTGATGGGCTGTGTTCTTTGAGAGCTTTCTTTTGCAGGAGAAGCACATTCAGCCATCCCATTCCACAGGTAATTCCATGTTTTAGCAGGATAATGACACCTGCAGCCTCTCCCTGAGCACAGGACCTCCCTGAGCACCCAAACCCTGTGCAAGCCCAGCCCTGGACGCCTCCTGTGCTGGGCTAAACAGGGCTGGAGTGAGCTAATGGTGCAGAAGTGATGGATACAGACACTGCTTATGTAAGGCTCATTTCTCGAGGAAACTCAGCTAAAAACAGCACCGAGGAGCTGTGTCGCCTTCCACACGCTCTGAGGTTAAATCAACCCTGCTATAAAACATCCCTGAAAGCCTTTTTTCCTTCCCCAGGCTCAGCAGCAGCACAGCCCCTGCCTTTGCAGCCCTCATCTCCAGGAGGAGGAAAACATCTGGAGTGGAGAAACGATTCCCTGATGCCTCCCAAAGGACGCTGCGACAGCAGCTCTTTATTCCTGAATAAAAACCCTCTCCAAAGTAATTAGCATTCCTCCAAAGTGGAGTAATTACTCTCCAGTGAAGTCACTTGTGTTCCAGAGGAGCGTGGCCGAGCAGCTGATTCTGCAGGAGCTCTCTGTCACCCCACGGAATGCCAAGCAGCTCCTTCGCCCTGGAGGGAGGGCAAATGGAACTGGGGAACCAGAAATGGAATTGGGAACCAGAAATGGAAAAGGGAACCAGAAATGGAAAAGGGAACCAGAAATGGAAAAGGGAACCAGAGCTCTCCAGGAGGATGTTGGAGCCCACTTCAGCCACAGAATCACAGAGTCACAGAACCACAGAATTGCAGAATCTCAGAATCACAGAATTGCAGAATCACAGAATTGCAGAATCACTGAATCACAGAGACACAGAATCACAGAACTGGAGAATCACAGAATTTCAGAATCACTGAATCACAGAATCCCAGAATAATGAGGTTGGAAGAGACCTCTAAGATCATCGAGCCCAACCTGTGCCCTCACACCTCAACCAGACCATAGCAACCAATGGTCTAGTTTGTTTTTAAACACATCCAGAGATGGTGATTCCAGCACCTCCCTGGGAAGAGCATTCCAGTGCTTTATTATTTTTTTCAGTGAAAAATTTCTTCCTAATATCCAACCTGTCCCTTCCCTGCCATAGCTTGAGACTGTGCCCTAACTAACAGTAAGGTTAGGACTAAATCTTTTGTCCTTGGGTGTGTGTGGCAGCCATCTTGACACCTTCAGTGTCACGCTTTTTATAAGCTACAAGAACATAAAATTTGCTGGGTGATTGGTTGATGATTTGTCATCATGGTTTGTATTTCTGTTTGGTTTTTTTGGGGGGGGGTTAATTCTGTGTTTGTTTGGGGGTGGTTGTGGAGTGATGATGACAGTCGGTTATTGGTTTTCATACTAGGAAATACAGAGGAAGGTTAATTGAAAGTGCATTGATGACAAATGATTTGGATAATGCAGGGATATATGGTTTAATTATTTGACAAAAAAAAAAAAGTCAAGATTAAAAAAATGGATACATAAAATGGAATTTAAATACTAGTTCCTAGTAAATGATAAAATAATTCATATGTCCAGCAACCCTTACATTATCTGTTGTCCAGAGGTAGGTAGCACGCCTTGTGTGGATGTCACTTGCCATCCGCCACTTTCAAGGAAAATTCATTTTTCTGCTGTTTTATAACTGCTGGCGGGAATTCAAGGAGAAAGGTCAAATTCTTTCCCTGCCCCTAAAGAAGAGACAACAGCTGGGCCCAGCTCAGAGAGCACCCAGAGGGAAGAGGATTTTTATCAACTCCCAACCATGCCCAGAGCCTCAGAAGAGCAGAATTTTACGAGGCACCAGAGACTCCAGCATAAATCAGAGGGCTGAAGGAAAGCTGGCTGGGACTCTGCAGCTCCTGGAACTGCTTGTTCTCCAATAAAAGGACATGAAAGACAAGTGATTCCTGAATGTACACCCCTCTGTGTGCTCCTGTGCAGAACAGCCACGCCACGGGCTCACAGGAGCTGGGACAGCTTCTCCCTGCCAAAAAAACCCCAAATCAGGGAAGGCAGAAGGGTTAACACAGAGCAAAACGGCCTGGGATGATTTTCCTCTGGGCTGGGCATGTGCTGAAACGTCCTGATCTATCTTTGGAGCTGCTCAGCATATTTGCTCAGCTGATTTGCATAGGCAAATATAAACTGTGCTCTCAAAAAACTGCTCAAGCAGAGTCGGGAGCAAATTAAACACTCGGGCTGAGGGGGAGGGAGTGGAAGAAAGTTGTAGCTCTCGTGTGTTCTGTTCCTGGAGCTGATCTGAAAGCAGAGAGACTTGAAAACATCGAGTTCTGGGGGAAAACATGACAGGAGAGGCAGGCTCGGGGAAGGAGATGCACGAGGGGTTGATTCCTGCACATTTCCCAGCTCGTGTGGAGCTGTCAGCACTGACAGGGGTTGCATCTCTGTGGTGGTGTTTGCAGGGGTCCCAGGATGAGGGGAGAGAGGAGAACCTTGACTCCATGTTTCAGGAGGCTGATTTATTATTTTAATAATGAATAATAATATATATTATATTAAAATAATAACATATTATAGTAAAAGTATATCTATTATTAAATGTATATATTATTAAAGCATACATATTAAGTATATATTACGAATATATTTTATAATATAATAAATATATGTTATATATTTAAATACTATATAGATTTATATTTGTGTATTAAAATATATTTGAATATATTATATATTTAAATATTTTATATCTTTACATGTAATGTATTTAAATATAATATATTTAAATATATATTATAATAAATATATATAATATTAATATATATATAATATTTAATATATATATTATATTAAAACTATACTAAAATAATAGAAGAAAGGATTTCATCAGAAGCCTAGCAAAGAACAGAAGAAGAATGAGAATAAAATCTTGTGACTGACTAGAGAGTCCGAGACAGCCAGGCTGTGATTGGGCATTAATTAAAAACAACCACATGAGACCAATCCCAGATGCACCTGTTGCATTCCACAGCAGCAGATAACCATTGTTTTTCTTTTCCTCTGATAATCATTGTTTTTCTTTTCCTCTGAGGCCTCTCAGTTTCTCAGAAGAAAAAAAAATCTTAACGAAAGGATTTTTCATAAAATGTGTCTGTGCCACATCTCAGTGAGAGGATCAGGGGATGCATTTGGTGACCTCCAAGTCCCACCAGCCCCACTTTTCCATGACCAAACCTCTCCTGTGAGTTCAAAGTGGGAGGAAAAGTGGAAAAGTAGAAAAGCTGATGGTGCTGATTCCTGCTGGTGCTGCAGAGGAACCCTGAAACCTCAGGAGCCCTGAAGAGAGGCTGCATTTAATCCACAGCAAAAGAACAAATTTCCTTTTGGTCTTCCTTCACCCATCCCAGAAAACACAAATATAAACGAGGTGTGCCTAAAAACAACCTTCAGGATGGTCCTGTGCAAAAAAATCCATCTGGGCTTCCCAAGGGTGGGAGGTTTTGTCACCAAGCCCTCCCAGACACTTGGCTGTGATCAAGCAGTCCCAAAAAACCCCTCTGGAGCAGACCCAGACCCAAATTCTCCCTTTCACCCATGAGATTCCAGCCAAGATATCCATGGAGGTTTTGGAGTGACAGCAGGGAACTAGAGGAGACAAGCCTGGACCCCTCCTGATGAATTTTTGGCTTTATTTTGCAATTTCCCCTCCCTCAGGTGTCCCCAGGGCTGGAGGGACATCCCACCGGTCTCACACAGCCTCAGCTCCAGGAAAACCCCAAACCAAGGTTTATCCTGCATAAAGGATAAACCAAAACCTGGATTTGCAGCTGGGCACAGCTGAGTGAGGATGGTTGGCACCTCCAAGGGCACCTGCAGACACAGCTGGACCTGGGAAATGCTGAATTTGTTTAAAATTGTGGTAATTTGGATCATCAGAGAGATCCCTCCCCAACAGGGATTTTTGCAGCAGTTTTAAATCCTGACCCTTCTCCAAGCTGCCTCACAACAAGGAAGATAAAACCCAAAAAGAATTGGATTGCCTGGGGGAATTTGGGCTCCAGGAAAACCCCAAACCAAGGTTTATCTTGGATAAAGGATAAACCAAAACCTGGATTTGCAGCTGGGCACAGCTGAGTGAGGATGGTTGGCACCTCCAAGGGCACCTGCAGACACAGCTGGACCTGGGAAATGTTGAATTTGGTGGGAATTTGTATCATCAAAGAGATCCCTCCACAACAGGGATTTTTCCAGCAGTTTTAAATCCTGACCCTTCCCAAAGCTGCCTCACAACGAGGAAAATAAAACCCAAAAAGAATTGGATTGCCTGGGGGAATTTGGGCACGCTCAGTGACAAAACCAGGAAAAGCTCCCAACAATTCACTGCTGCTGCCTTTGACCTGCTGAAGAATTCCTGCCAGGCCAGGGAGCATCTGGGGCACATTTTGGAGGGAATTCGTGGGGAATCCTGGAGCTGAGGCTCCCCTGAGCACCACAAAGGATCCCCAAGCACTTCCAGAGGAGCAGAGTGAGGAATCCTTTTTGTTCTGGGCATGTAACATTAGGAAACCTGTCAGCTTCTATTCCACTCGATGACTCGGGTAAATCTCTCTGTCTTTTTGTCTATTCTTGCTTTTCTTTCCTTTCTTTTATTGTTTTTTTTTCTTTTTTTTTTTTCCTTTCTCCCTGAGAAGAAGTTGACGTGAAAAATGAGAAGCAAGAATTGCATTGTCAGACAGAAACGCACACATGTAATGAATTGTAAGCTGCTTGACCCTTCCTGGGTATTGATTCTGCTCTTTAAGCATGGACTGCTTTGCAGGAGCTGATAAAAGGCAAAAAAAGAAAAAAAAAAAAAGAAATCTGCCAAATAAAAATTGAACCCAGGATTTTCTTATTTGAAGCTGAAGCTTGTCACTGGCAGAGCTGCCTGAAACACCATAATACACTGCAATTCCTTCACTCTCCCCAAACACCATTTTCTGTGTGCATGAGAAACTTGCCTGCTTTCATTTATCACACTTTTTTATCAGCAGGGAAAATGTAAATAATTGAGACAAAAAAAAAAAAAAACGACCAAGCATTCTAAAAAAAGTGTTTTGCTTTCTGGGATCCCATCTCCCATCAAAACCTTAAAGATGCTCATGAAATATTTCCACACACCAAAGGAGCGTTTTTATGAGAAGACATATTTCGTGGAGAGCAAAAAAATATAAAAAATTTGCATTTCTCCAACAGCTGCAGTAAATCCTTATCTCACAGGGATGCTGAGAGAGGAACACTAAGCTTTAAGCAGTTTTAGAAACACATCTTCAGCTGGCATAAATCAACTTATTTCCACCAAAACAGCAGCTTTTGAGGCCAAATTCTGCTCCAGAAAGGAGTTCCAGGTGACAATTTCCCCCCTAATTTTGCAGGAATAAGGGAAGTTTTATAAGGGGAGTTTTACTTTCCTAACTTGAAGCAAGCAGTGCTTTAAATGCCCCTGGATAAACCCAGCAGCTCACACTTAAAGCTGTCAGGGTTTTCATCAGTTATTCCCAAGAATTCCAAATGATTTGGAGCAGGTGAGGGAAGCACTCCTGGAACTCCTGTTTGATGGATGGGGATTGCAGCAGCAAGGAAGGACAGGTGCTCGAAAGAAAATAAAGGTGCTCAAAGAAAATCCTTTCCAGGGAATTTTCCACACATAGAAATATCATTTACCCCCCACAAACCCATCAAAAATAAACAAATAATAAACAGAAAAACAAAAAAAAAACCCAAAAAAACAACAACAAAAAAAAAACAACAACCCCCCCAAAAAATCAACAAAAAAACCTAACCAAAAAACAAAACAAAACAAAAAAAACACCCCAACAAAAAAAAAAAAAAACAAAAAAAAAAAACAAAACTCCCAAAAATCAATTAAAAAAAAATAAAAGGCAGCTCTTTAAATCTTTTTTAGCACAGCAGGGAAACAATGAACCCTCAGTTGCTGGAGCTCCAAATATCAGCTGCTCCCCAAGGAGATTTTCAGCTTTTTGCTCTGTTTTTGTAGCAGTTTCCCCCGTTTTTTTTTAGCAAATACTCATATTTTACCAGTCTTTGTTAAATCAGAGGTAAAGCTCAGCATACCCAGGCTATGTGGTGTCTGACCCTCATTTGGATAAATGCCAAATTTGGATAAATGCCAAATTAACAGCTGGGCACTCCTGGATGGATTTTAGGAGCTCCCCCCGATGCTCCTCAGGCCTCCCATGACCCAGCCTGGGTGAAATGAACTCATCCACCACTGACAAACCCAGGGAGGGGCTGCACACACCCGGAATTTTCCCTGATTTTCTTGGTCCTTTCCTCAGTACAGCCCCTAGACACACTGCAAGCATCTCAAAAAACCCCTCAATAAACAACCCAAGAGAGAGAAAAGTGCTGTGTCGACATTTCTGGGCCAAGAGGAGGAGGAGGAGGAGGAGGAGGCAGAGCTGGGAATGAATTACAGAGCAGCTGCTGTCTCACTGACAGATATCACTGCTCTTTAAAACACATCCTTCTCCCCCAAAAGAGATTTTCCTCCTTCCCCTGGCGCTCCAGGCTGGAGGGAGGCTCACAAAAAGCAACAACAGAAAGTTTTCTTACCCTATCCTGCACCTCTGAGGTCAAGGAAAGCCGAGCAGATAGAAAAATCAGCTGGGACTTACAACCATAGTGAGGTTCAACTGCAAACTAAAAATGTACAAAAAAACCCAAAAAAAACAATGAAAAGCTCCAGCAGAACAGCCCAAAAGGAGAGCAGGGTCCTGAGCTGCTCAATAAATCTCCTGCAGAGGTGGTGACCCAAGTGATGGGGATTTGGGGACGTTGGCTGTAGCTGAAACACCTGAGGAAGGAATTGGTGACACCTTGGAAAGGAATTGGTGACACCCGGAGAAGGATCCCTAAAAGTGGTTTAGTTACCCCCAAAAGCTCCAACGCCGGTCAAGGCATACGGGGTTGGTGGCAGCTGTAGGTGATTTTTAATGGACAGAATAAATTCACATTGAGGATGGGAGGAAATATTTTTTCCCAAGGGAAAGCGTGAGGTGAAAACTTCAAATGGAATTGTCCCAGTTGATGGGATCAGCTGCATGGCCAGGGACTTCTGGAACAATCCAGGGTAATTGTGACTGTCACATTTTCTGAAAAATCCTCTTTGCCCAAGATTTCTCTCCTGGGAAGCTGAGAAACCTCCAAAAAATGAAAACCATAATTATCTGATTTGCTTCTCCTGTGTTTTGCTGCTTTGGAATGTGTTTGGACATTGTTTACCAACTGGTCATTGTTTGATTGGTTTCATGCGAATTATTTTGACTTAATGACCAATCAGGCTGTGTCAGGACTCTGGAAGGAGTCATCAGTTTTCATTATTATCCTTTTAGCCTTCTGTCTGTATTCTTTCTTCAGTATTCTTTTATATAATATAGTATCATAAAATAATCAATTAGCTTTCATGGAGTCAGATTCATCATTCCTCCCTTCGACAGGGATCTCAGAAAATCCCACAGTAACTCCTCAGTCGTCCTCCAGAATTCCCAAATCCCTGCCCAGCTCCCTTGGACAGCTCACCAGAGGAGCTCTGATGGATTTCTGTGTTTTTCTGTAAGAAGTTCCTGTCTCACCACACGTTTGGGTTTGCACAGTGGACAAAGTTTTCTTTTCAAGATCCCTCTTTGCCAAGCTGGTTCCCAGCCATCCCAGGGGAACAGCCACCATTATTATCCAAACGCCACCGTGATGCAAATGCTCAAGCGCTTGAAATTTCCCATCTGTTAATACTCATTAACAAGACTTGAAATTCCTTGGTTCCAACAGAAAATACCTAAGAAAGCACAGGTTTGGGTTAAAAAGTGAGTTGGGCTGGCTGAATTCCTGAATTACGACTTCAAAATTGGCCCCTAGACCTGAGCCTCAGCTGAGCTTTAGTCCAGGCCCAGCTTTTGATCAGGAGAGAGGGAGAGAATGGCCTCAAGGTCTAAAAACCAGTGGAGAGGGAATCAAGGGAGAAGCTTTATGCTGATCACATGGAAAATAACATCAAAGCCCAACAATAAAGTGAATTTATTAAACTTCCCCCCCACAAAAAAAAATATTTTAAAATCAATCGGTATTGAACTTCTATAACAAAGGAATCATAAACTCCTGGCAGAGTAATGAACTTGAGCACAGAGAGCCCTCAGCTGCTCAATCCTCCCCTGCTCCACTCAGAACAGCTCAGGCTCTGCTCTAAATTACATATTGTAATTATTTTGCAATTTGAAATATTGCATTTTATAATATTTATATTATAAAATATATTCTATATTATTATATATAAATATAATGTATAATATAATATATGTTATATTATATAATACCTATTATATTATTTAGAAATATTTTCCTTCTGCCAGGGCAGCAGGAAATCTCCCTCTGAGCCAGGCACCCCCACAAGGGGCATTTCCCAGCAGCATTTTCCCATTTCCAGCAGCACAGGGGCTGTTGGAAAGCAGGGAATGGCTTCAATCTGAATTTCCCCTGCAAACAGAGGATGTTGTGCTCTCAATTTGTGGGGTCCATCAGATTTGGAGACTCTTTCCAGGCTGGAGTTTGTTATCTGTGCACAGGGGGGTCTCCACTGGATCCACAATAAAATACAACCTACAACAGAGCAGTCTGGAAGAGCATTTTCCCTTTTTTTTAATTGTTGTTTTAATTTCCCCTTTGCTGAATGCTCAGAATTTTCTCCTGGGACAGCAAATTTACTTCCACTGATGATGAATTTATTCTCCCCAACACCAGAAATGAAACACCCAGTTAAGCTCCTCACCTGCTGCCCCTCTGGGCACCCCTGGGTGCCTGCACAGCACCCTGAGCCACGGGGATGGTGCAGAATTTAAACAAAATTATTTATTAACCATTTCTAATTAATAGATATATCTATTAATAATTTCCCTATTAATATCTATTAATAATTTCCCTCAATAATATCTATACAAAGCACGAGTTACCCCCATAAGGCACCAAAACACCCTCAGGGTGTTTAAAACCCCACAGACCCACAGCTGAATGGCACCCAAAGACACCTGGATGTCACCTGGATGACAGACCTGAAGAAAGCCACCCAAAGGGACAGACTGTGTCCTTCCTCCTCAGCATCCCCAGCAAGCAGGGCCTTGCTAAAACTTAATCACTCTTATCAGAGAAATGGATCAAAACTTGGATAATGGCTCTCCTCAGACTCAGGAGTGAGATAATTTTTTTTTTATTTTTTGCAGAACTGATTTGGAAATGCTCCTAATGATACAATTAAGAGATCAAGAACAAGTTAAGCTGGGCTTAAATGGCTCTGAAGCTGCATCAGATGCATTAAGGCACCAAAATAATTCTGCACTGCGGCATCCTCAGGAGGTCCTGGCACCCAGGGCCGGGTTCTGTCTGGTCAGGGTTTTAAAACAGGGCTGAAATTCCCTCAGCCAGGGATTTTACAGCCTGTCAGGATCTCCACAAGTCACTGCCAGCGTGGTTTTAGTGGCTACAGAGCTTTCACCTTCACTGGCAGGCCCCACAAATCCACCAGCAGCAGCAGCGTGGCAAATTAAAGCCTGATATTAGTGAGCTTTGCTTTCCTTAATCCCTCTGAAATATCCTTTAAAAGGACCTCAGGCATGAAAGCCTTGGTTTAAACCAATCCTGGAATTTTTCGGCCTGCACCAAGCAGGGCAAGAGTTAAATCATCCCATAAAAATAAAAGGGTTTTTTGTGGGGAACTTGGTAAAAATTGTTCAGAAAAGATGAGCAATATTGGCTGCCTTCATTTGTGGGGTGCTGGAATTTAGGAAAACTGGGATCAAACCAATCCTGGAATTTTTCGGCCTGCACCAAGCAGGGCAACAGTTAAATCATCCCATAAAAATAAAAGGGTTTTTTTGTGGGGAACTTGGTAAAATTGTTCAGAAAAGATGAGCAATATTGGCTGCCTTCATTTGTGGGGTGCTGGAATTTAGGAAAACTGGGATTAAATCAATCCTGGAATTTTTCGGCCTGCGCCAAGCAGGGCAACAGTTAAATCATCCCATAAAAATAAAAGGGTTTTTTTGTGGGGAACTTGGTAAAAATTCTTCAGAAAAGATGAGCAATATTGGCTGCCTTCATTTGTGGGGTGCTGGAATTTAGGAAAACTGGGATTAAATCAATCCTGGAATTTTTCGGCCTGCACCAAGCAGGGCAACAGTTAAATCATCCCATAAAAATAAAAGGGTTTTTTGTGGGGAACTTGGTAAAAATTGTTCAGAAAAGATGACCAATATTGGCTGCCTTCATTTGGGGTGCTGTAATTTAGGAAAACTGGGATTAAACCTCAAAATTTGAGGCATTCCAAATTCCTCTGCTCCTTCCCAAAGCTCCTCCCTCCAACAGCAGTTGAGGACACAGCATTTGGAGACCAGAGTGATTTAGAAATTGCCCCCATTTTTTATCTCTCTGATTCCTGAGCATAAATCACATCCTGATTGAGGAGCGGATCAGATCTCAAATTATTTGTATTTTTTCCCCTGATTGAGGGTACATTTGTGGTGAAAGGAGCGCTGTGTATTTTATTTACAATGCCATGCCTGGCTCTGAGATTGCCCAAACCCAGTGATAAATTCCTGCTTTGTTCTCCTCACAGCATTTTCCTGCCTCTTTAGTGGGAGCTTTATGACTTCTTCTTTTTTTTTTTTTTTTGGTGCAATATGAATTCGCCAGCTTATATATATGTATTCTTTTAATAATAAATACAATGTTTACAGGAATAAAACCTCCATCCCAGACAGAATTATGTGCCTGCACAGGGATGGCAGAGCCAGAGGCTCCCAGCTCTTCCCAGGAGTAAAAGCTGCCCTTTAGAGCAGGTTTTGTTCTTAAAGCATCACCCAGGAGGAGAAGGGGGGCACAGTCAGCTCTCAAACACCAGGGTGGATGCATTAAAGCTTTCCTTGAGCTCTGACCTAAGAGTTTTTCCCCCAATTTTGGTGCCAGATTAAGTTTCAGGTGAGAGCAGTTTTCCCCCCAGTTTTGGTACCAGATAAAATTAGGTTTTTCCCCCAGTTTTGGTACCAGATAAATTCCAGGTGAGAGCAGGTTTTTTTCCCACTTTTGGTGCCACATAAATTCCAGGTGAGAGCATTTTTTTCCCCATTTTTGGTGCCAGATAAATTTCCAGGTGAGAGCAGATTTTTATCCCAGTTTTGGTACCAGATGAGAGCAGTTTTTTCCCCAGTTTTGGTCCCAGATAAAATTCCAGGTGAGAGCATTTTTTTCCCCATTTTTGGTGCCAGATAAATTTCCAGGTGAGAGCATTTTTTTCCCCAGTTTTGGTACCAGATAAATTCCAGGTGAGAGCAGGTTTTATCCCAGTTTTGGTACCAGATAAGAGCAGTTTTTTCCCCATTTTTGGTGCCAAATGAAATTGCAGTGTTCTTAGGGACAGAGGGACAGGTCCCTGCCAGGTGCAGAGCTCAGGGGCTGCTCCCTGTGCTGAAACCCAGGCCGGCTGCAGCCCCCAGAGCAGAGCAAAGCAAACTGTCACTGCTGTCACACCGAGGCATTTCCAGCTCATCCAGCCCAGGGCATTTCCATCCAGCCAAGAATTACAAGGCTGGGCAGATCTGAGCGCTCCTGAGTCACCATGGATTCCTCCAGATCCCTCACTGTGCGCTTCTGCAGATCAAAAACCCCCAAAACTTCTCCTCTTTCCATGTGGTTTGTGATTATTCAGCTGGGGGTGACATTAAATCCAATTAATCCTCAGGCTCCCAGGGCATTTTGCCATCAGCAACGCAGCACAGGGGGAAGAGAGCAAAATGATTCCTTTTCTTTGTCCCTGGTCCTCCCAGAAATATCACAGCACTGAAGGGGATCAATGAGAATGTGCTGCTACACTTCCTTAATGCTTTATTACAGGCACCAGGGTCCTGCTAAACAGCATAATAAAATATCAATAAACAGACTCTGCTGTAAAGGCTCCTTCTGCTGCTGCAGTTTCTGCACCTCGAGCAGGATTTCTGCAGCTGGGGATGTCTCAGGGCTGCTCTGGAAGGATGGGAATGGATGGATGGACTCACAGGGCTGTGGGGCTTTAGAAGCTGAAAGAGGAGAGGGAAAAAAAAAAATCACATCACCGAAGGAAGGTTGATGCCCACGGAAATTGTTCTGGTTTCAGCCAAGAGCAGAAAGAGAAATCCCAAAATGTTCATTTGAGAGCAAGACAGATTCTCCTCAGTCAACAGCAATCCCAGAGAAAAAGGAACAGAGCAGCACTTTGGCTCCAGATTTGAAACTTGGATTTTGGGAGCTGTAGGTACGAAGGGAAGGGTGATGAATACATGTGCAGGAGTAGGAAAAAAATATAAAGAGGCCCAAATGAATCATTGTGATCAAGCCCAGATAAAAGTGGGTTTTGATGATTGATGAGAAACACCAAGATTTTCATTCTGATAAAAAAGAAAGGCTTTGACCTTCCCCCAGAGCAGGAAATCCTCTCTCCATCCTGCTCCAGTTCTGATATCATCTTTTCTTTCGTGCCTCTGCCGAGAGTACCTGAGCAAAGCCGCCCTGCTGGAGGATGCTGCAGGTACAGCACAAATCTCCTTTTTTCTGAGCAGCCTTTGGCTCAGCCAGGGCTCTGTGCAGCCTCAATCTCAGCCGGGCTGTGCCTGAAAAATCCCTGCTGACCACAGCTCTGTCCTCCAGCTTCCCCCGGGGCCTTGGCAGAGCACCTGATGAAGATGTCTGCTCTGACACGGAGCTATTATGCTGTTTACAAGAGATCTGCCACAGACAGGTGCCTGCTGTACAGGAGCCATTTCCTCCCCAGGCAGGGAGCAGAGGATGTCCCAAATTAGCTCCTGAGGATGGAGCAATTCCAACACCCCCAGCCACAGCCCCGTGGCGAGCTTGGCTTGTGACCTGTAAATTGTCTCTCGTTTCTGCTCCCCTTCCTTCTTTGTTTGGCTTCTGTGCCTTGCAGTTCATCCAATAATTCAGCTGGAGAGAGGGCGAAAATTCGGAGGGGAGGGGCAGGGGATGGCGAGGCTGAGAAATACCTGCTGGGAATGCTTTGGAAATCACCCAGAAGCGGGAATAGATCATTATGGAGGGGACTGTTAGCATGGAAGGAGCAGACAGGAGCCTGATGGAGAGGCTGCAGTGCCAGCTCGCTTTGCCTGCCCGGATTCCCACGGAACCCCTTCCCTGATCCCTTCATTGCAGGGCAGCAGCAATCCCGCAGGAATTCGGGTGTTCCATGGGGTGCCTCAGCCAGGGTGCTGCACACAGGAGGGGCTGGGGGAGGCAGGGGGGTGGCAAAGGGTTAATTTCTCTCATCATAAATTCAGCCTCCCGTGAATTCAATTCCGCGACGCTGCGCCTGTGACGCGAGTAAATCACGGCCATAAAGCAGGGCAGGGAGGCAGGAGCAGCGTGTGGAGGGAATGGCAATGCCCGGGGAGGCAGGGCCACGGCTCAGCCCAGGGCTGCTCCCCTCGGCAGGACAGACAGCCCCGGGTGCCCCTGCTTCCCCCAGCCTCACCCAAGGAAGCATCTCCTTGGAAGTGGGCTGGGCTGGATGGGTTCAGTGGAGGACACCAGCAGGTCTGGGTCTCTTTTTCTCAATAAAAGCTGAGGTTCCTCTTTGCTGGGGGAGATGAAACAGGAAAGCCTTATCAATATGATTGCCTGGCAAAAGATTTTGAGAATATAGAAACTATAAACGAGATTGAAATGAAAGCAAGCTTTGAGATACCTCAGTTACTGAACAACTGGAAAACAATGGTGTGGCTGCTGAAGGTGATCCCCTTTTGATGGAACAACACCCTCTGCTTGCAGACAGGCCCAAGGGGCAGAGCAGACCCTACAGCTTGGCAGAAGGGGCCCAAAGAGGAGTTTTTAGGGTTTAAAATGTAACACAGGATGGTGATGTAATGATTCTTATAGGCTGTATGTAAATGCTATAGGATTTGTATCTTGTACTAGATTGGTTAGTGAGAATTAGAATATTCAACACAGAAGATTTATTGTATTGTAATGGGAACCTCGCTCTCTTACCCCTTTACTCCCTTACCCTTTTACTCTCTCACCCTCTCATCCTCTCTCCCCTCTCTCCTCTCAGTCCTGCTCTGAGCTGTGCCTGGCAGCTCCCAGCAGGGCCCTGCCCTTGGCCCTTTGCAATAAACCCCAAATTCCAAGCCCTGGCTGCAGAGATCTCTCATCTCTGTCCATCTTGACCCTCCTACACCTCTTGTTTTCCTGACTGGATTTTCCCCAGAAGAAGAGCCCTGGACACCTGCTGTACCCGGGTGTGGAACTGTGCAAACACTGGTGGGTTCTCCCCGTTCCTAAAAGGGCATTTCCTGACACTCCCACCGCAGGTGCTCCTGCTCCATGTTCCAAAATCCCTCCAGAAGCCTCCAGATGGGAAAGGACTGCACGTGGAATCCCACAGGCAGCAGGAGCTCAGCTGCCTCCTCTCACTGAGCCCTCCCTGCTCCGTTCCCAGGGCCAAGCTCACACTGTGCTGCCCTCCCCAGCCCATTGCTCCTCCAAAGGCAGATCCCCAAGCAGCTTCCCCACCCAGGTGACCTTCTCCAGGGCCAGCACCACATGTGTGGCTCTCGGCAGCACAACGTGACTGTGACCTGAGCTCGCCTCCCTCTCTGAGCCAGCGGCGCCTTCTGAGAGCCCCGAGGGGAGCCCAAGAGCAGGGACAGCCCTCCCTGCCCTGTGTGCCCCCAGCACCCCCTCTCTGGGTGCCCCCTGTGGGGTGTGAGTGGCTCTCCTGCTCTGCTGTCCCCTCCCAGGGTGGCTCTGCTGCGCCCTGTGCTGTCACTGTGCCTCAGCCCTGCTGAAAGTGAAGCTGATGCTGTGTGACACTGCACTCCCAGCGCATCACACACCCCAGACAGCACCAGCTGAGGCTGCTCCCTGCTCCCCAGCCTGGAAACTTCCAGCACCAGACACCTTTGTCTCCCTGCAAAGAGCTTTTCCAGTGGTGGAGGGGTTTAGTGAGGCAGCTGAAATCAGCCTGGCACAGCCTGCTCTGTGCCCCTGGAGCAGGGTGACTAACACAGCTGCACGCTGGGTCACAGGCTGATCCCTGCTCTGATCCAACCAAGCCAGCAGTGCCAATGTTACAGGAGACTCAGGACTGCCAGCAGCACGCAGCCTCCACTGCTTCCCCCTTGGCTGTGCGTGCAACAAGCCATCAATAAGGTCTGGGTAAGAGATTCTGCCCTCCCCTCCTGCTTCTGTAGAAAAACCTCATTTCAGCCCTGCAGGCTTCCTTCAGCTGTCTCATCCCTCCTGTGTGCACAGAAACACGGAGCCACAGCCAGGCAGGGCCCTCTCTATTTGCAGCCACTCGCTGATTAGATGCACCTCACCCAGAAACAAGGAGCAGCTCCCAAAACAACCCTCCACCCCCAGAGCGGGCTCCCTGTCTGACTGACAGCTTGGGAAAGCTCCTAATGATGTCCCCTGGACACTTTGAGGCGACCCAGCCCAGAGCAGGATGTGATGGCTCAGCGGCTGGATGGCCTCGTTTGTTCTGATTTATATTGCAGAGCCAGCTCCAGCCTCATCAGCCTGGCCTGACCCAGATTTCCCTCTTGCATAGGTCAATAAAAACACAGCAAATAGAGCTAATCAGGCACTGAGGATGCACAGTTAATCCAGGCTGGCCTGAACTTAACAGCAACACTGCAAGCTCTGCTGTCAGAGAAAGGAGAGGATAAATCTTTCCCTAAACAGTCAAAGGGAATTGTAAAAAGAACATGCAGCTTCCAGGACAGATAATTCATGAGGGTTGGATTTTTTTTTCCCCTCCCTCTTGTTCTGGCTGCCTCTGGTGGATGCAGCACGAGCCTCCTTCCCCTGCAAGCAGCGAGCTCCCTTCTCCACGCCGAGTTTATAAGCAATCACCAAAAGGGCATGAAGTCAGACAAAAAGCAAATGAAAAAAATGTCTGCAGCTGGCTCTGGAGTGTCCAAATAAACCCTGGGTAAATGCCAGGCTGCCTTAGTCACTGCAGGGAGCAGGACAAGCTCCTTCCAGCCGTGCAGGGAGCGGGGCTGTGCCCGCATCCATGGGCTGTGGGCAGTGCCCAGGGACACCCAGTGCCTCCCAGGACCCACAGGCATCCCCCAGTCAGGATTCAGCACTGAGTTTTGGCACAGGCAGCGGCTCAGGTGCGGTATGTCTGCTCTCTGTGGTGACACACAGCCCTGAGGGTGACACAGAGCGGGCAGTGTCACCCAGTGACAGCCACCCCGCCTCAGGCAGCCCTGTGGGGTGTGCAGGGAGCCCTGGCTGGGCTGGGGCGTTGTGTCCCTCTGTGATGGCACTGGGAATGTCCTGTCAGGATGGGTGTCCCTGGGTTGTCACACGCCAGCATCCTCAGAGCTGGGCTGGGCTCTCCTCTTGTGGAAATAACAGGGGGGTGTTATCCAGGCCATACAGACCATGGGAATAACTGGGGGTTGTTACCCAGGCCATACAGACCATGGGAAATAATAGGGGGGGTGGTATCCAGATCATGGCAATAACAGGGATGTGCTATCCAGGCCATACAGATCATGGGAATTACAGGGATGTGCTGTCCAGATCATGGCAATAACAGGGATGTGCTGTCCAGACCATGGCAATAGCAGGGATGTGCTGTCCATATCATGGGAATTACAAGGATGTGCTGTCCATATCATGGCAATAACAGGGATGTGCTTTCCAGATCATGGGAATAGCAGGGATGTGCTATCCAGACCATAAAACACAAATAAAATGCACTCAGCGCGCCCCTGTACAATAACACACAGTCTACAGCCTCCTGAAAGGCTCTCCCTGAACATTCCCAGCACCTTTCCCTCCCCAAGCAGCCAAAATGTTCCACCAGCCACAGCCCACACCTGCCAAGGTGCTCCAGCCTTTTCCCTCTGGGGTTTAAATGCCAGCCTTGCCCTTATCCCTCTTTTCTCCTGGCTCTTTTTCATGCCCTGGAGTGAAGGAGCCCAGCCCTGAGTGATAACTTAACAAGGGCATCCCTCATCAATGTGCTGATGTCACCTCTGCCTGCTGATGGCACCACTGACAGTGGAACCTGGCAGAGCTCAGGGTGGGCTCAGCCTGTGTCAAGTGCACATTTCCCCAGGAAAATGAATATTTGCTTTCTCCTTGCAGAGCAGGCAGGAGCTGGTGCCTTTGCCAGGGATGTTCCCTCCTGCAGCCACCGCTGCTGTCCCCAGCACTGCAGGCACAGGGAAGCAGCCTCAGAAGGGGGCCAAGGTCACCCCTTGCACAAACGTGTAAGATTCATCTTTCCCAGAGCTTTACTCTTCATTCACTGTGTCTTTCCTTTTCTTAAAGCTGGATGAGGAAACACCTTCTCAGGTACACTAAATTCATGCTATTTTGCTCAAGAGAACCTTATATTCAGTTTCTACCTCCACCTATCCCTTTTTTAATGCTGTTCACCTTGAAGATGCCCCTTGACCTCAGCTATGCCTTTGTACAAAATGAAAGACTAGCTGACAACAGATCTGCCTTAAACACAAAGCTTCCAACGCATTTAATTCCTCCAATAAACACCCTGAGCACTCCCAGGAGAATCAAAGCTGGCATGGACACACCAGCAGCAATGAGGTCCCCACTTTTGGACAGAGCTGATGCTCAAACTGACCTCAAACCACCCTGGGAGGGAGCACTGATCCCTGCAGCACTGAGCAGCTGGAAAAGGAAACTCAGGGGGGAGAAACAGGGGGAAGAGCTGGGATGGGACAGGCAGAGGCTGGGCTGGCCCACGAGGGACTGTGGGGCAACGTGGTTGGATTTGAGTCACTCCCAGGGGACCACAGAGCAGAGAGGGCTCAGCTGCACATCCCCTGAGCCATTCCCTGACACCAAACCTGCAGCTCTGCCTGCCCTCAGGAGATGCTCCCGACTTTGGCCAGGGGGAAAAGGCTGCTCCAAAAGCTCCTCCTGGGCAGTGAGCCCAAAGAGAAGGCTGGGATGGCTGTGCTGCACTGCATCCACGTCCTGCTGTGCCAGGGCAGGGGGATAGAGCAGGGATGGACGCACAGAAATGAACTGGGGTGGGTGTGTAGGAGCTCCCACTGTTGTCATTATAGCACAAGGGTTCTGTTGGCATTACATTGCAAGGGTTCCATATTGCCAGAGTTTCATACCTCCTTGATGGTTCCTGTAGGCAGCTCCTCCAGGCACTGACTCTTCCTTGTCCTCACAGTGGCCCAGTGACTCCAGTTCCCCTCAACCAACCAATCCACTCTTTTATAACACTCTTCTTATTGGCTATACCTGTAGCCTGTTAAAATCAGGCCTGATCCTAATCTTTAATAAATAACCCAGCTGCAGCTCATTAGGGGGTAAGATTACTTTATATTCTACCTTTATTTTCTTATATTGTATCCCCCTACACCCCACCACTCTCCATGCAGCACGTGAGGGAATTTCCATCTGGGATCCAGGGAATCTGCAGCTCTGAGAGCTGGCCCTTGGCTTCTTTGGGAAGAGCTGGGCACTCTCAGAGTCCCAGGGAGGGAATGGTGCCGTCCCAGCTGCGTGCAGGGACATGGCTTTCTCCAAAGAACTGTTTATTTAAAAGATTACAGCGCTTAATCTCGTCTTGGTAAGGCGAGGTTTATCAGCAAGGCTGTGCTCTGAGGCAGCTGACGCACAAGGAGTGGGAAATGCCCGTGCAGAAAAGCTACAATGGAGCAGCGCTTGAGGTCACCGAGATTCTGGAGTTTGTTTTTCCCCATGGGAAAGCAGAGCAGGGCCAGGCACGGCTCCCAGAGCCGAGTGACAGCGCCAGGCGATTCCAGCACCCACCAGAGACCTGCCCTGCTCTCCTGGCCCGGGGAAACCCTGCTCGGGGTGGGCTCCAGCGAGGGATCCGCGTTCCCAGAGCCGGCTCCTCCCGCTGCCTGCTGGCCCTCCCCATCCCCGCGTCTCGGGCGCCGGAGCATGAGCGTGATGTGATGTGACACCTTCCCCCACACTTTGTTATAAATATCGTGTTTCACTGTAACCATGTCTGACACCCCCTTGGAGGCATTTGCTCATGCTCGCAGCCAGGGCGCGGGCACGTGTGGAGCGGCGGGGATAGGCTGCCCGTGCCCACCACCCACCCATCCATCCATCATCCATCCACCCATCCATCCATCATCCATCCATCCATCCATCCATCCATCCATCATCCATCCATCCATCCATCCATCCATCATCCATCCATCCATCCATCCATCCATCCATCATCCATCCATCCATCCATCCATCCATCATCCATCCATCCATCCATCCATCCATCCATCCATCCATCATCCATCCATCCACCCATCCATCCATCATCCATCCACCCATCCATCCATCATCCATCCATCCATCCATCCATCATCCATCCATCCATCCATCCATCCATCATCCATCCATCCATCCATCCATCCATCCATCCATCATCCATCCATCCATCCATCCATGTACCCACCACCCATCCATGCATCCATCCCTGTGCCCACCATCCATCCATCCATCCATCCCTCCCTCCCTCCCTCCCCTCCCCATGCCCACCATCCCTGCCCATGCCCGGGGCAGTGCAGGGTGAGCCCGCAGTGCCTCAGCCGGGCTATCCCAGACCCAGCCCTGCTGGAACACGGATTTCTCCTTTTCCTCGCTCTGGAGCTGAAGAGATGGAGCTCCGAGGATGGAGCTCAGATGGAGGATGGAGCTCAGAGGATGGAGCTCCAAGGATGGAGTGCAGATGGAGGATGGAGCTCAGAGGATGGAGCTCAGAGGATGGAGCTCCAAGGATGGAGCTCAGATGGAGGACGGAGCTCCGAGGATGGAGTGCAGATGGAGGATGGAGCTCCGAGGATGGAGCTCAGATGGAGGATGGAGCTCAGAGGTGCCCAGCCCTGCGGCTGATGTTGATTTCGGTCTTGCCCCGTCCCCCCGGGCCCTGGCAGCGCTGTAGTTTTAGGGAATGCCACTAGATGTCTGTCAGGGTCCTGCGCATTGCCTGCTGGGGACAGCCCGGCAAGGGGCACAGGGGCCGGGTGCCAGCTGTGCCCGGGTCGGTATCACCGTCCCAGACAGGATTCCTGAGATTTTTTGGTGGGAAAAGATTCGATTTGCCCTTTCACAGACTCAGAATGGGTTGGGTTGGGAGGGAACTTAAAGATCATTGTGTTCCACCCCCTGCCATGGGCAGGGACTCCTTCCACTGTCCCAGCTTGCCCCAAGCTCTGTCCAGCCTGGATTTGAACACCTCCAGGGCATCCAGAACTTCCCTGAGCATTCATTTCCTTCTGAGATGAATCCAAACACAAACCTATTCATCCTCTGTCAGGGTTCTCTTCCCTGCAAGGCACAGCGATCCCGCTGGGATCCCGTGGCTCTGCTGCTGGAATTGCCCACGGCTCTGGGAGCAGAGGCCAAGCCTTGGATGCGCTGCCCAAAAACCCTCGCTGAGGCTCCTTCCAGCCAAAGGGCAGCTGCAGCTTTATGGCTTCACCCCTTGGGTGTCTCTGCAGCAGATGCAGGGAAATTACCAGCACTGCTGCGAGGCAATTACTGCTCGAGCTGCTTGAGAAATGCCAGCTCTTTTTCAGAGGAAATTTGGGATGGAAATCATCTCTTTTTGTGTTTTGGGGAATTTGAGCTTCTTTGGCGCTCAAAAGAAAACGATGGCAAACGTGCTTTTCTTAATACTGTTGGTGTAAAAACACATTAAGGAAGCACAAGGATAAAAAGAGGAGAATGTAGTTTTGAGCATTAAGGATGGTATTTTACATATTTTACTATTTCTTTATCTACAAAAAATATTTTTTTTTCTATTATAAAGGTATTTATCTTGCTCTGTAATAGAGGTTGAATAAAATCCTGGCCAGCTTCAGGTCCAGGTCTGTCCTGCAGAGGTCAGGATAGCACAGGAGCCTCTGCATTCAGGGCTCTCCCTCCCCATGGCTGCACAGCCCAGCTCCAGACCAAAGGAATTGCGACAATAATGGAGCAGAAAAGCAAATTTCTTTCCCTTTTGCTTCACAGCTGACGGCTCAGTATGGGACCGCAGAGGAAACCCCGCTAAAACCTCCCAGAGAGGAGCTGGCTGAGCGCTGGCGGGGGGAACAAGGCAAAAGGCAGCTAAAAAGTAACGGAGAGGACAGAAGGGAGAGATTCTGGGCTCCCAAGAATCGGGGATGCAAGGAGCGCAAAGCATCTGGAAAGGCTCAGGAGCTGTGTCTGAAAAGCTCCCCTGGCTGATGTGTCAAGGAGCTTCCAATCGCCTTCCAAAAGCTCCCCTTCCCTCCTCCGCCTTTGTAATGGGTGGCTGTTCCTAATTATCGGTAAATGTTAAATGTTCTCTAATTCAATCAGAACAACTTGTTCACAGATGGCAAACCCTTCATCTGCTCGGCTCACAGTCGGTGGCTCTTGCTTCCCTCCCGGAGAGGCTGCAGACACGGGAGAGGGGAGGAATGGCGGGGTACAGGAGGAACCCCGGCTCTGTCCCTTGTCCTGGCAGCTGTGACACCGCCCCGTGCCCCTGTGCGACCCGTCCTGGCCCTGGGCTGGCACTGCGGGCACTGGGGAAGGCCTGGGGTGAGGGTGAGGGTGAGGATGAGGATGAGGATGAGGGATGAGAGGTAAGGGGTGAGGGACGAGGGATGAGGGGTGAGGACGGGGATGAGGATGAAGGATGAGGGGTGAGGGTGAGGATGAGGGATTCAGGATGAGGATGAAGGGTGAGGGATTCAGGGTGAGGGACGAGGGATGGGGATGAGGGATGAGGGGTGAGAATGAGGATGAAGATGAGGGATTTGGGATGAAGATGAAGGATGAGGGGTGAGGATGAGAATGAGGGGTGAGGATGAGGGATGAGGGAGAGGATGAGGGGATGAGGATGATGGGTGAGGGATGGGGGATTCAGGATTCAGGGTTTGGGATTCGAGGTGAGGGATGAGGGATGAGAGGTGAGGGATTTGGGATTCAGGATTCAGATGAAGATTTGGGATTCAGGATTCGGGATTTGGGGTGAGGGATGAGGATGAGGATTCAGGATTCAGGATTTGGGATTCAGGATTCAGGATTTGGGATTCAGGGTGAGGGATTTGGGATCTGGGATTCGGGGTGAGGGATTCGGGATTTGGGATTCAGAATTTGGGATTCAGAATTTGGGATTCGGGATTCGGGATTCAGGATTCAGAATTTGGGATTCAGAATTTGGGATTTGGGATTCGGGATTCAGAATTTGGGATTCAGAATTTGGGATTCAGGATTCAGAATTTGGGATTCGGGATTCAGGATTTGGGATCTGGGATTCGGGATTCAGGATTCGGGGTGAGGGATTCAGGACTCCTCCTGTCCCTGCTGCTGTGCTGCCCCTGCTCTCATTCCCAGCCTGCCACAGGTGCCCCGTGTGCTGTCCTGGCTCCCGAGGCAGTTGTGTCACAGGCTGCCACCTCCCCTCCCTGCCTGCCCGCTGCTGTCACCTCCCTGCCAGCTCCTGTCACAGCCGTGCCCCGCTGACGCTGATGCCCTCGGACTCCTCGTTCCTCCTCTCATTTCCTGACAGTGAGTGGCACATGCCACCACTCTGTCCCTCCTCATTCCCTGCTCCTGGCACGTCTGCCCCCTCTGCCACAGGGCCTGTCCCCTTGCTGCTGCCCAGCTGTGATGGAAAGCCCTGCCCAACGCCCGGGAATGGGATCCTAAATCAGTTGACAGGGATCCTAAATGACTCATGGCATTAAAATCTGTGATTGTCCCCACTCCTGACACCAAAATTTGTGATTGTCCCCACTCGTGACACTAAAATCTGTGATTGTCCCCACTCCTGACATTAAAGTCTGTGATTTTCCCCACTCCTGACACTAAAATTCATGATTGTCCCCACCCAAAACACTAAAATTTGTGATTGTCCCCACCCAAAACACTAAAATCTGTGATTGTCCCCACTCCTGACACCAAAATTTGTGACACTCCTGACACTAAAATTCGTGATTGTCCCCACCCAAAACACTAAAATCTGTGATTGTCCCCACTCCTGACACTAAAATTTGTGATTGTCCCCACTGGCGACATTAAAGTCTGTGATTGTCCCCACTCCTGACACCAAAATCTGTGATTGCCCCCCACCCATGACACTAAAATCTGTGACTGTCCTGACACTAAAATTTGTGACTTTCCCCACCACTCCTGACACTGAAATCTGTGATTTGCACCAGGGGCAGGGGGACAAAGGAGGAGGCAGCCAGGTTTTCTCCTCAGACCCCAGGGACACTCCTTGCTGCTGATTCCTAACGATTTATTGAAGCACCTCCTCTTCCTCCCAGCCCCAGAAAAGGGTCTGTCCTTTGATCAGCCAGTGACTCACCCTCCGAGTGATTTACGACAAGCACGAGCTATTTCTGCTCCTGGAAAGGGAGAAAAATAGACCTCATCCTCCTCCTCCTCCTCATCATCAGGAGGGTGGGAAGGAGGGAAAACAATCCACCCACGGATGTGAGGCTGCCCGGGCTGGGCTGGGCCGCTCCCCACGGCAAAGGGGCTCAGAAGGGAGAGAGGGGGAGGCTCTGATGTCTCACACAGGTGGCTCCGTGCCAGGATGGGAATAGAGCAGAGCAGAGCTCTCTCTGTGTTGGATGCAGTGTTTGCAGGGGGCTCTGTCAGCCTTGGGGTGCAGGGCCAGCGTGGACAAACTCTGCTGAGCACAAATCCTGAGCATCACTCCAGGCCTGAACCTGCTCTTTTCCATGCCTGTCTCTCCCTCCCTCACAGTCTAATCGCTTCCAGGTCACTATTTTCTGGAAGAGTTTTTCCTTTGAAGATACAAAATTGAAATCCTTAAAGACCTTTATATTTCTTCCATGGCAGCCCTAAAAGCTGGAGCATCACCTCCACCAACTCCCTGACTCAAATTTCCTTTTTTCTTTTAGTTTTTGGCTAAAAGACCACCCCTTTTCCAGGGAAGGAAGATGTCTGGTTGCTCTGATTTATTGAAGACCCTTCTACTTTTTCCATGGCAGCCCTAAAAGCTGGAGCATCACCTCCACCAACTCCCTGACACTCAAATTTATGATTGTCCCCATCCATGACATTAAATCCGTGATTGTCCCCACCCATGACACCAAAATCTGTGAATGTCCCCACTCCTGACACTAAAATCTGTGACTCAGACCTGTGACTCTGTAACTCCCTGACTCAAATTTCCTTTTCTATTTTGGCTAAAAGACCAGGGAAGGAAGATGTCTGGTTGCTCAGGATGTCAGCATAACATCCAGCCACCATGCAGAGCCACTGCTCCACCTCTTCCCACAACTGGATGAGGAGAAGAAAAGACCCTCATACTTTTTCCATGGCAGCCCTAAAAGCTGGAGCATCACCTCCACCAACTCCCTGACTCAAATTTCCTTTTCTTTTTAACTAAAAGACCACCCCTTTCCAGGGAAGGAAGATGTCTGGTTGCTCTGATTTATTGAAGACCCTTCTACTTTTTCCATGGCAGCCCTAAAAGCTGGAGCATCACCTCCACCAACTCCCTGACACTCAAATTTTATTATTCTCCAATTATTCTCTGCTGATGGGAACAGGCTGACACAGAGCTAAAAAATCCCTTTTTTTTAGCTAAAAGACCACTCCTTTCAGGGAAGGAAGATGTCTGGTTGCTCAGGATGTCAGCAGATTCACAGCTGACACCCAGCCACTGCTCCACCTCCTCCAACAGCTGGCTGAGGAGAAGAAAAGTCATTAAAGTGTGAGTTATATTGGCTGGAAAAATCCTTGGGAAGGAGCTCCACGCAGAGCCCCAGTGGGCAGAGTGCTCGGCTGCTCAGGAGCAGTGATTAGGGAGAGTTTGTTAATGAAGCAGGTTTTAGTGACTGAAGGCAAGTGGAGAGAGAGGAGAGGGAGGAGAGTGCTCGGGAAATGCTCTCCTGTGGCCCTGCTGCAGCTGAGCTTCAGTGGCCATCAATCAGCCCAGTTCTGCCAGCTTTTATCAGCTGAGGATGCGGCCCAGGGGATTTGGGGATCCCTGAGGCCACAGCACCATCCCACCCTCCCAAAACTGGGAGGGCATCCAAAGCTGCTTCAGAGCCAGAAAGATTTTACTTCTTTTACTTTTTTTTTTTACTTTTTTTACTGACTTCTCCAAACCTGCCTTTCTTTTTTCCTGCAATGCCTTTAAGTGAGGGGGGATCCCCCGAGGCAGAGCAGGGGGACCCTGAGGGAGCCCAGGCAGCGCTGCTGTTCTGATCTCCTGGGGTGGAAATCAGCTTCACCCACTGATGGAACACGACCCCTTCACCCTGTCTGAGGCTCTGCTCCCAGCTCCCTGGGCTGTGCTTTGCCCTGAGGGAGAGATGCAAGGCTGGATCAGGGCTCTCAAAAGACCCAACACCGTTTTCTGACAGTGTTTATAGGAGGATTGCACCCAAAACTCGCCAAAAAGATGAATTTTGTTCCCTATTCCCTCATCCAACCTGTTATCCCTCCCCCATCTCGTTCCTTTCCTGCTGTGCAATGTGTTGGCTCAGCCACACAGGGAATTCCCATTTTCCAGCTTTGATTTCCTCCCTTTTTTTCCCCTCTCAGCGATGAGCAAGAGGAAAAAAGGCTTCAGGGGACTTTGTTAGCCCAAAAGCAAGACCAGAACAGGCCCTTCCCCCAGGATAGCCCCCATCAGGTGATGAGAAACATTCCAAACCCTCCAGGGCACCTCCCAGGGGATGCAGGCCCCGCTCTCCAGCCTTTATCTCCTGCCTTATCCATATCTAATCTCCCTGCCCCTGCTGAATCAGCTGTGACAACAGGAAACCAGATTTGCTGGCAGGGGGGCTGGGTGGTTTGGGATAGGCAAACCTTCAGAGAGGGGGAAATTGGGACACCCAAAGTTTCTGGGGTGAAGAGACCCCTTGGAATCAGATTGTGAGCAGCCCTTCCCTGCGTCCTTTTGGCACCACCAAAATCCCCGCAGTGAGCAGGGAGAATGAGGCCTTTTCTCAGCTCTCTCCCATCAATCTCTGCCCACCCAGCCCTGCTCATCCCAGGATAAAGCCCATTCAGCCCAGCCCCTTCCCATCCAGCCTTTCATCACCGGGGATCGATATCCCATATTGACTAAGCAGGGCCCAGCCATTAACGAGTTCATTTTCCATCACTTAGATGCAGATGGATTCCCTCAGGAGCCCCAGGGTCACCAAAGTTTCATTAACAGAGGCTGTAAAAGTATTTAAATACATTTAGAAGAATCACTTGACAAATGGAGTGAGCCCACAGCCCTGCTCCTCTCAGGTTATCCTGAAAGACAAAAGAGACTTTTGCTGCCCACAGAAGGACAAAAAGCCCTTAACAGCTTGTCCCTGCCATGATCCATCTCCAACACTTCACCTCCACAGAGGTCCAATTTCCCCATAATGCTCCAGGTGGAAACCAGTTACTCATTTATCCCCAGCTCCGGGTTAAATGACTGAAAGGTTTTTGGCCTCCAAAATTCCCGTGTTCGTTGGCAAACTGAGGCAGGAGGGGATGAAGGCTCAGCCCCAAATCTGGAGAGGTAGAATAGGTACCACAGACAGGCACTGGGAGATCTGAATTCCTGTTCCAATTGTTTGTATCAGGGTGGAATAAAATGGAACCAAACCCAACCTGGCCTTGAACACAGAAAATTCCATGAGAAAAAAGGTGTCAAAAATACAGGCTGAGCTCAGGGGTCTCTTCCTGCTGCTAAAAGTTTTCTCCTTGCCACAGATCTGTAGAAAACATTGAATTTTACCAGCACCAAACCCTGTGTAGGTGCTGGCTTAGCTGTCCCCCATGAAAATGAGATTTGGAACCCAAAACCATCATAAATCCCCACCAAAATCCCATGGAAATGCAGCCCTGCAGACAGTTTCCCCTGTGAGCTCATTTTGTGTCAGAGAGCTGGAGCCACGCACTTGAAACATTTGCAAACAGAAATTTAATGTGACATTTTTTGTCCCCGCTCGGGAGGAGATGACTCATTAAGTCACTTTACAGCTCTTAGAGGGTGCCCAGGGTGGCAGGGGCTCATGGCACATGGAAACAGAGTCATACTGAGGAGGGAGGGCAAATAAATCTGGCTCCCCAAAATCCAAAGCCTGCATGAATCCTTCTTCCTCGTGGGAAGGCTCTGAAGTACCATTAACCCACTGATTTTTTTTTTTTGCCCCAGTATTTATTTTTTTTTTCCCATCACAAATAAATCTAAATTGGAATGAGGAGATAGGAGCAGAGGACGTTTCTTGGGCTGGTGAGATTTGGTGCCATGAGGGCTCATCCTCACAGCCAGGCCAAGGTGGGCAAAGCCACCCAGAGCCTCTGGGAAGTTCTCATGATTTCCCAGGTGACTCCTCCCTCCAGCACCTGCAGAAGAAAGCAGAAATTCAGAGCTGGAGAAGAATGAGCCAGGAGGAGGGAGAGGTTTGTCCCCTGGGACAGAGCAGCCCCTCTGCAGTCACCCCAGGCTGACAGAGACCTTCCCCTTGGAGTCCCTCCAAATTCCCGTTGTTAACTCCTCAGACTGCAGCAAAACCCCTCTGAATAGACATCAGGCAGGCCCGGTTGGCATTTACAAAGCAGGCTGGGAGGGGGATTACTCTGGGCTCACTCTGCATTGTTTGATAAAACCCCTTCCCTGCCTGGGCTGGAGCAGGAACGTGCACAGGAAACCCCCAGAGCCTCCCCACAGGAGATCCAGGGGTGCAGACAGGGTAAACTCGGCCTTTAGCAGTCATAGCTCTGTTTATCAAGTGTTAGAGCTGCCAGCCCTCAGGGATGGTAAATCAGCATCTCTGGGATGTGCTGATTCCCACCTGGCCTGGTGGATGGGGGCAGAGGGTCCTGCTTCTTTGGGACAGCCAAAAATTAATGGCATGGCTGAAAGAAGGGAAGATGAAAGATAATCTTTGCTGGATGTGCCTCAGAAACAATGGCAAGGGTTGAGTGGGGCAGTCCCTTCCCTGTCACTGTCTGTGTTCACAGCAGTGATTGTGCTCAACTCACCCCAGGATTACACCAAAAATTCCCACGTCTGGTGTGGATTTGTTAATGCATTGGAGCTGCTGCAGAATTGCACCCTGCATGGATCTGGTCCAACTCCAAGGTGTCCAGAGGGTGGCAGTGGCTTTGCCCTGCTGGTGGCAGGGGTGGCTGCAGGAGCACAGCATCACATTCCCCCTCTGGTGCCACTGCCATGACAGCCTGCAAACGAGACCGACCCTCCAAGCTCCCTGTGTGACCCAGAGATCAGGCCCCAGCAGAGCTAATGCAGGAAGAGAAGCCTGTTTGTCCAACCACAGCGAGCTAAAGGCTTATTTCCACTTGTGCATTTGCAGCAAGGCCTGATCCCGATCCAAACCCGAAGCAGAGCGTGTCAGAGAATTTGCAGGGCAGAGAAATCCTCTCTGGGAGCCCTCCCTCATGGATGGCTGCACAGCAGCTCCTGACACCCCCGTCAGGAGGCTGCTCCCACACTTGGCTGGGGACTCTGTGTCCTGCCTTCCTCGCATGGGCACTGCCAGGGCCCTGGGGATGGCAGGGCACAGAGCTGTTCAATAATAAATGCTATTTTCTGATACAGTCACTGCTGCCCTGAACGAGCTGTGCCCGTGCCTCTGTGAGAGAATTTCCCTTGCCCGACCTCATCAGCGATGCCCTTTGAAGTGTTCCTGCTGATTCCACCCTGTGCTTCTCCTCTGGCTTCCCTTTCCCCGTGGATGCTGTGCCTCATCTCCTGCCTGCCTCTGGCCCTCATGGACGCGCTCACACCATCCCCAGCGCTTTGTGTGCATGCAAGAGAGATCTTCCAATCCCTTCTTCCACATCAGCTCCTTCTGGGAAGACAGCAGCTCCTTCCTGGAGGCATTTCACAGCTTTGACGAAGGAATTATTCTCTGCTGATGGGAACAGGCTGACACAGAGCCCGCACAAGGCACGGGAGTGCCCAGCACTGCTGGCCAAACCTCGGGCCAGTGGTTGTTGTTTGCATCACTCTTACCCATGCAAGACCCCAAATCCCATCCCAAATTCCTCCCCTGGATTGAAAGCCCCTCAGTCCAGCCCTTGCAGGGCATTTCCAACCCCTGGGTCCCCACCCCAAGCCCGCCAGCCTTGCAGTTCCAGCTGCTTTCCCCTGGAAATCCCTGGCAGAACTCATCCTGCTTCCTGCAAGGCTGGGATTCCTGATCTCCCCGGGTTTCTTTTCTCCCTGTATAATGAGGATTACGGTTTAATTCCTGCCTCACAAGGGGGTGCTGTGGGGATTGCCAGGGTTAAGGCACTCAGACAGCACGGAAAGGCTCTTACCAACCCTTCAGCAGAGGGGCTCAGGAAAAAAACCCCACTGCTGTTTGCAGCCTGCTCGCAGCTCGCATCAGCTCCCATTAACTGGGAGGCAATTTTCTCCCCAGTTCAGACTTAATTCCTCCTCTAACTGCCGGCTCTATCCAGAGAACAGCAGGGCAGCAAGGACTATCAGTGCTGAATTGCCTTTGAAAATGGGATGTGTGAGCTGCCTGTGCCGTGCATGTGTGCCGTGTATATGTGAGTCCATGTAGGAGGCTGCACCGGGAGAGCTCAGAAGTGAAGCCAAGCACGGAATCACCTCTGCACCCCTGATCCCCCATTGCTGGCTGCACCACGGGCGCGTTATGTGTGTTTACAGATGAAAAAGCAAAAAATAAAACCGGTGCCGGCTTTCAAATTCCGCTGAGCGCAGCCTTCTGCACTGATTCCAAATGTTTATAAACACGGGAGTTAATGTAATCAGCACTGCAGCAAATACACACCAGGTACACGGCGGAGACGGGAGTGTCAAACGCGCTCCCGGCTCGGAGTGACAGCTCTCTGCTGTGGGCTCTGCAGCAAACAAAAGCAGCTGAAAAAACCCCACCGAGGAACGCCTGAAAGAGCAATCCCTTCCCCCCTCCTCCTCCTCCTCCTCCTCCCCTCCTTCCAAGACTTTCTGGTAGTCAGAACTGTAAAAATCTCAGCGAAGGTGTCCGTTCCCGCTGAGCCTTTCAAGTGGCAGGGAGCCACTGGGAAGAGGCCACGCTTGGGAAGGCGCTGGGGGAATTCCTGGCTCCCCTGAGGGCCATCCATCAGCCCAACCCCCGGTTCTGTGCTCATCCCACAGCAGCCAGGAGCTGCTTTAGAAAGATTTGGACAAGTCTGACTCCAGCAGGAACTGTTCCACCCTGGGGAAGGATGTGCATCAGCTCGCCAGGGAAGATCCCATGCAGAGGAGCTGTGCCAGCGCAGAGCCCTCACCAACCCCTCATCCAAAGGAGCTGCGTCAGTGCCAGCCCCATCCCAGCCCCATCCCAGCCCCTGCTCACAGCCCACGTTTTTCAGTGGGAAGGGTTTGGGGAGGTCCCATTCCAGCAGGTTGCTGAGGAGACGTTACCTCACACAGCAGCATCAGCAGAAAACCCCGGTGCTGGCAGAGCAGCCAAAATGCTGGGAGGACAAAACACTGCAAGCCTGTTGTTTTGTTTTTTTTTTTCTTTTTCCTTTTTTTTTTTTTTCCCAGCCAAATGTTGTTTCATGCTCTAATGGCAATTTTCAAGAGCAATATTGGCGTGACAACTTATGTAAGTGTGGGCCAAGTTCCTACCCCACTTCCAGGGTCTGTGCCTAAACCAGATTTCACAGGGGTGCACAGGACAGGTTTGGATCTCTGTTTTGGGGGCTACCTGCCACGTAAAATGAGACTTTTACCACTCCTAAAACCCAAGAGAGGGTAAATATCACAGTTTTAGAAATTATTTTCCTTGGAGAAGGTGGGGTTCCTCACAGCCCAGTTCCATCTGAGGCACCAGGTGGGTTGGTTTTTCCTCTTTTTGTTTGCGGTGGAGCACATTTAGAGATTTATGGAAGGGATTTCTGAGTCTCACAGTGGTTCATGTGTTCCTGCAGCAGGAACCTTGAAATCCCCTGTCTTATCACTGCAGGGCTCCTTTTCCTCATCTCTGCCGGGGATGAGTTTTAGGAACCCACTGTTGGGAGGGGTAAAACAAGGACATAAAAAATGGGTTTGAACCAGCTGATCTAGCAAGGCAGCTCCCCCAGCCCCTCAGAGGCCACGCACACAGAGACCTCCCCAAATTAAAAACAATATAAAGCATGATGCAATTAAATATGGTACATATTATGGTCTTCCTCCCCTAGAAATAACAAAAAACTGCCAAACCAGAGCATTCTGCTCCTGCCTCTCCTGCTCATGCACGAGTCCCCTTGGGCTTCACGGAAATTTTGGTCTCACAAAATGCTGCAGAACAGGGGCCCCCATGGCACTGTGTAATAAATCTTAGAAGTTAACAGCCAGAACTGTGCCAAATGTGATGGGTTTTGCTTTGTGCAGGATCATGAAAATAATACATTCTGGCTCAGTAAGTCAGGCCTCATGCACCAGGGCTAATGGTCCACTGCTGCTGCTGCTGCTGCTGCTGCTGCTAAATGGATTTACATTTTTGTCTCACATGGTTGAGGTCTGTGATTTGGGAAGCCAAGGCCCCAAGGCTCTATGAAATCTCCCCAGATTCTTGAAGGGAAATGTGAATTTTCCCCCGCCTGAAATGCAGGGAGCTCAAAGGAGGAGAGTTGAGGTGTGGCTGCCCCACAGATCTCAGGGATGTCAGCTCAGGTGCAGTGACAACAGAACAAGTGGGAGAAAGGGGAATGTAACACTGGGAATAAAGCAAGCTGGAGCATTGTTAATGTGGGGAACTCCATGGTAACTCAGAGAGACCTGCCCAGGGGAGCAATGTCTCATTGGAGGTATCTCTTTAATGGAGTTGGGAAAGGAAATAATGAGATTTTATGGATTAAAACTGAAATTAGACAGATAAACACTCCGCAGACAGGAAAACCAACCAACAACAAGGATGCTGGGAACTCCCCATAGCCTGCCTGCCCACCAGGATGGGGGGTTGCCCTTCTGAGCTCAGGCCTGCAGCTTTAGAGAAGAGGCAGGAGGCAGAAATCATCGGTTCAGCAGCCTCAGGTCCACAGGCAGGATGTCCAAAGGAATCCCAGCGGCCTTACAGTCTGCGAATCTATTAACTAAACCTCATTACTACGTAACAACTTTTGTTATTTCGGAACAAACCTTGTATCTGCCTAATCCGCTTTGTTACAGAGCTGCCCATCCTTCCCTCGAACAGGAATTAACTTCTAAAGGAATTAAAAGGAGGAGGAGACTGCTGAAGGGGTCCTTGGGGGTATCTTTTTATAGCTGCTGGCTCCCCCCCCCGCTTTCCCTTTCCCACTATGTGTGGTATCCTTCCCCACTGATTCCATCCTTTTCTGCCTGCCAGGCATTGATTTGTTCCTGTGTTGTTCTAATGGAGCTTGAAATCAACATGACTTTGTTGTTGGTTGTTGTCATTGTTGTTCACATCTTTGTTTGGGGTTCAGCATCCTTGCAGAGGCCAGGGCAGCTCAGGAGCCGGCATTAGCAGGCTAAACACCTCCTTGGCGAGAGATCCACAAAGGCTGGCTCTGTGTCCACACAATAAAGGCTGCTACAAAGCGCAGCGAAACCGCTGCCCCCTCCTCCCGCGCATCATCCCTTGTGCCAGCCCTGAATCCCCTCGCTCATCGGCGCACACACAGGGTGGCCACAACAAGCTCCTTCTTCCAGCAGGCCCCAGGAAAACGCTGTGGTATCCACATCCCAGGCGTTTCGGATCGCCGCTTTAGGTCCCACGTATCTCACTCACATCGCGCAGGGTGAAAAATGCGTTCGGTCTGGGCGGTGGGCGCCGGGCACTGCGCTCCGGCGTCCGAAAGGAATTCAGGAACAGCTCAAGAATTCGGGAACAGCCCCAAGTCCACAAGCCCCGCGCGGCGAGGCGGGAGCACCTCCGCCAACCCACGGCGAGGCGCCCTGGGCTGCTCGGCGAACAAAGCCCAGCTGCCGCCAGCTGCCAGCATCCGGAGGGGCGGGCGGCGAGCCCGGCCACCCGTCCCGCCCTCGCCTGGCCGCGCATCGCCGGGAGCCGCCGGCCGCAGGAAGGGTTAACGCTGCGCCCTCCTTCCTCCGAGCGCTGACATCACGGGGCGGGCTCCTCCCGCCAGTGTGTGCGTGAGTGCGAGCGCGGCCGCCGAGCCCCGCACCGGGCACCGCACCCGGGCACCGCACCCGGGCACCCCCGCCCCGCGGCCGGCCCGGCCCCGCGCCCCCCGCCCGGCCATGGAGCGCCGCGCCCGGCCCCGCACCGGCACCGCCTGAGCGCCGCCGGGGCCCCAGCGCAGGGCGGGCAGCGGGCGGGGGCTGCCGAGCCCCGCCGCCGGAGCCACGGCACCGCCGCAGCCCGCCGAGGGCTCTGCCGAGCCGCTCTGCATTTGTTTTGCCTCCCCTCTTTCTTTTGGGGTTTCTTTTGGTTGATTTTTTTTTTTCCCTCAATATTTTTTTTTTTAAATCGCATTTTCCACCCCCCTCTCTTCTCCTCGTCACTCGCCCGGGCTCTGCAGAAGGAAGCGCCCGCACTGCCCCGCGGCCGGAGCGCCCCGCGCCCGCCCAGAGGGGCCCCGCGGATGTGCGGATCCCTCCCGCCCTCCCACCGCCTCTTTGTCCTCACCCACCTCCGATCTTATTTTTATTTTTGTTTTTAAAAATTTTTTTTTTTCAAGCAGACCTGAGCATCACCGGGGGCTGGGAGGGTGGGGGGCCCCGCGGCGCTGCCAGACCGACCCCTGCCCATTGCTCTTAAGGAACTCTCATGGCTTCACGGCTGCAGACAAGTTGCCGTGCATCGTGGTGGACTATCGGAGTTTGCATCCTGGCAGCCGCGCTCCTACCAGGTGAGCCGCTCCCCCGAGGGCGCTGCGGGGCTGGAGGCAGCCCCGGCGGGGTTTGCGGGGTGCCCGTGGGGGAAACGGGGTGCGGGAAGGGTGGGATCGGCGTTTTGGGGTGCGGAGCAGGTGCGGGAGCATCTGCGCGAGGGTGGGAGAGGAGCCGGGGCCGGTTTCAGCGGCGGCTCGGCTCGGAACAACACGCTCGTTTGTTTTGGAAGCAGCTGCAGGCAGCGGGCTCCGGAGCCCTGCGAGCCGAGGCCGTTTGTTTGCTTTTTGGATGGAGCAGCGTCTAGCGAGGCGCAGCAGCCAGGCTTCCCCGGAAAGGCAGCCACGAGGCTGGGCACGGAGCGCAGATGTTTCGGGAGGAGAGACGGAGGCTTTGGGCTCTCCAGCATGCCCAAAATCCCCGCTCCCCTCCGCACACACTTCCCACGGGCTCTTTTGCGGAGGGGCTGGACCGCTCCCAGCTTTCAGCGCTTCCTTTCGCTGCCTTTCAGCTTGGCTGCCTGATGGCATCTTATTCATCCCTTTGGTTCCGATCCATCCCTCGGGTTCTGTTCCGTCTCTGGAACGGAGGAGGTGGGCAGAGATGCGCCTCTCCCCGCTCGCTGGAGCCAGCCGGGCGGTGGCAGAGCTGTCCGTGTGTCCTTCCCTGGGCTGGGAGCTGCCCCGGGCTCGGCGCAGCGCTGGGAAGCGGGCGAGTGACCCACTTTGGCCAGTGCCCTGCGGGGACTCATTTATTCTGCTCCAGTGCAGAAGGGGTTAATGCCATCCTGGAGGGCTTTCCGGGAGTCGGAGCCATGGAAAGGGGATCGGCAGTCTGCGTTTACAGCTTGTGAATGAACTGAGGGATGCAAACGGAGCCGGGGTTTTGCCTTTTCAAAGGTGGCTGGGGCTGGAGCGCGGGCACGGGAGCGGATCCAGCCTGGGCTGGGATCTGCAGCTGGGGAGAAGTTGCAATGAAGGCAGGGTGGAATTGCGTCCTCTCCTCCGATATTGGGGCTGGGGCAGCGTCCCACAGGAGCGGCCAGGCTGGCTGGGCTGAGGCTTTGAGATGGGAGCGAGGTCTGGGCCATCAGAGCAAACGCCAGGGCCCAGAGTTCCCTGGCACAGACGGGGACGCGATAACATCAGGACATGGGAGATCAACAGATCCCAGCCACTGGAAGGTCTGGTTAAAATGGATGGAACGGGAGGGGGTGGTGATCCAGAAACCAGGGAGGCTGTGAGAGGGGAAAGGTTCACAGGGCGATGGGAAAGCAGGGCTGTGCGCACCTCGGTGCTCGCAGGACAAAGGGATCGGATGAGCATTGCGAGCAGAGGGGAGGAAGGGACCGCCTCGGGCTCCCCGCGCTCCTCTGCGCCTCGGGCAGGTGCCGGGCTGAGCTCTGGCTCCTCTCAAGGAGTCTCAGAACTTTCCGTGCCGTTCTTCACCCTCCTCATCCTCCCCCCACAGCCCCAGGCAAAGGCGCTGGAGGGGCAGCGATGCTCTGGTGACTGTGCTGGCTCAACCAGAGGACTTTGTGCTCCTCTGGGAATTGCTTTCACCAAGGAGACACGCAGTGACCCTGACACAGCCTGGCATCTCACCTTGTCCTGCCAAGACTTCTCCTCCTATTTTTGGCTGCTCTCAGGGCTGTGCTGCCAGCAGCTCCTCTCTTGCCACTGCAGCAGCGTGGCAGTTTGTCTTGCACTGTCCCACTGACAGCTCTGCCAGGATAAGCCAGTGGTGCATCTCGTGGTGCCTTGCCAAGGCCGGGGTACAGCCAGCTCTGCAGTGCTCCAGGAGGATCATCCTCCCCAAAACCTGGCCCTGAGCACAGTGCCCTGCAGCCTGTGTGGGCGAGACTCTCGGCCCGACCAGTTCAGTGGTGGATGCACCACAGCTGCAGGAGTGTCTGATCCTGGATATTAAATATTTATTCATTCATTTATTTCGTGTGGGTGCTGGGGATGGACCCAGAGCTGCAGGGAAGGACCAGCACAAAGCTGAGAGTCTTTACCAGACCCCATGTAGCTCCTTGAGTTCACAATTTATTTTGCCAAAATCATACATATAAACATATATAAAATTGTATTTAAGCTTTGAATTCAGACAGGCTTGCTTAACAAGGAGAGGAAACTCAGGATCCTCTACGACAAGTGAATTAGTAGCTGTGGACCTGTTGGAAAATGTGGTTTTGTACCCAACCCCCAAGAAGGATCAGAGCAGTGCCTGCTCTCTGGAAAACCTTTCATGTCCAGCTGATCAATGCCATTTCATTCTGTTCCCACCCACCTCCCCCTTCAGATAATGTTAGCTTTTTTTCCTTTGCTCTGATAAGGAAATAAAAGTCCCGCCGCTGTAAAAGCTGTAAGGAGTCTGGTATAAAAATCTGCTTTACAAATTATCTTTAATGTGAGCAGTTCAATCGTCCAGAACGGATTCAATTCATGGCTCCTGCAGCCTTCCCTGCCCATCCATTTGGAACCAGGTATCAGCTCACGCTCCACTCGAGATATTGATACCAACAGGGGTTACAGAAAGCCCTGGGGGAAAGGGAGGAGAGATCCCAGGCAGAGGTTGGGAACACTTGCAGCTCAATTTATGCTTTACAAGCCTCGACAATCTGCCTGTTTATCCCCACCGTGGAGCTCCTGCAGCTGGAGGTGCAGCCACACAGGGCAGAGGCATCACCTGTGCCTGCTCCTGCCTCTGCACATCTGGGCCTCCGCTCCCAAAGTGCCGCAGACCAAATCCCTCTCTGCTATTCCCGCTCTCCCAGAGGGGCCTGGGAACGCTTTGCAAAGTGCTTTGAGATGCTCCACGGGGGAGGGAGAGCTGCAGAGGTGGCTGGAGCTGCTTTGCCACGGGGTTTTTCCATCAAAGGAGCATTGGCTGAGCCGTGGTGACCTGCAGGGCTGAGGTCAGGCTCGGCTGCAGCTGGAGGGAGGGTTCATTTCGGGGAGCTGCAACAGCTCTCTGGAGTGCTGGGAAGAGCCAGAGCGTGTCACTGCAGGATCTGCTCCATCTTGCACTTTCTAGAGCTGCTTTAATATCCCAAAGTAGATTCCAAAATGAAAAAAAAAAAAAAAAAAAAAAAAAGTTGCCAGAATCTCCTTCAGCATTTGGGTTGAGTTCTTGGCTGTTATTTTTTCTTCCCCCGCCTCCCAAAACTCACAAACAGCAGCATCAGGCTATTTCAGGCAGCAAAAACGTGTCTTTGGCTGATTTTTTTTTTCTCTTTAAAATTCACTTCAACCGACCGGTCGGGTTTTACCCTGGCGTGGATGGAGGAGCTGCTGAGTGTGTGTCAGCGTGGGTGAGGCACCAGGCTGGGGCAGAGGCAGCTCAGCCCATGAGCAGGGGGTGTCCCTGCCCCAGGCAGAGGCTTGGAAGATGATCTTGAAGGTGCCTTCCAGTCCAAATCACTGTGGATTCTGTTAGTAGAGGATCCTGAGTTTCCTCTCCTTGTTAAGCAAGCTTGTCTGAATTCAAACCCTAAATACAGCTTTATATATGTTTATATATATACATATATATATATATATATACATGATTTTGGCACAATGCATTGAGGAGCTACGTGGGGGCTGGTAAAGAGTCTCTGCTTTTTGCTGGTCCTTCCCTGCAGCTCGGGGTCCATCAGAGCACCCAGAGATGCTGTTTGCCCCCTGAACCAGCAGCGTTGGTCATGCAGGAGCTCCCAGCCCAGTCCCATCCACAGGGAGACTCCAGGGGCTCATCCAGCAGCACTTCCAGGGCTTGGGACGAGCTGGTGGCCGAGGAGGTGCTGGCAGAGCCTGGCTCATCTCTCCTGGCATCACCCCTGCTCTGGGCTGCAGCTGGAGCAGCCACAAAGGCCAGGCTGAAAGGGAGGCACCACGGGGCTCCTTTGAGCAGGGCTCACACCTCGGCTGAGTCACGGGAGGAACCAGAAGAGCAGGTTGTCCATGACCTGCTTCCCAGGCTGCCACCAGCACCTCCTGCCCTCTGCTAGTGCCACTGGGCTGGGGACAGCCTGGGGGGACAGCAGCAAGTGGCCTTGTCCCAGCTCTTCCCATCTGGGGAGTCACACAGCACTGCCAGCAGACAGGGATGGGGCAAGCACTGCAGGAAAAAGGGGATTTATCCCAGAATCCACCATGATTTGGATTGGAAGGCACCTTAAAGATCAACTCCTTGAACCCCCTGCCTCAGGCAGGGACATCTTGCACCAGACTGGTTTGCTCCAAGCCAGAAATTTTGGGAAGAGCTGGAGCTGGGCTGTGTGTGAGCAGACAGGGATGGGGCAAGCACTGCAGGAAAAAGGGGATTTATCCCAGAATCCACCATGATTTGGATTGGAAGGCATCTAAAGATCGTCTTCCAACCCCCTGCCTGGGACAGGGACATCTTCCACCAGACTGGTTTGCTCCAAGCCAGAAATTTTGGGAAGAGCTGGAGCTGGGCTGTGTGAGGGCTGCAGGGGTGGGTTGGTCACAGCTCAGGAGGATGGCCACAGCCCTCAGGGCTGCCAAGAAAGGGTTGGAATCTTGCACCATCCTTGCCCGAGGTGCTGATGGCTCCTGCTCGGTCCCTTTCTCAGGCCAGCCAGGCTTATCAGTGCAAAAAAGCAGCAACAAATGAGGGAGGGACAAAGAAAGGTACTCCAGTCTCAGCAGCCCCTGGAGATCTTGCTTTTTCAAATAACGTCAGATTAAATCAGGGCAGCTCTGCTGAAGGGTGAGCTGGTGCTGAGCCACTGGAGCAGGGACCCAGTTTGCATTGGAGACTCCTCTTGGTGTTAATTACCAGAGCTCAGCACGGAGATTTCCCAGCTCTGAGGCCACAGGAGCCTTCCAGGGGCAGGTTTGTTTAACACACAGCAGCAGTTCCAGGTGAAGGTTTAACCAAGGAGTGAGAGGTCTCGTGCCACAGTTCCTCCTGGCTGTGTTGAGCCATGGATGTTCTCCCAGGTGCACTTTTTGCCAGGATTAGTCCAGGCTGCTTTGAGGCACATCCCAGGGTTTTCAAGGGGAACCCCTTGGCTCTGGAGCAGAAGAAAATCTGCTCAGATGACAAAGAGGAAGGAAGGAGTTTCCCCTCTGACTCCACTCTGGGTGTAATGTCCCTTCTGTGTCACAGGGAGAAATGGGAAGTGTAACTCACAGCACGTGTTGCTGCCTGTGCCCTGTGCTGTGTCCCAGCTCCTTGGGGACACGTGTGGAGCCCAGCTCCTGCTGCCCCTGAGGGTTTGTCCTGTCTGGGCACTGATTGCAGCCCTTCCCAGCAGAGCCATGGCTCTCCATCTCTGCTGCAGTCCCAGGGCATGCAAACAGCAGCTCCTGGCCATGGGGAGGGGACACAGCTCCTGTCCCTTGCTGTCCCCAGCCCAGAGGGACAGGAGGGCCCAGCCTAGGGAGGCACAGAGGTCTCCTGTGGTGTCAGCAGCGTTGTGGGGTGCTGGGCATGGTGGCAGGAACTGACCCAACCTGATGAGCCATCTCTCCTCCGTTCCCCCAACACAAAGCAGCCCCTGCAGGAGGTTCACAATCCTGCCCTGACGTTACTGGGTGTGATGCAATAAAGCATTTCTGAGCATTCTCCACCCAGCTCTCCTCTCTCTGCTGCATGCCTGCCCTCCCTGGGCCTGAGCCAGACCAGCTGGGGACTGGTGGCCAGCACTTGAGCCCCAGGTGGGCAGGGAGAGGAGCCCAGGAGAGGCAGGAGCAGTGGAGCCCAATGCAGGGGTTTTCTGTCCTCCATCCCAGCCTATTTGCCTTTCTAGCTGCAGGAAACAGCAAAGTGCTTCCATCTGCTCCCAAGCATGCAGGGATGCTCCAGATGTGGTCCAGGACCTGCAAATCACATCCCTGCCTCGGAGCAGCATCAGGCACCAGATGGAGCACCTGGCTGGGAGACAGCAGGTACTCCCAAGCCTGCTTAGGCAGGAGGACTCAGCCTTCACCTCCCTTCCCAGCAGTTCTCTCCCTGTAATCAGGCTGGGTTTGGGGCTGTTTTGCTTCTCTTGTGGAAGATCCATCCCCCTTCCCTCCCTCTGTGCTGGAGAGGGGCATCAGGAGCACGGCCAGGAGTGATGGAGGGTCCTGTTGGGCAGGGCTGGCATGAGCCTTCCCAGAACATTCCAGCACCAAGGGCTGTCTGAGAGGGACCCAGGGGGGCTGTGTGGCCACCTGAGAGCAGACCCAGCCCTGTGCTGTGTGTGTGGCTGCTGCAGTGGAGCTGTGTCCTGTGGGCGCAGGGATTTCACCTAGGAACTGTCCTAAGAGCGTCTGCTCTCTGCTCCGAGGTTCTCTCACGTGCAAAACCAGGTTTCACTTCTTAATTTCATTCTCCTTTCGTTTCCCCTTCAAGGGAAGTGCTGCTGGAGCACTTTGCACCGTCCATTTCCACAGCCCAAGGGCACGGTCTTCGGGCAGAGCTCTGCCTGTGGGCTCAGGGTTTGCTGCTGGTGGGCACAAGAGGCCTCAAGAGCAGAGGGCTGTAATTAGAGCTTGTTGTGCTGAGTGCCGTGGCAGAGCCAAGGCTTACAAATGACCCCTGATGGGCACAAGTCACAGAGCCAGGGCAGAGTTTAATGGGAGAGGCAGGGGAGGAGAGAGGTCAGAGTTTCTGTTGCTCTGTGCTCCTGATCTCTGTGCAGAGCAGCTTGGCCTGGGGTGGTTTTGCTGCCCTGTGAGGAGCTGTGGCACCCAGGGCAGGGGAGAGCAGCGAGGGAGGGATGAACCCTGCCCTGTCCTTGAGCAGCCTGGTGCCACTTATCAGCTCTGAGTTATCAGTTCTGTGCAGTCATAACTCACCCAAACCCACGGCCCTGATGGAGGCTCCCCTTGCCTTGGAACCTCTCCTAGAAATCACACCCTGCAAAGCCTGAGCCTGCACTCAGGAGGACACTTTGCACTGGAGGATTACCTGCATCAAGCTCTGGCTACATTTTCCTTAGGAAGAGGCATCCAAGGGGCTTTCCCCTGGCTTTCCTTGGGCTACACCATCAGCAGAGACCCCTTGGAGGCAAGGCCAGAGCCTTGATCCCACCAGTGCTGATGGCCTTCCTAACATGGGGGGGCCAAAACTAGAGGAGATGTTAGGGATGGATAATCCAGATCAGTTTAAGAGCACACAAGAAGAAGATCTCCCCCATTCTGGAGGGGTTGTATTTCCTTTTTCTCGCCTGTCTCCTCGTTTGTGTTGTTCTAAGGGCTGGGACTGGAGGCAACAGCAGATTTGGTGGTGCACAGCTGCACAAGCTGCTCATTGCTGGGCCTCTTTGGGCTCCTCCCCTGGTCAGCTGCACCAGGAGAGGGCCTGGGGGCCGTGCTGGAGGAAGGGACAGCTCTGGGCATGGGGCAGAACTGGGGCTGTGCCCGTTTCTGGCTGCTGAGGATCGGGGATGTGTTGCATAGCAGCATCCCTGCCATGCTGTAATTCATATCAGCTGCCAGTTTCCATTGGATACAGGACCCCTCTGGGCTCTGCCAGGCTCCATGGAGTGCTGGGTGTTTTACTTGCTGGGTTTATTTTCACATGCAGGGTGCTGAGGGGAAAGGGCGCTCGTGGATCTCCTTCCTCCAGCTCAGCCCCCCAAAATCTGGGGGCCAGGAGCTCTCTGTGTGTGTGTGAGTTTCATGCAGAGACTTCCCAGTGATGGGGCTGAGCTTTGCCAAATTTACCTGGAGCTCAGATCCAGTGAGAACCCAAGGAAAGAATCAGTGAGAAGCCAGGGAAAGAATCAGTGAGAAGCCAGGGAAAGAATCAGTGAGAAGCCAGGGAAAGATCCAGTGAGAAGTCAGGGAAAGATCCAGTGAGAACCCAAGGAAAGAATCAGTGAGAAGCCAGGGAAAGATCCAGTGAGAAACCAGGGAAAAAGGGGCAGGACTTGTGGGGATCTCCTCTCAAGGGGGTGATTGCAGTGCTCTGGTCTCTCTGGAGGCTTCTCTGGGGCTTTGCTGGCTGCTGTGGTGGCTGTGCTGTGTTTCCCTCTGGCAGGAGCTGGCTGGGATCCTGTGGAGGATGGAGCAGCCCTGGGCAGGGGTGGGAGGGAGGAGCAAGGCCTGGGCAGAGCAGAGTTTGTAAAAGGGGGAATGTTCTCTGTGCCTGAGGAGGGAATGAGGAGCAGGACTGAGGACAGGGAAGGCTGCAGGGCTTGCAGGAAAGGCAGAGCCCTGGCAGTTCTTGTCTGAGGTTCTCCAGGAGAGAGAATGAACAACTGTTGACAAGATTTCCTCAATATCCACCCCAAAACCAGCTGAGGTGTGCCCACCCCAGCACTGAGACCCACTGAAGCATCAGGAAGGAAAACTGGCCTGGTGCTCCTGCCCATGCTGCTCCATGGATTCCCATCTCCAGAGCTCAGGGGGCCTCCCCAGGGCTGGGACATCCCTGGGACACCATCCCAGACACCCAGGGCAGGAGCCACCCCTCAGGATCTGCATTTGCTGCTGATTGACTTTGGAGCTGGAGCAGCAATTTGCCAGTGAAAGAACCTTTATCCCCTGACTCCCCCAGTCCTTCTGGGAGTTTGATTTCTCAGCTCACAACAGAATGATGGTGGTAGCAGAGAATTCTCTGGGGCTAATATTGCCAGCTAGCACACTATAGAAAGAAAATTCTTTATTTGTTGGCGTGGCAGGAACAGACTTTGGAAAATGTACCCTGATTTTTAAATACCCATTTCGCCTGTGGTGTAAATACTAAAATGGGTTTTTTACTCTCCCCCCGCTTCTTTCTCTGTCTCTTGGAGTTTAAAAATATCACCAGCCTGGGGAGGTGCATCTTTCACTGAGATTTATAATGGCTGCTCTCAAGTGATCTGGAAAATGAGCCTCCCTCTGCCCCATCCAGCCTGGCACCTTCCAAGAATTTATTTCCTATATTTGAGCAAGCCTAAGAATACTTAGAGGCTGCATCTCCACCCAAGCACTCTAATTATTTAAGTTTTGTTTATGGCCACTCTCAGGGGAGCTGGGAACGTCCAGGCTGCTGATCCCTCCCTCCTCTGGGTAATTCAGCCCTGCATTGCTGCTGGCTGATAATGGCCAACAAATCATGGATGCTGCGCCATTTGCCCAGGATGGATCAGCCTGGCTCTGTAAACCGGCCAAGCCCTCAGGGCAGGGCTGGGCAGAGCTGCAGGGGCTCCTGTGTGAGCACAGGGCCCTGCTCGGTGCCCTGTGTCCATGCCAGGCTGCCTCCTGCCTTATCCACTGATCCCTGCTCACTCCTGCCTCTGGAGCTGCTGGGAACCTGGGATGGCAGGAGGCAGCGAGGAAGAGGAGGGAGGCTCCTTCCTGGGCTCTGCCCACCTCCCCAACCAACCTGGGGCTGCCTCTGCTCACACCTGGGGCTGCACCCCCTGCCCACATCCCCACCCCTTCCTCCCTTGGGGGGTTCAGGCCACCTCTTCCATTGTCCTGCTCACCCAAAAGCTGCAGTTTTGGCAGTGAGGGGCTCTTTTCCCCCACCCCTTCCTCCCTTGGGGGGTTCAGGCACCTCTCCCATTGTCCTGCTCACTCAAAAGCTGCAGTTTTGGCAGTGAGGGGCTCTTTTCCCCCATCCCTTCCTCCCTAGGGGGAATTCAGGCCATCTCTCCCGTTATCCTGCTCACCCAAAAGCTGCAGTTTTGGCAGTGAGGGGTTCTTTTCCCACATCCCCATCCCTTCCTCCATCCCTTCCTCCCTAGGAGTGTTCAGGCCACCTCTCCCATTATCCTGCTCACCAAAAGTGCAGTTTTGGCAGTGAGGGGCTCTTTTCCCCTATCCCTTCCTCCCTTGTGGAGTTCAGCCACCTCTCCCATTATCCTGCTCACCAAAAGTGCAGTTTTGGCAGTGAGGGGCTCTTTTCCCACAACCCCATCCCTTCCTCCATCCCTTCCTCCCTAGGAGTGTTCAGGCCACCTCTCCCATTATCCTGCTCATCCAAAAGCTGCAGTTTTGGCAGTGAGGGGCTCTTTTCCCAGCCCTGTGGCAAAGCTGCCCAGCCCCAGTGAGGTCTGGAGGAATCTGCAGTCCTGTGGCTGCCTGTGCCCCTGTCAGGCTCGGTGATAAAGAGAGAGGGAGAGAGATTTTGATTACATTATGACAAGCGACAGAGAGATGGAGTGAGAGCTGCAGTCTGCCTGCTGTAATTCCAATTAGCAGGGGTGGTGTGGCCAGAGCCTGACAGCTGTATTGATCCCACCCTGGATGGGGAAAACCTTTCCAGGGGTCCCTGGGGCTGAGCACAGGGACAGCTGTGGGGCAGGGAGGGGAAGAAAAGCCTGTGTGCAATGGGGAACTTGAGCAGGTGTCTGAATTTCACCTTCCAAAAGGCCACAGCCAGCCTGGTACTTGAGCTTTCTTCTGGATTTGCCTCAAAATCTGTGCTGCAAACCCCCCTTGGGGTTTGTCTGTGGCTGCAGGAGGAAGCAGGCTTCTCCTCAGTGTGCACTTGGAGTGAGTTTATCAGGACTCGGGTTCTTCCCTAGACAGAATGTACCCAAGTTAAATAAATCAGCATCCAAGGAACAAAAGCCCAGGGCTGCAAGGCAAGGGGGAGTTTTCCTCTGCCACTTGAAGGTCAGAGCTGAGGCAGGCTGGCAGGGCTGTGGGCAGGCAGGGGGTGCAGATGCTGTCTCAGCTGTACCCTCTCTATGGCAAAGGGGAGGACTCCAATTTGCAGTTTTGCAGGTATTGATCTGAGACCTTTCACTGCCTCGAAACTCACTTTGGAAAGAAAAGGCTCAAATCATTCTCCTTAAGTACATATATTCTTTTGTGCTCTTGACATTTCAAATGCTGCCGTGCCCGTGGAGCACCTCACTGGCAAGGGGAATATCTGCTGCCTACCAGGCATGAATCAGCTCTTACTTACAGGGAAAGAACGGCCTGGAGGTGATGGCAAAGCTCAGAAGGGCTGGCAGCGTTTCCTGGCTTTGCCAGCAGCTCCCTGGAACATCCTTGGCCAGCTCCCTTCACCTCTGTGTGCCTTTCCTTGTCAGGAGCTGCTGGGAGCTGTCCCTCTCTGCTCTGCTCACATTGCCCCGCGTCTGCAGGGTGCCCTGCACACCTGATCCTCCCTCAGCCAGGCAGGAGACATTTGCAGAGCTCAGGGAAAGGTGACTCCCTTTTATTTGGTCATTTTTTTCAAGGCAGCCAGAAGCAGGCAGCTCCTTGCCCAGGGAGTTTGGAAGGCAGGAAATGCTTTTGCATGGATCCAAGTACAAACATTCTGTCAGTGCAAACACTGGGCTCAGTTTCTGGCGGCTCTGGGTGTGGGATGTGGGGCTGACATCATGGAATTGGGTGAACACAGCCCACTGGCTTCCCTGCCTGCTTGAATCCAAAGCTCTCTTGATTGATTTCTGCTGGTTTTGTGTTCAGGTCACCTCTGGTTTCCAGGACAGGGATTGCAGGAGGGTGAGAGGTGTGGGCTGAACATCTCAGAACTTCCCTGCTCCTTCCCACCCACAGCCTGGACTGCGCTGGACTCAGGAATGACTGCCAGGGATTCACATCCTGAACAGGGCCTTGAGGCAGGAAGGATGTCCTGCCATGGCAGCAGGTGACACTCATGGTGTCCTACTGTCCTGCCATGGCAGTGGGTGACACTCATGGTGTCCTGCCATGGGAGCAGGTGACACTCATGGTGTCCTGCCATGGCAGTGGGTGACACTCATGGTGTCCTGCCATGGCAGTGGGTGACACTCATGGTGTCCTGCCATGACAGCAGTAGGGTGACACTCATGGTGTCCTGTGATGGCAGTGGGTGACACTCATGGTGTCCTGCCATGGGTGTAGGTGGCACTCATGGTGTCCTGCCATGGCAGCAGTGGGTGACACTCATGGTGTCCTGCCATGGGAGCAGGTGACACTCATGGTGTCCTGCCATGGCAGCAGTAGGTGACACTCATGGTGTCCTGCCATGGCAGTGGGTGACACTCATGGTGTCCTACCATGGCAGCAGTAGGTGACACTCATGATGTCCTGCCATGGGTGTAGGTGGCACTCATGGTGTCCTGCCATGGCAGTGGGTGACACTCATGATGTCCTGCCATGGGTGTAGGTGACACTCATGGTGTCCTGCCATGGCAGCAGTGGGAGCTTCCAGAGCCCTGCAGTCAGTTTTGCTCTTCCCCAAATCTCCCTGCACGGCTGTGAGGAGGGTTGGGTTCCTGGCATTGAGCTGCCCCAGATAACAGAAACACCATTCATTGCACGAGCAAGCACTCCCAAAGCTCTGGGGTCCTTCCCCCAGGCAGGGATGGAGCCCAGGCCCACTGAGGCACCCAGTTTGTCCCCGTGTGAGCCTGGCACTGATGGCACTGACTGTGGCTGCCTCAGACAGCAGATGGGCTGGAACAAGAGTCTCTGTGCTAGAAAAGCTCTGAGTCTCTCTCCTGGGTGATGACGATTTCAGCCATGTGCAGGAGAGTCTCTGGCATTCCAGGGCTGGGAGAAACTTCCCTGGGAAGAGCCACAAAGGGCCATTCTTCATTCTGTGGCCAAAGGAGGCGCAGGATTCATTGGAGGAAGGAAGGGAGGTTCACTTCCAAGCTCTAGAGGAGCAGGGAAGCAGCAGAGTCAGCAGCCTGCCCACGGAGTCTGTCTGCATCCTCCTCCTCCTCCTCCTCACCCTGCAGCCCCAGTGCACCCCAGCGCCCTGGGCTGGGAGTGTTCCAGACTGGGGGAGTTATTACAAAATCCTGGTCAGGACACAGAGAGAGAGAGAGAGAGAGAGAGAGATGGAGGGTTTAAAGTTCGATAATTGTTAATTATTACCCAAGGTTCCCAGGAGACTTTCTGGGAAAAAGACGTGGCTGTCTTCTGCAAAGGTGTTTTGTGGAACATTAGTCTGTCCTGGCCACACTAAACCCTTTCACTCTGCTTCTTTCTGCCTCCTGTGGGATTAATAAAGTGCTGCTGGAGAGCTTCTTATCTCAGAGCTGAATAATGTTTGCAATACAGGGAGGGGAGGCAGCTGTGATCCGGGAAAGGGAGCAGAGGGGAGGAAGGGAAGAGGGGGCTCGGGGGGCAGGGCTCATGTGGGGCAGCCTGGGCTGGGCAGAGAAAAACCCTGGAGGTAACAAGCACTAACACAGAAAACCAACTGATTTCTGCGTGGATTTAATGTGAGGGTCTCCCAGTGACACTGCAGCTTTGGACACACAGATTATAGTGAATTTAGGATAGAGCCGTAAAGGACATGGGTGATCCTCAGAACTTTGCAAGCATTCCAGACACCAGCAGAAAAAAAAAATTATATATATATATATATCAGGGAATGCTCTGTGAAGGAGAAGAAGCCCCAAAAAGGTGTAATTATAGTGAGGACATGAGGGATTATCAGAACTTTGCAAGCATTTCAGACACCAGCAGAGAAAAAAAAAATATATCAGGGAACCCCCTATTAAAGAGAAGAAGAAGCCCCAGACAGGAGTGCTGGTGCTGCCATGGACCTGGGATGCTTTGCTGCCCTTCCCTCTCTCCCTTAAATATATCAGGAACCCCCTGTGAAGGAGAAGAAGCCCCAAAAAGAGGTAATTATAGTGAGCTTTGGATGAAGTCATAAAGGATACGAGGGATTATCAGAACTTTGCAAGCATCCCAGAAACCACCAGAAAAAAAAAAAAAATATATATATATATATTTATTCCTTCCTCCTGTGAAGGAGAAGAAGCCCCAAATGGTGCTGCTGGTGCTGCCATGCCCTGGGAGGCTTTGCTGCCCTTCCCTGTCTCCCTGCCCAGCTGGCAGCTGAGCTGTGGAGCCCGCGGGCCAGGGCCACACCTGAGAGGCAGGACGGGCTCTGAGCTTCCCACGGGTGTGGGCTGGAGCAGGCTGGGCCGGGCTGGGCCCCCAGGCCAGCACCCAGCACCCCTGGGAGCGTGCCAGGGCTGCAGGGAGGGAGCAGCCGGGCAGGGAAGGGCAGGGAAGGGCAGGGAAGGGCAGGGAGGTTCAGGGGGTTCAGCCCCTCAGCTCCACCATCTCCCACCCTGCTCTGCCTCTCTGGCTCCTGAGCCCTAAGGAATGCTGCTTCCCAATTCCAGAACCCCCCAGGACTCCATGGGCAAGGAAAGCCCATGGAGGCAGGAGGGGTTCAGCCCCTCAGCTCCATCATCTCCCACCCTGCTCCCCCTCTCTGGCTCCTGAGCCCTAAGGAATGCTGCTTCCCAATCCCAAAATCCCCCAGGACTCCATGGGCAAGGAAAGCCCAGAGGGGTTCAGCCCCTCAGCTCCATCATCTCCCACCCTGCTCCCCCTCCTTGTCCCCGTGATATTTGATGAAAAATCCCTTTGCCAGGATTTCTCTCCTGAAAAGATGAGAAGCATCAGGGGAAAAAAAAATAAAAATAAATATAAACAAAAACTATCTGCTGCTTTAGAATATAGCAATGGATTGTTTGATTAGTTCCATGTGAATTGTTTAATTTAAAAACCAATCACCATCAACTGTGTTGTACTCCGAGGAGTCAGTCAGGAGCTTTCATTATCATCCTTCTTTCATTATCATTCTTCTTCTTCTTCTTGTCTAACCTTCTAAAGTATTCTTTTCTCTATTTCTTCAGTATAGTTTTAATATAGCATTTTAAATATAATACAATATAATATAATATAATATAATATAATATAATATAATATAATATAATATAATATAATATAATTATAAATCAGCAATATCATATCATATCATACCATATCATATCATATCAGCCTTTTGAAACATGAAGCCAAATTCTCATCTCTTGCCTCATCCTGGGACCCCAGCAGCCTCTGAGCCCTGAGGAATGCTGTTTCCCAATCCCAAAATATCCCAGGAGTCCATGGGCAAGGAAAGCCCCTGTGTGGCCCTGGAATGGGGACAGAGCTGCAGAACTCCCCCACCATCCACAGGGGTTTGTGTGCAGCCAAGGATGGTGGTACCAGCTCCAAAACTAGCCCTGGACAGCCAGAAACTGTGGGTTTTTCAGGAGAAAAGAGGCTTGAGCAGCTGGGACAGCCTGTGCTAAAGCTCCTGAAGAACAGCCATTTCTTTTTATTCTTCCTTTTTTTTTCCTTTATTTTTCCTTTTCTTGCAGCAGAGTTTCTTGATGCCTTCAGCCCCTGTTTCCCCACAGAGCCCCTCACCTGTGCAGGCCCAGACAGCTCTGGAGGCTTTGAAGTGCAGCTTCACACTTGGTGTTTTCCCCCCCAAAAAAAAGGAACCAGAGCTGGGGCTGAGCACAGGGAGCTGCAGCTCTGTCTGCAAACGGGGTGAGGAAAGAGGAGGTGAAGGATGGGGTGAAAGAAGAGGTAAAGGGTGAGGTGAAAGAGGGGAAGGATGAGGGGAAGGATGAGGGGAAGGATGAGGTCAAAGAGGAGGTGAAAGAAGTGAAGGAAGAGGTGAAGGATGAGATGAAGGAAGAGGTGAAGGAAGAGGTGAAAAAGGTGAGGGATGAGGTGAAAGAGGAGGTGAAGGAAGAGGTGAAAGAGGTGAAGGAAGAGGTGAAAGAGGAGGTGAAGGAAGAGGTGAAAGAGGAGGTGTAGGAACACCCTTTTATTTTCTCTCTGGGTGCCCAGGACAGGCCTGGCTGCCCCTCTCAGATCCTCCAGAGGAGCTCTGGGATCTCCAGGAGGGCTCAGCTGCTCCACACACGGCCCCACGTGGATGGTTAATCCCCAGGGAGATTAAAGGCTGAGTTTTATCTTCGCCCACCCCTCTCCTCAGCCCAGTCTGGGCGGATGAATCCCTCTGGGGCAAGGCTGGGCCAGATGAGCCCCGTGTCCCCTCACAGGGCTCCAGGGATGCCACTCTGCCCCCTGTGCTCTGCTTTAGGGCTGAGGCAGGCAGGGAGATGCTCCAGATGCCTGAGAAAATGTGGATTTCCCACAGCCAGGTGGATCTCAGTCCCCTTGGGAGGGGACAGCCCCCGTCCCTCCTTCCTGCAGAGCCACCCCGAGGTGCCACCAAGGTGTGGCCATGGGGAGGATGGGGGTGGTGACCCCCCTGTCCCCAAGGGTGTGGCCTTGAGCATTCCCCTCCGAGGGGGATTTGCCTGCCAGACCCATCTGTTCCTTCAGCCCATTGCCATGGCAACGGGGTGGCTTGAGATGGGCCGGGGACGCCGGGAAAATGAATCCAGGCAGGAAAAATATTCTTTATTTCTTTAAATCCTGGGCGGAAATGAAGGGGAGAGTGGGAGGGGATCCTTCTGGCTCCTCCCTGTGTCCCCCCTTAGGGCTGTGCTGTCCCCAGGCCCTTCCTGCTCTCTGCTTTTCCCTTCCCCTCCAGGTTGGGCGTCCCATCCAGGGGGGTGGCAGTGGCCAGGTGAGGGTTGGGGATGTGCAGGTGAGGGTTGGGGATGTGCAGGTGAGGTCTGGATCTCCTCAGGTGAGGGTTGGGGATGTGCAGGTGAGGGTTGGGGATGTGCAGGTGAGGTCTGGATCTCCTCAGGTGAGGGTTGGATCTCTTCAGTTTGGGGTTGGGGCTGTGCAGGTGAGGGTTGGATCTCTTCAGTTGAGGTCTGGATCTCTTCAGGTTGGGGCTGTGCAGGTGAGGTCTGGATCTCTTCAGTTGAGGTCTGGATCTCTTCAGGTGAGCTCTGGATCTCTTCAGTTGAGGTCTGGATCCTTCAGGTGAGGTCTGGATCCTTCAGTTGAGCTCTGGATCTCTTCAGGTGAGCTCTGGATCTCTTCAGGTGAGCTCTGTGAGCTCTCCTGCCCCCCTGGCATGTCCACAAGCAGTGAGGATGCTCTGACAGGGAACTCTCCCTCTCCCCCAGCCCTGGAGCCATTCCCATGGAATCCCAGACTGGTTTGGGTTGGAAGGACCTTAAAGATCATCCCTGCCCAGCCCAGATCCCCTCACCTTGCCCAGGTGTGTGGCCCAGAGGAGCCTGGCAGCTTGGTTTAATGCAAGGAGTCACTTGTCAGAGCGAGTTACTCCCAGTTTTTCCAACAAAAAAAGCCTGGAATGGAGTGAAAATGGTGCCCTGCTATTTGTGTGCATGTGGCTCTGCCTGCGTGCATCTCAAGTGGAAATGGCCTGGAAAAAGAAGCAAACAAAAGAGGAAACAACAAATAAATATCTGCTTGTTGACAGTGAGATCTGGGCTAATGTTTGACAGACGAAAGTGAAGCGAACGCGAAGTGACAGATTGACAGGAAGACAGACATGTTTTTGTGCTGGTTTAGCATCCTGATAGAAACAGAAGATAATTCAGCTTTGCAGGGGACCTTGAGGGGTCACCTACCTGCCTGCTGAGGCAGGTGGGTGTGCTAAACACCCCTGAACACCCGCTGGCAGCAGCTGCACGCCCCTGGCCCCTTCCCCTGGCTCCAGGAGGCTGCTCTGAGGGGCAGGAGCTGGCTCCAAACTGCTGCCACTGGGGCTGGGGGGCCACAGGAGCAGGCTGGGGGAAGCTCTGTGCTTTAGTGACAAGGGGGTGTTTGGGCAGATCGCCCTCAATGATCTTGGAGGGTTTTCCCAACCCTGATGATGCTGTGATCCTAAAGCCAGGGCTCCTCCTGGGGAGGACACTGGCAGCAGAGGCAGGCTGGGGGGTCGATGGTGAGGATTTTTGTTTGTTCCTCCTGTATCTGGGGAAGTGGGATGGACGGGGTGAGTTCTCCCCGTGCTGCAGTCCCAGCTGGAGATTTTCCCATCTCTGGCTTCCCCCTGCCCTGGACACGTCTGCTCCCAGGGCAGGAGGCAGTGGGGAGGCATTTCAGGTTGGATAGGGCTTGGAGCAATCTGGAAAATGTTCCTGTCCATGGTGGGGAGTGGGAAGTTGATCTTTAAGCTCCCTTCCAACCCCTTCCATGATTTCAGGCTTTGGGGCTGGGGTTGAGTGCTGAAGACAAGCTTTGTTTCCCCAGCATCAGACCTGAGGCTTGTGCTGGGAGCTGAGATGAGGAACCAGGTGCTCACATGGCCCTGGTGAGTGCAGAGCTGGCTTAAAGTCACCTTTGTGCTCCCCTTTATCCCAGATCTGAGTGCAGCAGGGCTGAATGTCACCTGTTCCCTCGTGAGCAGCGATTTACAAGCGCTCATCCTGCTCCCTGTTTGCAGAGCAAATGCCCTTTTCCTGTTGGCTCTGCCCTCCCTGCCGTGGGGAATCAGCAGATTCTGGGCTTGAAGCTTCTCCCAGATTTATGAGCTTGCTCTTCACCTTGAGAGCGAGGCTCCCTCGCCCTGAGAAAGCTTTGAAACCCAAAACACCAATTGCTGACTTCAGCAAACACCATTGATCCTCCTGCAAATAAAAGTTCTTTCTTTTTCCTTTTTAGGACATGGCTTGTGGGGATTTTGTTGTTGTCTTCTTTGTGTTTCTCTTTTTGCTCCGGAGACACGAGTCCCAAATGGTTCTGAGCAAAATCAATGTGATCTGAAAAGAACTCATCAATAGTCCTTATGGGGAGATATTTCCTACCAGCCAGACACCAGCAAAAACCCACAAAAACCCCTCCTCTCATCTTCCTCTCCCCTTGAAAAGCAAGGTTCTTTAATTGGCTTTTAATCCTGGGAAGAGCAGAGCTGTTTGCACGGAATTGCTAATAGGGGATCATATCTTGCCATGAGTGATGGGTTATTTGATCCTGCGCCTCAGAAACCTGAGCCCTGCTTGGGAAATCAGGTGGGGAGGGGGATCCCAGCCTGGCTCAGAGCCCGAGCACAGGCACAGCTGCTTTGTGATTTCCAGGAAGGATCAGCAGAGCAATGGGGAACAAACCCCTTTTGTCCTCTTGCTCCAGGGGATGCAGTGACACCGGGGGGAAAACCCTGCTGGATCTATGGGGTGCACAAAGTGGGTGCACAAAGTGGGGCACCCTGGGCAGTTTGGGGATTTTGACCTTGGTTCCAGGGGTGTCCCACACCTGGCTGTGACTCACAGGGACAAACATTGACCCTGTGAGTTATAAATAGCAAAGCAAAGCACAGCCTTAGCCCTGCACCTGCACAGGTGAGCGTGCTGCTGTGTGGGATGCTCAGGAGAGGAATGCTTGGAGCAGGAGAGGACAGTTCTGTTGATTTCTCTGCTCCTATTCCTGCTCTGACCACCTGTTTTTTGGCACAAAGCCTCTCATCCTCCTGCCTGTGTGGGCTCCTGCACGCCCTCACCTCATCTCCGTGTCCCTAAATGTCACTGCCAGCCCCAAACTGGGCTTGGAAATGGGGATGAGAGGCTGATAAACCCCACCAGGGCACCCTCACCAAGCTCTTCAGGCATCACAGGGGGGTTTGCAGTGAGCTCCAAAGCGGGGACATGGAGCACTCCAGAAAGGGGTGCTGGGAGGCACCTGGAGCTGGGAGAGCTCCAACAGCACCAGGTCCCCAAGCTCTGAGCCCAGCAAAACGTGCTTGAAATGCCCCCCGGCTCTGAGCTGACTCAAGCACTCAAGGGAAACTTGTTGATGTGGATGACACCGCTCGTTCCTGGCTGGCTTTTGTTTGTTTTGTTCTGTGTTTCTTGCTGCAGCTGCCTTTGGAGCAATAAATAGCTGTGGAGCTTGCTTGTGGTCTGTGCTAAGCTGTTAATATTTAATCAGAGGTCTGAAGCTGGATTTGTTTGGTTGGCAAAAGATAAAAATGGCTTTTTGGGGGTTTAGAGCTAGGGACAGACCTTCAGGAAAAGAGCTCAGGGTCAGCTTTTAATTAATCAATTATTTTAAGACTGGAGCACACTGGTCAGTGACAGATTTTCTGAACACCTCAGCTCCCAGCAAGCCTGATATGTGCCAGGCACCTGAACTGGCTGGCACTCAGCATGGCCCTGGTGTGAATTGTTATTTACAGAGGACGCCCTGCTGACAAAGTGTTACCTGCATCCACTCCCCCTCCTCCTGCTCCTTCTTGGGGCCTGGATCCTGCTCTCCAAGGCAGCCAAGGAGAGAAGGATTTCCTTCCTCCACCAGGATCCAGCTTCTCTGTGGCTTTGCTGGGATCAGGGATCCAGGCCCTGGACAGCTGCTCCTGTAGAAGCTCTGTTGCAAACTGCTGAGGGAGGGAAGTTGAGCTTTTATTCCCCATCAGCAACTCTTGCCCTGTACAGAAACCCCTGGCACAGCCCCTAGGAGCTGGCTGCTCCCCTGTGTGCAGGGAGGGAATTCTGGGCATCCTCAGAGCCAGCCAGACCCCACAGCTCCACCCCTGCTCGAGGGATCCTGTCCCAGCTCCTGCCTCCGTCCCATTTGCAGATTTCCATGTTGGCCCTGCTTCGGTGCAGGGGTTTGGCAATGCCCAGGGCTCTCCAGTGGGTTCTGGAGTGCCAGCTCTGTGGATCCTGGCACTACAATAATGATAATTCTGTGGATTATTGTCCCTTGGGACCGAGCAGCGGATGGCCATGGCTTGGCCAGCTGGTGTTTGCCTTGTGGAGGAGGGCAGGATTTGTTTGTGAGCAGGACCAAAGCTTGTCAGCTCTGGTGCCTGATCCCAACATCCTGCCTGCTAAATCCCAGCCTTGGGATGAGCTCCTGGCGTCCAGCTGTCCACTCCAGGGGCCAGAGCCTTGCCAGGGCTTTTCTCAGGTGCTGGGGTATCACTAGAAGCCATAAATAAATAAATAAACAAAAATAAAACTACACAGTCATGCAGCTCTCTAAGGTAAAAAGGAGAGAAGTTTAATTTCTGACTTTACCATTTAAAGATTTTCAAAAGTGACAGTGGATTGGAGGATGACAGTGCCACCTCGCCAATGACACTGGACAAACCAACAGTCCATCAAATTTCTCCTCCTCCATAAAATAATGCAAAACAATCAGTTATTTACATCAAGTGTGTAAGAAAGTTTGTTACAAGAATGTAAACATCGAAAAAACTTAGAAAAATTTAAAAAACCAGGGCGACACTGGGGTTTGTGCACAGGATAAGAGTGCTGACCCTGTTGGAAGGGATGGAAGCACTCCCTGCCTGGGGACAGAGCTTTCCCAGGCTCACCCTGTGGGGTGGCACATTGTCACCCTGCTGGTGACACCCAGTGCGGGATCCAGGGAGGGATAAAAACCCACAGACCTGGCACTGCAGGGTGCAGGTGTGAAGGATCCAGGGAGGGATAAAAACCCACAGACCTGGCATTGCAGGTGTGAAGGATGCAGGCTGGGGATGCAGATCTGAAGGATGAGGATGGAAGTGAGGCAAGATGGGGGTGCAGGGGCTGAAGGGTGAGGATTTGAGGGGTGCAGGATGAGGATGTGAGGAAGGAAGGATGGGGATGCAAGATGGGGATACAGATTTTACAAAATGGGGGTTTGAGAGATGCGGGATGGGGATGTAAGAGGGTGTGGGATGGGGATGTGAGTGGTACAGGATGGGGACATGAGGAATGCAGGATGGGGAGGGTGGGGATGCAGGATTGGGATGCAGGGGTTGCAGGATGGGGGTTTGAGAGGTGCAGGATGGGGATATCAAGGGTTGCAGGTTGAGGATGTGAGGAATGCAAGATGGGGACACAAGTTTTACAAAATGGGGATTTGAGAGGTGCAAGATGAGGATGTCAAGGGGTGCAGGACGAGGGTGTGAGGAACGAAAGATGGGGACACAAATTTTGCAAAATGGGGATTTGAGAGGTGCAGGATGGGGTGTTGGGGATGCAGGATGGGGATATAGGAGGGTGTAGGATGGGGATGTGAATGGTACAGGATGGGGACATGAGGAATGCAAGATTAGGGGTTTGGGGATGCAGGATTGGGATGCAGAGGTTGCAGTTTGGGGATATAGGGGTAGCAGGATGGGGATGTGAGAGGTGCAGGATGGGGATATCAACGGGTGCAGGATGAGGATGTGAGGAATGAAAGATGGGGACACAGATTTTGCAAAATGGGGATTTGAGAGATGCAGGATGGGGTATTGGGGGTGCGGGATGGGGATATAAGAGGGTGTAGGATTGGGATGTGAGTGGTAGAGGATGGGGATATCAAGGGGTGCAGGATGAGGACGTCAGGAGGGCAGGAGGGATCCGGCTGAGAATGCCGAGGTTTCAGGATGGAATGTGAGGCTTTCAGAGCGGAATGCGAGGATTGCAAGGATGAGGTTTCAGGATGGGGTTAATGCTCTGCACCACGGCATCCTTTGTTCTGGGCAGGCTGCTGAGGTTTGGAAATGGAGCGCTGAGGAGCGAACACCGCAAAATAGAAACGTCCGCACTTTCTGCTGCTGATTTTCAGTTTCAACAGCTGCTCCATTTGGAAGGGATGAAAATGCACTCCGGCTTAGTAGGAGTCAATTAAAAATAAACCGAGGCAGAGGATTGGTGCTGGAGCTCAGCGACGCTCATCGGACATAAAAGTTGCATCCTCTCAAGGCTGGATTTTCGCTCCCATTTGCCACGGGCGGCGGGATGGAACGGGGAGCGCTCATTAGCATGGCAATGCTGCCGGGCTGCGCTCCGCTCCCGGCCCCGGCGCTTTGTTCCCGCTGCCGGGCTGGGCTGAGCCCCCCTTGTGCCGGGGAGGGGACAGCGCTGTCCCCCCCGGGGACACTGCGGCCTGCCCGGGAGGATTAGGCTGCAGGGAGGGGGGCAGGGAGATGCTGCCCTTTGTTCTGGGCTGGGGAAGGTGAAACAGGAAAACCTCATCAATATAAATGCCTGGCGAAAGATTTGGAGAATATGGAAACTATCAGTGAGATTGAAATGAAAGCAAGCTTTGAGATACCTCGGTTACTGAACTACTGGAAAACAATGGTGTGGCTGCTGAAGGTGATCCCCTTTTGATGGAACAACACCCTCTGCTTGCAGACAGCCCCAAGGGGCAGAGCAGACCCTACAGCTTGGCAGAAGGGGCCCAAAGAGGAGTTTTTAGGGTTTAAAATGTAACACAGGATGGTGATGTAATGTGGTTTAACTCTCCTTACAAGGTTAAATATAAAGTTTGTACACAAACAAATTAGAGACAATGGCAAGCAAGTGGTTTTCAGAGCCCTGAATGAGGGGGACACAGAGGTTCTGGGGCTCTGAGCAGGCTGCAGGCTTGGCCTTGCTTTTCAAGGCTTGGAGAGGAAAGAGCTTGTTTAAAATGTGACACAGGATGGTGATGTAATGATTCTTATAGGCTGTATGGAAATGCTGTAGGATTTGTGTCTTGGACTAGATTGGTTAGTGAGAATTGGGATATTCAACACAGAAGAAGATTTATGGTGTTGTGACGTGAACTTCACACTCTTACCCCTTTTACTCTCTTACCCCTTTTACACTCTTACCCCTTTTACTCTCTCTCTCACCCTCTCATCCTCTCTCTCTTCTCTCAGTCCTGCTCTCAGCTGTGCCTGGCAGCTCCCAGCAGGGCCCTGCACCCAGGCCCTTTGCAATAACCCCCAAGTTCCACGCCCTGGCTGCAGAGATCTCTCGTCTCCATCTGTCCTGACCCTCCTACCCCCCAATGCTCCTACAGTTCTGGGGTTTTTTTTCACCTTCTGTGGCCATGGAACAGCAATCCTCAGGGGATTTGCCTTCTGCCTCCCCAAAATAGCAAAGCAAAGCACAGCCTTAGCCCTGCACCTGCACAGGTGAGCGTGCTGCTGTGTGGGATGCTCGGGAGAGGAATGCTTGGAGCAGGAGAGCTCGGTTCTGTTGGCTTCTCTGCTCCTATTCCTGCTCTGCCCACCTATTTTTTGGCACAAAACCTCTCATCCTCCTGCCTGTGTGCTTGCCAGCAAGAAATTGTGAGCAAGGCAGGGAATCCAGGGTCATCCAGGGATGGATGACTGGGAAAGGAATGGAAAAGACCTGATGGCCCGCAGTAGGATCCTAATTTTCCTCCCCTTCCTATTATTTCTACGTGGATGCTCCGCTTGAGCTCTGCTGAGCTGGGAAACAGGGGCAGGTCCTGTTTAGCAGTGCCTGCTACAAACCCAGCTGGGTTTGCACTGCCTGTGCCTTGGGCTGCTCCACGAGGGCAGCAGGGGGTGGCACCAGGCATCATTTTACCCAGGCTGGACCAGCATTGGGCTAAACCACATCATCTTTAAGTGATGAGGCTGAAATCCGACCCTCAGCCGGTGTCGCTTTTCTCAGAGGGGGAATTTACAAAGGGAGAAGGGGAAAGACGAGTTCTGCTCAGAAAATCGGGCAAAACCCAGCGGTGACAAGGAGGAGGAGGCAGGCTCAGCTGATGTTCCCCTTGTGGCTGTCCTGGTTTAGACCCTCTAAGGAGAGCAGCACTTCAGGAGTCATTTCTGAACAGAAAAGGCTCTCCTGGAATGGCTTCTCCAGCTCAGCAGCTCCTTGAGACAACAGAGGCTGAGGTTTCCTCCACAAGAGATTTCAGCAGTGGTTGGGGAGGCCTCTGGGTGAGCAGAGCTCTCCCTCTTGCCCAGGTCAGTGAGAAAGGCTCCATTTCACTGAGTTCCCTGCTTTGAAACAAAAAGGGAAAATGGAGCAAATCATCCAGACTCCCTCGTGTCCAGGGGAAAAAATAGGCACTGCCAGATTTATCCAGCCCAAGGTGGATTTCTTCTGCAGAGTGCCTGAATTGAGAATTTCTCCTCGCTGGCTTTGCAGTGGGTGCAGACAGGGAGCCAGGATGAAGATGTCTGCACTGTGAGCTGGGATTTTCCATCAAGGGGGGCTGCTCCTTGTGCTGGCAGAGCTTCTCCTCCTCCTCTCACCTTTCTGCAACTTTAGGAGCCCTTTCAGTGGCTTGGAGATGCTTAACAGCTTCCCACTGGGGAAGGTGGCCCTTTCTTGGAGCCTCCTTCTCCCCTTCCCTGCTTCTCTTGTGCCTTCCCCTGGTTTTCCGTGGTGTTTTTGCACGGCAGGAAGAGAAAACGCAAGGATTGGAAATTAAATCTGGAGAATAAATGGGAGATTTGTTAATTTATTAATCTGACAGAAGTCATTACCGTCTCTCCAGAATTCATCATCTCCTTGCCTGGGTTGCTCCCAAGGAGCCACACAAAAGCAAAGCTGGGACGGGCTTCCTGAGGGGAATGGAGAGGAGAACACACAGCCAGGGTGGGCAGGGCACAGGGGATGGCACAAGGGGCATCCCAGCCTCCCAAAGCTGGGCAGGACGACTGTGCTGGAGCTGAACCATCATCATCATCTCCTGTGCTCACTGTGCCCTGGCACAGCTGTGGTGCTGCTCTGGGGACAATCCAAGCCAAAGGAGCTGCTGTCAGCACTGCAGAGCTGCTCTCCATGGGTGGACTCAGAGAGTTCTTGGAGCTGCTGTGAGTCCTTGCACTCTTCCTGCACTCCTGCTCCTGTTAATGTGTCATTTAACACAAGTATGGGCAGAATCCTGCAGTCCTGAGAGGTGCCAAAACATTGCTGATGAATCCCCTGGCTCCAGCTCCTGGCATTATCAATTAAAAAGCCATTTGTCCTCAGTGTGTGCACTGAAAAGCTCTCAGCTCATTTTATTCTTCATCACCCTCAGTGCAGGAAGGCCTGGGACTCCATTTAAAATCTATTTGAGCAGTGGTTCTGAGGTTTCATGGGCTGTGCTACAGCCAGTGCCTTCTCTGCCTCCCTCAAGATCCCTTGCTCTGTTCCCACCTCTGTAAAAAACCAAGGCAGTGGATCAAGAGGAGTTTTCAGACAATCTCTTCATGCTTTGGCCTGATCCTTCCTCTGGCAGCACCAAGCAAGGGCAGTGGGGGCTTTTTGCTGTTGTGTGGCTGAAAACTCCAATTTGGGGTTTGTTTTTTTTTTTTTTTTTTTTTTGTGGCTGAAACTTCCAGTTGCTGGGTGCATTCATGTTTGTGAATGGGCAGAGCTTTGAAGGCTGGGGTGACAAGGAGGTGTTTCTGCAGTGTGACAGGGCCAGGTGCCCTCCCCTTCCCCTGTACACTGAATTTCCCTGCTGGGAATTTGTCAGGCTGCTCCTCCTGGCACGGCACAGAGCGATGCTGTTTTGTGCAGAGGTGCCAGAAAAACAGAGCCAGAGGTGCTGTGGAGGGTGGGAGAAGGGGAAAACACGAGGGAAGTGTGAGTCAGGTGCCTGTGTGCTGCCTCTGTGCCTGCCACTCTTCCTCTTCCTCCTGGGAAGGCAGAGCTGAGCCACAGCCAGAGCTTTGCTGCTGCCCTTGGCACGCACAGAAAGGGAAATCAGCCCTGAGCAGCTCCAGCACAGGAGAAGGCACCAGAGCCAGGCTGAGCAGCTCCAGGGACAGCTCCAGCTCTCCCAGGGCAGCCCTGGCTGAGGGGGAGCACCCCAAAAACACCTGGAGGGGCTCTGGGGCACAGGGGGAGGTTATCCAAGGGGGGCCCAGCCCCTGCTCCTGCCCTGGGCTCTTAAAAACTATTTAATTCTTAAAAAACCATTTAATTCTTTAAAAAAATGTAATTCTTAAAAAAACCATTTAATTCTTAAAAAAACATTTAATTCTTAAACATTTAATTATTTAAAAAAAACCATTTTATTCTTAACTCTACATTTAAGAAGGGATCTTAAAAACCATTTCATTCCACCCTCTGTGCTCTGTTTGCTGCATCCCCTGCTCCTCAGGGTGTCCCAGCTCTGTTGGATGCTGAAATTGCTCAGCCTCTCAGAATCACTGAATCACAGAATCAGAGCCACAGAATCACAGAATCACAGAATCCCAGAATGATGAGGTTGGGAGACCTCTAAGATCATCGAGTCCAACCTGTGCCCTCACACCTCACCCAGACCATAGCACCCAGTGCCATGTCCAGTCTGTTTTTAAACACATCCAGAGATGGTGATTCCACCACCTCCCTGGGAAGAGCATTCCAGTGCTTTATTATTCTTTCAGTGAAAAATTTCTTGCTAATATCCAACCTGTCCCTTCCCTGCCATAGCTGGAGCCTGCGTCCTCTGCTTCTGTCAGTGCTGCCTGGTGGAAGAGACCAAGCCCAGCTCCCCTGCAGTGCAGGCCACCATGGCTGGTGACAGTGGCTCACCCTGCAGTGCCCCTGTGCTGTGGCTGCTCCCCAAGTGAGGCTGCAAACGCTGCTGGAAGCACAGAACATCCTGAGCTGGGAGGGCTGCACAGGAGCCCTGGAGCCCTGCACCCCACAGGAGGGTGGGAGCTGCTGGGGTCCCTCCCTGCTGGGCTCTAACCCCAGCCCTGGGAGCAGGCAGCTGCATTTGAGCCCCACCGCTGCAGATTCTGGGTTGGGACCTCAGGCCTGCTGTTCAGCCCAGGGAAAGCTCTTGGTGGTGGCAGCAGGGACAGCAGGGACAGCAGGGAACGTGCCTGGAAGGGGCAGCTCCTCCCTGCTGTGGCAAGCAGGGATCAGCTCCTGCCCTGGAGCTCCAGGGCTGGCTGTGTTCTGCTCCAGGTGCTTTTCTGAGGGTGCTGTGGGGCAGGATGGACCCAGCAGGGGTTTGCCAGCTGCAGGTGATGCTGCTGGGCCTCCAGCCCAAGTGAGGTCAGCCCAGGGAGCTCTGCCCTGCCCTGCTCCTCCTGCCTGGCCCAGCTGTGTCTCCTGGAAGGTTTCTCATTTCTGGGCTGAGTTTCTCCTCTGGCTGCTTTGTTTATGGGGGAATAAATGACACAATCAGGCAGCCTGATCTGGTGTGCTGGGAGGGAGGAGAGGCTTGATGCAGATCTCAGGGGCTGTTGCAATCAGCTTAGCCATTCCCAGCATCAGGGGCTGTGCAGATCAGCCCTGGGACAAAGGCTGGACCCTGCTCTGCCAGGCATGGGGGCAGGACCAAAGTTTTCACCTAAGTTTGGAAGTTTTCCAAGTTTGGAAGCCTTTTCCAAGGTCTCAGATCAAATCTTGTGTTTAATTCTAAGCTCTGGCTTACAGGCCTAAAGTTCTGAGTGTTCCCTGCATTTCAGATTCCAACATCTCCCCCTTCTTCTCTTCTCTGATCCATCCCAAAGCATCTGTAGCCTGGCTTTCCCCATCTCCCAGCTCTTTATTCCCCACTGCAGTGCCCCTGTGCACAGCCCTGTGACCTTGTCCCCTCTGTGCTCCATGTCCCCATTTTTGGGTGTCCCTCCTCGCTCTGCCCCTCCCAGTATCTCCCACCTGGTGTTCCCAGTTGTGCTGTGGCTGGAGGCTGAGGCCCAGGGAGCAGGGCAGGGGCACCCCCTGAGCTGTGCCAGCCCCTGGAGGCTCCAGCTGCCACAGGAGCCACAGCTGGACCTGGGGTGGAGAGGGTGGATGGGGAGGGAGCGTGGGAGAAACCAGGGCCTGTGCATGAAATATTCCAAGTGGGGAAAACTGGCAGGGTTGCTAATGCTCTGAAGGAGGAGGCAGCCCTCTCTCAAGCCCTGGGGCAGATCAGGAGGCAATAAAGGAGAAGAAAACAGCAGAAATGAGATCTGCCAAGCTGCCGGCCCGAGCAAGCTGGAACCTGCCTGGGAAGGCAGCTTGTTCCAGAGTGGGAAGGGGCAGATTCCCAGCCAGGCCTGGCTCTGTGCAGAGCCTTTCCCATGGAAACAGAGCCCCAGCTTTGCAGGGAAAACTGAGCTCTCAGTATCTGGAGGGGAACTCAGCCCCCAGCCCCTAACCCTGGCTCAGGCTGCCCCTCTCCCAAAGCTCAGCTTGTGGGCAGCTGGAAATGCCAGCCCAGCCCAACAACTCAGTGCCAGCTCACAGAGCTTATTTGGCCCAATCTGGGGTTCATTTGCAGGGACAGAATCACAGCAGGCTCATACCAGGACCCTTCACTCATGCTCTACCCCACCAGAATGGGAATGAGAAGGGGGATCTGGATTTTTCCTTTTGGGAGGACTCACATGGTCCCAAACATCACCCCACTACAGGCTGCAGTGCTTTGTGTGCAGTTTGTGCAACTGTCCTACACAAACTGGGGCTGGAGGAGGGGAGGGCAGTGCTTTTCCTGGGCTGAGCTGTCCCTTGTCACCAGGGCTGGCAGCCAGGGGACATTCCTCAACAAGGCAGCACAGCCCCTGCTCACACATCCCCGTGCTCAGGACAGCTCTGATCCATCCCAAGACACAGGGGCTGGTTCCACGTCCCTGCTGCTGCTTTGCCTGTGACATTTCTCACTAAATCTGCCTTTCTGGGGCAGGTTGGAGCAGGCAGCCCCATTTCTGGTTGGACAGGCTCTGTTTGTGCTCTGGAGGGGTTGGGAGCAGGGATGGGAGGTGCAGGGTTTGTGGCCTGGCAGAGAGGGGACGTGCTGGGACTTGCTGCCCCATCACTCCCCCTCTCCACTGTTCCAGCTCAAGGTTTTGAACTTTGGGAACGTCTCCCTGAGAAAAAAGGGCTGTGAAACCGTGCCAGAGGGAGGGAAGGGATGGAGAAGGGGAGCAGCAGGAGCTGGTGGTTGTCTCATGGGAGCTGTCTGAGCCAAGGCTGTCCAGTCTGGGGACACAGGGAACAACCAGCCGTCCCCCCTGGCTCTGCAATTCAATGGCTCCTGCCTGTGAGGGGAAGGAATGCCATTGTTCCCCTTTCCCTGCTTCCCTCTCTTCTACCCAGCTCCTTCTCCATTTCAAATGGGCTTTTTCCCCCCAGTCCCTTCTCTCCCCACCACTCTCCTCTCTCTTCCATTCCTTTTGTCTGGCTCTGTGTGAACCCCTGTCCTGCCTGCTGCAGAATTCCTGTGCCCAGACACAACAGATGCTAAAGGGCAAGACTGGAGCTACTCTAGATGCAATCTCCATTTTGCTCAAGGATCATTAATTACCTCGATGATTAAATACAATTAAAGATCCCTAAGACCTTTCTACTATCGGGGCCTTCAGCAAGGGCAGCTTTTAGGAACCTGCACCAGCAGTAAAACAAAAGGAGGAGATAGAGCAGTAAATCGGGGAATCCCAATTAAAATCCGGGCTTAGCTCATTAACCTAATTACACATTGTGTCTTGCTGGCCTCAGCTGGGCTGGGGGGGAGGCGAGGCAGCAGTGGGGGCGGGCTGGGTGTCCATGTGCTGATCCTGTGGGATTGTTTATGTCAGCTCCCATTGTCCCTTTGGCTGAGAAAATGGCTTTGGTGGGGGATTTGGAGCCGGGGCTGCGGAAATCCAGGAGGGTTTTGTGTCCTTGGAGCACTGCACGTGTTTCCTCTGCCCTGAAATGTTCCCTGGGCACACACCCTGCTCTGTGCCCTGCCTGCCAGGTGGCTCCTTCCACACCCAGCTCACCCTCAGCCCCTCATGGAGAGCACTGGGGACAAGGAGAGGGGGAGAATGGGGTGGAAATGGAAATGGAAGGGGAAATGGGTCAGTGCTGAGCACAGAGAACCCCCCGGGCAGGCAGATTCCTCTGCTGAGGCTGAAGAACACCAGAGCCCCCTGACTTGGGGCTCACCCTGCAGGGAGCCATCTGCTCTGCTGGGTCCAAAATCCTGCACAAAAATCTCCCCTTCTCCCACTTTGAGGTCCAATATCCTGCACAAAGGTCTCCTCTTCTCTTTGCATCCTGAGTCCAAAATCCTGTCTCCCCTTTTCCCACTTTGAGGTCCAAAATCCTGCACAAAGTCCCTCCCTTCTCCCATCCTGAGGTCCAAAATCCTTCTCAAAGGCCTCCCCTTCTCCTACCCTGAGTCCAAAATCCTGCACAAAAATTTCCCCTTCACACATCCTGGGCTCCAAAATCCTGTCTCCCCTTCTCCCACTTTGAGGTCCAAAATCCTTCTCAAAGGCCTCCCCTTCTATCCTGAGTCCCAAATCCTGCACAAAGGACCCCCCTTTTCCCATCCTGAGCTCCAGAGCCCTGCTCCCAAGCCTGGCACAGGAGCCTGCCTCCCAAGGAGTTCTTGGGAAGGGAGTCCTGCTGTCCTGGGCCTGTCTGTCCCACCAAGAGAGGGAACAGGAACCTTCAGAGGCTGGAGCCAGGTGACTCAGGGGATTTGTGGCTTTTCCACACCAAAGTCTGTGGGTGCAGCTGCCTACGTGGCTGCCTTCAAAGGCTTGGGGAGGAGGTGGCAGGCCCAGGCACGTCCTGCCCTAAACCAGCCCAATTTGGGAAAGCAAGTTGGAGCTGGAAGAGGTCAGGGTGCGGCTTCCCATGCAGCAGGGCCAGGGAAACAGGAGGAATGGGGACCCTGAGTCCCGTGGGAGCCTCAGCTGTGCCCTCCCCAGCACCTGCAGGCACGGGGGACAAGGGATGGAACCAAGGAGGGCTGTGCAGCACAGCCACTGCCAGCTGGGAGAGGACAGAATTCCCTGTGGAGAGCTTGGCAAGGAGGCAGAGGGGAGTTTCTGACAGCACAGTTTGCCATTCCTGCTTGAAGGACCCCTGCCATAACCTAATAACAAAGCCAGGGTGCCCCAAATGTCCATCCCTGCTTGGGGAGAGCTTGGGAAGGAGGCAGAGGGGAGTTTCTGACAGCACAGTTTGCCACATTCCTGCTTGAAGGACCCCTGCCATAACCTAATAACAAAGCCAGGGTGCCCCAAATGTCCATCCCAGCTTGGGGAGAGCTGCTGCTCAGCTCTGACTCCTGTCTGAGTCCCCTGGGAAAGATCTGCTCCTTCCCTTCCCTCTGCCCACACAGACACACACCCAAACACCATTTTCCTTCCCCTGGGTTTGCTGTGGGCATCTGAGGAAGATGAAGGGATATGAGGGGACCACGGGGAGCTGGGAAGGGCTTGGTAGGATGGGGCAGATAGAGAGGATCTGCCTCTCCAGCTACAGGGATGACTTTGGACCTCAGGATGGGAGAAGGGGAGACCTTTGTGCAGGACTTTGGACTCAGAGGGATCTCTGCTGTGTTAGGGATAGAAAAGCAGCAGCTTCAAACCCTGCTGGAGTTCCTTGGTGTCACAGTTTGCAGTTGCAGAGCTCTGGGAGCTCAGGCACTGCCCCAGCCCAGTGCAGGGGGGTCATCACTGCCATAAAACTGCAGGGCAGCTCTCACCAAAGAATTTAATCTGACAGAGGATCAGCAGGAGCCTGGTGAGACATCCAGGGCTTGCTTTGCACATTGGCCATTCCTTGGCTGGTGCTCTGCTCGCAGGTAATTAAAATGGCTCAAGCCTGCAGCCCCAGCCTGCAGATCGTTTGTGTCTGTGCCCAAGGGACCCTGCCCTCAGTGTCTGCTCCAGAGATCCCCCTCTCTGCAAGGCAGGCTTGGAGGATAAAAAGATTTCATTAACAGGCAGAGAGTGAAGGCAGAAACTCGGAAAAAAAAATTCTAAAATTCTAAAATCACTGCAATGGAAAGAAAGAAGGGAGAAGAGAAAATCCTGGGGATGTAAAGAAAGAGGGGGTTTGTAGATCCTACAAGGAGAGAATTCTGAGTGCTCCTCTGTTATGCCAAGTGTATCTGGAGTATTCCCAGAGCAAACAGTGCAATTACTTTGGATTCACACTTTGCCACGGAGTTGTCAGGCCCCAGGTTGCAGCTCCCAGAGGGCTCTGTGCAGACTTGCAGATGAGTTGTTGTGCTTTCCCAGGGGATGTGGAGCCTCTGAGAGGAAAGGCCACGCTGACTTTTCTGAGGACAGCTGTAAACTTCCTCTTCCTCTTGGGCTTTGTGTGGCTTCCCCGTCTGGGTGCTTCGCTTGGGGACATCCACAGCGAAATGTCCCCGTCCTTGGCTGGGTGTTTGTGGATCTGGAGAGGCCCCAGGGCTGGGAACAGCCATGGGGATCCTCACAGCTCGCCCTGAGAAGAGCTGAGAGCTGGTGTTGTCCTTCCCAGGGCTGCTGTTTCTCTCTGATGGGATCTCTCCTGAGGAAGGTGTGTCCCTCCCCTCAAGGAAGGCTCTTCCCTTCCCTTTGGGGCACATCCTTCCCATCCTCTGAGCTCTGTTTGCTGCATCCCTGTGGGTCAGGGATGACCTCAGAGGCAGAACCCACCTTGGCACACCTGGAATGATCTTCTCTCCCCTTCTTGATCGGCTGAGCTCCCTGTGACTGTCACAGCCCTTGGTTCCCAAGCCTGCAAGAAACTTTTGGTTTATTCAACTGCCTCCTCTCAGAGTTTTTACAGACACAGTCCCTGTGACCTCCATCCTTCACTGCAGATGGGGCCTTTGAACTCTCAGAGCCCCGCACTAACAGGGGTTAATGACATTTATCTGCATACTTATCTTCCTTCTCCACTGCCTCTTGTCACTCTGAAGTCACCTCCAGTAAGGGTTTGTGGCACCCAGGTGACATAATCTCTTTTTCCAAGATGGGACAGTTACTGTTCAAACAGGTTCAGAATCTCCTTTTAGCCTCTTTTCCCTGTCTTCTCTTTTAATTCATTTTCCATTCATTTAATACCCACATGCTTATTTCTGGAAGTCTTCCTCCACTACTATTCTGGTCAGTTTTTTACCAAATTGGAAATGGGACTTTTTGTCCTCTTTCCTCTTGCCATTAGCTATTTATATCCTCCCATCCATCTCTTTAGGTAGCCAAGAATCCAGCTGTGTTCTCTCTGCCACTCTGCTCCCAAGCACCAAGTAAAGGTGGCTCTGAGCAGTCCTTAGCTCAAGCAGGGGTGACAGACAAGTGACACTGCAGCCTGGGAGCCACCCCAGGTCCAGAGGTGGTGGAGCACCAAGGGCAGCCACAGCCAGGCTGCTCCCATCCCTCTGAGGAGGAGTTCTTGTCTCCCTCCTTGGGATTCCTCCTGCACAGCTCCTCCTCACCCGGGTGATGCTCCTGGCATGGGAGGTCAGGGCATGGAGTCACAGCATGTTTTGGGTTGGAAGGGACCTTAAAAACCATTGATTCCACACCCTGCCAGGGGCAGGGACAGCTTCTCCTGAGTCCCATCCAACCTTGCCTTGGATATTTCCAGGGATGGAGAGTCCACAACCTCTCTGGGCAAAGCCCAGCCCATCTCCCCTCCAGGCCTCCCTGCTCCTGCCTCCACTGGTTTGTCTCCAGAGCCATTTTCCCCACCCTGACCACTCCCCTGCTGGAGGACAGAGCTGCTCCCATGGGAAATGGGGAATTTTGGAGCTCCAGCCCTTGGGAGGCAGCAGGGGAAGGTGCTCAGGAGTTTCCAGCTTTTCCAAGATAAAAGTTCTGCTGGAAACCTGGAGGACCCTTCCATTCCTTCATTCTTCCTCCCACCAGGAGAGCTGGCTGACATTTTTGGGGTAAAGTTTGTCTTAAAATATGCACAATGTTCTGGAGGAACTGTGTCCATATTGTCACGTCTGGTGAAAAAATGTAATAGCCTGGTTTGTGTTCTCTCTCTCTCCCCCTCTTTTTTGCCCCCAAATCTGAAAGGAACAGGAGTTCTCTCAACCAGCCTCCCCTGGAGTTGTTAGAGAGTGGAAAGGCACAAGCAGCAGACTTGTGGAGGAGGAGGAGGAGGTGGGCACAGCAGGCAGGTGCAGGGTGGGAGCAAATCCGTCTGTCGGGAAGGAGGAGCAGAGAGAACCCAGAGGGAGAGGGGCTCCAGAGGGGCTGGGGGTCCCACACAGCTTGCAGGGCTGGCCCAAGCCCCCAGAAAACTCCAGGGACAGGGTGGGATGAGAGGCAGGAGAGGATGAACCCAGATGGATCAGGGGGTGTGGGGAGTGAAGGTGGGGAGAGGCACAGGGAGGTGATTTGTGTTTGGGGGTGAGAGCTGCTGGAAAGGTCAGCTCTGGGGATGACTAAGGCAGGATGGGCTGGCAGAGTGGGGATGTTGGCAGTTTCAGAGGGAGGTTTCCTTCTGCTTTGAAAACTTCCACAAAAGGGAAATTTCAAAAGAAAACTTTGGCCTGGCTTCATCCAAAATGCCCCCATCCCATGGCAAGCAAAGCATCCCATCCTGGCTGCACTCCTGGTCAGTGTTTTACCATAATGCCATTTCAAAGAAATGAGAGTCCACAAGGAAAAACCATTTCAAACTTATCAAAAGGTTTTTGGTTGGGTTTTTTTTGGGTTTTCTTTTTTTTTTTTTTTTAAGTAGAATTTTGCCAAAATCAGCACGTTCCAGTAGATGGTTTTGGCTTGGACTAAGTGACACTTTCCATCAGAAAAATATGCTGTGCTGGAAAATGTTCCACCAGCTCTGGTTATTTTTCATAGCATGCTTTCCATTTTTGTGGCAGCCTCTAGTCTGAGCTGAGACAAAGCACACAGGAGTCCCCTGAGAGCAGTTGACCTCCTGGTCTTTGGAAGAGCAGGATGACTCCCTGGAGCTCTCCCCAGTGGCACAGGAAAATCCATCTGGCTTCCACATCCCTCTGCACGTGGCTTGTTGCTCCCTGAGAAGGGAACACGGAGCCTGGTGCTGATGTAGTTGAACAAAAGGCAATGAAATCACCATGAAAGGCAATGAAATCTGTCAGTTAAGGCCAACTGAGCTGTTTAACCCTGAAAATCCAGGCCTGGTTTCTACAGCACCAGGCTGGGGATGGGGAGTTGGCTGCTGGCTTCTCTATCCCTCTCCCTGTGCATGGATCTCCATGAGGAGCTGATTGCTTTTGGTCCTGCCTGATCTCTCATGGATCAGGACCTGGGGAACAGTTTTAGGACAAATGTGTGATTCCAGCCTGCCCCAGGGATTGAGGCCTGTGGGGATCCCAACCTTCCTGCTCAGAATTCAAGTGAAACACCCTGGGAGAGGCCCCCTGAAGTGTTGAAGGTGGTGTTTGCAGGGACACCTTTGTCCCTGGGCACTGAGGCACTCAGCACTGGTGTCACTCCACCTCCTCAGGGACATTTGTCATCAAATTCCCCTGAGTGTTGTGGCACAGCCCAGCTCCTCCCTGGGGCTACCTGGAAGCACAAAGCCACCTTGTTGGACAATGGGACAATCAGGCATGGAGAAATCTTTAATTTCTCTTCCTGGAGGATCATCTGTGTCCCTCATTGTGTTACAATCACTAAGGAGATACAACTTTTGTGTCTATATCCCCAGTTAACTCAGCAGAAGGAGCAACGCTCCCACTGAGAGGTGCCCAAATGGAAATGGGAGTTTGTGAACTCTCTGCAGGACAAATAATCTTTTTTTTTTTTTTTTTCTCTGCAGAATTCCCTGCTCCTCCTGCCTTGCCCTCTGCTCTGGCCTCCCTGAGCCCTTGCTGACAGCCCTTGCTCTTCTGGGCAGGGCAGAGGGGCTGTACCTGGTGGGTCTCCCAGGAAAGCAAAGCCCAGGCAGGGCAGAGGATGGGGCAGGGAGTGTGACCCGTGGTGGGAGGTCTCCCTGCTGGGCTCTGACCCTCCCTCCCTGCTTTCCTCCCCCCTCCCCATGCTCAGCCTGCCTTTAATGGGTGGTCTTGTCCCTTGTTTACAGTGCTGGCTCTTGCAGGCCCCTCTGAGCCCAGCAATCATTCCTCAGACAGCCTGGATGGAGGTTGGGACCTTAATGGATGGGAGAGCTGCATCTCCACCCAGCACGGGGGTCACAGCAGGGTTTGGGTTTAAAGGACCTCAAAGCTGATCCCATTTCACCCCCTGCCATGGGCAGGGACACTTCTCACCATCCCAGGGTGTTCAGAGTTCCCTCCAGCCTGGCCTTGGGCACTTCCAGGGATGGGGCAGCCACAGCTTCTCTGGGAAACCTGTGCCAGTCCCTCACAGCAGAGAATTTCTTCCTAAAATCTAATCTAACCCCACTGTTTTTCAGCACGTGGGATATTTCAGAAATGTGGGGCTGGCTTTGCTCAGAGGGTGAATGGCACACTCACCCCCAGCCTCAAAGTCTCTCCTGATTTCTGGCACGTCCTTAGCACAAAATCCCAGAGATTTGGTTGCAAGCAGTTTGCTCAGGGTTGGTAAAATCGTGAGCCACTATTTGGGAACCTTTAGTGGAGCTCTTACCTGGGCAATGTTTAGGTTTCCACGCTCTGCCTATTAAATGGATTTTCCCCTTCATCTCCCCCGGTTTCCCCAGCCGTGGAAATGAGGGTGACTCTGCCATTTGCATGAGGGGTGGGTGGGGCTGTGGGGCTCCCCACAAATGCCTCCATCCCTGCTCCCTCAGGTGGGAATTGCCACCATCCTCGGCACATCCCCACCTCCAGCCCGGTGAGATTGCCGCTGCTTGCCTGGGTGGCCTTGGGCACATCTCTTTGTCATTCAGCACCTCTGGTTTCCCCACCCCTGAAAGCAGGGGTAATAAGGCTTTCCTGCCTCTCAGGGTGTTGGAGGATTAATTAGTTGCTGTTTGAAAAGCCTTTTGAAGATGCAAAGCTTTTTTCCATAAATATGCAGAGTGATTCCTGCCGATGGGGCCCAGGTAGGACTGGAGCTGTGTCTGCCTCTGCTCTAAGAAGTGAAATCTGTAGAAATCCCTTACACAGGGGTTTGATGATAAGAAAGCTGAGCAGCAGCAGGTTGGAAATCAAGCAGAGCATTGAATTTGAGGTTATTTGTGCTCACTGTTCTTTCTGGGCTGTTGTTCATGGGCTGGAATCTTTAAACAACCCAGAGAAAGTTGGGAGGTCTGAGCCTTTCCCACTTGCCTGCAGAGATATCTCTAGGGCAAGATAAAAACACATTAAAAGAGAAATCACAGGCAGGGAGCCAGCGAAGGGTGTCTGTCCATTGCATCTGTTGGTGCCATGTTTGCATTTGTCTTGTTTGCAAAGCTTTTCCCTACTTGTCAGCCACCAGAGCATATATCACATTCTCCTGGTTACAAAAAAACTTGCTTGTTTCTGTCTTTCGAAACAAATTACAGAAGAACAGAGCGTGGCATCCCTGCTCCCGAGAGGAGGAAACATTTCTTTTTAACTTTGGGAGATAGTGAGATATCAGCAATATGTTATATCCTGAGAGTTAATGGGAGGAAAGCAAAACCACAGGCAGAAAGCTGTGACTATTAAACACACATTTCAGTTATAGGAAAGTCAGAGTTTTGATCTTCTCCTTGAAAATTACAGGGCTGGCCAGCACCAGCGGGCTTTGGCAGGGGTGCATTTTTCACCACGTTTTGGACACGAGGCCAGCGTTTGGAATCTTTGATAATTTCCTGTGACCGGGCATCTCTGCTGATGAAAGAGGCTTGGTTTGAGTGGGGACAGAGGGAATTGGCTGCTGGGGCAGCCAGGGGAGGCTGCCAGTTATTAACCCTGGCGCTGAAGTCACGCCTGAGTCAGCAGAGTTTCGGCTTTGTCCCGTTCCCATTGTGGAGGCGAGTGAGTCACTCCCTGCTCCAGCCCTGAGAGCTCCCCCATTTCCTGCTCCAGCTCCACAGACCAGAGAGAGGGGGGGAAGGATCTGATATTCTCTCGTTTTTCTGTGCCATCGAGTTTATTTTTGTTTTTATTGAATCTCTTCAGTCTCAAGTTCCCTCCTTTCGGAAATGAGGCTCTCCATGGGTTACTATCTTGATCCCCTCTTCACAGCTCCTCATTAAATCTCTCCTCCTTAGCACCTGGAGAGCTCGAGGAGATTTAGCACTGGACCAGAGCTCCTTGAACAATATCCAAGGCAACAAGGAAGTCCAAGAAAGAGGCAGAGCAGAGAAAACACTCGTGTGCATTTGAGGACTCAGCCCATCAAGATAAGGTCTCAGGACAGTCTCAGCTTAATTAGCTTCCCTCTTCTCAAAGCTCCAACTTCTTTCCCTTCCTCCACACTTGATTTTCCAGCTTTTCTTCCCCACCCAACCACCAAATAAGCATTGGCTCTGCTTGTGGTCCTCTTTCTTTTGCTTACAGGTTAGAATTGGTAAGCAAGAAGACCTTGGTTTTTTCCTTGCTGGCAGGCAGCGAGATGATTCCAGAGAGAAGAGTCTTGGATTTTTGATTCTTTGTCCTTGCCTGGCCAGCTGCCTGCTTTTCCTAGTGCAGAATGCCATCCTGGACATGTCCACTGGTGGAACAGTGGCTGGGGATGAGCAGGGGCGGGCGAGTGGGCTGGGGTGTGGCGGTGGAGATACCAGAGGGGTGGGAAGATTTTTAAGGCTACAATGGAAGGAGAGCAATTCAAAGAAAGGCACAAGCATTGACCAGCTGGAGAGGCAATCCTGGACACAGGCAGTGGGGAGGGAAGGAGATGTGACATGGAAATTGCAGGACAAAGGAGATTGGAGTTGCGAAACCAAGCGCTGGACAGGTGGGAGCAGGAGCACACGGCAGGAAAAGAGCTGAGGAAGGAGCTGGAGCCACATCCAGGCCACAGGAGAGGGGAAATGAGCCAAGTGGGCAGCAGTGGGGCACAGCAGGCTGTGTGTGTGTGCTCAGGTGTGTGGGAGCTGGCAGCTGGATCAGCCGGGCGCGCTGGGGCGGGCCGGGCACTGCGCGGCGCAGACGGAGCCTTTGTGCTTTGTTGCTGAGCACGGGCTTTGGGAGCTTTATTGCAGGAAGGCCTTTCCCAGTGCTGTGTCAGCTCTTTCTGCAGGAGCCCTGCTCTGCCAGCCTCCCTGCTTTCGCCATGGGGCATGTTCCCCTCCCCGTGACTTGGGGGGTGAAGCAAAGCAGCTGTGAGAACGGCAGGGAAGGAACGGCAGGGAGGGAGAGCTGGGAGCAGAGGCAGGCTGCTGTTCCCATCCCACTCCCCTGCTTTGCAGCCCTTTTCCTGGCTGGATGCAGCTGGGGATGTTTGCAAAGTTGAAAAACTCGTGGTCTAGTCTGGTGGTCATCCCTGTCTCTTCAATCTGTGGCCCATCCCACCCTGGTCTCTTTTTCTTCCATCTCTTTCCATGAGGAACACTGGGACAAGCATGGCCTTGCTCTTGCTTGGGGCCTGTGTGTGAGTCCCAGCAGTGGCTCAGTGACCAGATTATAAGTGGAGCATCAATGGATGAGGCCCTTTGGGGAAGAGCTTTCATTCCAGGGGCTCCTGAGGCTGCTTTGTGCTCCATTTATCCAGAGAGGAAATCCTGCCCAGGCAGGAGAAGGCTTTACCCCAAAGGCTGCCAATGATGGCCTGGCTGGAGACCTCGCTCGATACGAGCCATTGACTGGTCCTGGGATAAAATCATCTCTGCCATGGGCTGGATCTGGGTCTGAACCAGTGACCTCGAGGAGAGGACCCCGTGTTTCCCATTTTCAAGCCAAAGGCCAGCCCAGTCCTTTCTTTATGGGAGGGATTTATTTGGCTGAGGGCCAAGCAGGCCATTGTACAACGCTGCCATTTCCCGACAGCTCCCATAAATCTCTCCCAGCTCCCACTGGGAAGGGGGAAGGGATGCCTGGGCGTGCAGTTTCTCTCTTGGGGTGTCCTCACCCCATCCCAGTGTTATCTCAGGCCTTTCATGTGCAGCCATGTCACCTGGAGCTATAATCTTGCCACATCTCTCTCATCTCCCTTCTAAGGCTCCCCCTCCCCTTGTGTTGGAAACTCAAGTTTCACAGTCCCTGTGGTGCTCAGGCTCTGCAGGAGTGAATCAGTGGAATGCAGAGAGACCTCCAGTGAAAGTCTGCTGCCACAGGAAGGGCCTAGGGTGACTCACTGGAGCCCACTCCTTCATTGCAACGGGCTCCCAGCAGGGCAAGGCAGGCCCTGTGCTCCTGGAAGAGCAGCAGAATCCTGATTTAAATGCCTGGCAATCAATGCAAAGGCTCCCTGGCAAGAGCAGAGCTACCAACCCCAACCTCTTGGCCAAGTGCCACCTCACACCTTTGCTTCTTGCCACCTGAAATTCCCCTGCTGGGATTTAGGATCTTTTTTCTCATGTTTCCCACCCTGCCTGACAACCTGGGATGTTCCTCTGGGCTGCTGGAGGCTCTGCCCCACACAAGTTGTGTTTCAAACCTTGTTTTCCTTCAGAAAGATGAGTTCAGAAACACCAGGAGAGGAAGTGCCATGGAGGGGAAAGTTTTGGGCTCCTGTTCCATCCCAGTTTTCCTTCATGGAAAATTTGCAGTGTCTGTGAGAGATACAGGATGGGACATCACTGCCATGGCCACGGTGCTGTCCCAAAAATCAGGTCTTTTTGTGGGACTTAGTGCAGGTTGAAGTGTGATGCATTGATTTGTCCTTCTGTAAGATCCCAGCTGCTGTGACTAAGAATCAGGAGCTTTGTGACATCTGCATCAGTCATGATATTGCCACACCAAAGGGTGGCTCATCACACTCTGCCAAGGCCTGTTTCAGTGCCCTGGAGGGGAGATGAGTATCAGGGAACAGGAGGGAGAGAAATTGGTGAGAGGCTGAGCAGAGGCAAGGTTGTGCAAAGCAGAGTGCAGTTCACATGGCTCTTAACAAAGAGGCATTGAGTGAGGTTGTGACAGAGCTCACCCAGAGCCTGGAGATCATTTCCAGAGCTTTCTGCATGGGGGAGCAAGAACCTGATTTGCAGGTGTGGGAACAGCACCTCCTGGGATTTTAGGAGAAAGAGTTTCCAGCTCTAAGAGCCACCACCTGCCACTTCTGCTGTGTCCCAATGCCCCTGACACCCAGGGAGTGCAGCCCTCCCTTCCCAGCCCGTGAGCCTCAGGGCACCCCGAGCTGTGCACGGAGCCCCTGAGGCCTCGGTGAATATCTGGGGTTGGGATCGTGGGGAAAGGCATCAACACAAACCACTTCAGAGGCCAAGGTGGAGGAGTAGGATCTCTGAGGTCTGCACTAATGAGGTCTTGGCACCAACAAGTCTTTGGCACACGGCTGGGCCCTTTTTGGTCCGCGACAAAAAATAACACCACAAAACTAATGAATAAAATGCAAGTGGGCAAGCTGCAACCCATCCAGCTAATCCTTGCTCGGGTGCTGGCTGCCCCTGGGAGGTGTCAGCATGGATTGGTGGGCACTGGGAGATCTTGGGGTGTGAAAATGGCAGGATTCATCCCAAGCTTTCTCCCTGCCCTACCAAGCACACAGATCATTCAGCAAAAGGAGAAACGCGGCCAATCCCAGCACTTCACACACACACACACATCCAGCTGAATATGTTCAAACCTCTCCAGAGGCTGATTAGTGATTTTATTTTCTCCTCCTCTGCCGGCCGTGCGTGCTCATTGCCATCAATTATCTATGCATTTGCCCTGATGAATTATTGAGTGTGTAACGGGGCGAGGGAAGGCCTGTCAGCCCAGCTCAGTCACCTTGCAAACAAGTACTCAAACGAGCACTCTCCAGAGCGTGGCAGCAGCCAGGTTTGCCCTCTGGCTTCTGATTTAGGATGGGAAACTGATCCAACAACCTCCCAAACCCCTTTCCCCTATCTGTCCCCCTTCCTCATCGCTGCATTGAGGTGTGGGTGCTCCTGGAGCAGAATGGGTGCGTTGTTTTCCTGATTTAAGGCTTAGGTGAGTGGAACAGAGAGAGTTTTTCCTGTCTTGCAAAAGAGTTGTTCAGTCACCTGGAAAGGAAACGCGATTTCCGCGCTGTGTTTGGGGTTTTTCAGGGTGTTTTTTTTTGTTTGTTTGTTTTGTTATTTTGTTCTGCCGGGTGTTATTTTTTTGTTTTCCCTTTTCCCCTGAAGCCCTGAGAAAGTTTGGAATGTGTTTTTGTCAAGGCTGCTGCATGTAAAGGCCTGAATCCCAGCTTTGGCAGCATTTGGCTGTTGGCAAGCTGTCTTCACTCAACTGGCACCAGCTTTTTCCCTGGCCAGAAGTCTGGCTCTTCACACCTGAGCACAGGAGGGTTCTGCAGGACCATTGTGGGTTCAGGATCAGGTTTATCATCTCCAAAATCCACTTTTCATCCAATTTATGTCCAAGTCCAGACTGTTTTGATGCATGGGTCCCATGGCAGGGGGAGGGTAGAACTGGGAATTGTTGCTGCTGCTCAAGGCCAAGATAAATAACTTGATTTTTAAAAGGGTCAGTTCATTAATTTGCAGGGAGATCACAGCATAAAGGAAGGGCACAGTAATGATGGATGGAATGAGGGACTAGACTGACCTCCCCTGTGCCATCCATCACATTCCCTGCAGGTTGAATGACTTTATCTCCATTCGTGTGGCACATCAGTGGAGGCCTTCAGCCTGGCAGTGCTCATGCCACAAGGGACTGCCAGCCCTGCAGGGGTGACTCTGAGGAGAATCTGGTGGCCTTCCACCCTCTCCTGCCTGCAATTTGGCTCCTCTGCTGCTCCCAGGCACCAGAGGAGACGCTGAGCCCTGACTTCCTGCGCCGGGCCGCTTTGTGGGGCTGTGGAAACGCCGGTTCAAAGGGCCCCGCTGGGCCCCGTGGGGGGTCAGGGAGCTTGTGGGGAGCAGAGCCACCCCCTGTGGGGAGCAGAGCCGGCTCCTGTGGGGAGCACAGCCAGCCCCTGTGGGGAGCAGGGCCGGCCCCTGTGGGGAGCACAGCCGGCCCCTGTGGGGAGCAGAGCCGGCCCCTGTGGGGGGAGCAGGGCCAGCCCCTGTGGGGAGCACAGCCGGCCCCTGTGGGGAGCAGGGCCAGCCCCTGTGGGGAGCAGGGCCGGCCCCTGTGGGGAGCAGAGCCGGCCCCTGTGGGGAGCAGGGCCGGCCCCTGTGGGGAGCACAGCCAGCCCCTGTGGGGAGCACAGCCAGCTCCTGTGGCAGCGCCCCAGCCCCAGGCAGGCTCCGCTGGGGGCAGCGGCCCTCGGTGGAGGAGGCGCTCATGACTCGGCGCTGCCCGGGCCCTGGGAGCTGAGGGAGTGCTGAGCACACCCACCCGGGCTGGGCCGTTCCCAAGGCCCTGGCTACGTGATTGAAGTGCTCCCCAGCAAGCTCCCACACGCTCTGGGAGGCTCTGGAGCCTTCCGAGCCAGACTGCCTGGCAAAGCTGTTCCTCACCTCGGCGAGTGTGGGCAACGCTCACCTCTGGGGTGGAAGGAGCAGCATATGCTGCACAGCATGGTGGAGACATCTCCCCCTCCCCTGTGCCCCCGTTCTTCCCTCAGATCCCAGCGTGGCCTCATCCAAACCCAGCCTGTGCCCTTGTTTCATCAGGGAGGATGTTGTGGGTGCTGGTGGTAGAAATGTCCTGCACTGTGTCCTGCTGCTGGGACATCCCTCTCCAGAGGGGAAACATGGTTCAGATGTGACTTTCTCAGAGTGAGGACATCCCAACCCTCTGCTTTGTGGGGAGAAAACTGTGGGGAAGATGGCCCTGGCTGTGCTGGGAGGGGAAGGGTGCACCCTGCCAGCCCCAGAGGACACGGTGGCTTTGTGTGTGCAGGCACTTGAGGGCACCAGCGCTTTGCTGTGGCTGCAAGAAGCTTTGGAGAACATTCCTGATCACCCAGCTTCAGTGTTGGGGTGTGGGGCTTGGCTCGGGGAGCAGGGGGCAAGTCCACACAAAGCTCTGGAGGCCGAGTTTCAGTCGGAACTGCTGATGGCTGTGGTCAGCTGGTGGCGTCTCGTGGCCAGGCTGGGTTGTTGGGGCTTGTCCTCAGGGTCACAGGAAGGAGAAGGGAGAGAGAAGAGGCATGGATGAGATGTGGGGATTAGGGTGAGGCTGGGAACAGCAGGCAGGGAGTGAGGGGGCAACATGGAGTGTGGGTGGAGAAGAGTTTTGTCTGCCTGCACTCGTGTGTGTGTCTGTGAAACTGCAGGAAGGAGACTCTTGGAGAGGTCCCAGGGCACATCTGCCACGGGGACCAACACTGAGGAGTTTATTTTAGCCTTGGACAGGGAGCCATTCATCCCTGGAAGAACAGAGCAGGGTGACATTTCTGTTAGGAGGTGCTGTCTTGTTTCTCTTGCTCTGCATTTTTCTTTCCCCGGCCCCTCTCTCTGTTCCATTACTCTTTCATGTTCCTCATTCTCTGTGCAGAACATGAAAGATTTCTCTACCTTTCTTTTTTTAACTATCCCTTTCTTTCCTTTCCTGCCCAGCTCCCAGAATCCATCCAATTGCAGATTCTCCCAGAAGCTGGGAGCAAAACCCGCTTTTCTCGTTCTTCCCACCTTGCCTCCCTGTTGTATTTATCATACAAATACTGGCTGTATAATTACCAGAGCATTATCTCTAAACACACAGATTAGGAAAAGACACAGTGGCAACAAAGATGAATTTCAGGGTCAGTCTGGTGGGAGATGCTTTTCTCCATCTGTCAGGGGAGGAATCAACTGAGACAGAAGAGCTGTCATGGACTGCAGCTCCCACTTTTCACCAGCACCTTCCACAGAATCAGGGTGGAAGGTTCCTAAATTCAGCCATTTCTGGGGTTATAAAAAGGCCACAGAAATGATCTGGATGATACAGGGAGATCATGCAAGGTGTAGAGGCAGTGCCTTAACGTTGTTCTTGTATGGGAATTATTGCTGCCCTGAAATGAGGGCTGGGTCTTTGCAGCTCCTTTAATTACTGCTGCAGCTCCAATGGGATTAAATGGATGTCTGAGTGTGTGTTAGCATATGTTGGGATGTGCTGTGCTGATAAACATCAGGGCTTTCACATGCCTGCAGACACACATGCCCTGCATATTTGCCACAACTGACTCAGTGTCACCCTGAGCTGAAGACAAAGAGAAGAAGGTGTTATTGATCCAGCCTTGTGCCTTTGGGTGATGATGATGATGAGCCCTAGGCTGGTCATAGTGGGAGGAAGGTGTTTATGATCAAGAATGAAGCTGCAGGTGGATGCAGAAGGTGCCTGTAGCCACAAATTGCCCTTGTATCAGCCATGTCAGTATGAAACACAAACCCTGTGAGGAACCCCTGAGGGAGCTGGGGTTGTTTAGCCTGGAGAAAAGGAGACTCAGGGGTGACCTTATCACTCTCTGCAGCTCCTGAAAGGTGCCTGTGCTCAGCTGGGGCTGGGCTCTTTCTCCAGGCAGCACTGACAGAACCAGAGCACACAGCCTCGAGCTGCCCCAAGGGAAATACAGGTTGGATATTGGGAAAAAGTTTTTCACAGAAAGGGTGATAAAGTTCTGGAATGTTCTGCCTGGAGAGGTGATGGAGTCCCCATCCCTGGGTGTGTTTAACAAAGCCTGGATGTGGCACTGGGTACCAGGGTTGAGTTGGGGTGTTGGGGCGGGGTTGGACTCAATGGTCTTGAGGGTCTCATCCAACCTGGTCATTCTGTGACTCTGTGAAACAAGTGGAGTAAATAGAGGAAATTCCTGAGCCTGATGCCAATAACCACAATGCTTCTGGGAAGTCCCCAAACGCTCACAAGTTGCCATTTCATTGCAGGGCTGCAAGCTCAGAGTGTCTTGGTCAATGACACCGTCTCGGGGTTCATCGGCACGGACGTGGTGCTGCACTGCAGCTTCACCAACCCGCTGCCCGCCGTGAAGATCACGCAGGTGACATGGCAGAAGGCCACCAATGGCACCAAGCAGAATGTGGCCATCTACAACCCCGCCATGGGCGTGTCCATCCTGTCCCCCTACAAGGAGAGGGTGACTTTCCGCAACCCTTCCTTCAAGGATGGCACCATCCAGCTGTCCCGGCTGGAGCTGGATGATGAGGGCGTTTACATCTGTGAGTTTGCCACCTTCCCAACCGGCAACCGGGAAGGGCAGCTGAACCTCACCGTGCTGGGTAAGGCTCTGGGCAGGCTCTGCAGGGTGAACCTCCAGTCCAACAGAGCTGGAGGAAGCTGAGATTCACATCCTGGGAGTTTGGGGCAAATTTGGGGTATAAATTGTAGCAGGGATGGATTTCTAAGTTGACTGGGAAGAGGTGAAGAGCAGGGAACACAAAGCAGGTGGTTCTGAGACAGCTGAGCTGTCACACCTCTTCTTTTTCCAGGCCTCAGTTCCCCTTTTCCCTCCACCTACACTCCTAATGTAGGTGCAGTAACAGTGACCAGGTCCCTGTGGGAGTGGTGAGTTTTAATGAGCTGGGGCTGTCAAGAGAGAAGAAACAACAGATTGATCCTAAACTCAAGTAGAGCTTGTCCCTGGAGCTCAGGGCTGTGAGTGAACAGACACCACCCAAGGTCTACATGAGTTGATTTCTCTCCAATTTCAGTTCCTTTCTAACACAGGGATAGAAACCTCTGGGAGGAAAGGGCTTATTTTCCATATATCTGTGCATTTAGGGCACCTCCACCATAGTTTCCCCATAAATGATGCAGGTAGATGGTGCAAGGTGCATAGGCACTGCCATAAAGCAATTACTACATGGGAATTATTGCTGGCAATTTGCACACTCTGGACTCACCACAAGCCCTGTCACAGCCTCAGTGGTGTTAGATGGCTCTGGGGGTGTAGCAAACCCAGCAGCACTGCTTTTCTAACCATCCCTTTGTACCCTTTTCTCCTCCTCCTCTGTGACCGTGTTCACAGGGGTCTGAGGATGAGGGAAGAGACCAGGATCTGACTCCATGTTTCAGAAGGCCTGATTTATTATTTTATGATATATATTATATTAAAACTATACTAAAAGAATACGAGAAAAGATTTCATCAGAAGGCTAGCTAAGAATAGAAAAAGAAAGAATGATAACAAAAGCTTGTGGCTCAGACAGAGAGTCTGAACCAGCTGGGCTGTGATTGGCCATTAATTAGAAACAGCCACATGAGACCAATCCCAGATGCACCTGTTGCATTCCACAGCAGCAGATAACCATTGTTTCCATTTTGTTTCTGAAGCTTCTCAGCTTCTCAAGGGAAAAAATCCCAAAGAAAAGATTTTTCATAAAACATGTCTGTGACACTCCTCCTCCTCCTTTCTTCACTCCCCTACAGCCAAGCCCACGAACTGGATGGAGGGCACCAAGAGGCCTCTAATCGCCAAGTCTGGCAGGACAGAAAAGATCTTGGTAGCCACCTGCACCTCCTCCAACGGGAAACCCCCCAGCACCGTCACCTGGGACACGAAGCTGAAGGGGGAGGCGGAGTTCCAGGAGATCCGGAACAGCAACGGCACCATCACGGTGATCAGCCGGTACCGGCTGGTGCCGAGCCGCGAGGCGCACCGCCAGCAGCTCATGTGCGTGGTCAACTACCAGCTGGAGAGGTTCACCGACAGCATCACCCTCAACGTGCAGTGTAAGGGGCCTGGCACAGCTGGGAGGGCTCCCCCTGCTCGGGGCTGCCCGGGGGAGAGGCTCTGGAGAAAGAGGGGTTTGGGTTGGGCTGGTGGAGGGGCTGCGGTTGTGGTTTTGAGAGTGAGAACTGAAAGGATCCTTTGGAATAATTGTGGGTTTTCTCTTTTTCTTACCTTCTTTCTCTGCCTCTGCCATGTCCCTCCTGCTCCCCTTCTCTCTCTCTTTTGCACTCCCTCACATTCCTCGTCCCATCATCTTTCCCTCCTTGTGTTCACTGTCCTTCTCCCACTCCTTCCCCCTCATCTCTTCCTATTTCATTTTTTCCCCTTTCCTTTCCCACATTCCTCATCCCATCACCTTTCCCTCCTTTAAATCTTTCCATCCCCCACTCCTTCCCCCTCATCTCTCCCTATTTCATTTTCTCCCCTTTCCCACAATCCTTTCCTCTCCTTTTAATCTCTCTCCTTTTCCCACCCATGCCTCTCATCTCTTCCCATCTCATTTCCTTCCCTTTCCCTTCCCACAACCCCTTCCTCCCCCTGCTCTCCTCCCTTTCCCCCCACCCCTGCAGATGAGCCAGAAGTCACCATCGAGGGCTTTGATGGCAACTGGTTCCTGAACCGCAAGGATGTGAAGCTGATCTGCAAATCTGATGCCAACCCCCCAGCTCACACCTACGAGTGGAAGCTGTAAGTGTCCCCAGAGCCCCGCTGCCAGCAGCAAATGTCACCTCCCAGCAGGGACAAGGAGTCTCTGCAGACACCTCCCTCACCCTGTGATCACTTAGGGCCCAGTCCCATTAGTGTCAGTGGTGTCACCCGAAGGTACAGCCTATGCCTGTGGTGAGGGTGGCTGCCAGCTCAGTGCAGCCTCAATACCCAGGGAAAACTCCCCCTTCTCACCTCACTGGGATCATATCCTGCCCTGGTGACATGAGGCAGCTGAGATGTGACAAGGTGATCCATGTGCCTCAGCAGCAGAGCTGGGAAAGAACCCAGGATTGCCCTGCTTTGAAAAGGCACAAATAACAGAAAATTTGTGTGTGTGTGTGTGAACAACCTTCCCCTGGAATCAGCTCCTCACGTGACTGGCATTAAACAGCAGCAATTCCTTGTCCTCAGGTTTCCAGCTTTTGGCTGAACACACTAAAGGGACTTGAAAAGTGAGTGAGGGGTGTCTGGGCAGTCAGGTGGGAATTGATACAACCTGATGTGGTTCTCCTGCTGCTCTTTCTTCTCTGTAAGCACTCATGTAGCTTTAAAAGAGGAAGATCAAATGGATCCTTTCTTCTTTTCAGCTGGCATTTGTCATCAGGAGAGAGGCTCTCAACATGGCTTTGCAAGGAGCACATTCTCTCTCATTCCACTTCCCAGATCAAACTGTTCAAAGTGAAAGTCTGAAGAGGATTGTTTTTCTTGCCTTTTTTCCTAGTTCTCCATCCCCAGCTCTCTCCATCTGTTGGTTCTGCCAGTCTGACTTAAATTCTGAGGGGCTCTCTGGGTTCCTCACAACATTTCCAGGAAAGCCTCAGAGGCAAAAACACACCCAAGGTAGAAGAGATGCCACTTGAGGCAATTTCTGTGCCTGGAATCTAAAACCCAGCCGTGCTTTTCCTCTCCTCCCATTTGGGTGGTGATGAGCAGCAGTCAGGGGAGCTCTCACAGGAGGCAGCAATCCCACACCACCCTTTTGAGCACCCTGTGCTCTTGTTTTTGTAGGTTCAGAGCTCTATAGGACCATGGTTAAGGTGTTTTTCCATCATCTTGGGAATCATTGGCTTGATGCAGCTGGAAAAATTGTTTTCTGTACATATGTGTACATACAGACATGCAGAATACATGCATTTGGGCACTTCTTTACAATCCTAATTATACCCCCGTTATTCCCTTTTGTTTCTTATAAATTGCTGACAATATGTGCACATTTGGGTTGGGAGGAGGGGAAGGAATTACTTGAGTAATTTTTAATTGCCTAAGAGGAGTAATTACTTTACTTTGCTTCAGTAATTAAGAATAACCAGGCCATGTGTGTCTTTTCCTAACACACAGGGGCTTTTTTTTTTTTAATTTTTTCATCTGCCTTTGTCAATTTATTTTCTGTATCTCCGGGTTTAGTTTTGCATAATTCCAGTTCCACGCTTTGTGACATGGGCAGGGCTCTAAATCAACACTGCTGTGCTTGAAATTAACCCTGGCTGATCAGGAGGGTTAAATGGGCAGGAAATTGGGCTTAAAACAAGCTCTGGTTGTGTCCCTTTCCTACCTGCATTAATGGGGATTTTCCAGCCAGCACCTCCAGCTTCCACAAGCACAGACCCAGAACGTTGTTGTCACCTTTGGGTGTCACCTGTGGGGTCAAACATTGTCTCTGTCCCCCCCCAGGCCAAACGGGACCCTGCCAGGGAGTGTGGAAATCCAGAACAACACCATCTACTTCAAAGGGCCCGTGTCCTACAGCGTGGCTGGCACCTACGTCTGCGAGGCCACCAACGCCATCGGGACACGCTCGGGCCTGGTGGAGGTCAATGTCACAGGTAGGACAGCACCTGGGCTGCTCTGCAGCATGGGAAAAAATGGTGGGGAGGGAGACAAAGGTGTGAGCAGTTCTGTGTTCACAGGGGTCTGAGGATGAGGGGAGAGACAAGGATCTGACTCCATGTTTCAGAAGGCTTGATTTACTAGTTTATGATATATATTATATTAAAACTGTACTAAAAGAATAGAAGAAAGGATTTCATCAGAAGGCTGGCTAAGAATAGAAAAGGAATGAAATGATAACAAAAGTTTGTGTCTTAGACAGAGAGTCCGAGCCAGCTGGGCTGTGATTGGCCATTAATTAGAAACAACCACATGAGACCAATCCAGATCCACCTGTTGCATTCCACAGCAGCAGATAACCATTGTTTGCATTTTGTTCCTGAGGCCTCTCAGCTTCTCAGGAGAAAAAAATCCTAAAGACAAAAAATGTGTCTGTAACACAGCTCCATCTCCTCAGTCACTGTCTCCTCTCGAGGGTGGGAATCTCCTGAGGGAAATGGGGCAGTGGAGTTCTTGGCTTGGTGCTGGTGTTGCACTGCTTTACTGTGGGTTTTCTCTTCTCCTCTCATGGCCTTTTTTCTTTCTTACACCAATTCAGTTTGTTCTCCCCTCGTCTTCTGCTTTGGATTCAGAGAGGTTGTTGTACATGTTAACAGCAGAGGCACATCAGGGGATATTGATCAGAACAAGGGGCAGGATGAGGATGTGGACTGCCAGAGAGGCAGGAGATGGATGAGTCACTTGTCCACGATGGTGTTTGGTGTTCCTGATGTTGGGCAATTCTCATGATTCTTCATTTGAGCTCCTTGCAGAGCAGTTCCTGCTCTGTGAACTCACTCACCCGCCTGCCAGGGATCCCTGTGGGTGCTGGAGGAGCTTTGGGCTCCGGGGAGGACCAACATCCCAGGCTGCAGGCAGTGGGAAGTGATGCTGTGATGTCCCAGGAAACAGAAGGGATCTGAGGGCCTGCAAAGCACTGTGGCCACAGGAGGGAGGGAAAGACATGTGGGCAAGCTGAGGGAGTGTCAGGGAGAGAAAGTCATGTCAAGAAATAGCTTCAAGAGAAGAAATAACATATGGCAGTAACCTGATTTCTGAAAGTCAGAGTGACATTGTGAGACATCACCCAGGGGGAAAAGTGGCTGGGGGTGCTTTGAGAGCAGGAAAGGGACATTTATCCTATTCCTTTGGGGCAAAAGGAGCCATTTGCGTTATCAGGAGGGCTGGAAATGCCTCTTGGAGCAGTGAGGTGGGGCACAGCCACACTGCAGCGAGCTCTGGTCTGCAGAGAGCCCGGACAGGGTGGGTAGGGAGGTGAATGAGGTGCACTGGGGGCTTCCAAGGCACGGGGAACACAGAACAGGCTCCCGGCGCTGTCACCTCCTGCTCTGCCCAGCCCAGGGCAGTCAGAGCCTCTCCTGCCACCCCAGTCCTTGGGGAGCTGTCTGACCTGAGGGTGATGAAACCCCAGCCCCCTCCACCAGCTTCCTCTGCTGGTAAACGCTGAGCAAGCACAGAGCCGAGTCTGGGACAGCTAAAATTAGCAATAACTCCGTGTTTGGCACCTCAGCTCCCCTCTCTGTAACTTGGGCAAACCAGGCTAAGCTTCCTCTATCCAAGTGCTTGGAGGTCAATGGATGGGATGTGCTAATTAGATGCTAATTACCCGGTATTTGTTTATGATCGTTATCACCGGAGCAGGCCTTTCATTCACACCTCGTGTCCTGGATCCCTGCCTGCTGAGCTGCTCCTGGTACAGCCATTTCTCTGGGGGCTGTTTCTTGTGCCAGGGAAAGGCACTGGAAGAACAAAACCCTTTGTGCCCGGCCCTGCCCAAGCACCCAAAACCAGGGCAAGGTCATGGCCACAATCAGCTGCTGAGGAGTTGTCACCTCGGTGTTCCTGGGGCAGTGCCTGGTACAAGCTGAGCTGACTCCCTTTGGCAGCAGAAATCCGTCCCACACAGTGTCCAGAACCTTGGGGCACGTTTGAAACAGTGAGCAGAGCTTAAAAACCTCCAAGGTCAGCCCCCAGACACAGAAGGAGGTGGAGCAGGGACTGAAGAAGACTTTGGGAGTGACAGGCTCTCACTTTCCATCCCTCCATAGCCTCTGTGTTCATTTCTTGCTGTCATCCTGCCTGTCCAGCCACCCCTTATCATTTGGGGTGTCAGCACAGCAGGCACAGCTCTCTCTTCGTGTTTCCTGCCTGTTTTTGATGTGTCTGAGCACCACAGTGGCACTGAAGGTGGTTGCACCAGCTCACCTGCACAGGCTCCTCCAGACACGAGGGGCTGTGGATTTCCCCCTCTGGAATTTGAAATTGTCTCTTTCCCAGGTGTTTTTACAAAGGACTGGAAAAGGGCATCATTCTCAGGCTCCAGCAGCACAGAGGAAACGGGGGCTGGCAGGGCTGGCAGGATTTTTGGGGTTGTGTTGGTGTCTGCCTGCCTGCAATCTCAGCTGGTTCCCAAAGGTCCTGGCAGTGGGGTTGAGGTTAAATGAGAGGGAATGAAGGGCACACCCACAGCTGCCCTGTGAGGAGGGATTAACAGCCAGCCCCACAGGCCAGGCCTGCACCACATAGTAATAATAAAAAAAAAAAAATCCTTTAATAATTCATGGGATCTGAATATGTTTATCCAGCTCTCCCTGAGGAGCGATTAGGCCGGTGCTGGGGAGGGCTCACCCTCCTCACTCAGCTATTACAGGTACATTTGTTTGGGTCTTGCAGGCAATTTAGGGATTGTCAGTGGACCACGAAACCTCTTTCAAGAGCTGCATGCAATAAATGGAGTTCAATCTAGTGAGCAGCCAGCCTTGGGAGGGAAAAAAAAACAACACAGAAGGCTGATGCAGAGAAAAGCCTGCAGCAGCTTTTCCCCTTTCTGTCTCCCTGTTCTCCCCCCTTTTGCCACCCAAAATCTTCCCTCCAGGCCCCAGAGAGGAAAATGCAGGGCTGCTCCAGCCCCCTGATGGGGAGGGCAATTTGTTCAGAGGGAGAAGGCTGAATGCTTCTCTGAGAGTTATGGCGCATTAAAGAGATTGATAAGTGGAAATTTAATATTTTATTCCAGCAATCTGTTCCCCTAATAGCTTCTCCTGCCTTGCAGGACCTTTGTCAGTCGCAGGCAAGCCATGTAGTGTGACATGTAACTATTTATTGCAGGCAGTGGGTGACAGAGTAAAAGGCTGTGCTTATGGACTGCACGTGTGTGGTGGTCCTGCAAAGAGAGCTGGCCATGGATATTCACCTGTGTGAGACAAATCTGCATCCTAGCCATGGATATTCACCTGTGTGATCCCATCCTGGCCATGGATATTCACCTGTGTGATCCCATCCTGGCCATGGATATTCACCTGTGTGATCCAAATCTGCATCCTGGCCATGGACATTCACCTGTGTGATCCAAATCTGCATCCTGGCCATGGATATTCACCTGTGTGATCCCAATCTGCATCCTGGCCATGGATATTCACCTGTGTGATCCCATTTGTGTCCTGGCCATGGATATTCACCTGTGATCCAAATCTGCATCCTAGCCATGGATATTCACCTGTGTGATCCCATCCTGGCCATGGACATTCACCTGTGTGATCCCATCCTGGCCATGGACATTCACCTGTGTGATCCCATCCTGGCCATGGATATTCACCTGTGTGATCCCAATCTGCATCCTGGCCATGGATATTCATGTGTGTGATCCTGTTTTTATCCTGGTCATGGACATTCACACCTGTGTGACCCCAATGGACATTCACACCTGTGTGACCCCACTTTTGTCCTGCCCATGGACTTAAACACCTGTGTGATCCCATTGGAAATTCACACCTGTGTGATCCCATTTTTATCCTGCCCATGAATATTCACACCTGTGTAATCCCAGTTTTGTCCTGCCCATGGATATTCAAACCTGTGTGATGCCATTTGCATCCTGGCTGTGGATATTCCCACCTAGACTCCCAATTTTCAGCCTGGCCATGGAAATGGTTTTCCCAAAGCTGCGTGCACAGGGCAGGATGAAAAAGGGAATTTTGGGAAATGGGAATTCCTGCACAGGGCAGGAATAAAGCATTTGCATGTAGGAATTCATGAGCATGGGCTCTTCTGAGTGCAGCAGAGCGTGGCCACTGCACACTGGCCCTGTGCAGGGAACATTCACCCACTTGTGCACTGGCTCCAGCCAGAGGAAGCACAAGGAGAAAGGGAAAAAAAAGGCAAACGGACCTTTGGAGGAGACTCACAGAGCTGGGGGAGCAGGGAGAGCCTGTGCCAGCAGCTTTGCAGCCCTGGCCTTGGATCTGCTACAGGCTGGGGGGGAGGAAAAGCTGGCAGGGGTTGCTGACCCCCCCTGCCTGGCTCCCAGCAGGGAGTTATTTACACACCAGCAGCGCTCTCGTCCCAGCAAGGTCACTGCAAACAGCCCTGGGGCTCGCTGGAGCTGCTGCCACAGCACCAGGCTGGGAAAAGCCCTTTCTGGGAAGTCCTAAATGCCAATTCCTGCAGCAGGTGCTCCCAAAGCCAGGCAGATTCAGGTGGGAGGATGCTGGGGAGGGCAAAGAGGAGCAAGCCCCGAGGAGGGGGGGTCTGGCTGATGCTAATCCTGCAGAGTGGCTGTGCATCCTGTCTGGTGGCATCTGTGCCAGCTGCCCCCACGGCAGCAGGCCTTGACTGACAGGGGATAGGTGACCTGAGAGAGAGATTAAGGCCTAAGACACGTTTGGCATCTGGCCCAAGAGCTGTCACACTCTGAAAGGCCGGGGGCAGCTGCTGAACTGCTGGATTAGCTGCCAGTGGTTGTTCCATCCCCACCCGCCCTGCAGGAACCCCTGGGAGGGAGAGGAAGGCTTGGAAGGCTGGAGATGGACGTGGCAGAGGTGCAGGGGGGAGGGAGAAGGTCAGCAGTGCTCTGGGCTTCTCAAATTGCAGCTTTGTCCCGAGGTTTCTCCTTATCTTCCCTCGTGTACATAACTTAGCACACGAGCAAAGTCCTGGGATAATTTGGTGTGGGCTGTTCCAGCAGGGAAAGTTTGCCATCAGCAATCTGGCTCCTGAACAAACCCTGCAGGGTCATTTCTGTGTTTGCTGAGGCCATCTGGGAACTGGGGAGCCCTGTGAATACGTTGGAATTGGGGTTCCTGTTCCTCCCTGGAGCTGCTGTTCACGTTGTGTGGATGTTTGGTTTTCCAAAGCAAAAGGAAATCCAGAGTCTTCCTCTGGAAGAGCTTGGGCTGACACACGTCCAGCAGATAATTCCTCATGGAGTTTGACATTTTCTTCAGTGCCTGTGGCTACAGAGAGAATTTGGGCTGGTGCTGCTTTTTCCCTTGGTCCTTAGGATTGAGGGGAAAAGGATGGTAATGGGGCTTAAAGGAAAAACATGGCCACAGGAAGCAGTCTTTTAAAATATCCCAGCAGATGAGCAGAAGAGCTTTTGAAAGCTGATTTCCAGTGGATCTGCATATCACAGAAGAATTACTGGGTGTCTAAAAATACCCTTTTTCTGATCTGGGCTCTTCCTGCTCCTGGGAACAGCCTCCTGTCCCTCTGGGTTCTCTGATGTCTAATGAGGTTTGGCTCCCACCTCTACCAAGGATCCCGCTCCAGCCGTCTCCAGGAGCTTTCTGATAGGGACAATTTCAGCTCCTTCTGTCACACAGCACTAAAATGGGCCAGCAGGTTCAAAAAAGCAGCAGATAAAGGATTGATGGACAGGTGTGATGATTTGCATGTGCCTCATTTTTATTGAAAAACAGCCATTAGGAAAAAGATGGGATTCTTTCAAACCTCTACTTTTGAAGCCACTCTTGTGATGGGGAAGGTTTGGGGAAGTTTGTGGCCTCATTGCTCAGCCCTGGGCTGCTGCAGGAAGAGGGCAGGAGATGCCTGGAGCCTTGCAAAGGGATCAAAGGGAACCTGTGGGCTGGGCCAGGTGCCAGGCTGAGCCCGGGCTGAGCTCCTGTCTCTCTGCCTGCTCTCCCAGCTGCTGTCCCCAAGGTCTGGCTGCTGGCACGGGGACAGGAAGCTGGGCTGAATGCAACAGCTGGCAGAGCTGGGCACGGGCAGATAGTGTTGCTGCTTTAATTCCTATTCATACAGCACTCCCTCTTTTTATAAGGGCTGGGGGGTGGCAGGGGGGGAGGCTTTTCATGCTGGCATTAAAGCCTGGCTTGTTCCCCCTCCCTCGGCTCCGCTGTCTCCTGTTTCTCCAGGCTGCTTTTCACAGGGGCTTTAATTCTCTCCAGACTCTTCCTAATGGATTTTTCACATGGGGCCTCCGAGCAGGCTCAGGGTTCCAGAAATTTCACGCCCCCCCCCACCACCTTGGACACAAAAAAAGGGGATTCCTTTTCCCACACTTCCCCCTCTCCCCTTGGCGCTGCTCTGTTTGAAACAGGGTGGGATCCCAGTTTGTGGGATTGCTGGATATCCTGGTGGCCAATGGATCTGGATGCGGGGACAGGTGACACGCTGGTCCCCGCTCACCACGTGCCAGTGCCGAGGCACCTTGTCCCAGGGCACAGCCCCTCCTTCCTGCCCGGGAACAGGGAAGGGCCCCCCTGCTCCGGAGCCAGCGCGGGTCTGTGCCGCCATCCAGTGGCAGTGCCGGGCTCTGGAGGGGCCGGACCCCCTCCTCCCCCGACACCGACCCACCCCAGGGTCACCCCCTGATCCTCAGAGCCCCCCCTGGCCCGGTGCTGGAGGGAGGATGAGGAGGGAGGAGCTCTGTGGGTGAGGAGGGGGTGATTTGATCTTCCCCCTGTCGTCCTTCCTTCTTTCTTTCTCCCTGCCCACAGTCTGGGTTTGTTTTTTCTGGCATGGGAATGGAGGGTGGAGATGGGATGAGGGGAGAAAATAAATCCTTGACTGAGGAACGTGTGAAATCCACCAGGGATGGATGGATGGATGGATGGATGGATGGATGGATGGATGGATGGATGAGGGATGGATGATGGATGGATGGATGGACGGACGGACACAGGGATGGATGGATGGATGGATGGATGGATGGATGGATGGATGGATGGATGGATGGATGGATGGATGATGGATGGATGGATGGATGGATGGATGGATGGATGGATGGATGGATGGAGGGATGGATGGACGGACACAGGGATGGATGGACAGACACAGGGATGGATGGATGGATGGATGGATGGATGGATGGATGGATGGATGGATGGATGGATGATGGATGGATGGACGGACGGACACAGGGATGGATGGATGGATGGATGGATGGATGGATGGATGGATGATGGATGGATGGATGGATGGATGGATGGATGGATGGATGGATGGATGGACACAGGGATGGATGGATGGAGGACACAGGGATGGATGGATGGATGGATGGATGGATGGATGGATGGATGGATGGATGATGGATGGATGGATAGATGGATGGATGGATGGATGATGGATGATGGATGGACAGACACAGGGATGGATGGATGGATGGATGGAGGGATGGATGGATGGATGGACGGACACAGGGATGGATGGATGGATGGATGGATGGAGGGATGGATGGATGGATGGATGGATGGATGGATGGATGGATGGATGATGGATGATGGATGGATGGATGATGGATGGATGTGTTCCTGCTCATGTCCATGGCATTGTCAGTGCCATGGGGGTGGCGAGTGCTGCCTCAGGGGTGGGCAGCACAAAGGGCAGGGAAAAAATAAATATCTGCTGAGAAAGGTAGGAAAACATCCCCCCTTTTCCCTTCACACATCCAGCCTGGGCTGTCAATGAGGCTTTTACCAGGAAAGTGGGCCAAGCTCCTTTAGAAATCAGGCACAGCCTTCCCCTCTCAGATCTGCTCTCAGAGCTGGGAGGCAGAGGAATCTCTGAGGTTTGAGGGATCTGCACACCACATCTGGGTTTTTTTAGGGTGGGTTTTGGGACCTGTGGGGCCATGCACAGACTCAGCCTTGCTGTGGGGAACAGCAGGGTGTGAGGAGGCTTCAGAGCTGTGGGAAAATGAAAGATTGAGCCCATGGGGACTTGCTTGGCTTCCCCTGCTCCCACTCAGCCTCCAGGCCTCCCCTGCTCCGTGCACAGCTTTGGGAACTGGGCACCACAGAGGCTGGGACAGCGAGGAGCAGCCCCAGGGGGTGGCTTGGGCAGGGGTAGAGGGAACAGCGTGGATGTTGTGTGGTTGAAGCTGAGCCCTCAGCAGGCAGGACCACGAGGGGATGGACGTGACTGTCCCTGGTTCTGCATTAAGCAGCTGGCTGGGACAGGCCTTCTGTTGATGCAACATGTGGCTTTGGCTTTCCCCAGCCCAGCCCTGGCTCCCCGTGCTGCAAGACATGCCCTTGCTGCTTCTCTAAGGCTGTCCTTGGGAAAAAATGCTGGCTCCTGCCTGCACAGCATCCTGCTCCTCATTCTGGCTGCAGCAGGGACCCTCCATCTGTCCCCCAGCCCACTCTGCCCAGTGGGCTGCTCTCTGTGTGGGTTCAGCCTCGGGAGGCTCTGCTCCAGGCAAGTCAGCACTGCAGAAACCAAGATGCTGTTGTCAGGTTGATGTTTCAGGAAAGGCAGGAATTAATCATCTTCCAGGCACAAAAAAACCCTAAAACATTTATGGCTCAGGCCAGCAATTGCTCGAATTCAGTGCCCTTGTCCAAAACCTGCAGCTGTTGCAGTGCCTTCACCTGGGGGAAGCTCCTTTGTCCCTTCTCCCTCAGTGGCTGGGCAAAGCTGTGCCAGCAGGGAATGGAGAGGGGTGGGCAGCAGTCACTGCCTCTCATCCCTTTGGAATCTGCTGCCTGTGAGCCCCCCACAACCCTGGCTGTGCTCAGGGATGCTGCCTTTGCTGCTGGCTCTGCACCTCTCCTTGGCTGCTGGGGGAAGAAGTGAAGGCCAGGAGGCTCCAGGGTTGGCAGAGAGGCCTTGCAGGTGGGAAGAGCACTGGGAGAGGTCTCATATGTAAAAACAAGGCTGCCACAGGGCATTAAGAGGGCACCTGCTGCCTGAATTAGGAGGCAGAGAAGGGCTGAGACAGCCATGTGGTGTCTGATGCCTGCTGGACACGGATGTTCAACAGGCTCTGAGCCCAGCCAGGGGCTGTACCTGTGCCCAGGAAGGTTGATTGAAGTCCTGGCTCAAACTTTATCTGTGCCAAAGTGTAGGTGTTGAACTGCATGAAAGAGAACAGAGCTGCTTTCTCATCTCTTTCCTCTACCTCCTTTTGAGTTATTTATTTTTTTTAAATAGGTCAGGGTAGGAGCAAGATTAGCAGGAGGAGTGGCACTGTGCTGGCCAGGGAAGGGGAAGAAGCAGTGGGAGGGCTGTGTCCTCATGCTGCAGGGTCAGCACAAGGGGTCAGGAGCCAGCAGGGCTCTGAGCAGCCACAGGGGACCTGTGGGTGGGGGATCACAAGGTGCTGCTGCCTCGGTTCTAATCTGGGCTGGGCTGGGAGCAGAGGGATGCAGAGCTGGTGGGTCCAACGTGGTGCCTGTCTATGCCCACCCTCGGGTGGGGTTTGGGGTTTGCTCCCTGTCAGGAGCACTCTCAGGGGAGCTGGAATTCTGTCAGCTGGTAAAACGCAGCGCGTCCGGACTCAAGACTCGGGTCTGGTGGGATCTGAGCACGCCTGGAGGCACCAGGAGGGCTGGGGAGGGTAAAACCACTGCTTCCAGCCTGCTGGGCTCCTGCATGAGGCTTGGCCAGCTTGGCACGGCACCTTCCCCTTGCTGAGGCAGAGCTGACCCCGTGAGGACGCCCCTCTTCCCCTTTCCCCAGTTTTTCCCTTCCCTGTTCCTTACCCTCATCTTCCCACCCCCTCACCCCCCGCCCCAAACTGGCAATGAGAGCATGGAGGGGAGGGCGCGTTTCCGCATGGTTTGACACTGTTCCCCCTTCCATCTGTCTTTTCCTACCCAGAATTTCCCTACACCCCGTCTCCAATCGATGATCACAAATCCATGGTGCAGCCGAACATCCCCACACCGGTGATTGGGGGCATAGTGGGAGGCGTCTCGCTGGTCCTGCTGGTGGCCGTGGTGCTCTTTGTGGTACTCCGGCGCCGGCGTCACACCTTCAAGGGTGACTACAGCACAAAGAAGCACGTGTACGGCAACGGCTACAGCAAGGCCGGCATCCCTCAGCACCACCCCCCCATGGCCCAGAACCTGCAGTACCCCGACGACTCGGACGACGAGAAGAAGCCGGGCCCCTTGGGCGGCAGCACCTACGAGGACGAGGATGAGGATGCGGGAGGAGAGCGCAAGCTGGGCGGCCCCAAAGCCTACGAGGAGGATGCCAAGAGGCCTTACTTCACCGTGGACGAGGGCGAGGCCCACCCCGAACCTTACGACGAGAGGACACTCGGCTTCCAGTACGACCCCGAGCAGCTCGACCTGGCCGAGAACATGGTGTCGCAGAACGACGGCTCTTTTATTTCCAAAAAGGAGTGGTACGTGTAGCTCCACGCCCCTCTGCTGCACTCACACGCACTCACACACACTCACAAACGCTCACCAACGATGCCCTCCCTCCCCTGCATCCCTCCCGCGCACGCCCCGGCCCCGCACAGACTTTTTGGATGCTGGGGGCCAGCGGGGAGGGAGGGTGGCTTTGCTTACGGATCATTTTTTGGGGAGGGGGGGCGGGGCTCGTGCGGGAGGGCGGGCGGGAGGTCGGGTAATTATTTTCTCTCGGTTTTGGTTTTTGGCTTTTTTAATTTCTCTCTTCGACAACTTTCGTCCCCTTCTGTGGTGTTTGTATTGGTCGGTGGCTTAGGTGTTACTCTTTGCTTTAACGACTGTTGCCCAGCCTGTATATTACACTCTGTTTGTGTCTTCATGTCTCAGAGTGCCCTTCCCTCCCCGAGGCTTCCTCCTCCCACTCCCAGCCCCCTGAAACACTGGAAATTTGTTTGTATGTTGTCTTCTTTGTTTGTTTTTTAACCCTGGGAGGGGGGCAGGTGGGCTGTCCGTAGGACAGAGGCCAGGAGAGTTTTATGGCAATGGAAACATAGGTGCCATTATCAGGTGAATGGATTTTGGGTTTTTTTTCCCCCCTAATCACTTTTTTTTTTGTTGGTTTTTTTTTTTGGTGGGGTCTGGGTGACATTCCCATTGCCTGCTGCACACCTGGAGAGAACCACACTCAGTTTTTAATGACTCAATAAAAGGAAAATGAGGAGAAAGGGGGGAAAAAAACCACCCTAGACCAAACCCCAGGTGTAGGGGCTGATAGCAGAGCAGGGAAACAAAACTGCCATTTTCCTCCTACGATTTATTATCGCCTGGCTTTTCATTTTTCCGTCTTTGTTTGAGTGTTCTTTTAAACGAAAGAAAAGGAGTATTTATTGCTGACACTTTTCCCCCCGTGATGGCTCAGAGAAAGGCTGGCTCTTTTTGTTCTTGTTGCTGGTACCAGCCACAGAGCAGTTCACTGGGGCACCCCTGGGCCGGGCACATCCACTGGGGAAGGGACCAACTGAGGACACTTTGCTTCCACACATTCACTGCCTTCAGCTCTGCTCTGCACAGCCAGGCAGGGCAGGACCAGCCCCTGAGGTTTATTTTATTATACCACTAAGACTTAATTGTCATGTGTTTACACTTTATTTTTTATTTTGGTCAGAGCACGGGGGTCCTCCTCTCTCTCTCTCCTCTCTCTCTCTCTCTCTCTCCTAGCAACAACCCCAGCCCGTGGCTGCACCACGTAGGTGGCATTGATTGCCACTTTTCCAATATCACATCCCTCTCCTGAGCACAGGCTTGGCAGACAGGGTAGGAGGGATTGAGCCTGGGGTATTGATCTTTCCCTCCTTGCCTTGAGCCACGGCGTTGTGCTGGGGAGGTTTGGATTGCTGCTATCTCTGCTCTGTGAATAAATGGGATTCCAGACTTCAGGGCCCTCTGTCTCACACCGACCATCTCCAAATTAGATTCACTGGGATTTGGGCTTATTTTTCTTCTCGTGGGTTATTTTTTTTTTCTTTTTAAATTCGATGTATAAATAAATCTTTTGTTTGAAAAGAAATCCCCAGTTTTCTGAGCTGTATTATCATGCACATCTAAAAATAGCAGGACTAATTCTCCTCCTGCCTTACCCGCTGGGTTTTGTTCCACAGCAGTTATCCTGCTGCAGAAAGGGAGGAGGCTGGAGAGGCAGACCCACACAGATGAGTCAAGGTCAGATCTCTGATCCAGGCAGCCTCCAAAGCTTTCCTTTCCTGTGAGGTGCTCGGTGCAGACCAGAGCCTGAGCCCTCCCCAGCGTGCCCTGATTGCATTAGTGGGGTAGGGCAGTGGGCAATCCAATTGTAGGGCTGTAATCTCTCTGCTGTTCCTGCCAGCCCCTCAGGCTTCCTGCCTTCTGGCACCACAGCCACATGCCACAGGAAGGCTGCTCTGTGTCCTCTCAGAGCAGGACACACACAGATTCCCTGGACAGCCACATGCCACAGGAAGGCTGCTCTGTGTCCTCTCAGGGTTGGGACAGGCAGAGATTCCCTGGACAGCCACATGCCCCAGGAAGGCTGCTCTGTGTCCTCTCAGGTTTGGGACACACAGAGATTCCCTGGACAGCCACATGCCCCAGGAAGGCTGCTCTGTGTCCTCTCAGAGCAGGACACACAGAGATTCCCTGGACAGCCACATGCCCCAGGAAGGCTGCTCTGTGTCCTCTCAGAGCAGGACACACAGAGATTCCCTGGACAGCCACATGCCACAGGAAGGCTGCTCTGTGTCCTCTCAGGGTTGGGACAGGCAGAGATTCCCTGGACAGCCACATGCCCCAGGAAGGCTGCTCTGTGTCCTCTCAGAGCAGGACACACACAGATTCTCTGGACAGCCACATGCCCCAGGAAGGCTGCTCTGTGTCCTCTCAGGGCCAGGACAGGCAGAGATTCCCTTGGGATTCCTCATGCTCAACCACCCCACTGCCACCAGGAGCACCCTGCTAACAGGAAAGCCCCCAATAAAGGGAATAAAAACCTCTTAACGTCTCTCCAAAGCTCTGATTAGTGATGATTAGGGGTGGGAATGACTTCCCTCTGGTGCCTTGGGAGAGCAGCACACACAGGGCTTTGATTCCCCCAGAGGGAGAGCCTGTAATCTGGCTCAGTGTGTGGTGCAGGGAGAATTCCCAACAAAGTCCATCTCTGGAGTGAATAATCCTTCAGATCTGAGCCCCTGGGAGCAGGATGGAGACAGTGCAACACCAACCAGGCTCTGGGCAGGCATCAGCAGGCACCGGTGAGATCAGTGGCACAGACCCTGCCCTGCAGATTGCCCCAGCACAGGCACACCCTCTGAGGGGGTGGCTTTGGCAGAAAACAATCTTTTATAAAATCCGCAGGGCCCAGCAGGGATTCTTCACATTGAGGCCACTGCTCAGGTCTGGGCAATTCCCACCAGGCTGACCCCACAGCTCTGTGTCCTAAAGAGCAAAGGTGCAAAGGTTGGCATGAGGGCCTGGGAGAGGTCAGGGCTGCTCCAAAATTCAGGGACGAGCAAAAGAACCATAAGAAATGTGCTTTGGGAGTCATTAGCTTGCCTTTGAAGGTGTCATTTTTGGAGCTGTAGCCTCCTTGGCTTATTTATTGCCCATTCACACACTGTCCACTGAGTGAGGGCTCAAAGCCCCAGTGGGAGCGGGGAAAAGGGAAGGAGAGAGTGGAGCAGTGTGGGATTTCCAAGCTAGAGCCTGTGCACCATTCCCTTCCTGCTGCAGCACCTTTTCCTGCCCTTTTTGCACCAGCCCAAATTTAGGACTTAGCTCAGCCACTTACCTGCTCAGAGTGGTTCAGAAAAGGGGTCAAATGATCATTTTTCATCCAGAACCTGGAGTGGAAGATCCTTAGACAGCATTGCCTGGCACAGCAGTGAGGCACCCTGCGAGTTCAAGGCTCAGTGCTGCATTTCTCTCATCCTTGAGCTCTTCAGCACTGCTCCCCTGGTGCAATTATCACCTCAGCCACGGAGAAATGCCACCTCTGTGCTGTCATTTGCTTCTTGCTGTCCCTTGCAAGGTCAGCTAGATGGCCAAGAGACTCTTGGGGGGGTAATTAGCTGAGTGATTAGCCATTAATCCATAGCAAGGTGGAAGAGAAAAGAAGTGTGGGGGAAGAAAATCAGATTGATGCTTCATCTGAGAGCTGTTTTTGGTCCAGTAATAGCATCACTGCCTTCTCTGGGTTAAATTGCTCTGAGGGGACCCTTGAAGGGAATTAGATGAGTTTTTCCAGCATCATCAAGCAGAAAGTGATCCCTGTTCCCACCTGAGTGCAGGGGTGAGCTCAGGAGAGAGGCCAAAGTGAGGAACCACCTGCATCCTGCAGGGAGGGAATGGGCTGGGACTGTGCAGGGCTCAGCAGCAGGGCCAGCCTGGGCTGCTCTGTGCTCTGCTGATGGTGTCACCTGTCCCTTTGTGCCCCAATGTCCCTCAGAGGGCAGATTTTGCCAGGCTGGAGTGCCACACACGAGCTGGGCCACCTCTCTGGGACCCTCAAGCGAAAAATCCCCTGCTTCTCCCACCCCACGTTCATCAGAGGTGCTAAGGAGCTGGAAAATGCCCCCGTGGGACCTGGCAAGGAGCAAGTGGGAGTTTCCAGCTGGGACAGGGAAGCTGTCCACAGCTCCTCTCCATCTCGGTGCTAGGGAGCTGCTGCTGGGCAGGAACTGTCCCATTTCACACCAGTCCCAAGATGGTGTGGCCCTCTGGGTTGGGTCTGTGCCTGGGCAATGCCTTCACCCTGCTGGGGCTGGGGGCCAGTGCCTCATCCCCTCCCCTGGCAGGGACCCCTGGCCAGGAACAGGCACATCAGCCTTTTGTGGTGCTTTTCCCTTTTCCCTTTTCCCTTTTCCCTTTTTCCTCTTCCCTTTTCCCAGCCTCATCCTGGATAACAAAGCTCGCGGTACCTCAGGGTGGGTGGGGAAGGTGAGCAAGCAGTGAGAGAGGTCAGTGACCTAAAATTCAGGTGAATTTGGGCCAATCCCCCATTTCCTTCCCAGTGTGAATTCAGGGAGCTGTACAAGCAAACAGAGCTGTGTCACAGCCCACAACGAGCCTGTGCTTTATGTACAAAGACACCCCAGCTGTTTCCCTGCTGGGGCTTTTCTCTAGGATTATTCATTGCAATTCACCCTGGTGATGTTATTTTCCCTTATTTAATTACCAGGTTTGTTGATTTTTTTTTTCCCCTGTTAAATCATTTTCATTCAAGCAGGGAAAAAAAAAAACCAAAACAAAACAACAACCTGAAGATTTCCTCATGAAATAAATCAACAAACTGAGATGGTTGCACCAAATTGACTGCAAAGACATGAGGGACAAAGGGAGCCATTTTCCTGATGTTGAGTCAAAAAGAAACACAACAACAGTTCAGCAAAAATCAGGGAGGGTTAGGGAGAGAGAGACTCCAAAGATCAATCTCGAGGCAATCAGAGGAGGGAGTGTGATTGGAACGGGGCTGCTGCTCTGCTTGGCTCTGTCCCTCTGCCCTGCTCAAGCTCACACATGCACACACACACACACACACACACGGAGACTTTTGGGGTTTGGGGAGCAGATTAGGTGGAGGGAAAACCCCCATTGCCCTTGTGGGGCTCAGCTGTGTCATTCCTGCAGGCTCTGAGCTTCCCAGTGTGGAAATGGGCTTAATCCCAGCAGGTAAAAACCCAGAAATTTAAACTTTGACGTTTCCCTCCAGCTTTGCTGCTGCAGCACTGAAGTTTGGGCCCTGTGCAGGCTGTGGGGACAGGGGACACTGCCAGCACGGTGTGGCTGCTGCCTGTTCCTGCCTGTTTTTACTGATGAGGTGTGGCACAGCCCCTCTCCCTGCCCACCCCGCACTCCCTCCATCCCCTCACCCCGAGGAAATCTGCTCCCACTTTGGGCTTTTCCCTGGGAGGAGCAGGGGAGCCCTTGGAGGGTGTGAAGGTGCTGGGTCCTTCCCACCCATCCCAAAGCCACCCAGAGTGGGGCCAAGGGCAGAGGGGCTGGGGGGGCTCAGCCCATCAGAGGGAAGGAAAGCCAGGCCTAAAGCTGAGCTTGGATTTGGGACTGGGGGCTTTCCCTGGGTGAATGTAAGGAGCACACGGAGCCAGATCCTCTGCTCTTGGTGGAGGGACTCTCCTTGAGGGTCTGGATTTTCTTTTCTTTGGCCTTTCTCTTTTTTTAAACCATGATTCCTCAGCTTCAGTGATTTTATCTCTCTTTTTCTTCATCCTCTGGCTGTAATGATCATTGTGGAATTAAAACTGCAGACAGACAAACAAACAACCCCAACCCCACTTTTTTTTTCTTTTATTTCTTTTTTTTTTTTTTTTTATTTTGTAATCTGTGTTGTAAGTGCTTTTGTAAAAAATAAAAAATAAAAATAATAATAATGTAATGGACTTTCATGATTTCGGTTTGGGTTTTTTTTCTGGGTTTTTTGTTTTCTTTTTTTTTTGAGGATTTTTCTTTTGTTTTGTTTTTTTGTTTTATTTTGTTTTTCATCCTTTGTAATTTGTTCATTTTGAGTCCTGGGTTGGGGAGGGGGGGATATTTTCATGGTTATAATTTGTGTGGGTGGGGTGTTGCATCACCCTTCCTTTTACTTGTATAAAAAAAAACCAATAGTGGCTGAGCTGTGGAAAAAAAAATGTACTTTTTTATAAATAAAGAATTTTAAAAAAAGAGACCTTCTCCTTCTTTCTGGGGCATCTGTGGCTGCGTCGTTGTGCACTCAGTGACTGGGAGCTGTGAGGGGAATCACATGGCACCATGGATTTCCAATTATTTGGGATGGAAATATCCCAGGATTTGCAGTGGTTTTTTTTGGAAATTCCAATTATTTGTATTTGTGTTTTGGAAGGGGAGTTGCTGGCAGGTGAAGGCTGAAGGTGAAGGGTTCAGAGATCTCCAGCAATGGGCTGGGAATGACTGCAAACCATGGAGGTTTTGTGTGGAATTCCTGGACAGCAGATCCAGTGCAGGCTAAAGGAGGCTGGGAGAGCTTCCCTTTGTTGATGTAAACAGTGAAATTCCTTGGCTGAGGCCCAAAGTTAACCTGAGCTTAAAAATAAACGGCTAGAAAAACACAGGGCAGAAAAATCCATCAGGAAATGTGTGAAAAGTTAGGACAAGTGTCTGTGGTGAGGAAGTTCTCACTGCTGGCTGCAGCAGATGGGACAGGCTATTGGAAAAATGTCAATATTTCCCTAGAAATGTGGAATTAGCTGGTGGCAGGGCCAGGATGCAGAGACTCTGGAGGATGGTTTATAGAGCCACACGTGCCTGCCATGGCAATGGGGCTTCAAAACCCTCTGCAGGCTCAGGGGCAGCTCAGGGGGAGTTCAGGGCATGCTGATGACTTGGGAAGGCTGAGCCAGAACAGAGACTGGATGGAGCTAAAGAATAAAGCAAGGGTTTATTAGGAGGCCTCATTGGATGCACCTTGGGCAGCACAAGAGCCCAGCCAGGGCTGCACCCAAAATGGCCGCAAAATGAACCCAAGGTGAACCAAAATGGTCCCAAAATGAACCCAAGATGAACCAAAATGGTCCCAAAATGCACCCAAGATGAACCAAAATGGTCCCAAAATGAACCCAAGGTGAACCAAAATGGTCCCAAAATGAACCCAAGGGGAACCCAAATGGTCCCAAAATGAACCCAAGATGAACCCAAATGGTCCCAAAATGAACCCAAGGGGAACCAAAATGGTCCCAAAGTGCACGAGCGCTCCCGGGGTCTCTCCCTTGGATCAGTTCTGCTCCATTTGCATCTTGCAGTTCATTGTCCCATTCCAGCTTTAGCCCCTGCAGTCCCATCCTTGTTTTTCTCTCTCCAGCCCACGGTGTTTGTGCTCCTGGGCTGAGATTTGGATCATTTGTCCTTGGTGCCCAGCTGGAGCAGGAATTGTTTTGTCTCCCTGCTCTGTGCCCAGAGCTCACCATCCCCTGATATGAACCCAGACCCACACACTAAAGCAGCACAGAACCTGAAAAATAGAAAATCCAAAACCTGAGGCATCAATACCCCCCTTGTCCCTGCCTTGGGAAAGACACTTTGTGCGACAGGAGGCTGCAAAGGAAACCTTGTTCCCAAAGATCCTTTTTCCCAAAGGAAACCTTGTTCCCAAAGAAAGATCCTCATTCCCAAAGGAAGCCTTGTTCCCAAAGATCAAGGCCAGGCCTTGGCCAGGGAGGGAGGGACAAGGCGGGCAGGAGATCAGAGGAAACATTTCTGCTGTCCTTGTGCTGCTATCAGCAGCTCCTGTGCCAGCCCTGGGACAGTGGGATGCTCCCTGGGAAGGGATTTTTGCACCCAGCCTGTGCTGGAGGCCTGAACCTAAACCTGAGCCCAAGCCCAGCACAGAGGGAGAGGGATGCTGACCCAAATTGGGATTGGAGCTTGGAGGGAGAGGGCAAAAATGCTCAGGATAGGCTGGGGAGGAGCGGTTTGGTCCTTGGGGCTGGTGCCCTGTGTGCAGCCTGGCAGGAGAACCCCCCAAACTCTGCTGCTCACAGAGCCAGGCCTCAGCCACTCTGCCTTGGGGGTTAGAGAGAGCCCTGGGAATGCTTTCCTTGTGGAAAAGGAGGAAGAAACAGGCTCCAAGGTCACCAAGGGGACTTGTGACCACTGTCTGGGCTGTGTCTTTCTCTCCTCTCATTTTCCCCCTCTCATTTTGCCCCGTTAGCCATGGCACCTGCTGGAGGAGCATCATTCCTTCAGGAGTGACCACAGCTCCTACAGAACCAGCTCCCAGCAGCTGCCTCAGCCTCCTCAGCCGGCTCTGGGGGTGGGGAGGAACAAAAGGAGCCCTGCAGGGCTGGGGCTGAGATGGGCAGAAGGGCAGGAGGGGCTGTCTGGGCTGGGACGAGCCCCTGGGAAATGCTGCTCTGCTTTCCCAGGCCAGGCCCACAGAGTTCAGTGCTGATGGATAAAACCCACAGCCTGGGGCCTCTCCTCAGCAGCTCGGGTTGCACAGGGCTGCAGGCAGCAGGAGCATGCAGAGCCCCCAAGGATTGGGTTTCTTTGGAGCCAAGCAGAAACACACTGGGGACGGGAGTGCCAGCAGTGCCTGATGGACAAAAAAATGGCTTGGATCCTTTCCCCAAGGCACAGATCTGCAGGAGAGCCCAAGAGGGGCTGCAGGAGATCCCAAGAGGGGCTGCAGGAGAGCCCAAGAGGGGCTGCAGAGCCCTGAGGAGCAGCACAGGGCGAGGCAGGAGCTGCATCAGAGCAGGGGGAGCTTTGTGGCTCTGTGTGCAGTGCTGAGCGTGATGTGTTCCCTTCCCTGGTGAATGCAGGTGGAATTTGGGGCTGGAATGTCCCTGGTGGAGGTGCAGGGCCAGGTTCCCATCCTGTGCATTCCCTCACCATGCCTGGCGACTGTGGGGTTTTATTTCTGCTCAAATAAAGGAGTTGGAGAGGGATTTGTGGTGAGACGCAGCTCAGGGCGATCAGGGAATTTCCCAATATCCCTGGAACAGCACCTGGGACTGACACCTTGCCCAAGACCCAAAACCAGGGGCATCTCCCAGGGATGCACAGAGCCAGAGCTGGAAGTGCAGGAGCCAAAGGGCTCCAGCAGCCAGAGGAGAAGGTGGGACTGGGAGATGTTAAACAGTGAGGGGGCACTGGAAACAGGTCAGGTCGCTGAAATATGTGACCTTCAATCCCAAATTCCTTGTGAGGTGAGAGGCAAGCCCTGCTGCAGTTCAGCTCAGAGCACTCAGGGTCACCCAGAGCCCATTAAATCTCCTCCAGCCGCTGCTGGGTAAATGGAACCAAGAGAAACTCACAGTGCAGGCTGAATTACTCGTAGCAACAAATATGTTTGATTAGGGTTGGGTTTGGTTTGTTTTTTGGGTTTGGTTTTTTGGTTTTTTGTTTTTGTTTTTTTTTCACTTTCAAATTATTTGCAATCTCCAGTTTGATTTGTATGAACATATTTGTTGGAGGAAATTGCTTTATGCAAATGGATTCCAGCTGAGGGACCTGTGACACCAGAAGTGCTGCTGAGCCCCAGATGCCCTCAGTGGTGCCTGGCAGAAGGAGAGGGGGGCTGGTTCTCTCCTCCTCCTCCTCCTGCAAACAGGCATTTCACAGCCTTCCCAGACGTGTTTAGAGGCAGCCTGGATTTAGAGAGTATTTGCAGAACAAGGCTCAGCCTGTTAAAAATAAAAAAAAAAATAATAATTAAAAAAAAAAGAATAAAAAATGGATGCGTGTTGCACTGCTGGAATTTCACATCCTAGCAGGCAGAAATCAGAGAGCCAGGTTGATATTTGCACCTGAAATGTAGGGTAAAAATGTTGTGTCACCCTCCAGGGGCTGAATTATTGAAAGGCAGTGATTTATGGATACCTGGCATCCGAGCTGCTCCCTTCACCTCTCAGCTGGGGTGAACGTGGCCTCATCTGACTGAGCCAGGCTCAAGGTGAGCTGGGGATGCTCCCTCCTCCACAGATTTCACAACTGCTGGACCAAGCCCAGGTCCTGGCAGGCAGCAGGCAGAGGGTTTTGTCTGAATGGCTGGGAATTTGGGGAGGAAAATGGTTGAATGTGAACAGTAAATTATCTTTTCCTGCGTCTGTGCAGAAGACGCTGTCCTGTGCTTTGCTGGGGAGCTCAGCCCTGGCTGAACCCCAGGAGGTGATTAGGGATCAGATCCTGAAGGATCAAAGGGAGCTGTGAGAGGAGAGGGTGGTGGTTCTGATTTTTGGTGGTTTTCAAGTCCTTTTCCAGCCTCACCCTGAGTCCAGGTGTGCCTTCCCTCCCTCCACCCACCCTGAGCCACCCCTCACCCACAGAGGGAGGGTGTGGGAGCGTTCCCATCTCTCCCCCATCTCCCTGAGCACCCCAAACTCCTGCCAGCCTGCTTTCCTCAGGGTTTGGAAAAGAAATTTGCCATCTTCACACCTGCCAGGTTTAACTGATTGCCCGTGGAGGGGAGGGAGGGAGGAGGGAGAGGAGGAGGGAGTCCGTTCTTATGGCTCTGCTCACCAGGGGAAATTCCTCCCTTCCCCGAGGAATAAATGCCTCATTTCCACCATTCCCCGAGGAATAAATCCCTAAATTCCTCCATCCCCCGAGGAATAAATGCTTCATTTCCAGCCTCACCCCACTGCTGCAGCTCCCAGTCCTCCCAGTGTCACCAGAACAATGCACAGAGGCTTTTTGCTGGCACACAGATCTGTCCACCCAGGGAGCTGATCCCACCCCAAAATGCTTATCCTGAGGTCCATAATTCCCCCAGTGTGCCCAGTCCAGCTGCTGCCAGCTGTGCTCTGAATGCTGCAGCTGTCTGGGCTTATCAATGGAATGGGAATGGGCTGGGAATGCCAAGCTGGAGTAAACACTGCCCAGAAAAATGGCATGGGGGGGCTTTGCAACGGGCAGGAATTGTAATTAAACAGAAATTAGTTATTTAAATGGTCACTTCCTGGGGTTTCGTTGGCGTCCGATTAACTGAACTTTTAATTTGCATAAGCAATAAATGTTTAATTATGTTATTAATATATTTGAGTTGAGGAGCTTATGGGGTTTTATAATTGGCATTTAACTAGATAGTTCCAGCATATTAACTGATGTTTTATAGCTCCATGTGAGCTTCTCCAATTATAACTGACCTAAAAATCTGCTTGGAGGACCTGCCTTGAAAGTGTTACCTGAGCAACAGAATGGGGGGAGGTGAAGGGGAGGGTGTTGGAGCCCGTCCCCAAAAGGAGGGATGTGCACAGGCAGCTTGTTGGAATTCAGGACACCCCTCTGGCTGTCCTGGACCCTGCCAGGGGGCTCAGGGACCCTGGCACAGAGCCCCAGACCCCCCTGTGCCTTTGATTATGACCCATGGAAAAAATTACCAACCGTAGATGAGGATCTGCAAGGCAGGAAAGTTTGAGTAGAATGACAGGGAATTTATCACAGGGTGAAAAATGGATTTTTGGGGTTTTTAGAATGGGGGTTCAGGGGGCAAGATGGAAGAATCTGGGTGTGTCCAGCCTTTCTCCTTCTTCTTGGCCTCCATCTTCTGCTGTGATGGTGGCACTTTGGGATTGGTTTAGAGTAGAAGCTCAGTGTCTAACACAGGTGATGGGTATTGGGAATTAATTGTAAACATTGTACACATAGTTTTTAGTATAAAAAGATAACACTGCCCTGAGGGTGTCAGTGTGCCTCTGTCTGTCCTGCTGAATGGACTTCAGCAGGACAGGAGAAAGAATTTTATAGCTAAGAAACAATAAACAACCTTGAGACTGAGAAATGAAGAGCCCTGACTCCTTCTTTGACCGCTGGGCTGGGAAAAGAGAATTTCTGACACATCTCAGGGTCCCTGTGAGTAACTGGAGTCCTGAGAGCAGCTCTGCACCTCCCCAGAGGCTCTGAGAGCCCCGGGCCATCCCTGGAGTGTCCCTTCCTCCAGGCCCTGAGTCACAGAGGGGTCACCTCCCCTCTCCTGGCTGGCAGAGGGAGATTTGGAGATGGGGAGGGCTTGTCCTGGGCTAGGGGGTGACCTTGTGACAGCCCAGCTCTGGCAGCTTCTGTGTTCAACTCCCAAATCCTGCCAGTCATTCTAAATCTATTTTCCATCCCGTCTCTACACTTGCTTTGATGACATGACTGGTTTAGTAGGCAAAAAAATGACATTGTGTTTGACTGACAAGGCCCATTTCCCGTGACCCTCACAGACTGGCATTGATTATATTCCTCCCTTTTAATTCTTTATTACCTGGAGCCTGTGTTTGCTTTTCCTGTGGTGCCAGGAAACCACCCTGTAGGATTCGAGGCATTCTCTGTGCCCTCCTCCTTTCTGCTGGAATTTAACCTTTCTCAAATTTAACTATTTCAACAAACAGTAAAAAACCAACAGCAGTGAGTTTGGAATCTCCTCAGCTGAGTCTTTCAACCTCTCTGTTTGCTCATAATAAGTGGAATATCCAAGGAGATGCTGTCCAGGAAGCTCCTCAGCTCTGCCATCCTCCAACACAGAGAAATTCTTTTGTCATCTCAGAAGCCACCAACAAAAGTGTGCCAGTCCCCAGAGACAGATCATGAGCAGCTTTTCAAATCTTGTGCCTTTTCTGGGTCATTCCAGCCCTCTTGACCACATCCACCTGCTGGAGTGCCTGTGGAGCAGTGCAGGGGTTTTGTTTGGTGCTGTTGTACCCCCAGGGTAAGCCTGGGTTTTGTACCCATGGCCTGTCCCTCAGCTTCTCTGTGCTGCTCACTGGTTGCTCCCTTTCCTGCTTTTCCCTTTGCTCCTTTTCCTGCTTTTCCCTTTGCTCCCTTTCCTGCTTTTCCCTTTGCTCCCTTTCCTGCTTTTCCCTTTGCTCCTTTTCCTGCTTTTCCCTTTGCTCCCTTTCCTGCTTTTCCCTTTGCTCCCTTTCCTGCTTTTCCATTTGCTCCTTTTCCTGCTTTTCCCTTTGCTCCTTTTCCTGCTTTTCCCTTTGCTCCCTTTCCTGCTTTTCCATTTGCTCCATGCTGCAGACCTGGGAGCTCCCTGCGTCCAAGCTGAGAAACTCCCAGCTGAATGAGGCTGCATGGCTAATTATTGGTGCTTTATTTTATCATTTATTGGTGCTTTTATCATGTCAGAGGTTAGGTGAGGTGGGAAGGTGTGTGAGAAGACTTTCAGTGCCGTTAACAGGAGGGAGAGATCAGGGAAAGGGTCAGGAAGGTGAAGCCTGAGTTGTTTTCTGCACCTCCTGGAGCAGGATTGGGTGGGGACAGCTGGGGACAGCAGGACAGGGATGGTGACAAGGCCTGTGTGAGGGGCAGGAGGGGAGGCAGCAGCCCCAGAGCCACAGGAGCATCCAGCAGCTGCATCCTCACACATCTGGCAGCTCCCTCCCTGCTCCAGGAGGATGGAAAATCACTTTTGGTCTGGGTTGCTGCAGCTCTCAGGGATTTGGGGACAGGAGAGGAGGAAGGGGCTGTGAGGAGCAGCCTGGAGCCCTCCCTGCTGCCGCAGCTGCCCGGGGACAGGAGAGGACTGGTGTCACAGACACATTCTCTGAAAAATCCTTTCCTTGGGATTTTTGCTCCTGAGAAGCTGAGAGGCCTCAGGAACAAAATGCAAACAATGGTTATCTGCTGCTGTGGAATGCAACAGGTGCATCTGGGATTGGGCTCATGTGGTTGTTTCTAATTAATGGCCAATCACAGTCCAGCTGGCTCAGACAGAGCTGAGCCACAAGCCTTTGTTATCATTCTTTCTTTTTCTATTCTTAGCCAGCCTTCTGATGAAATCCTTTCTTCTATTCTTTTAGTATAGGTTTAATGTAATATAGATCATAAAATAATAAATCAAGCCTTGTGAAACATGGAGTCAGATCCTCGTCTCCACTGTCACAGACCGTCCCCCTTTCCCTGCACTCCTGGCCAGGTGACAGGGGAGCAGAGCAGCTCCTCCTCTCCCTGAGCTCCATCCTGGCTCCCTGAGCAGGGATGCAAAGGGGAGGGGAGCTCATCCTTTGGAGACATCCAGGACACAGCTGTAAACACCCCCAGGGCAGCGGGAGACAAACACGGCCCGGGGCACACGGCCAGGCGGAGTGAGACGCTCCCAGGAGTGCTGCTGGGGATCGTTGAGCAAATTAACTCTATTAACACAAATGATGAGAGTCTGAGCTGCAGTTCCTGTGCCTTCTATCTGACAGAATTCATCTGGTGGCTGCTTGTAATAGCGTGACCTTAATGGACTCATCAAGGGAGCAGGGCTGTATCTCTGGCTGAGCATGGGCTTGGGAGCACGCTGTGCTCTGGGCAGGCTGCTGAGAGCAGGACAGGAGCATCCTGGAGTAATGGGCTGCAGGATCCAGCCCCTCCATCCCTCCAGGAGAGGCAATTTCAAGTGTCATCACCTCCTCGAAACTGTGCGGCAGAAGAAATAAATTACTAAAGGGATTTGATTGTTCATTACTCTGCCAAGCTGCAAGGAAATGAAGCAGAACTAAAATTAAGGGCTGCGAGGCAGAGGAAATGCCAGAGAACATTTCCCTTCTTCTCCAGGGCTCATCTTCTTCCCCAAAAGAGGCTGGGGTGCTCCCCATCCTGCAAATCCTGCTCCTGGGAGGCAGGGGGTCTGTGGGGGTGGTAGGGACAGAGGACAGGTGAGTTTGGGCTGGATTAGTGGCAGCAAGGTCGTGTTTGCCCCCTCTTTGATGGAGGGGCACTGAGAGGAAAAACCAGCCCAGGATGAGAAATCTGTGGTGGAGTTCTCACCAAAGTCCTGCAGAATCCTCAGCACTGAGAGGGAAAACCAGCCCAGGATGGGGAATCTGTGGTGGAGTTCCCACCAGAGCTCAGCAGAATCCTCAGCACTGAGAAGAAAAAGCAGCCTAGGAAGAGGAATCTGTGGTGGAGTTCCCACCAAAGTTCTGCAGAATCCTCAGCACTGAGAGGAAAAACCAGCCCAGGATGGGGAATCTGTGGTGGAGCTTCCACCAGAATTCTGCAGAATCCTCAGCACTGAGAGGAAAAACCAGTTCAGGATGGGGAATCTGTGGTGGAGTTCCCAGCAGAGCTCAGCAGAATCCTCAGCACTGAGAGGTAAAACCAGCCCAGGATGAGAAATCTGTGGTGGAGCTTCCACCAAAATTCTGCAGAATCCTCAGCACAAAGAAAAACCAGCCCAGGATGGGGAATTTGTGGTGGAGCTTCCACCAAAATTCTGCAGAATCCTCAGCACTGAGAGGAAAAACCAGCCCAGGATGGGGAATCTGTGGTGGAGCTTCCACCAGAATTCTGCAGAATCCTCAGCACTGAGAGGAAAAACCAGCCCAGGATGAGAAATCTGTGGTGGAGTTCCCAGCAGAGCTCAGCAGAATCCTCATCCCTGCTGGGTCCCAGGGGTTAACAGCCTGCTCCCACTGCTGCATCCAAACCCCATCCTTGTCAGTGGCCACTGGCAGCATGGAAGGGGAGGTCACCAAGGGCTAGGGCCACATTCCAGACATGTTTTTGCGGCCAGCAGCTCTTTAACCAGATGCCGTTTAAGCAAGGATGGTGCTTCCTGCAGGGGAGGGGAGGAGAGGGACAAACTGGTCATTACTGGAGGGAGCCTTGCATGGCAAAGCCATTCCCTGCTGGAATGTGTGTGAAATCCCAGCCAAAGCCGAGCACATCCCGGGGCCCACTTCAAAGCAGGCACCCCAGGGAGAGCTGGATCCACACATTGCACGTCCAGGCTCTCCCAAAACCTCATCAGAGGCTGGAGAGAGGCTTGAAAAGCCTCAAAGTGCCAGTTGGGCTGGCAGAAATGACAGAGGGAAGGAAAGTGGTCAGGGATCTTCAGGGGATGCTGTGATCAGTACCCAGACAGGGGGGTGGCTGTGCTGGGGATGAGCTGAGCACCCAGGGGACACCCACATTTCTGGCCTTCAGTGGAGGGAAATTAGAGGGGGACAGAGGGATTCCCACTTGTGGGAGGGAGGAAAAGGGCAGTGCATGGGGGTCAGGGCATTTGTTTGTCTAACCAGCCTTGGGGACACTGGGTTTGCCCCCATCACAGACACAGCAAAAGCAGGACACTGCCAGCACCCTCTGCAGGGCCCAGCAGCGCCGTGTGGGAGGTGAGCAGCACATTCTGGGGCCCAGCCTGTGCAGAGGGGGATTTCCAGGCACACGAGGCATTGTCAGGATCGCAGCCATGCCTTGGCACTCGCCTGTGTGGTGGCTGATTGTGTAAGGGAGAGTTACATCAACAAACAGCCCGATGGGAGAGGCTGTGATGGCTCTGAAAATTCCATCTGACTTATATCAGGGCACGGAGGCAGAAGAGCAGCTCTGCCTTGATTTTGGTGTTTAACCTTTAGCTGGCTGTGCTGCAAAATGTGGAATAGGTCAAGATTATCTCGAGTCAGGATGTTCCCTGCTGTCAGATCTTCGTGGGCTTTCAAACCTAATCAGGAAGAAAGGAGACCTAATCAGGGGAGCAGGCAGCATCCCCCAGCCAAGGACATCCTGCAACTAACAGATTTTAAGGATGGGGTAAATGAAGATGTTGCCTATCAGTGGAACAGACAGCTGATAGCATCCCTTACTCCAGGACCTCCTGGAACCAACAGGCCTCAAGGATGTGTTAAATCAAGGTGCTGATGGATGTCTGTGTGGCAAAACATTCAAGGTCCATGCTTATCCTGTAGCTGAGCTTCATTATAATAGTGAAAATCACATCACAAAGGTCCTGCCCAGGAGAAAAATCTTGCCCTGAGCATTTGTAGAGGTTTGCTGGGGTTACATAACTGGCATGGGAATTACTAGCACGGTGCTTTTGTCTCCTCCTGCTCAGAAAACCCTGCCAAACACTTTTCCTAACCAAACCACTCCTGTTCCCCCAGCTGAGGTGCAGCTGCCCCTGTTCCCCTGCCTGGATGAGCAGCCCTTGGTGACAGAGCTGGGTCTGGATCCTTCCAGGGGTTAAATGATGTTGCAAGCCAGGAATTGCTGTGGAACGTGGGTTTGTGTTTGCACAGGGCAGGATTTCACCGTGACCAGCGGCCAGGTCACCTCCACCTGCAGTGAGGGAAGGGCCTGAGCTGGAGCAGGGTCTGAGGGGCCCAGGTGGGAGCAGAGTGAGCTGCTGTGCTCCACTTCTCCTCTCCCCTTCAAACCAGGGTCAAAGCAAGGGCTGTGAAGGGTTTGGACGCAGGGGGTGAAGGGCTGAAGGCACTTCAGCCTCACACGCCCATGGTCCAGTGCTGCTGTGCAGCTTTCCCAGCAGTGTCTGCCCTCCTGAATCCCTTTCATCCTCTGGGGGCCTGGCTGTCCCTGGAAGGGATTCACTGAACGCACACAGCCCCCAGAGAAACCCTGCCCACCCTCCTCCCTCAGCCTTCAGATCCCTCCAAAACCCCCAGTGCTTTGCAAGCCCTGCTGTTTATGCTCCCCCCTGCCCCATCAGCTCCTGGGAGCAGCTTTCCATTAACCCTTTGCAAACAAAAGGCATCACAACAAGGCTGGGAACCAGCTTGTGCCTGGGGGTGTGTGTTCTACTGGAGCGTGTCTCAAATTAGCCAATCCTGCTCCTGCCTTCAGAACCAAGCCAGGGAAGTATTTGTTCTGCCAAGCTTTTCAACTCGGTTTAATTTAGCTCTGTGAACTTGTCTCAGGCTCCCTGGAATGTGTCAGGTGGGGTGTATTATAAATATGCATCATCTGAGCTCATTGTCTTGCTCAAAGGACCAGCAGGCAGAAAGAGTCCAGCAAATGTCTCCTTCCACCAGGTCACGGTGACAATCCAGGCTGGGGACAGACTTGGTGTGGGCTGGCACTGGCTGGGCACAGGGTGCTGTGCTGAGAATGAGCAGGGCTGCATGGAGCACTGGGGTTGCATTAAATCCAGCAAGGTTAGCTGCTGCAGGAGCTTCAAAAGAGAACGATCCCAATCCCTTCCCAAGGCACAGCTGAGCCCCTTGGCCAGCCAGCCATGACACAGAGGGGGATTTGCTCACTGTGGGGAGGTGATAAATGGAAAGGGAACCCTGCTTTGGAGGGTTATGGGTGCAGGATGGGAGCAGAGGGTTTGGCAGAGGTGTTGTGTGTTGTTGTGGTGGTTTGCTGGGAAGGAAAGAGGGATCAGGTTGGATTTAGCAGGGGGCAGGCAGGAGAAGGGTGTGCAGCACTCTTGGAACAAACCAGCTCCACTCAGAGCTGCTGTAAACCAGCCCTGAGAGTGGCCCAGCTTCCAGATTCACCTGGGGGATGCAGCTCAGTGCCTCAGCAACGAGAGGGGGCTCAGGCTCTCCTTAAGGTGGCTGAATTCAGGGCAGACGTGGAGGGACACTCATCCATGGCTGAGGGGACACAAATCCATGGCTGGGGGGACACAAATCCATGGCTGGGGGGACACACATCCATGGATAGAATGGGACACACATCCATGGATAGAATGGGACACACATCCATGGATAGAATGGGACAGACATCCATGGATAGAATGGGACACACATCCATGGATAGAATGGGACACACATCCATGGATAGAATGGGACACACATCCATGGATAGAATGGGACAGACATCCATGGCTAACAGGACACACATCCATGGCTAGAATGGGACAGACATCCATGGCTAACAGGACACACATCCATGGCTAGAATGGGACACACATCCATGGCTAACAGGACACACATCCATGGCTAAGGGGACACAAATTTAGGGCTAATGGGACACACATCCATGGATAGCAGGACACACATCCATGGCTAGAATGGGACAGACATCCATGGCTAGAATGGGACACACATCCATGGCTAACAGGACACACATCCATAGCTAGAATGGGACAGACATCCATGGCTAATGGGACACACATCCATGGATAGAATGGGCCACACGTCCATGGATAGCAGGAGGGACACTCATCCATGGATAGAGGGACACACATTTATGGCTAATGGGACACACATCCATGGCTAACAGGGCACACATCCATGACTAGTGGCATCCCTCCTCCCCTGGGAGTGGCTGGCAGGTTGGAATGTGGCTGAACTGGGCTCTGGGGCTGGGGAATTGGCCACCAGCACCTCAGAACTGGGGAATTGGCCACCAGCTCCTCAGAACTGGGGAATTGGCCATCAGCACCTCGGAACTGGGGAATTGGCCAGCAGCACCCCAGGACTGGGGAATTGGTCACCAGCACCTCAGAACTGGGGAATTGGCCAGCAGCACCTCAGAACTGGGGAATTGGCCAGCAGCACCCCCGGACGGGGTCCCTGGCCTGGCTGTGCACAGATCTCCTCTGCTGCTGGCTCCCCTCGGGAAGGCGCGCGCGCGGCCCCGGTGACGGGAGTGACGCTCCACGGAGAGATAACCATTCCCTCCCTTCCCTGTGCCTGCCTCCCTCTCCAGAAGAGCCGTGGGAGAACAAAGTCATGAACAAAACAGCTCTGAGAGAGACTGGGGGTGGGACGCCCTTCTTTTCTCCTTAATTGTAATACTGTGAATTAATTCAGCTTCCAGAAGGAGCAGGGAGTTTCCCAGCAGCCCTCAGACATCCAGATAAGGCTGAGCTGTTTGTTGAGCCCCTCTGGTACCTGCCTCACTGCCAACTGCTTCACACAAACTTTGTTTTCTCTTTTTTTTTTTAATTTCATTCTTTTTTTTGGAGAGTTTTAAATTGTTCAAGCGTGACAGAGCACGGGGGTTTGCATTCTTAATTGGCAAAGCCTTTTCCCACTCCTGTCTGGAGGCCCCTGAGCTGTCCTGCCAATTTATTCTGATCCTGATTCACAAGCCTTGCAAACATCTTCCCAGGGCTGCCCAAAAGCCCTGTCAGTGGAACTGAATCCTCATCTGGCACTTCTGGGCATCTCCTGAGGCTCTTCTGGTGTTCTCCTCATGACCTGAAGCATCCCCTTTTTGCAGCCACCCTCCCCTCCAGGAAAGCCCTGGTGGTGGCCTCCAAACTGCACCAACCACAACTCTTCCCCAGGGGGAAATAAACAGTGGATAGAATGAAAAAATAGGTTTAAAAGGAAAAAAAAAATATAGGTAAGAGGGAAGAACAAGCATAAAGGAAGGTTTCTCTCTAATTCTCATTTTCCTCCATCCTGGGCACTTTCCTGCTCTCTCAGGACCTTCTTCTCTCATTTATCTTCCTCACCTCCTGGAGTTTCCTCTTCTTGCCAGCAATTAGCGCTGTCACCTCTGCCATCTCCCTGCCTGGACCCCTGCAAAGCTGTGGCCAGCCCTTTGGAGTGGCTCAGACTGTCCCCAGCAAGGAGAGCTGCGCTTGGAGGGGCAGGGTTTGTTGTCACAGGGCTGTGCCATGCCTTGGTGCTTGTCCCTGCAAGGCCACACAGCCCTGGGATGGGCTCTGACCCCGGGATGTTCATACAGAGAGCCTGGGAAGGAGAGGGATCCTCATAAAAACCCAAATATCTGCAATTCTCCTTGTGCTCCTTCGTTCTTTCACTCCCCCTTGCTGCCCTGTATTCACTTCTCCCTCTCCTGCTGCATTTCCCCCACCTCTAAATCTTCTCAGCCCCTTCCTGCTATCACCCAGCCTCACCTGAGTGCCTGGAGATCCATTTTATTTATTTATTTCCTTCCCCTCTTTCTCCTTCCACCCTTTCTTCCCTCCCCACTCTCCTGATTTACGGCAGCAGCAGGCGGCTGATGTTCCCTGCTCCTTCTCTGCTCGGTGCCTGCCATCCCCAGAGCCATCAGGGGCCAATTCATCACGGGAATGCCCCAGCTAAAGTGACTGGGACATTCTTTACAGCCACAATCCCGAATGCTGGCCCGGAGGGGGCTCCTTGGTGAGATGTCAGCTGTGAGAGAGCTGTCTGGAGGCACAAATATTATTTACAAGGTGTTGTGGCTCATGGAGGAGGGAAGAGAGGAAAAGTGGCTGCCAACCATGGGGTCTGATGGCTCCAGCATCCTGCCACCAAAGAAACACAGCTTGGGGCTCACATTAAGGAGCAGGGCAAGGCAGGGGCAGGGTGGGATGCTGACCCATGGAGTGTCAAAGTGTGGCAGGAAAAAAACCAGGATTTTGTGGGAAAGGGAATGGGGCATTGGTAGCAGAGCAATTCCCAGGGTGAATTCCCCAGCGCGGGGCTGGGAGCTCGAGTGCTTGGTGCAATTTGGGATGGAGCAGAGCAGGGGGGGCTCCCAGGGAAGGGTTTGCACAGCTCAGTTCACTCCTGGATGACAGCAGCAAACCTGAGAGCTGGGGAAGGCTGGCTGGGAGCGGAGACCTGGGAATGCTCTCTTGGAAATGATCCAGCACAGCCCTTTTGAGACTGCACCTGGCACGGGGGGTTCAGGATGAGCAAGTGCTGGATCCGTGGAGGTGAAGTGGGAGTAAAGAGCAGGATTTTCACCCTCAAAAGTCCTGGATTCGTCATCCTGTGTGGTTTGGGGATGAGTGCAGATGTTTTATAGCCACATACATTTTGTTTTACTGCTTTGCACATGGAAAGTGGGCCTAATTCCAAGGCCTTGGGGATGGGTAGTTTAGGGGAGATTCTGGTACCCAAAGCCAAAATTGTTGCAGAATAAGATCCATTAGCCCAATCTGGTCTCTCAGAGCAGCCAGTAGCCAGGGCATTAAGAAAAGTACAAAAATTAGATGTGACAGACAAGTCCTACAAAGCCCCTTGTTCCCTCATCCCTGTCTTGCTCCCCTCCCCTGAATATCTTTTCCTCCTCCTCCTCCTCCTCCTTCTTCCTCCATCCCAATTATCTCCTCCTTTCATCACTGCCTGAGTTGTAAGTACAAAGTACCAATTAGCTAGTTTTCAAGTTTAATTAGGTTGGAAGGTAGAGCAAATTAAATCCTTTTATCGCAGGTTTCAAAGCGCTTTCCCATCGGGATGGGTTTCCTTTGGATGAGGCCCATGTTTGTCACCAGGTCACCAAGCAGGGGATGAAATGCAAGATTGGGTCCATCTCCCTCCTGCCCCTAAATCCTGCACTCAGGGCCTCTTTTTTAGGAATGATTTGGGGTGCACAAACCTCTGCTCCACCTCAATCCATTGAGCGTTGCTCCTTAGCTCGTTTTAAGAACATTCCAGCAGCACCAGGAATTCAGTGAGGAAGCTGGGACAAAGCCCAGCAGAAGGCTTTCAAAATACTTCAACAGTATCGAGCAGCAGGTCCACATGAATGCTTGGAAGCACCTTTATTCCCTAAACCCTTCTTCCTTTGAGGCCTGAACAAAGGCAGGGAAGCGGATCCAGGAATAAACACCTGAAGATGAAACTGCAGAGCAGAGTGAGGAAGTGTTTAACTCTTGGAGACACAATTGTAGCCACATTGTCTGTTCCTCTTGAGCTCTGAGCAGCGCATTTCAATAGGATCTGGCTCCCTCCATGGAGCTGCTGGACGGGGACACTCAGGGAAGCTTCGGGATTCATCCTCACCTTTGCTCCTGGAATTCCTGGTGGTGTCAGCGCCATCCCAGCTGCAGTTTTGGTGTTCTAACCCTGTCCCCTGCCACATTTTCTGTTCCTCTTGAGCTCTGAGCAGCTCATTTCAATAGGATCTGGCTCCCTCCATGGAGCTGCTGGATGGGGACACTCAGGGAAGCTTTGGGATTCATCCTCACCTTTGCTCTCTGGTGTGCTAGGGAATTCCTGGTGGTGTCAGTGCCACCCCAGCTGCATTTCTGCTGTTCTAACTCTGTCCCCTGCCACATTTTCTGTTCCTCTTGATCTCTGGGCAGCTCATTTCAATAGGATCTGGCTCCCTCCATGGAGCTGCTGGATGGGGACACTCGGGGAAACTTTGGGATTCATCCTCACATTTGCTCCTGGAATCCCTGGTGGTGCCAGCGCCACCCCAGCCGCATTTCTGCTGTTGTAACCCTGTCCCCTGTGCTTCCCTGTGTGTTGCAGACAAGCCACTACCTCAGAGTGCCCCCGGAGGCATCATCGGGATCGTGGGAGGCGTCATCGCCGCCGTCTTCATCATCGGCGTGGCCGTCACCGTCATCATCGTCTACAGGCGGCAGCAGAAGAGCCGCTCTGACACTGACAACGACCTGTGAGTAGCACAAGCACTGCCCAGCCGGGCTGCAGCTGCTGTGGGCACGGGGGACAGCTCCTCTGGACCTTCCTCTGCCTGCACAATGGGAAAATTTGGTGGGGAAATGTTTTCCTGCTGTTTCTGTCTCGTTCCTCTGATCGCCTTCCCTTCCTCGGGGCCTCCTGGTGCTTCCCACGCTGCTCTCTCCTGTTGCTGAGCTCTTGGCACAAGGCTGAAGTGGGAGCTGGAGCATGGGGATGCTCCACCAGGTGCTGGGATTGCTGTGGCACAGCCTTGGGGCAGAGGCTCGGTGCCACTGTCCCCTTCCATGGGTGGAGGAGGATCCTATTCCTCCTTTCCCAATGGCTTCAGGCTCCTGAATGAGACTGAATTCCATCCTGCCACCAGAGAGGGGTTTCTGATAGACCCTGAGCACCTCTGACTTCATCCCAAAGAGTCTGGAAAGGTTTCACATCCACCAGCACTGCAGTTTGGGACCTGTGGGTGACATAAACTCTGCCAACAGCAGGGACAGAGGCCACCCCAGGGGCTCCTCTTGGGAGCTGGGCTTTGCCCTGCCCAGCCCAGGGCAGCAGAGATCCCAGGCAGGGAATGGAGTGGTGGGGAGGTCACTTTGTGCAGCAGGAACCTCTCCAGGAGCATTCAGCCTGGGCTCTGCTGAACAGCTCCATCCTGCCTCCAGCTCCTCATCCCCTCCCTCCCTCCCTCCCCACCTCGCAGGGGAGGCACGGAAAGCCCAGCACCCAGAGGTTGCTTTTATGCTCCCCCAGCCCCCACCTCATTGTTGTTCCACCTTGGGCACATTTTGTGCTCCATTTAATCCCATTTGAGAGAGGGCACTGGAGGATAGCAGGAGAGGCAGGGGAGAGGAGCGGGGGAAGCGGCAGGAGGGGCAGAGAGGAGCACAAACAACAAAAACCAGCACCACAAGGTGAAATTGCATCAACAGCAGCGGGCCTGTGATCGAGATGCATTCTGACAATCCACTTCCCACAATGGCCCTCCACCAGGCTCAGGGAAGAGCCACTTTAGCTGAGAATAGAAACACAACCGTGCCCAGCTCTGCCGAGGTGCTGCCTCTATTGTGGAGGCTGATCCCGAAGGTAATAGCATTTCTTTTGAGCAGAGCCACAGAGTCAATGTTTTACAGAGCCCCAGGGACCTGCTCTGCCCTCCCTGCCACCAGCACATTCCAGTCCCACGCTGGGATCCAAGGGAAGGCGCCCATCTCCATCAGATCTGGTGGAGCCTGCACGGAGAGGAGCGAGGGGGGCAGCCAGCTAATTAGTGGATCAGAGTTTTAATAAGTTTTGTAAAAGGATTAGACACATCTGTGCATGTGAACAGAATGTGCAGAGACAGTCTCCAGGCTGGGATTATCGTGGCTGCCAATCCCTGTGCTCTGGGGTAGGAGCTGATCCTCCTTGGCGAGGGTCAGGGATAAATGTCCCTGCCTGGCAGAGCGGGCCCATGAGGAGGGTTCAAACTCCTCCTGGGAGCTGGGGCAGGGCTGCAAACAGGGCTGTTCATTGCACACAGGAGCCATTCCCAGAAAAATGCCAGGCTGGGGCTGGAATTACCTTGGTATCACTTTCTGGTACCTCAGAGCCATGACACAAACACCTCCCAGGGGAGGGTTTGCTGTGCTGGTGTCCACAGGGGTTCTTGGGTTGGGGAAGAGACCAGGATCTGACTCCCTGTTTCAGAAGGCTGATTTATTAGTTTATGATATATATTACATTAAGACTATACTAAAAGAATAGAAGAAAAGGTTTCATCAGAAGGCTGGCTAAGAATAGAAAAAGAAAGAATGATAACAAAGGTTTGTGGCTCAGACAGAGTCCGAGCCAGCTGGGCTGTGATTGGCCATTAATCAGAAACAACCACATGAGCCCAATCCCAGATGCACCTGTTGCATTCCACAGCAGCAGATAACCATTGTTTGCATTTTGTTCCTGAGGCCTCTCAGCTTCTCAGGAGCTAAAAATCCCAAGGAAAGGATTTTTCATACAAGATGTCTGTGACAATTCCCTTGTTATCACCTTCTGGTACCTCACAGCCATGATACAAACTCCTCCCAAGGGATGGTTTGCAGCCATTCCCAAGCAGGTGTCCCAGCTGCACCCTGACACTGGGATTTGCCTGGAATAAGGACAGAATGCCAGGAGGGAGTTTATTTTCCATTAACAATTCTAATTGGGGTGAGGCAAAGGGCACGGGGGAGTTCCTGAGGATAATCTATGTGATTGTATTGGCAGTCTGGTGACAAACACAATCAAATCCTTGCGCACATCAAAGCAGCAGAACCTTTTCTCCTGCCTTCTACTCAGCAGCCTCTTCTTTCCCTGCAGGATTGACCTCCCTCCATCCCACAAACCTGCCCCTCCACCAAAGAGGAAACAGGACATGAAAAGCCACCTGACTCCAGAGGACATCCAGGTAAAAACCTGCAAATTCCTGCCTCTGGCGCACAAAGCTGATCCCAAGCAGGGTCCACAGGGCCTGGATTTTGGGAAATGGGGGTTGCAAGAGCAAAGACGTTCCTGGATGGAGTTTGAGGGGCAGAAAGTGAGGATTTTTCAAGGCCGGGTTGGATGGGGCTCTGAGAAACTTGGTCCAGTGGGAGCTTTGAACTAAATTATCTTTAAGGTCCCTTCCAACCCAAACTGTTCTATGACTCCATGATTCTATGACTCTGTGACTCGTCCCCCAGAATTCCCAGAGTCTAGCATTAATTAAAAGCTGTAATTTGGATTCTGCTCTGCCCCTTTGGTGGATATTGGAGTCTGAAGGAGTCAATGTTTGGTTGTGGTGCCACCTGAAGCAGAGCTTGCCCCAGGTTGTGCCACAGGATAATTATCCCTTCTCTTCTCATCCCTCTTCTCTCCCCAACTCCAGGTTGTTCACTTGGACAACATGAAACACGAGGAGGAGATCCAGAAGTTCCCTCTGCAGACTCCCTACTATGACATGGCAGCCCCCGAGCCCTCTCCCTACAGTGACAAGCTGGTAAGGAGCACAGGGTGACAGTGGCACTGCCTGGCACCTCAGCCCAGCCTCACCTGGCACCCAGGACCCTAAAACAGCAAGATCCACAGCCTGGCATTACCCCATCCTGGAGGAAAGCAGCCTCCACGCTGACCTCAGCTCTAATTCAGCTGTCTGTAGGTCCCACAGCTGTTCCTTTATGGGTAAAATGCCCTGCCCACCCCAAATTCTGTACCTGCAGCCCACCTACCCCACCCTGGGCACCCCTCAGCTCCTGCAGGGCGCCCCTGTTGGGGTTTGCAGCTGAGGGAAGCAGCAGTGAGAGCTTCACAAAGCAATTATCTGCAGGGCAGAGTGTGCCAGCGTTTGACTCTCACTTGACAACAACAAGTTATTTAAACCCTTTTTCTTTTTTTTTTTCTTTTTTTTTTTTTTTCTTTTTTTTCTGGAGTGTGGATTTGTTCAGCCTCAGATGGGGAGATGTTAATGTGAGGCAGCAGCAGCAGGGAGAGATTAAGGGTCAGGAGGAGATGCTGGCAGTCACATGGGAAAGGCTGATTTGCAAGGAGTGAGGCAATGTTAGATGTGAAGGAGTAGGGAACGGGAAACAGGCGAGGTTAGAGTGAGTTTTTGATGAGAAAACAGAAAACCATCCCACTCCCAGGCCTTGCACAGCATCCTTTCCCTCCCTCACCCCATGGCATGGGGATGCTCTGATTTTTTATCCATAGCAGAGCAGATATCCCAATGTAAATCCTTCAGGTCTGTCCCAAACTCCTCCTCATGAGGAGCTCAGAGCACTGCACACCCAGCCCGGTGCGTCAGCAGAGTGAACTCCTGCCTGGAGAAAGGGGCAGAGATATCAGCCCAGACTGGAGTGATTTTTTATGAACACCACCAATTACAGCCCAGTTCATCCTGGTGTGACCCTGGCATGTGCAGACAATGGAAGGACAGGGCTCAGTGACCTTTAGCTGGCACAGCTCTGAAGCCAGGCAGACGCCAAGGGCGCTGGAAATCAAAAGCCACAGTTCTGTGCTGATCCTATTTACTTCACCCCTAAAGGAAAACTTCCCCAGTCCTGGGGCTGCTCCCCAGCTCTTTCTGCTCCTTGCTGAGCTTTAGATGAAACACAGGACACTGGAGCGAGACCACAGCTCGAAAAGCATCTGAAAGCTGAATTTCAGGCAAGCAGGAGGATGGAGGAGCTCATTTCGGGAAATAACGAGCAGTCAGTTAATTAAGTGGCAGAGTTAGTGATGTGAGATGGGGCCTGATGGGTTGCTGCTCCGTAACCATGGCAACAGAGTTTGCAGCTCTCAATCCTGGCCGGAGAAGATGCATTTCCATGTCCCACGCCTGGCACCGGCTGCTCCTCGCCCGTGGAGCTCTCCCTTCACTTGGCCCACCAAGAACAGGCTCTGCAGCACGGATGGGGCGTCTGGGGGGACTCCAGCTCTTGGCACGGGGCTGGCACAGCTGTGGCAGAGCCCTGTCCCTGGCCAGCGTGCCTGGCAGCCCCTGGCAGTGCCACCAGGCTCGCCCAGCACGTACCTGCGCCGTGCTCTGGCTCCCTGCCCCAGCAGCAGGATGCAGCCTGCTCCCATCCCTTGCTAAACGGCTGCATCCTTCGGGCAGGCAGCTGGCTGGTGGAGTTTGGGGCTGGCAAGGGACACAAGGGTGTCCTTGGCTGCCAAGGAGTGCTGATTTTGCTGGATTCTGCCCAGATCTCACAGGCAGGACGCGCTGCCTCAGCCAGGCCGGGGCTGGGTTGTGCCGTCCGGCCACACTTTGCAAAGGAACAAGCTTTGCCTTCCTCCCTGCAGGGGAAAAAAGTGACTTGCATCACTTTTTTCACCCTTAAAGCACTGCAGAAGCCTCCTTTTCATGTCACAGTGGGGTTCTGAGGAGTGGGAAGCCCCAGGGAACAGCAGTGGTTACCAAAACCACCATGGGATGGAGCAAGACCTGCCCAATCCTTCACCTGAGGGCTGGCTCAGCTGGAGGATGAGGAGGGAAGCACATCCCTGGTCCCTGCCAGGCTCACTTTGGCACAGCCCTGCTCCCACCTGCTCCAAATGCAGATGCAGTGGCTGCTCTGTGGTTCTGGGATCCCTGAGAGGCAAAGGCACGGCAGAAAGGCAGGATATTCTTGTTCTGCCTCTACCTCATCTGCAGATTTGGCTTGGGAGGGGAGTGAAGACGATGAGAGTGGAAGGGAGCAGATTCTGCAGGAAAATGGGGCGGGTGCAGTCAGCTTTGAATGAATTGTGCAGAACCTCGTAATTTGGGATAAACCAGATTTATCACGAGGCCGCACGAAAGGCACTGCCCAGGGTGGGCGATTTCACAGCGCTAGAACAGGAGTCAGGGAGTGATTAGAGATGGCAAAGAGTGAGGGAGGGGAGAATGGGAGAAGTGCCAGCAGAAAATAAAAGAGGCAGGTGGAGGAGGAACCTCCAGGAGGGTGTGCAGGGCCGTGCGTGTGGACGTGTGCTGGCAGGGGACCAGGACGCAGGGAGAGGCTGGGGCATGTCTGCAGGCTCAGGATACCTGCAGGAGGGAGCAGAGCTGGGAGAGAATCTCTGTTTTTAGGGTTCCAGGCTGTGGGGAAGCCAACAGAGAGCTGACAGCCCCAAAATGCCCAAGGACAGCAGCGTGGACACCTGAGGCTGCAGGGGTGGGTGTAGGGGTGTGGGGGCTGCCTGCAGCGCTTTTCTCTGAGCACTTTTGGGGTGACAGTGAGGATATCAGTGGGGCTCAGGTGTTTCAGGCGTGTGGGTGAAGGCAGGTGAGCTCTGCCAGTGCTTTTGTGCCAGGTGGATGCTCCGTGCGCGCGTGAGAGGCAGCAGGAGCCCGAGAGGGGTGGAGGCAGAGCCAGTGCAGGAGCAGAGCTGTGATTAGTGTCCGTGTCAGCAGGGCCCATTTGCACAGGTAGAAGGGGAAGTTTCATTGCTGCAGACAGCCAAATAACTTCTCTGGGTTTGCAGGGCAATTACCGGGGTGCCGATGGTGATGATTTACACCCAGCGCTTGCGTGAGGCAGTGCTGGGCCTTGTATACAAGGCACATTATTGATATTGTAATAAATTCTGCTCCAAACAGGCAGAAAAGAGCAGGAGGGAACCCAGGAGCGGGAGAAAGGAAGGGAAATCCATGGGGAAAACACCTCCTGCGGGAAGGAAGCAGAGAGGAGTGAGGCAAAGTAGGCAGGATAGGAACGAGGAGGTAAAACTTAGCCTGGATTCCTCCAGGAGTAGGGGAGGTGCTGAGACACAAAATCCAGGGGGAAAGAGCTCTGCAAGGCCTAGATTTGTGTCTGAGACTGGAGTTGGCATTGCTAATTTTCCTAAATGTCCAAACTCCGGGTCCAGACACGAAGCAGAGGCTCCACAGGATGTGCAGCTTTCGTGCCAGCAACTCGCCTCTGCCATCTGGCCACCAAGGGCAGGACAGAGGTGACCTCCAGCCCTCTGCTCCTGCAGCCCCCAGCTTTGCTGAGCACTGGAAATGCTGGAAGTGCTGGAAATGCTGCTGCAGCCCCGTTCCCCTTCATTCCCCTCGTCCCTGTGGCTGGGGGGCAGAGCAGGGAGCCAAGCCCTGGCGCAGGCCAGCGCAGCAGGCAGAGATAATCATGGAGTGAACGATCCCTTCCAGCAACAGGCACTCAACCAGCTCATTACGGGGCTATAAACTCCTAAAAACGGCCCAGCCACAGCTGCTAGGTGGCTGAGGACACTTCCAAACAGAGAGGAGAGGAACACTTTCAAATTAAACACCTTTTGCACCACTGCCATGCGGTGCGGCCATTTTGGAAATGGGAGAGAGAGACTGGGAAGCTGTTTTGTTTGGAAGAGGCTCCTCTCTCCTCTCAGAGAGGCTCAGCAGATGCCTGGCTAATGCTGGCACTGAAACCAGCCCCAAAAGGGAGGATTAAAGAAACTCCATGGGGCAAGAAGCCAGGATCCCCCCTCACACCATGGCTGCTGGCCCCAAGGCTCCTCCTGGTGATCCTTTTCCCCCCTGGGCCACAAGCTCTGGGCTATCCTGCCTTCCAGGCTTCTCCCATTATTATTATCTGCATGAAAGATGCCTGGATAGGAATGATGAGACAAATTGGATAATATTCCATTCATGCAGTCCTTGCTGATAAGCCTGCTTAGTGAAGGAATGCCCATAAATATTTCCATGCCAAAGGAGGATGCTTTTAGCATCTCTTAGACCGTGTTAGGATGACAAACTCGTGCTGCAGAGGTAATCTGCAGTGCCAAGCTGTGCAGCCAAGCCTTGTGTTAACTGTGCTCTTCAGCACTCCACATTTCCCACATTGGGGCAGAGCAACACTGACATTCCCCTGTGGCCATGCCTTTAGAGTCTTGGCTTTAAAGCCATTCCCTCTGGGTATCTCCTTCCCAAAACCCCAAATTTCAAACCAAGGATTTTCACTCATGTTCCCCAAACCTGTTTGCAGCGAATCCCAAACTCTGGGGTAGAAACAGCTCAGGTGCATTGTAAGGTTTGAACTCACTGACCCAGCCCCAGCTAAGGAAAATGCTGGTGCCAGGGGGGTTCAGTGGAAGATCAGAGCAGTGAGATGGTGCTGGGAGCAGCCCCAGGGAAAGGGGCAGTGGCTGGGAGTGCTGCCAGCCAGCGCTGGGTCACTCAGCTCTGCCTTTGGGGGAGCAGCACCTTTGTGACTTTTGCTTTGATTTGGGATTTTACCTGACTGATTATTCATTACCTCCCTACCTCCTTCTTTTTAACTGTTTTTTCTTACTCCCCCCCTGTTTTCTTACTCCTCCCCTCCCTCCTCACCCTTTTTCTTCTTTCTTCCCCCTTCACCCCCTCCGTGTCCTGTCTCACCCCTCACCATCTGCACGGCCCCTCTGCCCCCCACTCCTCCCTCGTGTCCCCCCACTGCCTTGCTGCTCTCTTCTCTCCAGAACCCTGGCAACAAGGACTGTGATGTCCAGTATGCAGAGCTGGACACGTCGGCTCTGGCTGTGTCACCCAGCCCTCGGAGCTCCATCCATGCAGGAGGAGACCTAGTCGAGTATGCAACCATCCAGCCCAACCTTCGCTAGCGCATGTCACTCTAGGCCCTTTCCCCTCAGATTCTGGCCTCCAGGTACTCACCACAACACTCTGCCTCCCTCACTGCACCCCTCAAAGTGCCCCCTCCCTGCATTCCTCCCTCCCTCTGGAGCGCTCTGTCTGTCTGTCCCTCCCTGCCTGCTCTCCTGCTCTCTTTCTGTCTCTCTTTTTCTTTTTTTTTTTGGGGGTGCTGCCCAGAATGCCTTTGCCTTGCCTTGCCTCTCTGCATGCTCTTTTTGCTGTGTTTCCCCTTTGCTTCCTGCAGCCAGGCATGTGGGACAGGGGGAGAGGGTTCATGGCTTGGTTTGGCCCCCCCTGCTCCAGGTGGGTTTGAAGTTCCTGCTCTGGTTGAGGGAATTTCTGAGGAATCAGAAAGTCAGAGATGCTAAGAGGGCTCTCCCCTTCCTTGTTCCCAGGACAAGGGAATGATGGAAAGGAAAATTTTAAAAAGGAAGGGCTTGTGTGCATGTGGAAGTAACTCTAGAGAAGATGGAGCATATGTGCATGTGTGAAAGAACAAGGTGGGAGAGGATGTGACAGAATATGGGAGCACCTAAAGGTTCCCCCAGCTGAAAGACTCCGTGGATAGGAGACAGGCAGAGAGGGACTGTGCATGTGACAGTGACAGGGCTGGGTGGCTGAGGCTGCTGCAGGTGGCGAGTTTGGATGCCTGGGAGAGAGGGAGAGATTCTTTTCCTTGGTGTTCTCCTTCTCAAAGCCAGGCACAGGCTGAGCCCTGCTCTCCGGACTTTTTCAAGCCTCACCAAAGTCTTTCAAGCTCAGGTCCTGTGGCAGGGAGTGATTTGGACTCAGTTGCTTGTTCTGGACCCTCTCCAGTAACCCTCTGAATGAAGATTTTTTTAGTGGAAAAAACATTAAAACTGGGGTGACTTCAGCTCTTCCCATGTCCCTTTGCCCCATAATCACAGCTTTTTCTCGGTTATTAAAGCCACCAGGTCCCTGAAAGGGAGAGATCTCTCCTTTCCCACCTTTGCTGGATGATTCCAAGAGTTTTTGGCCAAGGAAATGCCGCTGGTGCCCCTGTCCTTGGCTCCAGCTCTCCCTCACTCCTGAGGTTGTGGAGACTCCAGGCTCTGCTTTGCTCCTTCCCCTTTGTTTTGCTGCCTTTCCAGCAGCAGGAAGGATCTGTGGGTCTAAAGGAAGGGAAGGGAGAGGAGAAAAGGCAGCCAGCAAATGGAGAGGTGCTTTGGAGGTCCTTGAATCCCTCCTGGTCAGCCCAGGTCGATCAGAGGAGGCTCAAGAGAAGCGGCAGCTTGGGGCCAGAAAGGGATGGCTTGGAGAAGATAAAGGCCATTGCATCATTGGGAAGGGAAGGAAGACAACCAGGAGGAAAATGGCATTTTTGAAAAGCCCCACTGAACAATCCTGTGTAGTGTCCCCCTGAGCTGAGGAGCTCCGTGGTGAGGGTGCAGCACCCACTGCTGGGTGCGAGCTGCGCAGGGGCTGCTCCAGTTTGCCCTGTCCCTGTTCTCCCTGGTGTTCCCCGTGCTGGAAGCAGCCCTGTAGCTCCCCTGGTGTAGCAAAAGCCCTCCTAGGTGAGTGTCTGCAGCAGCCTGGGCCGGAGCAGATCCATAACCTCTCTCTCTTGTGGTGTCTCACCCACTCCTGCTCCCAGAATGAGGATCAAGGTCTTCGTAGACGTAACGAGCGAGAGTGGACAGTAAGTTCTGGATGGGTTTGGTTTTTCCCTTCCCTCTGTTTCCCTGTGGGGATCTGTTTGTCACTGTGCTCCCAGGCACCCCCAGCCTCTCTGGGATGAGAATTCCAGCCCTGAGGAAGGGGTGGTGGAAACCAGCCCCTCTCCTTCGTGTCTTCACCTCCCGTTCCCAACAGATTCCTGGGCTGCTCCCACTGCTCCAAACAAGGCAAGAGCTCCCTAATCCATCCTGGGAGGTCTCGCCTCGTCCTCCCCAGGGTGGGGAATTTTATTGTCAGCAAAAGGACAGTAATCCTCCAAATCCAAATTTGGAAATCCTCCCAGTCTCTCTGAAGTAAAAATAAAGCCAGTCATATGGTGCTTTGAAGGTGTAATCTCCCTGCTAAGACACACCACAGATCAGGGCAATTTAATTTTTTTTTATGCTTTTTTTGATTATTTCCTCCCCCTTCACCTCCCCACACTCCAGCTCTCCGTTTTCTTGGGAATTTCTTGTCCCTGTTGCAGCAGGAATAGCTGGAAACCATCAGACTTGGAATCAAGAACACAACAAATCAGTGACCAGGGTTCAAATTCCCGTTTCCAAGTTGCAGGAGAAATTGCAAAATTTCCAAATTGCAGGAGAACTTGCAAAGAGGTGGCTCCTTATTAGCTTCCCATTTTTAAATAAGGATATCAGCCCTGCCTTGACTCCAGAAGGGTGGAGAGGAGGATTTGGGAGAGAAACAGCCAGGAGGGAAATGTTTGGGATGATTGGTGGTGTGAGGTGCTGTAGGATCACGGACCAGGTAGGTACCAGAGGGAGCAGGGGAAGAGAAAAGCATGCTGTGAGAAGGAATGCAACGTTCTGAGCAAGTTTTCTGCATAATTAATACTTGCATGTGTCTGAATGCATCCCTCACCACAGGTCCTTGCTCTGTATTTTGGGAATTTCAGCTCAATCTTTTTATTTCCTGAAGCCAGGGGTGAGTCCCTCTGTCCCACTTGTCCTCAGTTCTGTCCTCACAGGAGCCCAAGCTCCGGTTCCTGCTCATCCCTGACACATCAGTGCTCATTCTTGACTCAGGACAGGGATTATCCAAGAGCTCCCTTGCAGATAAAGCACCAAACAGAGCAGGAACCCTCCTAGATATCCCTAAAATCATGGCCATACTTGGAAGTGGAAAAATTCCCCGAATACCCCGAGCAGGGAGTTCAGACCCAGGGGAGGAGAGGATGTGAGGCTCCCAGCACCAAGAGGAAATATTTATTTTTTTGTTTCCCAGTGTATTTTCTGTCCCCCAACAGCCTCAGCCTCTGCCCTGGCTGGCCCACAGTGTGACAGCAGCTTTGTGACACTGTCACTCAACAGAGCTGCTCCTTCCTGGCCATCAGCCTGTGCTGCAGCCCAAAATTCCAAACCAACAGATGAGGGGGGGTCAGGGTAGTGGCAGCCCAAAATTTCAGGAGTTTTGAGTAGCAGGGGCTTTTCCCCAGCCAGGAAAGCACAGGTGAACCCATTCCAGAAGTGCAAAATTGTGCTTGGCCAAGCAGAGAAAACCATTTGCCGTCCAACTCTCATCTGTAAAATCTTCAGATTTCCCAAAAACCGTAGCAGAGAAACCCTCGGGTCACTGAGAAGGAGTTTCCCACTTTCAGACCAGTAGGAACTCATTATTCCAAGATGATTAAAAGTACAGGACATGGTCAGCTGCCTCACACCTCCTGCTACCCAAAGAGATGTTCTGCAAACAGAAGAAAAGATGGAATTGGGTGTGGAGGGATGGAGAAGGGTTGAGTTAAAGTCATGGCAGAAATGAAAGCTCCCTAATTCAATCAAATACAGCCTGTTTAAAGGTAATCTGCCAGGCTGTCTGAAATGGATAGATTGCTGACATCCCCTTTAATCAAGCCCTTGGAAATAAAACTGAGAAGGGAGGATGTAACCCAGATAATGAAGAATTGCATGGAGTCATGCTGGAGACAAAGGCAAGTGGGAGAAGTCAGGTGGGGGAAGGTGGTAGAATCGTGTGCCAGTTCAATTTAATTAGTTCATTATCCCTAATTTAATTTCAAACTTCGTTAAAGATAAATTAGATTGGGGAAAAGTCACAGTGGGACTGGGGAAGGAAGTCAAAGGGCACCGGCGGCGAGATGTGTTCGAAAACACCAGGCTGGTTTTGTTCTCCTCCCTTTTGCCACTCCACAAACGAGCTCGGGGAGCAAAGCAGGAGCAAAGCAACTCCCAGCTCAGGTGCTGAGGAAAGGTAAAAGGAGAACGGGAATTCTCTTCCTTTGGCCCTGATATTCTCCAGCTGCCCTGCCCTGACCCCACCTGTGAGGAGCGAGCACAAAAGAGGGGCCAGCAAGGAGAGAGGGATTTGTTTGCACTCACCTGTGCAAACAGAAGTGCTGACAGAACTGCACTGGGTGCCTTTGGCCATGCCTCACGGGCCCTGTCTCACAGCCACATTAACTGGCAGATAAGCAGGAGGAGAAATGCTCTGCTGACCCCGTGCATTGTCACAGACAGCCTGTAAAAGTGCCTCACAGCCCCTTTTGCTGCCACCTGATCACATCCAGCTCAGCTTCCACTTTTGTTAACCAAGGATCTCTCCTAGGAGGCCTTTCTGTCCAGCAGACCTGCACACAGCACCAGCAAATCCTCTGCAGAAACTTCTCCTCCCACTTAACTGATAACAAATTACAAGAAACCCCCTTGCCTGCTTTGTCTTACTAAATTTCTGTAATTAAGACAACTTCCCTTTCAGGCTAGCTTAACCCAGAAAATTAAAGCAGGAGGAGAGCGTGGCTAAATACAGATTTTTTTCCCCGTTCCAGGTGTGGAAAGGGGCTCTGTTGAGTGTGACAGTTCTTAAGAGTAGGTTGTACAGGGAGAGGACTTTACACATCCCATTCTCCCAGTCTGTGAGCTTCTTTTTACCTCTTTTATCAGCTGGTCAAAAGAACAGCAAACATTTATTTAAGGTAGAGTCAATGAGGCTTTTTCAAGGCCCCTGGCTTGGGCTCCTCTGGTTGAAGATCTCTAATGCTGCACTTATCCACATTTTCACTTGGCAATTAAAAGGCTAAAATGGACAAAAACTGTGGGAAAGGCCCACCCAAATGTAGGATCCCATCACAGCAACTCCACTACTGACTTTTAAAAGCTCAATCTGTAGGATAAACAGTTTGCCAATGGAAGGGAAATGAAAATGAGGTTGGCCTCAGCGTTGCTGCTGTTTTCCTGGAGCCCAAGCAAACTTTCCCTCACTGGGCTCAGCCAGACTGTTCCCAAAATTGCCTTTGTGCCTCTCCCAGCAGTCTGAGCCATCAATAAATTATTGCCAACACCTTGTTTTCTATAGGATTTTGGATTTTTAAAGCATCCTGGTGAAATATTCATCCAGGAGCTGGAGTGGATTGCTCTGTTCCTTCAGGCGTTTTCTCCTGAGGGCCAAACCCTTGTCCTTTCCACTAAACTGACTGTTCCTGGGATTTTGAAAGGGAACAAGGAAGGACTCAAGGGCAAGTTCCTTGCTTCAAACCCCAAGCATCAAAACGTTTTCCAGCGCTGTTTGCTCCCTCTTGGAGAAGGAATTATCTCCTGGTGAGCACCCCTGAGAGCCGGTTGGTTTTACAAACAAATGTCCATCCTGCTTGGGTCACCCTGCAGGGTTTCCAAAGCAGGAACGGGAGCAGGGAGGAATCCTTCCCATGTGCTGCCACCCTCTGGGGAGCCGCAGCCCTGGGATGTGGGAGAGATGCTCCCTCAACCCCAGCAGGGCAAAGCATCCACGCACAGAGGCAGAAGCCGACAGAGCAGCCTCGGGTTTGGAAGCGGTTTTGTGTTCGCTGTGCTTGATTTGGCTCACAGAAGCCACCCCGAGGGGAGCTGCTCGCACAGGTAAAGCCCAGCACTCCTGTCCCCCACGTTAACAACAGGCACAGTGAGCTCGTTCTGCATCCCCAGCCCCCGTAGGACACTTGTGCCCTTTCAATGGCAGAGCACAGGCCTGGCTTGGATTAATGATGCCTTCAAGCACTGCTGTTCCAAAACTCAGGTTAGAAAGCGTAGGAATAAACTGCCCTTCCTTTGGCTGGCTGCTTGTTTAGTCCAGAGAGCAGAGTATTTACAGACAAGGGACAAACCATGCCCAGCCCATACATATTCATCAACGATCTGGGTGTTTCAGGCAGCGAGACAGAAACTTTGCAGCGTGAGGATTTATCACCTGGGTTTCCATTTTCCTCAAGCAGTGAGCTCTGTAAACTGGTTAATATTCCATCCTGCTTGCTCTCTGTGTGTCTCAGCAAGGAGCTGAAGGGCTGTGTGTGTTTTCTGGCCGTGGATCCCGGAGTTTTCACCCGTTGACTTTTGTCTCTACTTGCAGAACTTTGGAAAGTGTCACTCAGAGATATCGAATGCGAGTGATTACCTGACCCGCTGTTACTCACATGAAGATCGATATCTGGAGAAGATCCCTCATGTCTATGCCCCCTTGTCAGACCTCCCACAAGATCTTTATCCTCACCATTCCGACATCTCCTTCTGCTGCCCACCTCCCGGCTCCCGGGCTCCTTACATCTGTCCTAAGGAACAGTATGTTTAAAGTGTCAACACTGCAAAAAAAAAAAAAAAATAATGAAGAAACTCATGGTTTTCACCTCTCCTGTGGCTCAACAACCAAGGCCTTCCAGCCCTCCCCTCCCTTTGCCATTGCTCATTTTATTGATTGGGTTTTCAATCCGGGTGCAATTGCCATGATTAGTTCCAAGTGTCTGCCTGGCTTGCTAACGCTCAAGGGAACACTCTGCCTTCTCCCACGTCCTCTCCAGTACCTGCATCTTTCTTTTCTCCTCCTGGCTCTGTGTGTGCATGTGTCTGTGGGTGACAGCTGCCCTGTGGTGGATGGGATGTGCCCAGCCCAGTCCAGTGTCCGTAGGTTTCCCCCTGTGTTGATTCCTGCACTCCTCATGCCGGAGTAGCCGGGTGTGGATCATCCCCAGCCCTCGCTGCAGCTTCTGTGAGGTTTTACAGCACAGCCAGTGCTCAAAGCTGAGCCTGTGGCTTTTTATTTCTTTTTTTATTTTTTTTTCCCTGCTCCTTTTCCCCCTTGGAAGTGGGGATAGCAAATCCCTGTTTGTGAAGAGCTGAACAGCCAAGATTGCTCAACCAAATCATAAGATGCTTATAATGAAAGATGCTCAAAACCAACCCAAAAATAGAGATCAGGGCACGGTTTAGGCGGTTTGTTTCTGTCCTTTTCCCTTCCTGCTCCCACTCCCAATCTCCTGGATTGACTCTTTTAAAGGAGACATGTTTTGGAGTCAACACATTTGGAGAAAGCATCCTTTAAATAACAGGTCTGATAACCTGAAACCCAAAGGAGAAAATAATTATCAAGGAAAACATTCTCTCTAATTTTCCTTCCAAAGCCTAACGTGGCCCCCCACGAGCTTTTCCCCCTTCTCTTCCTCGCATCTGTTGATTGGAATTTTAAAATTAACTCAGGCAGAATATGAAGAACAAATCAGGATTTCAGGTAATCTCCTTGCTCTTAATGAAGGAAAAAAGCCAATAGAGGAATTTGGCCTTTTAACTTTTATAAAAGCATCTTAGTTTTGGGACTACACCTTTTTTTGATATTGGAATGCGTGTGGGTGTGTAAATCCAAACGTGTACATTCCCGTGACCACAAAGTGTTCTAGAGAAGGGAATTTATCTCCACATCACATTTGTGTTCACTTGTATTAGAGAAAAAAAATATATAAATATCGATATACACTTCAATGTATATAAAAGCAAAGAAGAGGAAGAGGAGGACAAGGAACGAACATCCTGCCTCAGAGCTTGGTTTCAGGGATAACTCCCATCTGTTTCACCCCTGGCATGGAAGAGGTGAGGCTGGGATGGTTCTGAACAAGGGGACAAAGCTTTGCGGCCAGAGGGCATTTCCTTTGCTTTGCCTCGGGGAATTTCCTTTGCTTTGCAAACCTGGCATTCTGCAGGCACTAAAATCCCTCTGGGAAACGTGAGGATGCTGGAGCTGAGGCCACGTGGGAGGGAGAGGTGGCACCACACCCTTGCCCTGCTGCCCAGGCACCCCAAACCCATCAGTGCTGCTGGGAACAGGTGAGGAATGGAACTCCCAGCAGGTGACAGCTCCTGTCAGGGGACGTGTGACCACACAGGTGTCCCAGCCCAGCTCCTGCTCTGAGGCACCCATTTATCTTTGTCCAGCTGGATCTCAGCAGCTCTGCCTGTTCCCTGCCCTTGCTGTGTCCCTGTCACCCCGTCCTGCCTGTCCCTGCTCCTCCCCACAGCTGCACATCTGGGCCACTCTGCCTCCCTGCAGGCTGACAGACACATCTGGATGGGGGACAGGGGGTTCACACCCTGGGCAGTCGGGCAGCACAGCCCTGGGGGGATCACACCACGTGCATGGATCCCCCAGAATGGCAAAAAAACACCCCCAGCTCTTCCCAGCCCTTCCCCGGCGCCCGAGCAGGACAAGGTTTGTGGGGGAATTGCTGCACCTGCAGAGGCTTTTCCTGCTGGAGGTGGCCTCACACTCAGTGACAGGTGGGTGCATCAGCTGAGCCACATGGGGGTGCCTGGCTGGCTGAGGAGGGGATGAAGGGGAGTTTTTGATGCATTTTTTGCTGGAATGGGCAGCAGCAGCTCTGCCATGTGCTGGTGCGTGGAGCACCCTCATTCCCAAAGGATCAGGGGAGGATCAGCAGGGCACAGCCTTAGAGCACTGCACACAACTTTTCAACCCCGTCCTGCCAGTCCTGACTGATGCAAACCTTTCTGGAATCATTTGTGGTCCCATTTCCTCTGCCAGTCTCCAGAGGATTCAGCTGGTTGCTCCCTCACACCAAAGGACTCCAGTGCTCCAGGTCTCTATCAGAAAATGCATTTTTCTCCCTGGTTTTCTCCCCAACACACCTTGGGTTACTGTGGAGCTGGAAACTGGGTGTGCTCTGAACTGAGGGCACAGCCACCACATTCACCCCACGCTGAATCTGCCAAACCTGCCTCTGCTCCCTCTCTTTGGAAAGGTGAGGAGGTGCTGGGAGCCCCACGGGTCTCTGATGTCCTGGAATCAACCCAGCACCACTGACCATGAGGAAAAAGCAAGAAAAAAACCCCATTCCAAGCTTCCCTACCTGCATGCCTGGAACAGCAGAGCTCTGCCTGTACCGTGGTTTGATTTGGAGCCTTCACCTGATGTGGTTTCAGACAGATCCAGGAATTTAAATGAGAAGTGGAATATGTTCAGGTCTTCAGATACAAGAGGAAAGAAGCCAGACAAAATGATTGCTTGCCAGAGGAGGCTGAGAACACGTTGCAGGTGGTTTTCTCTGCTGCCCATGTCTGGGACAAAGATGCTTTGATGAGCAAGGGGAAGGCAGGGGATACAAACTGCAGCATTACAGAAAAACTCTGCTTGCCTTGTGCAGCTTTGAATCTCAGCTGCCCACAGAAGTCTGCCACAAAGGGTTTTACTGGGCTTGCAGCAAAGCAAAAGGATTTCAATCCTCCCTGAAAAGGTAAAAGGCAGAGGAAGCCTCAGTTCAAAGCAGTAGTTTGACTTATGCCAGCACAGGTATTTAGTCTAGGAATGTCTTGGTTCTCTCTGCCTCTCCTGAGGAGCTGGTTTGATCTCAATAAATGGCAAGAGGGGCTCGCCACACGCCACCAAATTCCTCTGCACCCTAGGAAAAGGGGGGAAACCCTGAAGGACAGCCCTGAAGTAAGAAATAGTGAGTGCACTGCTTTGGTTTTACAAATGTGTGCTTGGAAGTGGTTCTGATTCAGGGCTCTTGTTCCTCCCTCCTTTTTCCCTACATTGGGCAGCCTCAGCCAATGGCTCTGCCCAAACTCCCCTGCACCTGCTGCCATGGGCTAAATCCTCACTTTGCCCCAGGATGAGGCTACCCATGCCTGGGGGGAGCTTGCAGGTGCTGGATCAGGCCCAGGGGGAGGTGTTCTCCTGCTGACACGGTGCCAATTGACTTTACAAGATCCCTGCTCTGGGCACTGAGCCCTGGGCCTGGGTCACTGAGCAAGTGCAGCTGGAAACCGGTGGAGTGGGATCCAGTGGGCTGGGAGGAGCTGGTGCTGTAGGATAGGGAATCGTTTAGGTTGGAAAGACCCCTAAGATGGAGCTGCTCTTCCTGTCACCAGGGTGAAATGTCATGGGTTCTGTTCCATGCGTGGGTGGCGCTGACACCAGAGCTCTTGCAGATGGAAAAAGACTGATCACAGAACTTAAATAAAAGTGAGCTGAAGAGTTACAGCAACTCCTGTCCTGCCTGTGGGGCCTGTGTGGGGTGTTTGATGTCTGCCTTGCTCCCAGGGCTGCCTCCTTGCTGAGCTGTCCTCCACATCCCTCACTCCTTGCACTGCACCCCCTAAAATGCCCCCACAGGCACTCCTGCCTTCTCTCTGACCATTCCAGAGGCTCCTCAGGATGGAATAACCCACTTTTCCTGCTGCATCCCCCCCTGCCTGCAGCACAGGGCAGCCAGCACCCAAAGGTAAGCAGAGGAGCAGGGTTCAGTGGCCTCCAGGGTGATGGATGCTGCAGGTGCCTGCCCTGGCTGCTCAGGAGATGCCAGCCCCTCTTCGCTCTGCTTGGGAATCCTCCTCCCAGCCTCCCCCTGCACGTGGGTGGGACAGATCCAGCCACAAACAGCCAGTCCTGGGGCCAGCAGCTATTTAGGGAAAGAAAAGGGAGGTTCCTCCTCCTCCTCCTCCTCCCCAGCCCACTTCTCCTGGGGCAGGCGCTCAGTGGAGGTTGCACCAGGGTGTGAATCCATCTGAACACTCCAAACTTCCTCAGGAGGTCCCTATCAGACACAAATTGATCAATAAACCGTTTATTGATGGCGGTTTTTTTAGCGCTAACTCTGAGAACGAAAAAGGCCCAGGATATTTCTGACCAGCAAAGCTGCTCTGCACAAGGATGGAGCCTCTGCCTCTGGGTGAAGGCCCTTTGGAGCAGTTTAGCCACAGATTTGGGGCTGAGTTGAGGGATGGGGCAGAGAGGGAGGGTGGAGGGCCTGAATGCACCAGCAGCAGCAGCAGCCAAAGCTGGTCACGACTGGGAAGGGTTTATTGGGTTGTGGGAGAGGAGCTGACACGATTGTGCTGAGAACTCCAGAGTTTCTCTGGGCTGCTCCTCAGGAACATCCAGGAGAGGCAAAATTCTCCTCAGGGCCAGGATATCACACAGGATGGTGGGAGCAGAGGGCTGGCAATGCTCTGCTCAGCCTGCACACAGACAGGTTTATCCTGCACTTCTGGATCCTGGCATCTCCCCCCAGGACTGTGTTTACTTCCCAGGAAGGGGAAAGAATCTGGATTCGCCTCCTGCATGGAAGTTATTCAAACATTTGCCCACAGACTGCCACCAATGCCCATCTGAACATGGCCCATGGGAGCTGAAAAGTCACACCAACACCCAGAAACACCTTGCACAGGTGGAAGCTGCCCACTCCAACAGGAAAACACATCAATCCCAGCTCCTTTCTTATTTCCTCGTGGCTGGCAGGGTCAGGGACACTGAGTTCTGTGGTCCCTTTCCCCAGTGCTGAATGTCTGATCAGTGCCACAGTCAGAGCAGGAAACTTCCTGCTGGGCCATTTTATGGCTGTGGAGAAATTTATGCATCTATTCATATGTATAAAACTAAAATACAGCTCTTGGACAGCACTAAATATATCAAACCTATCAAAACACTTACACAGGATGAGTAAATTGATACTTACGCAGTGTAAGGTGAAAAAATGTTGTTTTACCATCTAATTACCTTTATAAAGATATTTTCTCCTAGAACTAAAAAAAAAGGCCCCATGGAGGGTGGAGAATGTTCAAATTCAAGGAGGAGCTGCAAATTCAAGGCCAGCACAGGAAAGGGCTGCTCTGAAGATTTCACATCCCTGCTGCAAACAGGGCAGGCTGAGCTCTTCTTTTTTATTTTAATTTTTTTTTTTCTCTCTCTACTGTCATGCTCTATTTTCTTCCCCTTTATGGCAGATGGGAGGTGAGGCTTTAAAGGCTGCCAAGAATGCATCCAGCCCTGCTCCTCTGGCGGAACAGCACCATAGAGGGAAGGAACTTTTCCTCCAAGCTTCCTCCCGCCCCCAGCCTCCCTTCCCCCTCGCCATCCAGGCTCCGGTGCCATCATTTTCATATCGCTACTAATTACATTAATTATTCTCCTCAGCATAAAACTCATTACGCTGGAATTCGCGGTTCATTAAGTCAGAGGCAGGGCTTTTCCTCGGTGCAGGGCTGCGGGGTCAGGATTATTTCTGTCCTGGCTGGGGGCAGCTCCTAATCCTTGTGTCCCTTTAGCGCCTGCTAAAGTGCGACCAGAGTCGTGTGTGCCACCTCAGGGCTGGCACAGCAGGCTGGGGTGGCTCTGAGACCCGGCAGGACGGGGAAGGTCAGCAGTGCTGGTGTGAAATTAGGATTTTTTCCAGCCCAGGGGAGAGCAGGTGTGAGGAGCAGAGCAGGGAGCGCTCTGCAGGACGTGCTTGGTGCTGTGGGGAAAGGTTTGTTCACAGGAGATCCAGCTCCACACCTGCTGCAGAGCTGCCCTGAGCCTCTGGAAGCTGCTCCCAGCACAGGACACAGAGGATTTTCTGCCTGACCTAAGGCAAAGTGCTCAGGGGGCTGAAATAGGAGGGAGATTTGAGGGTGCCAGGGGCTGGAAAGGCCACCCTGGCCGTGCCTTTGGGGTGACAGCAGTGCTGTGTGCCAGCTCCCCACGTGCCTTTGCCAGGTTGGAGGGTTTATCCAGCTGAAAGGTTTATCCAGCTGAAGGGTTCATCCACCTGCACTCCCTGAGAGCTGGAGGTGAGGAACACTCCCACTGTCCTGATGGTGTGGAAAGACTGCACAACACTTGGTGGTGATGGTGTGGAGGGGCTCCAGGGGCTCCACATCACTTGGTGGTGATGGTGTCACCTCCTGCCCTCCCAGGGACACCTCTGGAATTACCCAGCACCTGCCCCTCTCCTAAAGAGCAGCCAGGAGTAAGGTTTTGCTGATTTTAGAGAGTTTCAGGAGAAAGGTTTCGCTGATTTTAGAGAGTTTCAGGAGAAAGGTTTTGCTGATTTTAGAGAGTAAAACCCAGGCTGGGGACGGGAGGGGAGGAGGAAGCAGGAGAAGCTGCAGGTGCCCTGCTGAGGCTCCCCAGCTCCCCGAGCCCAGGAGCTGCAGGGATGGGCAGGATCCCCTCCTAAGGGACCTGACCCCAGGGAATCCTTTTCCTGCATGCAATCCCTCCCTGTCACACAGCACAGGTTCCTAGCACGCTCCCTAATTACTGTAATTAAGCAGTCACGCTGAGTGATGTTAGACACGGGGTTCAGAGTGGTTACAGCCCTGCAGAAGATTAAACCACCCCCAGCTGCAGGGCCAGAGCTGTTCCCCGTGGTGGTGATGATGGGTTAGAGCAGCGGGCAGAGCCCTGTGGCACAGGCTGTGTCATTTGTCACGGCTCTGGGGCCACAGCATCCTGTCACTGCCTGTGACCCCCGTGTCCCTGCAGCTCCCAGAGGTGCAGGGCTGTCTGCCACAGGAGATGGGAAGCCCTGGAAGGGTAAATATGATGGCAATGGTGATATAAATGCCAATCTCCCTGTGACTGGCACAGAGGTGATGCCTGTGTGTCTGTTTTGTCATCTGCCAAGCGTGAGGATATAAATATGCAGCTGGATTCGTGTGAGTGCAAAGTGCTGTGGAGCAGGGAGGAGCCCATCTCACTTTAGTCACTCAATCCCCACCATTTTCTCTCTCTTCTGGTCCCCTTTAGGAGGGAATTCTGACATTAGGCAGCAACCAGGTTCGAGGAGGGAGCTCAAACCCATTTCCTCACGGTTTAACATCAGCCTGATTAGCTGGGAAATGCCCTTTCCTAAGGCACAATGGCAGGGCACCAAACTGGAGACAACCTTTTCAATCCCACATCTGCATTCCCTCCCTCCCCAGCCTTTTCTTTCCTCGGGGGTCACTCGGTGTTTGCAGTTCTGTTCTCCCAGTGCAGGAGGCAGGGACTCAGTTCCCACACAATTGGCACCTAATTCATTTCTCTGAGAATGTGAAAATCAATGGTGTTTATAGAACCCACAGAGGCCCTCCCATCGGTCACTGTCCTCGTTAGGTCCATCCCTGGCTGCCAAAAGATCCTTTCAGGAGGAGATTCCCCCGGCTGAAGGAGGAAAATAATGATCCCCATGTCTTTAATGAAGCCTGAGAAGTCTCCAGGCTCCTGCTCTCACCCAGAGCAGAGGAAAAGAGTTTCTTGGTAATTTCATGGGATGGACTGGCTTTTCTCAGAATTTTGCCTGGATAGTCAAATTCTGGTGCTTGGTTTAGCTCCAATTAAGCTCAAAGTGCCTTCTCACACATGCAAGGACATGCATTTCTCCAGCAGATGTTCAGTGGTTTCAGCTCTACTTGTGCTTGCAGATTTTGTGGGCGCAACACTGAAAGCCAAGTTCAGGCTGTCCCACAGCCCCAGAGCGCCACACCTTTATTATTATTATTATTATTATTAATAATAATTCTTTTTTCTTCTATTTCCTGTGCCTCTAATTTTATCTCTAGGAAGTATCCTCCAGCCAGTGTTGGATGTCTGTGTCCTGCCTGTGCTAGGAACAGTTCCAGCCCCGTGCTCAGCTGCTCCATCTGGGGATGTTCCAGGGGTTTGTACAGCTGTTGACTGCTCCCCTCTCCCATCTGTTTCTCTCCTCCCTGGCTCATCTGTCCACTCCACCATTCCCAGCATGGCAGCATCACCTGGAGCTGTTGGAGTTTAGCAGAGCAGGGAAGCCAGGCTGAGCTCTCTCCAGTTTGCAACTGCTCTTTTTTTTATTTTATTCCTTCTTTTTTTTTTTTTTTTTTTTTTTTTTTTCAGTGTTTGCCTTCCAAATCCCACGGAATAGTTACTAATATTCCATCCCTGCTTATTGATGGGAAACCAGCTGGAGTGTGATTGCTTGTTATATCTCAGGGCCTGCTGATAAATGTTGCTGCTGAGCTGGCCATTTCCCAGCTGCCCAGGCCTCAGATCCAGAAAATTTCATTTTTCTTTTCCCTAAAAAACCTGAATGGATGGACAGCTCATTCCTCTGGATTTACACCCAGATTGGCTCCTGTTCTGGGAGGGCTTTTAGGCACACAGAAAGGGCTCAGCTGCACCTTGCTGACTGTTCCAGGGCTTTTTCTGAGTATTTTCAGCTCTTCCACAGCTCCTGGAGGGCAGCAGCATCCTGACATGTAAAGACAGCAAAAAAACCTCAGAATTAACCCTTTTTGGTGGCTTTTACCACTCTTCAAGGCACATCGAAGGCCTTAGTGATACAGTTTTTAAGACTTAAATTCAATGTAGGATTTAATATGTGAGTTCTTTGTCCTTCAGCTTCTTTCTCTTTCTGTTGGGATTGGGTTGGGATGACCCTGGGGCAAGGAGCCCAGAAATGGCTCCAGACTCCCTGAGAAGAGGGAGCTGCTCCTCCCTGGTTTAAAGATGTGACTCGGATTTTCAGCACCAGGACCATCCACTTTTCCACCTGCTGATCCTCAGGGAGCAGCACGAGATGTGAGCAATCCTCCAAGGGTAGAAAAACCCCACAGGAATTCTGTGCCATTCTCACTCATGGGGAGGATTTTATAAACCCTTCAGAGTTCAAATTCATTCTTTTTCTTTCTTTCTTTTTTTTTTTTTTCTTCCTCTCCTTCTGGAATTTTTTTTTTCCAACATGATATGAATACAGTCACAGAGCTCCTCTGAATATTTAGATTTTTTGTTTGAGCACCGGATTCCTCTGTTCCCATTCGCTCAGCTAATTACCCTTTTAGCTTGCTTTTGCTCTATTTTCACAGATCTCCTGGTTTATTTATATCTACCTATCTATAATGATTTCAGAGCCATTACTCACAGCAGCACCAGGAAACATTACATTTCCCAATTTACAATTGCAATTATGATATCCGTCAGAAACAAATGCAGCTGCCTTTAATTTTAAGCAATATTTTGATCATTGTAATTAAAAAAGGAACTTATGGCACTGCACACATTAGAGAAATTAATGTAATTTCCTGGCTGCCTTAAAAGGCATGCAAATAGTGGTCTCTGGATGAGAGATTTGGGGGAGAATTAACCCTTTTTGGTTGCTTTTACCACTCTTCAAGGCCCATTGAAGGCCTCAATGATATGGTTTTTAAGACTAAAATTCAATGTAGGATTTAATATGTGAGTTCTTTGTCCTTCAACTTCTTCTTTCTCCTACTATTCTCTTTCTGAAATTGCTGGTTATTAAAGGATTTATGTGCAAACAAGACCATTTTCCTGTCACTGCTCATTTCAGCTCGCCCGTTTCAATGTGTGGGGACAGATGAAATCCAGTTGCTGATATTATAATCACTGCCACAATTGCATATTGCAAACCCAATAACAAACTCTGGCAGATCCCAGGTCTGTGTCTCGCTGTGCTTTACAACAAGGAGAATTTACAGCCTGGATTTGGATTCATGGCACAAAAAAAGCATCTCTGAGGGAAGCGAGGATTCAGATGAACAGACACAGAACATCCTTTTCACGGAACTTGAGGCTCATTCAATTAATTTTAATGTGCTGCTTTAGCCATGAAAGGTGCAAGTTTGACTTGTTGTTGTCTTAGCAGCAGGGGATTCATCAGTGCATGGCTTTTCTGCTTGTGTTATTTGCTGTCTCCTCTGTTCCTTTGGCCACTGGGTGCCTTTCCCAGCTTGGGGCTTGTTCTGCAGCAGTGAAATGTGAATAACAGGCACGTGGGAATTGCCAAAATCGGGCAAAGCTGGGGTTCTCCCAACTTCCTGTCCTTTCTGAGAGGCTAAATTAAACAAGGAGGGGAGGTGGCCACAGCTCTTGCAGTGGACAGGGTTTAATTGTTGCTCTTATCGCTGTTTGTGCTGTGATTTGTCCCTGCAGATCCTGCCTGGCTGGTGCTGCACCAGTGGGAAATGTCCCTCTTTTAAAACTCCTAATGACAAAAATGCTGGGGGAAAGGGACATTCCGTGGGATCAGCAAACACACAAACAGCCTGGGGAAGTGTGGGGGCTCCAGAGTCACGTTGGATGGGCTGGGGGAGAGCAAAATGACACCAAACGAAATGAGCTCATCACAATTCCCTCTGCTCTGCTTCTCATTTCTGCAATCTGGTAACTGGTCTGACCACAGATTTCTATCAGGTCCAAGATGATCTTGAGATAATTTGATGTCTGTCAGTAACAGGTCAGGAAGACAAAAAGCCTTTTTTTCCTCCCTTGGAGCACCCAGAGCTGCAGAAAAGAGACAATCCAATTGCAAACAGAAAATTTAAGTGTGAGGGAGGAAGGACGGGCTCCTTTTAGGAATTTTCCTTCAGGTCAACACCTCATCAGGGTGATCACATCCTTAATTTCAGCCTGGAAAGATCAATCCAGCTGAAGGAAATCAAGCTGCAGTCAGCTGTGTGCACGTCAGTGCTCAGAGCATGGAGCAATAATCACTCCCTGATCAGAACTGGCTTTGCCATTATCTGCCTGGTGCTGGGCTATGATATATGAAGCAATTTTGGCTGAGACAGTTTCTGTTTTGTGTGCAAGCAGATCCTGACTGGTAAAAACTATACAGAATTGTTTTGGGTTGGTTTTTTTTCCCCTTTGTGCTTTCTTTTTTGCCTTATGAAGGAGTAATATTTTAAACTAAAAGGAGTTTTCAAACCGCAGTCACCATCACTCATCTTTACAGTCCTGGGGTAGGAACAATCTCTTCATTAGACACTGAATTTTTCTCCATTACAGCACTATCTGAATGCATTTATTTGGTCATTTATTAGAAGTTACTTGATGGGGTGCAGGAAAGGAGAGGACTAAATTAAAGCAAAAGGGCTGTGTGTGTAAACACGCCTGTATATTCTAAGTGGAGAAGTCTATAAAAATATTCCAATTTAATAACAGCCATAACTCTGAGGCTCACACTGAAAACACCTCACTTGCTGCAGTGATAAAGGGAAAAAAGCTTTGGGCCAACCCCATCTGCCCAGTGGGTTTTCATCCAGCTGGGGCTGAGGAAAAGTGATTTCTCTATAAATATTGCATCAGCATCCAGCTCTTTGTTCAGGGACAGCCTTGTGTGTCTCAGGCCATGATTGTCTTGTTGGCTGCACTTTGCTTTGGGAGATCTGCAGGCAGCCAGGATTGAAGTGGAGCAGGGTTTGATCAAGCCAGGGTTTTGCTTTTAGGATTCCCCAGGCCTGGCCTGTGCTCTGTGCTGCAGGAATGCCTCGGGCCAGCTGATCAGAGGCTGGATGAGGAAATTCAGCTCACACCAGGACCCTGTGCAGATGGAACTGGCACCACCTCATCAGCAGTGCAGGGTAACCCCTCCTGAACCCAAGGCAGCAGGAGGGGCTCACTAATGGAACAGAGCAAACCCTCAGGAGAGCCTGAACGGCAATGTGAGGCACCAAGCAATTAATGCTGGGAAATTCAGACTCTATGGACAGGTCTGGTTGTTTCCTTTTTGTTCAGAAGCTGGGTGAGCTCGCTGTACAAACCAGAATGTGCTGAAGATGGAGAACCTTGCTCTCCCACAACAAAACCTCCCTTCTGCACCCTGCTCATCTCCTCCAAGGCTGCTTTTCACCCACACTCCCCCTCCCACCCCTCTGGCTCCCTGTGCTCCTTCTCTTGGCTCAAGCTCTGTGCCAGCAGTGCCCATTTCCCCCAGGCTGCAGGAGCTCCTGCATGGGGGTGCTGCAGGTTCTGCCCCCAGGAGATCACACCTTTGGCTGGAGTCTGAACATTGCTTTCCCACCCAGCATCGTGCTTGGAGCTTGGCTGAGGAGATCAAAGAGCCTCTCCCCCATTTCTGTGCATGCCACACCACCATTCCCAAGTTAGTTCTCCTAGGATGCCTGTGAGGCTGCTAATTTTAGAGGATCTATCACTGTTTCTGGGTTTATTTTGATTCCCCTTCTCACTTTTATTAAAACAGACAACTCTTCCCTGCATATTCCAGAAGGCTGCTATGGTTTCTCAGAGGAGATTTGTAAAAACTAAAAACCAAAAAGAAGGACCACTTCCATCCAAATACTCTTAAAAATTTAACAAAGCAACACAACAGCTCACAGCTCAACAGCAGCATTTAGTCTTTTATGCTTAATTTCCACTGTGACTCTCTCCCTCAGAAGTGTGCTCCTGTAGCCAATTGCACAGCGAAAATGCCAGACTGAAAAACAAATGCAGCGCAGGCATTTGGCCTCTCCAAAAGATAGCAGGACATAAAGCAGGATTATGATCCCAGGATGCAATAAAAAGAGATAAAAAATTCGGAAGAGATCAAAGTAATTTCGGAAGCAAATGAAACATTTACATGGGAATCAGACCTTATAAATGGGAAGAGAGCAAACGGTATCAGCCTGGATTAGTGTCAAGGGGGTCTAAGGGCAGATGTGTCTCAGGAACCTTTTCAGGTGTTTGGAGCATCCTCGGAGCAAAATCAGGGCCAGGAGGAGGAGGAGGAGGAGGAGGAGGAGGAGGAGGAGGAGAGCTGAGCTGTGCAGGTCACTGAGTTACCCAGGGAAGGGGGAATGTGCTGTGAGTGGGTGAAGGGCTGGGAAAGGCCAGGTTGGTGGGAATGGCAGGTATTTATCTGCAGTACTTGCTTGTAGACAAACAGCCATGAGAAGAACTTTTGCAGCCTAAAACTTGACAGACACACCCAGAGCAGGCGGATTTTGAGCTGGCCCCGGCTGGAAATCCTTTGTAACCTCACCCAGGAGATAAAGCAACACTTCCCTGCTGCAGCTCACGCTGGAGAGGGACTGGGAGAAAACAAAAGGATTTCATGGTGTAAATTAAGGAAACAGCTGTTCAAGTGACACGGGTGAGCAAAGCTGAGCAGTTGGAGATGAAAATATTATTATAACCATCTTTCAGCCTTTCCTTTAGGAGCCCCAAGCAGATGGAAGGGTCAGCATTCCCTCTTTAGAGGTGGCAAAGTAATAGCTTGATCCTGAACCAACAGCCAAGGGAAAGGAGGGACGGAGTCTGTGTGGAGAGAGGGAATGAAAGCAAAATTAATACGAAGGAGAGAGAGCAAAAAGAGAAGAAATGCAAGTCTTTGGAGGAAGAGCAGCCCTGTGTGAGGGGTGGCTGGTCCAGCAGGAGGCTCAGCAGCTCCTCAGCACTGTCTGTGCACAGATAGGGCTGCTCAGCATTGATGGATGGGGGGTGCTGCACAGCCTCTGAAACAAAGCCCTTTGACAAAGCTGTTAATTAGATCCAGCACCTTATCACCAGCGTGGACTCTCCATCTATTTCTCTGCATGAATTGGGACCATTCCCAGAGGGACACAAAGGGGAGAGCAGAACCTTGCCCCAAAGCCGGCTCCGATCAATTCTCATTTGCCTGGGACACGTTCCTCTCTTTTTGTCTCACCTGACACTGGCTGGGAGCAGCAATTTTTAAATGTCGCAGCTCATGACCTCCACCTCTCCTGCCTTCTTGCAGGATTGATCCCTGCTCAGGCTGGGGAGTGAGGAAGGTGCAGCAGCCCTTGGGAGAAGGTTTCAGTTTAATGCCCAGCATGTTCAGCTTTGGATCTTCTATTGAAATCAGGGAATTTGTTAAGCTGATGAGGGAAGGCTGCAGTGGAGAAACACAATAGCAGAGTGGGATTAGGCCTGGAGTAAGTGTCTGTACTTTGGAGGATTAATGAGAAAACTGCAATGGATTTTACATGGTGAAAAGGATTCGCTGAATGCTTTAGGTGAAATGAAATTAGTCCCACTCATGCTCTCTGAGCCTCCAAGCAGGAGAGGAGACTGGCACCCTCCCATCACGTGTAATAGCCAGATCCCCTCCAGCTGCTCTTCTTTATGGAAAATTCCAGTACAGCACTGCTGGCCATTTATTTCCATTTAGGATGGCAAGGCAGGCTCCATCTCTGGGCACAGAGAAATCCTGACAAAGCCAACTCTGTGTCCAGGGACTCCAAGGCTCCCTGAGGCTGAAAGTGAGGAGAAACACTTGCCTCAGACACTCCAGATGCTCCAAATCCTTGCAGGAGAGAAGGCTCAGAAGGAGAGGCCCTGAAATGGAGCAGGGAGAAGGAACATGAGTTCTTCAACACGTGGGGAAAGGTAGATGCAATAAATCAACATGTGGGTGGGTGAAATCGTCCCAGGGCCAGGCTGGCACATGAGAGGTACCAGGGAGAGGCTTCCCAGACCCCTGATGGAGGGCACAGATGGGCAAAGAGGGACTTGCTGGTCCTGGAGCATTTACAGTGCCCAGAGCTGCTGCTCCTGGACACAGAAGAGGCCACTGAGAGCAGCTTGGGCTGGCTGGTGCCTCCTGTGAGTTGCCTTCCAGTCCATCATTCTGTCTAATTAGGCACCTCTGACACACAATTAATCCTATTTGCCCGCCAGCTTTTTTATCTTTCCTCCTGCTTTTATCAGGCAGAGAATTAGGCCCTGCTGGCATGCAAAGTGCACTGCACAGACCTGGCTTTTCAGGGGGATTTGGAGACTTCTCAGAAGGCAGAACCCATGATCTTAAAAGTTTGTTAGGAGTAATTAATTTCTTTTTCTTCTCTTCTTTTTCTAATCGCTGAGTGTTGATTTCACCTCTGCTCAGACAAGCAGAAAGGCAAAGATGTGAGGGTGGGTCAGAACTCAATTCATGGCTGCAAAGTCCAGTAAATCTCAGTTTTCAGCTGCTCCCCACAACTTATGCACTGTCCTCATCCCAGGCTTCACCTGGAAATTCCACAGACCTTCAGAGCTGCACTTTCAGGTCACAATTTATTTCCATTTAGGATTTTCTTACCAGGAAAGGTGGTGGGAATTGAGATTTTCAGGTCCCTTCTTCAGCCCATGAAAAGATTGGTCTCACCAACCTCCAAGAAAGAGAAGGAAAAAAAGAAGTTGAAATTCTTGAACTCCCAGCACGATCACTTTGGCAGTGAGACAGGTTAAATCTCACTCCTTACTGGGATGTTCCCATGAAGTGCCTTTCCCTTAACTGGAAAAGAAGGAAAATCTGTCTGCATGGTGAAAATGGACTGCAGATAAGGTCTGGCGACCACTGAATCCAATTCTTCTCCCATGCACAGGTCAGAGGCAGAACAAAGCTTCCAGACAGCCCAGTGCCCTTACCCTGGCAATAGAGAATAGGGAATAGGGAATTGGGAATAGGGATAGATTCCCTTTCCATAGATATTAAACTCCCTCCCAGGCCCCTCTCTCTACCAGCTTCATACATCCCCAAATATCTATTTGAATATGTATTTAAATATGAGCTTCACCCTCAGCCGTGCTTTTGTTCTCGTTGGGAGCAAGGCTGAGGAGATCATAATGATAAGAGCTCTACACCTGTTTAGGAAATGAAGAGGCAGGAAAAGGTCACGCTGCTCCCCCTCCCTGTCACCTGCTGTGGTGGTTTGACAGGAAATGTGTTTTTTGGGATGCTGTGTTTTTGGCCAATGGATATTCAGGCTTTAATATTGGCATTTAACCTGGCCATTGGGACATGGACACGCCTCTGAGAACACGGGGTTAAAAACAGAAAGCTTTGCTTATTCCTGGTCACATCTCACAGCAGAAACCAGGGAGAAGGTATCTTCATGGGGGCACTGGCATTGTGCCAGTGTTAAACCATGACACCTGCTCAGCAAGGGCTGCCTGCCCCTGCCAGCCCCAGTCCAGCCCTCCTCACAGCCACCCTGGGGATCCCTCCCTGCTCGTCCCTCCTTGTTCCAGCAGCTTTTTGATTCCTGTAAAACAATGATGAACAAGACGCTTCTGACTGAGCAGGTACTGCAGAGAGCTGCGCCTTCCCCACCAGCTTCCTCTGCTGCCTTTTATATCTCACACTGAAATGTAATTATCTCCGCGGTGCAGGGTGTAAATCAGGGTGTGTGTCAAGACGATTTCCCTCCGGGTTTTATTTTATTGCGTAATAATATTTGACACAGGGCTTAGAGGTGCTGTTACCTGCCTAATCGTGTGAAACAATTTCATGTGCAAACAGCTGGTAAGTGTGAAAACTACCATCAACCAGCTCCAGGAAATGCTCTGCTTCCCTTATCTGTTCTTGGAGAACACCCCCTGGCACTGGTGTTTCCCCATCAGGCTGGGAGGAGCTGCTCTGCCCTCACACAGGAGAATCCAGCTCCATCCTCCCTCCCTGGTGTGCAGAGGGAATCAGGGTCTCCATCTGTGTCAAACCCCTCAGGCCAGAAGGGATGAAGTTAATTTGGAATAATTAATTGGTTGGGTTTATTATCTCAGAGAGGAAAACCCTCTGTATCAGGGATGTTGCCCCAGCCTAATCTCTCACAAATAATCCGTGAGGGAAAGGTTGGGCTGTCACCCTGCTCAGGTTCAGAATTTTACACTCAGTTTCCCTCAACATCCATCGTTGGGGGTTGGCGTTCCACTACATTTTGTCCTAAAAGGGTACATGAAGGTCCTGAGGGCTGCAGGGACAGGTGGGGCACAGGGGAGCACATGGAGAAGCTCTGTGAGTCCAGCTGGGCACCCAAAATGGAGCTCTCAGTCCTAATTTACAAACCTGCTCGGGCACGAGTTTTCCTGAATGGTAAAATCCTCCTTCACCTGGGAACACAGAGATGAACCCAACGCAGGTGTGACATCAACGTGGAGAAATTACAGGAGCCAATTCATGCAGGAGGGGAGTGAAGATCCCCAAACCTGAGCCCCCCCCCCTTTCATTCAGGAGCTTTGTGCTGCAGAAAAACCCAAGTGCACGGGGAGAAAAGCTCAAAGGGAGAGGAGAGCTCAGAGCAGCCCTGCCCTGCTTCTCCTCAGCACAAATGGGAGCCTCCGACTCTGCCTCGGGGAGAGGGGACAAAGGAGAGGCAGAGATGGCAATCTGGGCACAATGGTGGTTATTTATAAGGCTTTTTTTGTGCATTGGAGATCATAGCCAAAAGGCATCTGCCTGAGGTCTGAATTAGTCAGAGCGGGGCTGGGAGGGGAGGTGGGCAGCTGCTTGAAATCACCAGCCTCCAAGTCACTATTTTTTTACTCCTCGGGGTAGCTGGCATTGTCAATGATGGTTTAACCTACTTAGGATAATAATCCCTGTAATAAAGGCATTTTTAAAAAATCCCTTAGCCCGAATGGCTGCGTGGAGGGCCACGGGAGCTGCTGAGCAGGGAGGTTCTGTGTGGGGCCTGCCAGGGAACAGTGGTGAGCCAGCTATGTTCTGTCAGCTTTTAATGCACTCCCAGACCACCACCCCCTGCCAGGCAAGAAAATTCCTTTCCAGGAAGGGATCTGGCAGAGGCTGTCCCTTCCCCCCCAGAAAAGACCTCCTCCCTGTGGATTAAGGCATTTCACATCTGGAGCAATATTAGATCATCGAGGTTGCTGATGCATCCTGAAAACCCCTAATCCTGGCCACCAGCTGGCCCTCTCCAGCTGCCGGGTCCCCTTTAGCACACCCAGGGCCAAAATGTGTGACCTGGTGGCACCAGCAGCAGCCTGTGCTGCTGCCCCAGGTGCCAGGGCAGGCGGGTGTGGTGCCAGGGCTGTTGGGCTCAGTTAATCTCAGGCTCAGCTGCCCGATCCCAAGGTGGGCAGAGTTCCTGCATAAACCATTCCTGTACTGGGAGCAGCCCTCTGGGACGGCTCCATGGCTTTGTGGCCAAGGTCTTCCAGCTGTCCCAATTTCACAGGGATCTTCAGAGGCCACGGATAGAGCCAGCCTTGTTCTTTAGCTGGGTTTTGTTGCTGCTCCTCAACACAAAGCCCTTCTCTCTCTGCTCCCAAGACCTTTCCTCCTGCACACCACAGCTGTCCATCAGCACCCTCAGCGCCATCACACCTCCTCAATCCATTTAATGAGGTGCAGAGCTCACTGCTTGCCTGGCTCCAGCTTTGATAAGGTCCTGGCTAAACCCTTCCCTGCTCACCCACTCAGAACGCTGAGGAAACCTGAGCTGCTGAAGCAGGGACACTTTGGGAGGAATGGACTGGAACCTGCTCTCTCCCAGAGCTTTTCCCCCAGGCTCAGGCTAACACAGGGACACAGGAGGGTGGTTTTGTGTGTGTGTGTGTGTGTGTGTATTTACCAGATATCTTGGGAGTGAGTCACAGGGAACAGCACGAGTTGTGCCGGACGTGTTGGGCTCGGAGCAGCAGGGCTGGCAGGGAAATGTCTCGGGGCTGTGCCTGGCTGTGGGCTGGCAGCGAAGGTGGGGACTGGGGGCTGTGTTATCCCCTCCCTCTGCACCCTGTCATGTGCCTGGACCCGTCACAGACTCTGCCCTTCATCCCTGTGGGCTGGGTGCAGCTTTTCCACCCCAGTCCCTGCTGAGGGAGGCAGGGACAGCAGAGGGATGAGGTGCCCTGGGCCCAGGGGCTGTGACTGATCCCCTGCCCGGGCAGATCATTTCCATACTGAGTGCTGCTATTCATGAGGGTGCTCAGAGACTTTTATGGAGCTGCAAATCCCAGCTGCTCCAGCCGGGAATGAGCCAGCTGTGAGCCAGGGAGAGATTTCCCCAGTGCTGAAGCAGAAATTTGCCGGGCTGCCATGGGAGTAATGCAGGCAGGGTGACAGCAGCTGCATGGATGAGTCCTGGGAGGGAAGGGAGAGGAGCCTGGAACGTCCTGGGGCTTGGCCTGGTTATTTATCCCTCCATCAGAAAGGAGGGCTGAGGAGGCTGGGAAATCCTCAGAGGGATAAATGATGATTTAGAGCTCACTGGAGGGACCCTGCAGCCCCTGGCACACAGGACCTGGGGGTGTGACACCCATGAGGGACAAGGGACAGAGAGCAGGAGCCTTCATCTCCACCACTGGAGCAACGAATCGATTGTTTTCTCCCTTTGGGGGCCACTGAGGAAGATGATGGGGGTGGGAAGCAGCAGGCCTGGCAGTGCTGGTGGTGGTGTCACCCCTGTGAGCAGGGCACAGGAGGCAGGGCACGGCGTGTGTGTGACAAGCAGTGGCTTTGGGAGTGTTCTGGAGCCTGCTCAGGCTAATGCAGGGTTTTATTCTAAACCATCCATGAAACACAGCTCGAAAATTGCACTTGCTATTGCTACCTCAGCCACTGCAATCAAAGCTGAGGAAACGTGTGGCTCAGAGAGCTCTGAGAAGCAGCTTTAAAAAAAGGGAAAAAAAAAAAAGAAAAAAGGCGAGGGAAAAGGGAAATGGAGGGAGAGCAGGGACTGCTGTGATTGCCCTGATGAGGGAGGGGGACAGAGGCTCCCCAGGTCTGGGGGGCTGCAGGGGTCAAAGGAAAAGAGAGGTACAATCAATAATAAAATGAGATGCAAGAGCAAATCTGCCTCTATTTGCACGGTGAGGGAACAGCTTTGGGGGTACTGTTAATTCCGTGTAGATCACATTAACACCTACAAAACAATTGGTGCTCCCTGTAAAAATGGCAGCATTTATTAAGTGCTGCAGTACAAGCAGCTGGGTCTCATCATTGTCCTTTTGCCTGGGATTTCAGAGGGGAAAGGAGCAGTGTTTGCTTTGAACATCATCGTCAAAAATGAACATTTGAACGTGATTTCACAAGGACACGACTGTGTCAAAAGAAGAGGTGGGATGTGGTGACCCTGGAAGTGTCTGGAGCAGTAACAGGGTCCTCCCCTTGCTGTTACCACCTGAATTCCTGGGTTCACACCCCAGGCTGTGCTCTCAGCTTTGCCATGAGCTCATCCCCAGATCGGGGGCTGTGGGAAGGGCCAGGGAAAGGGAAGAGCCTGAGGGGACAAACTGAGTGTCCCTGCAGGAGCAGGGAGAGCTGTCAGGCTGGGATCTGAAGGCAGCTGCTGCAGACAGCTGCAGGATGGATCACTCCCAGCTCTGCCCTCAGTCTGGAGGCAGAGATAACAGACTGGCTGGATGTCACAGACCACGAGCCCTGCCTTCTCCATCTCTGCATCCCCACGTTCCTCTCACTTGTACAACCCTCCCCGGCTGCCAGGCACATCTGAGGTATTAAAAAAGAGGATCCTAAGGAGATCTGGCAAAGACTTTGCTATCTCAGCCTCGCAGCAGAACGAGATATGGAGCTGAGGGAGCATCTATCAGAGCAGCCAGCACCCAAAGCATCCCGCAAGGAGCATCCCCACCCTCTCCTGAGACTGATCTGAGGGGAGGTACCACATCTGTGGCAAAGCAAGGATGTTGTGTCTTTCACTCACTTTCCACACCCTAGGATGGCCCAAGTGACAGCACAGAGCCACCAGGACTTGAGAAAAATGCATCTGAGCAGCTGTGGTGGTCATTTAGCCCAGCAGCTACAGGGTATGGGCGTGATGGATGCTGCTGATCATCCTCTGCAACACTGAATTGCCTTTTTAGATGAGAGTTATCAATTTTGCTGCCATAGCAACCCCAAAAGTCACCTAGAGGGCTGCCTGTCTGGGAGAGCAGGGATGGTTTCTGTGTGAGACCAGGGGCAATTCAGGATTTCTGGGGTTCTGGCCCCAGCTGAAGGGTGTGGGAGCCCAGGGACCAAGGGCAGGGCAGTGGAGGGGCAGAAGAGAGGAACCAGCTCTGAAAATGGGTGCTGGTGTTTCCTGCCACAGGCCAGCAGCTGCCCCAACATCTTTCCCATTCATGGGTCCCTCTTATGTAGAGTTTAATGACACTGAGAGCCCCTGTCCCTTTGTCACAGTTGAATAAAATGTCCCAGAGGGTTCAGGAGTTGTAGAAGGGGACAGAAAAGCCTCTTCTCACTGATGCCATATGTGGTGTGATCCCCTATCTCCATTTCCTTGGAAAATCAGGCAAGAACTGGCACACTCCAACCATTTCAGTGCTTTTCTGTGAATGTTTTCAAACCCAGAAGTTTAGCAAAACTACCCTTTTCAATGCAAATAGCTACAATTTAGCTAAATAGTGATTTTCCAACCAAAGATTTCGCAGAAGATTTCCCAGACAGCTGTACAGAACAGCTCAGAGAAACCAGGGTTTCTTTCCTTCATTCTGCCATTCATACATTGCACATTTTAAACATGTTCCTGTCTGTCTGTGAGCTGATGTCAGCTTCTCATTCCTCCCAAGCGTTTGAAGTGTATTAATTTTATTGAAAGACCTTGTCAAAGCTGCCTCTGTGCCCCCATCTAGGATGCTGGCTCTGCAAAGCCATTTTATTTTCAATCTGACCCACTGAGCACTGATTGCAAACAACGATTTCTTCTGCTTTCTGTGCATCCTGTGTGTGCCTCCCTCCTTTTTGTTTGGAGTTTATGGTCACTGGCTCTGGGTTCTGTCATTATTTGTCTTTGTTCTGTGTTTTAACCTTTGTTAGAGACTCAGCCATTGTGCAATCCCTGTTCAGTGACCTATAATATCCTAATTTAGTTGGCATTTTGATCTGGGTGAACAATCCACTGTACACGAGGCTTCTTTCCTTTTCTGTTTCCCTTTCCTTTCAAAAGGTCTTCTGTGCGTTTCTTCGCCCTCTTCACACCCCTCTCTGTGTTTCCTTGGGTTCTCTTTCACCCTTTCTCTCTTTTTTTGTTCCAGATCAGCCTCAGCTCTCACCCCTGCTCCTCTCCCAGCCCCTGCTCCGTGCTGTGGCACCAGCAGGTCCTGCAATCCAGCTCATCCTCCCAGGATCAGCCAGAAAAGGACTCTGCTCCTCTGCCGAGGCTGAAAATTTTGTCAGCTGCTGGTGGATGAAATAATGACCCTAAAAACCTCCGGGGAGCACAGCCCACCCACGTCTGAGGAGCAGCAGGGAGTGCCTGTGGTGTTCACCATCACAAGAGGGGGTTTGGGGAGTTTTTAACAAAAATGCTTGGTTTTGTTACAGCAGACTGAGGCAAAGGAGAGGGAGCCACAGGGTTCTGGAGAGCTCCTGGCACTGCAGCCCTTCCCTGGATTGCCAGGGCCAGCAGCACTGGGAGGAACCTGCCAGGATCCTGTCCCAGCTGTGTCACAGAGGGCCCCTAGGGACAAGGAGCTGGAGCCCTCTGCTCCTCTGCTGCCTCTCCTGGGATCCCCATGGCTGAGATCCCCTGGGCTGGCCCCAGCCTCCTCAGGGCAGGGCTGGTGTGGAGCCTGAGTGCCCAGAGCAGAATTTCTCCCACTTCCCCTCCTCCTGTCCCCAGTGCTCTGAGCTCCTCTCTGATGGATTCCTGTGCCAGGAGGCCCCAGCTGGGAGCTGCTCCCAAGGGAAGGTGCTCACATTTCCCTGGCTCTGGGGGGATGAACATTGCAGGGCCTGGGAGCCAGCAGTGAGCCAGGGGGGCTGTCCCTGCTAATTCCCCCCTAACACAACACCCAGCTCCTCATCAGCAGTGCAGACAGGCACAAGGTGCTGCTCTTGGTGGAGACACCTCGAGCTTGCAATCCAGTTCATCCTCCCAGGATCAGCCTGAAGAGGAAACTGCTCCTCTGCTGAGGCTGAAAAGATGGAGATGGGTGGAGAATCAGTGCCTGGTTCTCTCAGTCTTGCCAAGGAAGAGGAACCAGCATTGTTCATCTTCTCAGTATGGCTGAGATAATCACTTTGGGAAAGAGGTAAAATGGCTGAATAATTAAAACACGGGTGGAGTGCTCTAATTATGATAGTGAGCTGTTTGTCCCATCAGGGTCATGTTTAGGGATCCTAAAGGAACAGCATCCCTGTGCTGGCAGGTGTCAGGTGGTTGGGAGCCCCAGTGTCAGCTCAGCTCTCTCCTTCCTCCCCTCCTTGCATCCTGCTGAAATAACAACCCTGGGCAGCCACGCTCAGCTCTGCTGCAAGCCTGGGAATGCTCCAGTGCACACACCCAGGAGAAGGAAAACACCCTTCTGGCAGCTCCTGAATCTCTGCTGTCCCATCTCTGCATGGTGGCATCCTGATGGGGATGTGAAAGAGGGAGATAACGCTGAAGGGGAGGAAAACAAGGCCTTTGGAAGGAAAGGCAGAGCGTGGCAGGGCTATCAGATCTGTCAGCACGACAAGTGGCAAGGGGAGGGAAGGGAAATGCTATTGTACACCCCATCCTGGGGCTGGCTGGGGGAAGGAGAGGGAAAACAGAGGGAAAACAAGGCGGTGTGTTCGACAGGGAGCCAGCACGTTTGTTATCAAAATGGAAATGCAGCCCTTTGTTGATGGAGGTGTATCTGCTTCGCATTGTCTCCCGTGCCAGCCCTGTGAAAGGCTCCTTTGATGGCTCCGTGTTTGTGCAGGGGCTATGAAATTGCTTGGGAAGACAAAGGGAGTTGGTGCTGCGGGTAATGAAAAGGAGCCGAGGGCTCCGCTCCGCAATTTCCCCCGGAGCAGCTGTCAAAGGCTCGCTGAGAAAATTGGAAAGCTGAGGCAGGATGGGGGCCAGTGATGAGCAGAGAGAGTGAGAGGCTGCTCCTTTGCAGGGCTAATGTGGCCATCTGCTCTGCTCTGCTCTGCTCTGCTCCAGCCCAAGTGCTCCAAGCCCTGTGGCCGCTCATTGCCCGCTCCCATCAGCGGTGAGGACAGGGCCAGGAGCTGCCTGCCACCCCCTCAGACACTGCCAGGAGCTGGGATGGCTGGGGAAAGGATGGGAATCCTATCTGGAAGGGCCTGAGGGCTGCACATCTCACTCCTTTCCTCGCCCTGCTGATCACCAGTGAGGGCACCGGGGCTGGAGTTGCATGTAAAGCAGCAGCAAGCTGAGAGAGAGCAGGTTTGGATGAGACACTGGGGGAAAATTCTTTATTGTGAGGGTGGCCAGGCATTGCCCCATCCCTGGAGGTGTCCAAGGCCAGGTTGGATGGGGTTTGGGAAAGCTGGTCGAGTGGAAGCTGTCCCAGGGGGTGGAAGGAGATGGGCTTTAAGGTCCCTTCAAATCCAATCCAATCCAACCCAATCCAATCCAATCCAATCCAATCCAATCCAATCCAATCCAGTCCAACCCCAATCTATGCCACAATTCTACAATTCTGTGATGAACACCGCAGGGATAACACATGCAGGGAGCACATCAGGCATTGTGGAAAAACACCCAGCAAAGCTTGAAAAATGTTAGTACCCAAAGCACAGCCCAGCTCAGCTGGACACTCCAGCAGGCAGCAGCACCGCATGGCCCAGCCCTGTGGCTCCTCACAGACTCACCTGGAATGTGCTTTTCACCTGAATTTCTCCCCGTTTTCCTGCTCCTCACCCTCAGTTCCTTGCACACCTCTCCGAGGGGTCCCACAGTGTCCCCCCCACCCCACACCCTGCTCCACCCACACAGAGAGTGTGTCACAGGCATCTTGTATGAAAAATCCTTTCCTTAGGATTTTTCCTCCTGGGAAGCTGAGAGGCCTCAGGAACAAAATGCAAACAATGGTTATCTGCTGCTGTGGAATGCAACAGGTGCATCTGGGATTGGTCTCGTGTGGTTGTTTCTGATTAATGCCCAATCACAGCCCAGCTGGCTCGGACAGAGAGCCGAGCCACAAGCCATTGTTATCATTCTTTCTTTTTCTATTCTTAGCCAGCCTTCTGATGAAATCCTTTCTTCTATTCTTTTAGTATAGTTTTAATATAATATATATCATAAAATAATAAATCAGCCTTCTGAAACATGGAGTCAGATCCTGGTCTCTTCCCTCATCCTCAGACCCCTGTGAACACCATCACAAACGTGGAGCCAGGTGTGTGTGTGTGTGGAAACCCTCTCTGATCACACACACACACACACAAATTCTCATTAACTAATGGTGTCCCTAATAGGAATGGGTGTCTTTCTTCACCCCTGCTGCCGGGCTGCAGAGTTTAATGGCTCAGTCATGCTCAGCCAGCCTCGCTCCTTTATCTGCTCAATAAAGAAATGGTTTATGGCACATCCACGCCTCGGCCCGAGCTGGCAATTTCACACAGGCCTTATCAGCACTCACACACGCTGTAAGGCTGCTGGAAATGAGACGTGGGATTCGCATGTCTAACAACCGGGGTTAAACGCTTTTTTTCCCTTTTTTTCCCTGCTTTTCCCCTCTGCTGCTCCTTCTTCTCCCCTCCCTCCCTTGTCTCACCGGTTACAGCTCTGACAATGGCTTTAAAAGGATAGTCTTGCCTGGCTTCTGGTAAAAGATGTTAATTTATTGTAGTCGCTTCTTTATTTGATTATTGGTTTATTAAAACTGCCAGGGGTGAGAGCGTTTGTGCTCGAACAAATCCTTTAATCTGTTACCAGCTCTGTAGGCAAGACAAGCACGAGTGGCTGTGGCTTTTTGGGGGGATCCTTCCCCCTTTTCATCAGGAGATGGGAGCACAGGGATGCAGCCAAGCCAGCTCAGAGGAGCTGCCAGCCAGGAAGGGCTGGCCCCAAGAGCAGCAGCTGGAGCTGTCACACTCTCCCCAGCCTTGGACACACTCAATTTCCATTTGTTCAGCTCACCTGCATCCTGAAGAGCTCTTTGGCAGCGTGTGGTGACTCCCTGAACTCTCTGTTTCAGCCTGCCTGGCAGGGACCCTCTGCTTTCTGCACCCCAAAGGGCTCCTGCACCTCATTTTTTCACCCCCTGCTCCTGTTCCATGTCTCCCCTAGAAAAGGGAACCCTGCTCTCCCCTGCCCATTCCTTCAGCCCCCAAACCCAAGTGTCCACAGCTGCTTTTACCCCTTTTGCCCAGCATTCAGCTGGATGTCACCACCAGTGCCTGTGGTGCCTGCTGGGGCCTGAGGTGACTCCTGCAGGTGAAGGTGGGGCTGGTTTTCCTCAGCCAGGAATCCCAGCAGCATTCAAACAGTGTTTGCACCTAGGGATGGAGTTATTGCAGCAAATCCAGCCCTGCCTGGTGCATCCCAGCCCTCAGGACCCATCCATGTTTTACTCTTCCCTTCAAGCATCCCCCTCATCCTCCTCAGCTGCACATCCTGATTTTCCTTCTGCTCTGCCCTCCAGCTCAGGGATGTTTTCCCTGGGCAGAGATGTTTTTCCAGTGGCAGCAGCTTGTTCCAGGCTGCAGTTCCTGCCACATGAAAGTCAGCAGCAGCAGAGCAGAGCGATGAATGAATGGCAGTGGTTAAGGTTTTATACAGAGCCTTCCAGTCCAAGTGTTGCAGGGCACTTAGGGGGCTGCACCAAAACACAGCCCCAGGATCCCTCCAGAGACAGGAAAAGAGTCCCCAGGGCAGCCTGAGCTGGGTTAGTGGCATGTGGGATCTTGTCCAGGACCTGGGAGGGCAAGCAGAGGGCAAGGGTGACTCCCTTCCTTCTGAGCTGGAACAGGGCACTGCAAACAGCTTTAAAATCCTCAATTGCAGGTCTAAAAGTGACATAAATTCAGTGCTTTGGGGTTTTTGTTTTGTTTTTATTTTAAGGCATTGCTGTTGTAATTCCTGGATGCTTTGGGGAAGCCATGGGGCAGATTTAATTTAGCTGAGGGGAGAAGCAACCCCTAAAGAAATTTCTGGGCCTGCAACTTGAAACTCCGAGGACAGGGGAGAGGAGAAAGCCTCCCAAGGTGTGCTGAACCCCCTCCTCTTCTCCCCCTGCTGCTTTTCAATAGAAAGTCACCTTCAGCACTGATGGCAGGGGCAGGACAAGGTGCCTGTGGCTGGAATTAAATCAGGTTTTATCCATCCTGGGGAATCTGCACATTGCCAAGGCTCCCACATCAGTGATGCTTCCGAAATGTCTTCATCACAAGTGTCTCAGCTGACCTGTAATTTAATTTTCTTCCTTTCTGTCTTAGACCTGTGCGGTTGCATCCCTCTGCCTTTCACTGGAGCAGAATCACAGACATCCAACACCTCCTGCCAGCCTCTGAGGGAGGGGATCCAATGACTCTCCTGGATAACTTGTTCCTCACTCCTCTCATTAAAAACCTTTCCCTTCGACTTCACCTGGATTGTCTTGCTGCATTTTTCCTCTCCCATTCATTAGAAATAAATAAGTGATGAACCAAGCAGATTTCCTGCCTCCCTTGCTCCATGAGAGCTTTCGACGTGGTCTGTAGGAAATGATCCTCAACCAAAACTTAATTTTTTGTTCCCATACAGGAGACACTTGAGATTAAGGCCTGAGACCCAGGAAAAAAATGTAAATAAGGGGGTTTAATGCAAAATGTTGATTATAAACCTGGATCTGTCCTCCCACAATGAAATGGTGCCTGAGGGCATTAAGCTCCTGCTCACATGTCAGTGTTAGGGCAGAGAGGGCTGAATAATTCATCAATAAACCTCAAATTTGGCTTTCCTGCCTGTGTGGGAGCTCTGTCTCTCGCAGAATCTGTTCATTAGGTGAGGTAACTCATAAAAATGGCAGAGGGACCCTGGGTGGGAAGCCCTGCTCCGAGGGGAAGTTGAGAATTTGCTTTGCTTTGCATCAGGAATTGGCTGGGACAATTCCAGCAGGGAAACGAGAGCTGCTTGGTGTTGGTTATGCCGCTCACATGGCTCTGGCTGTCTCCTGAGCAGCTGAACTCAACCCCTGGAATGAGTTTCCTGGGTGAATATCACACTGGGTTTCCATAAATGTGCTAAAACATGGCTTAAAATTCGCCTCTCTCAGTCAGGCTGATCTATCTCTGTGTCCATCTGTATCATTTTTATTTCCACAGCACCCATCACTACTCACTCCTCCTCAATCTAATCTTCCTCATCTAATTATTAATTCCTCCACTGGAGTGCTTGCTGCAAGCTCCCATCAAAAGCTTGAGGATGCAATTGGAGTAAATCAGTTGAAAAATGAAAAAAAAAAAACCAAAAACCAGATATAGTCTGAATTTCCCTACATTTAATCTCAGTTTTCCAAGCCCTTTTAAACTTTTGAACAACATTCACACATCCAGGAAGGGGAATGAAGATAAACGGACATTTAAGTTCACTCAGACAAAATTCCACTAGAAATGGCAAAATCTGATGGAAAGGGGAAGAATTTGGTGATTATTTTTATTAGAGGAGAGTTTGTGACCCCCCAGACAAATGTCAGGGCACTAAGCCTGGAAGCAACCAGGGAAAAGAGTGGAACAGCTCAGCTCAGGAGGCAGGAGGTGTGATAATACCTGGGGACAAGGCACTGGAAAAAGAGATAAAAAATCATCTTTAGAAGGATGCAGGGAACCTGGGCAGGGAAAGGATTCCTGGGATCATTCAGGGGATGACAAAATTACAAGAGAAGGTGTTTTTGTCAAGGGGAGACTGAAAGGACAACAGATGCCAAAGGAGGAGAGGGAAAAGGAGGAGGAAAAGGAGGAGGAAAAAGGAGGAGGAAAAAGGAGGAAGAAAAAGGAGGAGGAAAAAGGAGAGGAAAAAGGAGGAGGAAAAAGGAGAGGAAAAAAGAGGAAGAAAAAGGAGAGGAAAAAGGAGAGGAAAAAAGGAGGAAGAAAAGGAGGAAGAAAAAGGAGGAGGAAAAAGGAGAGGAAAAAGGAGGAGGAAAAAGGAGAGGAAAAAAGAGGAAGAAAAAGGAGAGGAAAAAGGAGGAGGAAAAAGGAGAGGAAAAAAGGAGGAAGAAAAGGAGGAGGAAAAAGGAGGAGGAAAAAGGAGGAGGAAAAAGGAGGAGGAAAAAGGAGAAGGAAAAATGAGAGGAAAAAGGAGGAGGAAAAAGGAGGAAGAAAAGGAGGAGGAAAAAGGAGGAGGAAAAAGGAGGAGGAAAAAGGAGGAGGAAAAAGGAGGAGGAAAAAGGAATTTCATCCCTCCAGCTAAACAGGACCAAGGAAGGGGCAGCAGCCAGGAATTGTCTCCTTTTCCCCACCAGCCAGAAGTGGGAGATTCCAACGTCATTCTCCATGGATTTTGAGCCTTGCCCAGCAGGAAGGGAGGGAAAAGCAAAGCCGATCTGTGTCAGAGACTTTGCAGGAATGAATCACTCTCCCCTCACCCTGGAGCGCCACCGTCTCCTCCAGGTGACAGCTCACGTGGGAGGATAAATATAAATAAAGAGAGGGAAGCTGCAGCATTTTGATGACTCATGTAATATTCATTTTGAATTAGTTTGTACATGATTCTATTTTAAAAAAAAAAAAAAGGCAGACATTCCATAAGATTTTTTTTTGGTTTTTTTTTTTTTTGCAAGCTCCAATTTGCTGCTGGCAAGGAGCAGCGCTCAGGTCTTTTATGGGTATTAGTTCCATAGTGTATAGCAGGAGGCAGAGGAAGTTTAATTATGATTCACTGAGCCACGTTGTGGGTATGTTTTAAAGCCACTTAATTAGTGTAGAAATATACAGCTGTAATTATCCTGAAATATGGCCTAATTAACCTATCGAAAACCCATGCACGTGGCTCAGGAAACTTGGAAGCATTAATAGTCTATTAATACAGCGGGGCTGACAGCCCATCATGCTCACATTTGGGAACAGGAACCTCCTCCCGTGACCTCCCATTGAGCAGAGATTCCTGGGGCAGGTAAATCCTGCCCTTTCCCCGTGCTTGGAGCAGCTCCTGCCGCAATCTTTGTGAATAAATGGGAACAAAGCTGCTGTGGTCCTAAAGCTGCTGATCACCCAAACCTTTGCTCTGTCCTCTTCCTCAGTGCTGAAGTTGGTCTCCCAGTCCCTCCAGCCCTCAGCAGCCATTCCTGCAGGCTCAGGGTGTCCCCCCAGCCCTGCTCTGTCACTATCCCCTCTCTGGATGCATTAAAGCTGCATTGGGCCATTCCCTGCTGCGTGCATTCCCAGCCCTGGAGCAGAGAGGAGATAATCAGGGAGATAGATAAAGCACAGCCCAAGCAAAAAGGTGATGGCCAAAGGTCCTGTGTTCAGTGCTGGGTGTTAAAGCTGATAAAAGCTGGGAAAACCAATTGTCACTTCACAGGCCAGGTAATATCCAAGGCCAGGGAGTGCCCAAGGCCAGGCTGGACAGGGCCTGGAGCAGCCTGGAACAGTGGGAGGTGTCCCTGCCATGGCAGGGGTGGCACTGGGTAGGATTTAAAGTTCCTTCCCACCTGTGATTCTGTCACAGACCTTCCCAATCCATCCTGGAGACCCAAGGAATTTGCCCTTGGAATGCTGCTTAGAGGAACTTCCACAAAACAAAACAGCAAATGAGTGCCCTGCCCCTTATTCCATCATTTTACAGATGAGGAAACCAAGGCACAAGCTTGGAAATTTAATTCCCTGACTCTGCCTTCCTCAGGCCCAACAATCAGGCCACGCTTCTTCTTCACTGGGAAAACTGATTTTAACAGAGCTTCATCTTCCAGGAAGGAGCATTTCTTTCTTCCACTTGAGCTGAAAAGACAATCCCAGGATTGGCAGGGAGGGGTGGTGAGAGGGAGAGGGAGAGGCAGGGAGGAAGCAGCTGGCACCAGGTTCTTCAGGCAGAGCACACCACCAAATATTCCAGCAGTGTCTTCATCCTCTTGGTGATCAAAGCAACCCAGATTGAATCCTGCTCGTAATCATCCACAGGGTAGTTTGCTTAAAATTCCCCTAATTATGAAAGTGCAGCAAATTGCTGCTCCACGATGAACTGAATAGGAAATTGAAGGCTCCCACACCCCAACTGCTGCCACAGTGGCTCAAAGACAAAGCAGGAGGGAGGTTCAGAGGTAAGAGAGACAAAGAAATGCAGGTGGGAATGAGCAGGGAGAGGAGGGGAGGACCAAGGGAGGGATGGAATTGTCCTTCTCCTACATCTCTCTGGGATGCCAGCAGTTTTGGAGAGCTGAGAGGTGAAGAGAGCACTGAGCTGGCCCTGCCACTTCCCCAGCAATTGTGACACTTGACAGTGTGCCACAGGCAGTGTCTTGACCAGAGCTTCTGTCAGAAACCCAGAGAGCTCATCTGAGCACCATCCTGCCCGAAATGCAGGAGTGGGGCATCTCTCTGGACAAATAATCTGTATTATTTTCTCTCAGAGTGCTCTTGCAGTGGCAGCTCCTCATGAGAGGTGACAGCAGGTTCCAGAGAGGGCTCAGCTGAGTCACTTAGGGACAAGGGGCTGGAAGAGGCTGTTCTGTGTTAACAAGAGGTGTTCTCTTCTAAATTTACCTCCATTTTAGGGCAGCTCTGAGAGCAAGTCCTCTCCTTGTCCTCTTCAGACAAGGCGTGCCCAGGATCCTGATGGAGTTGTCTTGCTCTGGATGCTCTGTTCTGAGTATGAGGGGGGACTCTGCTGCCTCCATCTCCCTCAGGAGCACACACAGGCTGTGATTAAGCAGAGCACTTTGCTTACTTAATATCAGTGTCACTCCCAGAGCCCTGGAATGAATGAGCTCAGCAGGGCAGAGCAGAGCCTGAGCCTCCCTCAGTCACAGGCGGCTGCTTGGGCCCCATCCTCCTCCTCCTCCTCCTCCTCCTGCCAGCACAACACATCAAAAGCTGCCTGCAGGAGCCAAATCATCCTCCTGGGAATGCCACCCCCGTCAGAAACCAGTGCTGGGGAGGGAAAACACCACAGACAAGTGCAATTCATCCCACCCGGGTGTTGGCACTCAAATAAACCCTCCGGTTCTTTGGAGATAAACAACAACAGGAAATAAACACCCAGCCAAAAATGGGGATTTTTGCCAGCAGCTTTGGTGGGGCTCTTTTCAGCAATCCCCAGCCACGGGGAGTACCTGTGTTGATAGGAGTTCAAGCAGGAAAGGACTCCAGGGCTGCTCTACCCAATCTTCTGCTCAAAGCTTTGTAGGGTCAGAGGAGGTCGCCCAGAGGAGGAATTTAGGTTGGATATCCAGAATAAATTCTCCCCTGAGAGGGTGGGGAGGCCCTGGCACCCTTTTCTATGATCTCTCATTGTAAATCCAGGTGAACACAGGGGGTTAAATATTTTCATCACATGCAGTGGCACAGGACTATCCTTCTCTTTCCTTAATCCGGGTGCTTTTCTCCCCCCAGAGTTGTTTATTTCATAGTCAACTTCCAATATAATTTGTACCTTGTTTTGCATCACTGTAAATCATTTCATTAATGAAAAAAAAAAAAAAAAGACCAAGTCATTATAAAGCAAATATACAAAATACGCAGAGCTAATCTCTCCCTTATATTGCAAGGATTAAATAAACAGAAATATCAGCAGAAAGTATTCCAGACACGTTGGGCTGCCATAAAATCTACTAGGTGAACTGTTCATTTACATATTCCCCAAATACAATGGGATGACACTTTTGAAATTAAAAACTGATGATACAAATGGCATTTAAAGTTCATTTAATATTATTTGTTAAAATTTCACTGACAAATCTGTCATATGTGAGGCAGATCCTATTACTAGGAGGAGAAAAAAAAAAAGCAATTGAAATCCAAACCCACCCCAACACTGAAGGGACTATTAAGACAGTAGATGAGAATTTGCATTATCAAATAATCCTAACAGGAGAATTTATAAATGGAAATGTAAACTGTGCAGGGTTTTAAATGTTAATTCATCCCCATAACTAGTTTCATAAACAGCTTGACTGTGTTTCTCCTGGAGACAAGGCAGAGATGTTTCCCTGGGGGACGGGGAGAGCCCAGGCAGCAGCAGCAGCAGCAGCTGGGGTTGGGAACCACAGACCTGGAGGCACCTGGGATCAGAGGCAGTGCAGGTGGATGAACCCCAGCTCCAGGCCCCAGCCCTGCTTTGGGCATTTCTGTGCCCCTTTCCCACTCATTCCTGAGTGTCCCACACACCTGCACAGCTCCATCCCCGCATCCTAAACCCCTGAACTCCTACAGAGCACTGACCCCATCCCTTGGCTGAAACTTGGAAAATTACCCCACTGCCCAAAAAGATCCAGAGCAAAACTCTTTTATCAACTCTGATTGAATGACAGGTGGCTCACGCACTGCTCAAAAGCAGGTAGATATTGGGATTTCTTTTTGTTTGTTTATTTATTTTCCCCTCACATAAATATGGAAGGGAAGCACTGCAGGTGAAACGGTGCATGGAGATTAATCTGGTTCATAGCCCTCATAAATATTAACAGGCTGGTAAATGTGTAACCTTATTACTTTGTCCCTCTGCTCTCATCTCTTCCAAGCTATTTTCACCAGAGAAGGTTAAGTAAGTTGGTAAATGAGACCATGGAAAAAGGGAAGGTGTTCATGCAGAGTACACACAGAGGTGGGATCAAAGTTTTCCTTCCTCCTTTCCTTTCCTTTCCTTTCCTTTCCTTTCCTTTCCTTTCCTTTCCTTTCCTTTCCTTTCCTTTCCTTTCCTTTCCTTTCCTTTCCTTTCCTTTCCTTTCCTTTCCTTTCCTTTCCTTTCCTTTCCTTTCCTTTCCTTTCCTTTCCTTTCCTTTCCTTTCCTTTCCTTTCCTTTCCTTTCCTTTCCTTTCCTTTCCTTCCCTTCCCTTCCCTTCCCTTCCCTTCCCTTCCCTTCCCTTCCCTTCCCTTCCCTTCCCTTCCCTTCCCTCCCTTTTCAAACAGAATTTTTCTGTTCTCTCCCCTTCCAGCAATTCCACCACAGGAACAGCTGAGTGGGGAATGAACAGACACTTTCATTTCCACTATAATAAAATGTGTTATGGGGGAAAAGAGTGGAGGAAAAGCTTCACCCACAGATGAAAGCATCAGCTCTTGTCCCTGAGGAATTTTCCTGGAGGATGGAGATCCCTGAGCGAGGTGGGAGCTTGGTGCCACTGGAAGGACCTGAGTGAAAAGGGCATGAAATGCACAAAGGGGGTTTCTAACACCAGGGTTTATCTGGGGCTCTGAGCACTCACAAAATTACTGAGATGACTCTTAGAAAAGCAAATGGATGGAGCCATCAGGTCACAGAAACCCTCAGAGTCTGGCTGCAGCTGTAAAAGTGGTGATGGGCTCTGGAGGGGATTTGGGGCTGGGGGAGGTGGGGACAGGGAAAGGTGGGTGCTGCTGCCTGAGGAGGGAAGGAGGGGACAGCAGGGACCTTCTCCTTGCTGACAGGAGGCTCTGCAGCCTGCAGGGGCTTGGGGGTGAGCAGTGGGGCTCAGCATCACACCACAGGCTGCTTCCCACCATGGGCTGCTTCCCACCACAGGCTGCTTCCCACCACAGGCTGCTTCCCACCACGGGCTGCTTCCCACCATGGGCTGCTTCCCACCACGGGCTGCTTTACACCACAGGCTGCTTCCCACCATGGGCTGCTTCCCACCACGGGCTGCTTCCCACCACAGGCTGCTCCCCACCACAGGCTGCTTCCCACCACAGGCTGCTTCCCACCACGGGCTCAGCACCACACCACAGGCTGCTCCCCACCACAGGCTGCTTCCCACCACAGGCTGCTTCCCACCACAGGCTGCTTCCCACCACGGGCTGCTTCCCATCACGGGCTGCTTCCCCTGCCTCTCCACGCTCCCTGCCCAAACCCCTTCTGCAAAAAAAGCTGCTGGGGCTGGAGACACTTGCAGGGTTTCCTTTCACACCCATCTCCTGGGTCACGGGGATGCTCTCCCATGAGCAGGAAGGGGGATCCTCAGCACCCCAGGGACAGCAGGGGAGGTTGGGATGCTCACAGGCAGGATGGGACTGCAGAAAGGTCTGGAGCTGCAGCTCGGGTTGTGTCTCCTCTTCCTGTGGGGCTGGGCCAAACCTTGGGCTGGAGTCCTCCAGCCAAAAGCAAGTGAGAGGCAGAGAGACACAAACACAATTTAGGACAGGACTGTTTCTCCAGTAATTAACATTTGTGTCCTGCTGGTTTTATTTCCTGTGTCCATGTTTTTCCATCCAGCAGCACAAATGATGTGGGTTTCAAAGCAATCATGCCATTTTCTGTTAGCTGATCTTTTAATGCCTAGGATTTATGAAAGATGGCACCCTATATTTTTGTGTTTACATGGATCATTGCTGAATTGGAACTCATCCTGTTTTCATGAAAGGATTCCTCCCTTTTTGGCAGAGCAAAGGAGTTTGTTTTCAAATCCAGCCTATGTGAAAGATCATGTGGCCACGAAGGAAATCTTGAATCTGTTCCAAGTGGTGAGTCTCATGAAGGCAGATCTGTACCAAAACCTCTAACACTTGCAGTTTCAGATATTTTCAGCAGGGAAAACCCTCAGCTTGGCGAAATCTCACAGAGGAGACATATTTCACTGACATGAGCTTTCCTGAAAGACAAAATTGTGAATTATATACAAAGGAAGGAAGGGGGGGGGGGGGGAAAAAGCAGCTGAGACTTTATACAACATTGCCATTGATCAGCTGCCCTGAAAAGCAGCAACTGCTGGGGAGAGCAGAGAGCCAAAAATCTGCAGGGATGCATCAGGTGAGGATGCAGATGAGGACTGGGAGAGGAACCCAAAATCAGGGGAGCAGAGGAAAATGGTGCTGGATTTGCACTGTGGCTCTGGGTTTTAGCAGCAGCAATCAGATATTGGGTAGAAGATCTGCACTCCCCTTCCTTGGTGGAGATGGATTTCTGTTGGTTTTCTTGGTTTTTATAGAGATGGGGTAACTTAGAGGTGTTTGAAAAGATTTTATTCTATTATTAATCTTGATACATAGTGGGATACAAGAAATGTCAAACTCAACACCATTCTATCAGACACTAACCTATTTCTTAGTTATAATACTTTATAAATCTTTGAGCTCAGTAACTTGTAATAATACAATAACAATAACAATGCTACTATTACTACTTAACAATAGTACTATTACTTCTAACACTAATCACTTATATTTTTTCTCTACATAGCCTTGCTATAATGCACCTTTCACCATTCTAATTTTCTAAAATATTTTATCCTTTTATAAAACTGTATTTTAAAACTTATTTCTAGTTCAATCTCTCTCTCAACAATATCATCTCTAGTCTATAACTTTCTGAAGTCAACACACCTTATCTCAGTATTTACATATAAATATACAAAACTATATAAGCTTTCTATCAGATTTTAAGCATTCTTTACAAACCCATTTCTCACAAATCCAGCAGAGCCCCGTTTTCCCTGCCTTGTGACACAGCCTGGACTGAGTCCCCTTAATCACCCTCAGGCAATTCATTCCTGGGGGCCTCTCCTGGAAAAATCCGGCTAAGATCCAGAGGCAAAGAAATTCCTGCATGGAATTTCCCAGTCCATGCGAAGGTGAATAAGAAAAGGAAACAAGCGGGGAGCCTGGAGGATTTGGTGGTGCTGATGGGTCTCTGAGGGCTGTTTAAATAGCCCCGTTCAGCTGTGGAGGTGTTGGCTGTGTCTGATTCCAAGGAAGATGATGCTGCTGTGCCTCAGTGAGGTGTTTTATGAGCTCTGCTGGAAGATCAGCTCATGCCAGGGTGGAGCGACACTGATTTGGGAGCACCCTGCTCTCGATGGAAAACTCTGTGTTTGTTCCACGTAGGAGGAAATATTGCTCCAGCAGCCTGCAAAACAACACGTTCCCTCACCTCCTGGCTTTTGATACCCATCAGAAAAAGTTCACTGGCAGAGAAACAATCGCCAGCAGCCCCTGGAAGGGTTCAGAAACTGCTTCAGGCAGGGTCTTAGGGGTTGGGAGTGCAGCAGAGCCGCCCTGCCTCTGCCAACTTGTAAGCACCCGAATTTCTGGCAAGAACAGCAACAAAAAGAATAACAAAAGGGGCTGGGCAGGGGCTGCGAGGTGCAGAGACCTTGCGGCAGCTCACGCTTGGCATCCTGGCTCCACGAGCACGGATTCCCATCCAGGAGGAGCCATTGATTCCCGAGACTAATGGGGGCTTTAAGGAGGAGAGCGTGCCAGATCAATATGCAATCCTCAGTACATGAATCACTCCAGCTTTCCCAATTTATTCCCCTCCAAATCCAATGGATGAACAAAAGATAAATACACAGCCGGGCTGGGGGGGCTGAGGAAGGCAGGTGGGGAGGCAGAATCTCATAAGGGATAATTAACTGGCTTTTATCATGCTAACAAAGCATTAAGCCAGTAAATCTATGGAAATGGGAATACTCCAGAGGGTCGTTACTGGCATAAAGCAGAAGCTCTGGAAAACTACTTGTCTTCTCCAAGTGGCTTGGGTTGAGGAGAGGAAGGCCCTGACACTGCCCCTGTATCCAGCCAGGACAGCATCCCACATTCCCATGCTGGAGATTCCCCTTCCCACTGCCCTCTCAGAGCTCTTCCAGGCTGGGGGAAAGCTGGAGGTGCAGAAAAAACCGGGTAATTTAATTGAAAAAAGGAGAAAACTTATATTCCCTGGGGATGAGACAAGAGAAAACGATCATTTCTTCCCTCTGGGGTGAACAATGCCCAGCACCAGAGCTGCTGCCCAGCTTGGCACAGGGAGAGACTCCCCTGAGGGGTTCTGGGGGCAGAGATCCCCCACACCCAGGTCCTGCAGAGACATCCCTCAGCATCCTCACCTTGCACCAAACAGAGAGAGGAAAAAGAGTGGGGCAGAAAACAATTTTTTCTGACTGACAGGAATCTATCTCAAATTGAAGCAAAATGTCGATGTGTTGCCAATTTTCCCCAGATGACCAGTAGAAATGCAGTTTAGATTGGGTTATTCCTTTCCTCCAATAACTTTAGATTGTTCCATTTTGATTTGAAGCTTTAGGGTATTTTATAGCATTCAAGTTTAAACTTCAAGTGAAAGGGTAAATTTCGACTCAGACTTTCCCAGACTTTGTGTCCTGATTGCATGAGACTGGGGTGCCTTGATAATTTCAAACCCTGTTTCTCCAACTCAGAAAATTCCTCGTGAATGCTTCCAAATCTTGAATAGTTCTGCTACAACAAATGAGCACTTTTCAGTGAAGGACAAAAATGCATCTTGGGGGAAAAAATTGCCACTGTGTCTGCCTGTCAGAGGCAATCTCATGCTCACCATTCTCCTTCCAGTTCTCTCCTGCTTCTTAATCTCCCCTCATTCCCAAATGAAACACGAGAGAGATTTGGGACAGATTTAGGGCAGATTCCCACCCTCTGCCATAGAAACAACCCTTCCCTGTGTCCCAGCTGAAGGCGGTGTATTTTGGCATGGGAAGGCCATTAAAACCTTGTTGTTTTAAAGGTTGAAATTTACATTTTAAATCCTGAATGTGCAGGCATTACCTCAGGTGTGTCTTCAGCCTCCCCAATGAGCTCTGCACTTGTGTTTCCAATGTTTTTCCCCATCCTGAAGGATTTCCTCCTTTCTCCGCAGCCTCAGCGTGCCACTTCCCTCTCAGCGTAATTCCAGCTGGGAATTCCTGTGCTGCTGGGGCAGGAAGGAGGCAGGAAGATGCAAGGGAGGCTGTGTGACATCTCAGAGCCAGCTGTGACAGCTCAGGGTGGCTGTGACCTGGGAAAAGCATCCCAAGCACTTGAATGGGGTGGGATCATCCCTGACAGCAGCCTGGGGACCAAACCATGTGGAATTCCCATATTAAAACGCCAAGTATTGGGAAAATTCAGGTTGGAAAAGTTAGGAATACTCTGAAAAGAGCTCTGGCCACAACCTAAGGGAATTATTAGGGAAAGGGGGGAAAATAACCTGGATTTTGCCCCTGGAAATCCATCCCTGCCCCATACCTTCCTGGGAGAGAACAGTGAAGCAGACCCTGGGGTTGCTGAGCTTCAGGAAGGGCATGGATCTGTTCTCCAGCCCTTTCCTGGTCAGCAGGATGATCTTAAAACCTCTTTATTAAACAGGCAAAGCATTTACCAGCACAAAAAAAAAAAAAAAAAAAAGAACAACAATAAACAATAAAACCCCTGGCTGCTCCAAAGAGACGACAAACTCAGTAAATTCAGAAATTTTCCCCTTCATGGGCAAAATTCCTCTTCCTGCCTCCCTGGTGAGAGGAATGGTGGATTTGTCTTTCCAAACACGCTGTGGGGCTGCTGGTGGATAAAACCAGCACTGGGAGAGAAACATTGGGAAGGATTCCACTGATGGATGAATGGAAGAAGAGATTTGCTTTTACAAATAAACTTTAGGTTTGCTGATAAATGAAATTAGACATTGAGAGATGAAAGAAACTATGGGAAGAAAAACCCCTAAATTCCGTAAGAATTAACAATTAAAAGGGAGGGTTTATATTAGAGGGGAATCTTTGGTGTCAGGTGTGGTGGGGAGTCTGAACCTCTCAAGTATCTCAGCCAATGGGGAAAAACCCCGAAATTCCATAAGAATTAAAAATTAAAAGGGAGGGTTTTACATTAGAGGGAAATTTCTGGTATCAGGTGTTTTGGGAAGTCTGAACCTCTCAAGTACCTCAGCCAATGGGGAAAACCCCCTAAATTCCTTAAGAATTAAAAATTAAAAGGGAGGGTTGTACATTAGAGGGAAATTTCTGGTATCGGGTGTATCAGGGAGTCTGAACCTCTCAAGTACCTCAGCCAATGGGGAAAGAGAGAAGGGAAATGTGGCTGGAAATTGGCATAAAAAGGAGGCTGCATCCTCCAAAACTCAGAGAGACCCCAGGGGATGCCCCATGGCCTCTGCCTTGACTGGAATAAAGCCAAAGGACTCCTCTGTCTCCTGTTTGGCCACAAACCTCTGCTGTTTGTGGATGAATTTTCCTAGCAGTGGCAATTCCACCCTCCCAGTGCAGGAAGAGGGGCCGTGCTGTGCGTGGCAGGTTCTCATCCCCGCGCCCGTGGCGATGCAGCCGCGGCTCTCACGGCGCGCTGGGCACGCGCCCTTATCTGCCTGCCCGTGGAAAAGCAATATCAGCTTGGTGGCGTTGAGGGCTGCAGCAAGAACAATGAGCTGTGCATTGTTAAACAAGGCAGCAGCCCCATGCTGTACAAGTGGAACAAGTGTAATCGCTGACACAGGCTCTGAGCGTAATTACGGCTCAACAGCGAGCGCAGGAACCTTCCCTGCCTCGCCTGGGCTGCTCTGCGCTTTATAAATCCTGCCCTCAGTGAGAGGAAATGGCCTCAAGATGCACCAGGGGAGGCTCAGGTCGGGTATTGGGAGGAATTTCTTCATGGAAAGGCTGCCCAAAGGGGTTTGGAGTGTGTCACCCTGGTTTTTTGAGATTTTCTAAGCCTTCTGATGTTGACATTCTTGTAGTGAATTTTCTCACACACTTTCTGTAAATAACTGATTGTTTTGCATTCCTTTATGGAGGAGGAGAAATGTGATGGGCTGTTGGTTTGTCCAGTGTCATTGGAGAGGTGGCACTGTCACCCCCCAATCCACTGTCACCCTTGGAAATCTATAAATGCTGGAATCAGAAAATAAACTCCCCTTTTTCTTCACCTTGAGAACAGCAGTGTGTGCTTGTGTTCTTTCGTGTCCTATAGCAACAGGAGTGCCAGTCCCTGGAGGTGCCCAAGGAATTACGGGATGTGGAGATCAGTCACAGCTTGGACTCAGTGATGCTGGAGGTTTTTCCAGCCTCAGTGATTCTGTGACAACTCACAGCCTTTGAGAAAAGCCTCACTAATCCCACTGAGCAGCAACAGAACCACACTGGCACCTACCTTCAATTTTAAAGCTGGGAAGGGTCATTGCTTGAACCCTCAATGACAGCACAAGGCACCCTGTGCTCCACAGCAACCCCATCACCTGAACAGAGAGGGAGCTGCCCCACCCTCCCACCTGAACATGCCTGAATTTTCTTTTATTTTATTTTCTCAAGCAAATCCTAAAGCTCTGAAGTCTAATTGCTTCTCTTAGCAGCCAGATTCACATAATGACTGCAGTGTTTTGCCACGCTGAATAGCAGCTGTGTATCAGTAATATCTCTGGAGCAGGGTCAACTGCTCTGCAATAAAACTCCATCCTGCCTTTCATATCCCATCAGCACAATCAGGGAATTGGGCTCTTCCCCGAATACCAAATGCAGCAGCAAACTCCAGAGGGAGCTTCCTGTGAGAGTGAAGCTCTGCCTGTGAGCCAGCCCTGGATGCCCATTCCTGCTGCTGTCCCCAGTCCCTGCTCAGGGCCCTTTCCAGCCCCACTCCAGCCAGGTGAGGCTTCAATCCCAGCAGATCTCACAGCTGATTAACACAGCCAGGCAGGCAGAGAGCTCACCCTGACCCAAACCTGTCTGGGAATTGATGCTAAAACCAATTGCCCCACAGTTTTTCACCCTGATCTCCCAAAATCACTCTCCCTCTCCATTCTGTCCCCTGCCCCAGCCGGCCAGACCAACCCCTCCTCAACATGGGCACTCTAATTTGTTCCTGCTTTCATCCCTCTTAAAAAAACCAAAGAAATAACAGGGTTAAAAACCCCATTTCAACAGGTTTTCCTTTCCTCCTCCTCCTTCTTAAATGGGTAGTCATAAACCCCGTGCCTGTTTTCCCATGGCTAATTAGCAGTGCAGATAATAAGCTGGTTTCATAGAGTTAGCATGCATCAGTGTCTCTGCTAACTGGGTTAATTACACAGTGGATGGGCATTTGTTAAAGGGAGGATGGTGAGGATGGGTCTCTTTTTCCCAGCAGGGCTCGAGAACCTGCAGTGTTTTCCAGGCAGTGCCACCAGATTTCGCAATAATTCAGATTTTTGCAGTAATTCTGATTTTTGCGATAATTTTGATCTTCCAATGTTTTTTTCCCCAAGTTCAGTGCCACCAGCAGTGTTGCTGTGTCCCCAGCCCTGGGTGTCCCAGGTGTTTCACACCAGGGATGATTTCTCTGTCCCAGATGCCCCTTTCTCCCAAAAACTGTTAAAATTTTGGCCAGTGAAGGGCTCTGAGCATTCAGCACCTTGAATTCTCCATGTCTCAAGAATGAATATACAAATGAATTGTAAACACCAAAACAAAAAGGTGAATTCAAAGCCAGCCTTCAAGGGGTTAAGAGCAACATCTCTGCTGGCAGAGCAGGGAAAGGAGAGATGAATTCTCAGGCTCAAGAGCAATTTCAGAATCCACTCAAGCTTCATGCCACTCTCTGAAATCTCAGTGCACCTCAACTAGATCAGAAATTGGTTTACATTACCTTCTTTGTGTTTATGAGTTTGCAAAAGCTGATTTATTTTAGTCCATTGTTACTCTAGGAAATTATAGCAAAGGCACCTATTGGGAGGAGAGCTGGGGTTCATTATAAAGTTGCTTAAACAAAGTCACTGCTATCAGGAAAGCTGGATCAGAGACTATTTTATTTTTATTGCACTGCAAGGAGATACCTTGGCAGCAGAGTTAACCAAGGCCTGGCAGCTGATGGGGGAGAGTAGAGCTGTGGTCAGATGCAGTCAGCAGAAAAATTACTTTTCACTTCTCAGAGGACACAATTTCACCTGGAGGGTTTCATTTCTTTCTCCGTTCCACACTGGCACAGTGCCTGTGATGCCTCTTTTGCTCTCACTGCTGGAGAAAAGACACCTGGCTGGGTGTGCTCCCCCCCCCAAAAAAAAATCTTATTTTAACCATAAATGTGAAAGGTTTTGGCCTTCCTGTAGAGCCAGGCCCTGCTCCTCCCTCTGGAAGACCAAAGGACCCTCCTGTTCTGCTGTGACCCCCGAGCTCCTGCTCAAAATGGGATATTCCACCCCACCCTTCACCCTTCATTCTCCCCACTTCCAACCCCTTGGCTTCCCCCTGCTCCCTCTTTCCCAAATGTTTTTCCCATGCCTTACTCCACCAAGGAGCTCACGGGCAAGACCCAAGTGTGGAACAATTTGAAAGCAATTTTGCAGCTGCCTCGTGATCAGAGGCAAAGCAAGGAGATGCCTTAGCAGCAGAGGCAAAGCTCCTGACAGGGGTGCTCATTTTGGAGAAATAATTATCATTATCTCTGCTCGTAGGGAGAGGGAGGAATTGGGTGGAAATTCCCCACACTCAGCACTGCCCAGATGGCCTGGCTGGCTCCTGCCTGCATCTCTGGGTTGCCACCCAATAGTCTTGGCTGTGTTTTGCCCAGGACAGCTGGGGAAGGCTTTCCCCGAAGGAACAGAGGCTGGAATGTCCCCCAGGCACAGGTGGAGCGTGCATTCCTTCACCCAGCAGCTCCCCTCAGCTGATCTCAGGGGTGGGTTTGCACCAGAGGGAAGAGAACCAGGAAAGAGCAGCATTCCACACACCCATTGCTGTGATTCATTACTCACTGGTGGATGTAAAAGAGATGGAGAGCCACTCCTCACACAGGCAGACGGTGATAGGACAAGGGGGAGCAGTTTTAAACCAGGAGAGGAGAGATTTACATCAGATGTTGGGAAGAAATTCTTCTCTGGGAGGGTGCTGAGGCCCTGGCACAGGTTACCCAGAGAAGCTGGGGCTGCCCCTGGGTCCCTGGGAGTGTCCAAGGCCAGGTTTTCATCCTGGGATTCTGTGATTTCCTCAGTTATTCTTAATAATTAATCAGAATCTCTGAGCCCTCTGGGGAAGGACTGTGTTTGCACAGCACATTTCTGTGCTCTCAGCTGGCTTTAGTCGGTGCCACAATGAACTGAATCCTTAAAAACTGCCCTGACATATTAAAAACTCTTCTTTGAAAGCAGAGTGAAAAATAACACTCTCCTCCACAGAGCTAACCCCAAATGCAGGCACTTTAAAAACTTCCTTTGTAACTTTCTGATCCAGATCTGAAAATTGGCTGTCAGATCAAGCCAACAAATCGCAGCTCTGCCCTTCCTCCCTTAATTCCATGCCAGGAGCTGCAGGAGGAATGAATAAACAGCTCTTGCCTTCAAACCCTGCACCCTGCACCTTTCCCTCCAAAGATAATCACACACACTCTTGATTTAATAGCTGATTCCAGGGGAGATTAAAGCTGAAAGGAATAGGCCACATATGAGGAGTTTTTATCTGGAGGTGGGAGATTTCCAAGGCAGCCACACAGGCTGGAGGAGTGGACAAAGTTTCCTCTGTCACCTGAAAAAATGAAGCTTCTTGAAGGAATTCTGGCTCAAAAACCTTGGGGGTTTTAAGCCTTGCTGGGGCAGGGTGTGACATTCTGGGGCAGCGTGTGACACCCTGCCAGCCTCAAAGCCCCTGGCCAAGGGTCATCTTCAGACAGGGATATTATTCAGATTCATTCTTCATTTCTTATTCAGGGGAAAAAAATCCCGATTTAAGGATTCCTGACCCTTGGCTGGTGAATGAGGTGTGAGTAAAAGCAGTAGCACTGTGGCTGGGTACCTCCCTGATCCTCTTGTTGGGTCAAACAGGTTCTGCAGCTCTTTGAGGCTCCAAATCCCCAGAAATAAATCCTCCTAAAGAGACCAGCTATGCCCAGGCTGCCTCTCCATGTGCCAGCTCCAAGCTCTGAGCTGTAACACAGAGAAGACAAACCGTGCACCCATTAGCACCACATCAATATCATTTAAAGCCCCATTTTGAGGAGGGCCTGGCAGCCTTCTTAATGCATTTCATTTCCCTGTGTCTCTGAGTGGACATAAATAATTGTGCAGTGCTGGCCCTTCCCACTCCATCCTCCCAGCCAGAGGGATTATCTCTCGTTCTTTCCCCAGATTTGGCTCCAGGATGCAAACACCATTTATGGCCACTGATTGTTCAAAAGGCCAAGGGTATAATGTACCATAAAATGAGATTTCAATACTCAGTGGGAGATGTGAGCAGCTCTGTTTTGTCACAGCGGCCTCTGTTCCCACACTTGAGTGATCCCCAGCTCTTGGAGCTTCCCCCTGGGTTCAGGAGAACCCGGAGTGAGGAGAGCACTGATCCAGCATGGGCTTAATGATTCTGTTTTCTGCTGCTGTCTTCACCACTTTGCCCTCAGATTTTTGCCTTGCAAGGGCTGCCCTTGATGCTAATCCTAGCTCAGACTGGCAGGAACTCTCCGTGCACAGGACGGGCCATGAGATGAAGGAAAGTTGCACAAATAGGGAGGGCAGGCTCAGCTCTGGATTGTTTCTCCCACAAAGCCAAGCTCAAGGATCAGTTTTATCCTCCCAAAGTTGGGAAACCAGCAGAGCTGAGCCTGGGGAGCAGACTGCAAGCAGAGAAGAGGAAAATCTATCACGAATTAATCACAATAGGGCATCTTTCCTCAGCCTCCTATAAAACTCCAGTGTGATAATTTAGTGGTGAGAATATCCTCTAATGAGCTTCGAGGAAACTGCAGTTGTCTTAATGGGCTTCTTAATGAAGAATCATTTAGGATTTTATTAACACTGAGGAAAAACACATGGTGTTTGGTAGCTGTTTGGAGCTGGGTGAACATGAATAATTGCTCGAAATGCTCAAACACGAGTGCTCTAATGGGCCCCTCTTTGGTGCTTGAAGGATATCACAGTTTGGGTCTTTGTGAGGAGTATCCAGAAAGAAGATTTTATGTTGGTTGCTGGAACAGAGTTTCCAGTGCTGTGGCAAGTGCCATGGTGCCATATGGATCCCAGATGTTCTCACGAGTGAAGAGAGAGTGAAGAGCCAGAGGAAACCTCCAGTGGGTCTCAGCTTTGAATCTCATCCTGGGTCTGCTCCAGGTTCATCCAAAGAGCAGTGCTTGCCAAGTGACCCCAGCTTTTCATTCTGCTCCTATGTGTTATCTTTTATTTTAAGTCCTGACACCACTCAAACTGCGAGCAAGGTCCTGATGCACCAGCTGAGGTGGACCTGGAGAGCTGGGAGAGGGGAAATTGTCATTTCCCAGGACAGTTTACCCAATTAATGGGCAATTTGTTCTGTGGCCATCACATATGGGCAGCTTGAGCGAATAAAGCCAAGAGCTTCATGCTCTGCAGCCCTTCTGTGTGGGATTTGTTCACTGCAGAAAGGCTGGGCTTGCCTGTGGACCCCAGTTCCAAATGCCAGCAGCTCGTGGGAAATGTTTCTTTCTAGTCCTGAGAATGGCTCCAGATGAAGACAATTCCACCTAGGCTATTGTGAGCAGGGAGTTATGCAAGCAGGGATTCTGCAAGAAGCACAAGAGGTGCTAAGACAGGGAATAAAGAGGTTATTTCTCCTTTCCCTAGGCCTAGGTTTGCTGGGGGAACTTTTCTCCCAACTTCTCTGATCATTGTTTCTTTCTAGTCTTGAGAATGGCTCCAGATGAAGACAATTCCACCTAGGCTATTGTGAGCAGGCAGTTATGCAAGCAGGGATTTTGCAAGAAGTAAAAGTGGTGCTAAGACAAGGGTTAAGAGGTTATTTCTCCTTTCCCTAGGCCTAGGTTTGCTGGGGGAACTTTTCTCCCAGCTTTCTCTGATCATATCCCTCCATCCCTGTCCCCTGTGGGAGCACCAGGCACCTTCCACCCTCTGCTCCTCCATCAGAACTGGTGATGGATCTCTCCTTGATCAAAAACAAACAAAAAAAAAAAAGGTTTTCCCTAATTTTAAACTTCCTAAAGGACATCTAAATCTGTCCCTGAGAGACCAGCAGTGGGGAAAGACAGAAATAGCCATGAAATTACTGCCTTAATCTGTCTCTGCTGCTTACTGTGCAATCCCAAGGCCAGCATGAAGCACACAGTCATGGAGTTAATTAAATGGGTGACTGTGCCCTTACACATAAAACACAGCCAGGAGGTACCTGCAGCATTCCTTGGATTTCACAGGAATAAAGAAGGGAAAAAAAAATAAAAGGAAGAATGGAAACATTTTTGGATTAAGATGAAGGAAGGATTGGTGCTCATTTTCTTCCCTGATGCTCCACTTTGATAGATGCCAGGAGCTGAACTCTTGTTTAAACAAGATCTTGTTTTTCCAAGATTTGTGCCTCCGTGCAGTAGGAGCAGCAAGGGAGGGGTTTTTGCCAAATTCAATAGAATCAGTCAATAAAGTTTCATTAAAACAGAGGCAGTATCACAAGCTTTTTAAGTGTGGACAGTGCTCACAATTTATTTTCAAGCTGGATTTATTCTCCCACTACAGCTGGCAGTAAAATAAATGGCAATATTACCATTATAATTAATCTCTAACCTTGAAATTCTAGTAATGACTGAAAAAAATAGAAAAGGAAGCTATGTTTAAGGGGGAATGTTCTGGGGAGGTATTATGTGCAGGTGGATTTATTCCACATTCAATTAAAACACCAACACTTCTGTTACTCCATCAGCTTTGATTTGCCAACATCTTGCTCTGGTTTTACTGCAAGCAGAAATTAGGTTCTTGTGTTTCTAATGAAGTCAGCACCAGATTAAAAGAGTATTTACCCAAATAGTTCACGAGTGCTTTGGGCTGCGTTTGAATGGCTCCTAATTCACAGCAATTTGAGGCCGGCATTCCCCGCAGTTTGTTTGGATTATGGAATATATAGAACACATAATGTGTGCCTAAAACTTGCAGGTTCCTGCCACAGAGGAGCTGTGGATTGTGCATGGCTGAGTTCCCACCCCTTTTTGGCCGCTTCAAGCACCTTCCTCCACTCCTTCGGCTTCCCCTGGGCAAATGAGCAGTCACCACTCAGCATCAGGAGGTTTTTCCAGCCACAGAAGATCCAGCTACTGCTCCAGGGACTGTGTCTGCTGCACTGGCAGCCTGAGGTTGGCACAGATTAAAGAAATGAGAATAATAATCTGTTAAAATAGGGTACCAAAAAAAATCAGCTGTCCCAGGCACATGGTAAGATGTGAGTCATTCTCTGTGCTGGGAAAGAACTTGGAGCCTTGAGAGTGATAGAGACAGTTCTGAAATTAGGAAATTAGACATTATTTAAGCTTCCACTCTATCTGTTGGTGATTAATCTGGATTCACTGCTGTACTGAGATTCACTGGAGATGTTCCTCTCTGGTTGTTCCTGTTTGGGCTGCCAAGGGATGTTCACCCATCCATTGGGGTGTGAGAGCTCAATTCATTTTTGGCTCAGTTCCCTGCTGTCGTGCCTAAGTGATGGACAATGCACCTGGACACCAGTGCAGAAGAACAACACTAACTCTGGATCCAGCAAAAAAACCAAACTTCTGAAATTGCTGCCAAATAAACCCCAAGGAAGGGAAAGTGATGAAAATATAAATGATTAGAAAGAGATAAGAGACAAAGGGCCTAAACATGCCCAAGGAGAGAGGAAATGAAAGGGGGGAAGTGGTGTTCAGTGGGTTTAAATGAACTCCCTGATTACCACAGATTGGCACCACTGATGAGCTGCCTCCCCCATGAGCTCAGCTCCAACACTCCTCAAGCCCTGCCAGCTTTTCCCAGAGTTAAAATGGTTGAAACTGGGTTTGTTTCCCCCATCAGCTTGTGCTGATCTCTTTCTACCCCACCTTTGGACACAGCAAAAGAGGCAGGGACAGAATTTGGAAAGAGACTGGTGATTTTTAGCCCAGCATGATGATCCCTTAGATGCCATCAGGTCTGCAGCAATCTCTGTGTGCTGTGCTCTGAGGTTTCCTTAGGAACATATTCCTCAGACATGGACAGGTCCTCCCATCCTACAAGGAAGAATTGATGGAAGTAGAGAAAGTTGTTTTAAATTATTCAATATAAATGTAAATAGGAGAAAGGCTTCCTTTGAATAAATTGTGGTTTTTATGCTCTGCCCTGGAAAAGTGGGCAGCAGGTTAGGATCTGCCTGCAAATTCGAAGGCAGTATTTTTCTTGGTGGTTGATGCAAATAACATAAATATGCTTTACATCTGAGAAGGAAGCTTATGAAATATTAAAGCCAAATTCCCAGTTCCCATCTCCTATTGAAATGGAGTGCTCTTGAGGGAGGCTGGAGGATGGCACAGGAAGGCTGAGGTGTGTGTGTGCAAGGCAGGGAAAACAAAGTGTGGAAAGGGAGATGTTTGTACAGAGGGAGAGATGGGCAGGGGAAGGATGGATGAAAGGAAATGTGCAATGTTTGTGTGTCCCAGGAGAGGCTCCCCTCTCCCAGGCCCCATGTGTGTAGCAGGAGGTGGATTCTCCCAAGGGACAGCAAGAAAAAAAGGAGCAGGGCATGGAAGTCGCTTGAATTATTCAGTGCCCATAAATTACCTCTCTTTGCCACTGCCTGTTTTATTTCAGGGGAGGGATGAGGAGATGGGGCATGACCAGGAGCCCTGATGGTGTGCAGGTCCATGCCTTGTTCAGGCAGGGAGAGAACCAAGAATACAATTTTTCAGATTTCACCACTTCTCCATAGCGTGGAGCTCATTTCTTCCCATCCAGGGAATTTAATTAATCACAAAAATAAAGCAAAAAATTTGAAGGGCAACTCTCTAGCAAGGAGTGGGAAAAACAGATGCTCTTGTTTCTCTCAGAGCTCACAGCTCCTCTCTTCCTTCACACCACAAAGTCCCACAGCCCCAGGGCTCTCCCAGAGCATTCCAGAGACTTCACCCCATGGCATGAATGAGTCCAAGCAGCTGCTCTCCTGCTCTACAGCCAGGAGCAGCTCTCCTGGCACAGAGGCCATGGAATGCTCTGTGTCAGTACAGCAAGGGCTGGGAAAGGTGGTTTTGGTGAGAAGTTCTTGGAGCCAGCTTTGCCTTGATCTAGGAAAACACACCAAGAAATAAAAATCAGCTCAGCACTGCAAGGCACCATTGTCTGATTTCTATTTCTGACTGCTCCACCTCTATCTGAGCTCAGCCATAAAAAAATCCAGGCTCTGGGGTGACCAGAGGAAGAGGAGGATGGAACACAAGCAGTGAGGTGTCTGCAGCACCGGTTCATCACAGCAGAGACACATCCCAGGGTGCTGCACACAGCTCAGAGGCAGGCAGGGACACCCAGGGCCAGTGGGACCCCACAAACAGAGCACAGAACCCCACAAACAGAGCACGGGACCCCACAAACAGAGCACAGGACCCCACAAACAGAGCACGGGACCCCACAAACAGAACACAGGTCAATTAAATCTGTGCCTGGGACAGGGTGTGGCAGGGACAGGGCTGCTGCAGGGACAGGAGGGGAATTAGCAGCTGTGCAGGGACTGCAGCAATCTCTGCTCGGGTGCTGTTGATGATCAGCCCGTGCTGCCCCCAGAGAGCAGCTCCATGAAAAATGCAGGAGAGTGGCTGAGTGTGAGACTCCACAAACACCACTCCTGAAAGGGAGAGGGGAAAGGGCTGCTTGTGCCAGGGGCCAGCTGTGAGCCAGGGAGGATGGAACCCAGAGCACAGGGAAGGGCTCTGGGGAAGAGGAGCATCCCCTGATGGCTCCCATCAGGATGGGATGGGACAGGCACATGTGGAGGGGAGGGACAGAGCTACAAACAGGGCATGAAGAGCCTTCCACACATGAGCACATCTATGTTTATAGCCCTATTTCAATCTCTGTACAGTGCATCTGTGAGTGAGACTCCTGTGACACAGGGCTCTGTCTTTGGTGACCTCAGACAGTGCAAGCTGGCTGTCCCCAAGGGCTGTGTGACACGTGGGAGCCAGGGACAGGGATCAGCCCTGGCACTGCCCCACAGCTCAGGCAGAAGGCCACACACCCACCCACACACTTCTTTAACATGCCTGGAGCAAACAACCCAGCTTCTATTTTGTCTGATTTATTTTCTTCCTTCCCTCTTGAGATAGGCAGCATGACCACTTCAGATGTTTCTGGGGCTAAATATGGAATGCAGCAAGAGGCAAGCAAAATCAGGGTTTAAACATCTGCCTTCCTTGGCTGGATGGGTCTGGGAAATCTGAAAAACTCCTTTGAAAGACAGACAGGAGATCAATTCCATCACTGCAGTGATGCCCCTTAGCAGGTCACTTTTCTCCAAGGAGATCTGATTCCCAATGTTTATACATTTCTGAAACCCCCAAAATTTATACATTTCTGAAACTCCCAAAGTTTATACATTTCTGAAACACCTTTTTTTTTTTTTTTACTGCACTCACCTATAGCACAACAGAAGGGAGGGAAAGGAAAAAGGATAATACTAAACTTCTCATGAGGGCATCTGACAGTAAATATGGACCTGCCACGAACATTTTCATGAAGTACAACACCCCTGCAGCATTTTAAGCAGCACCCCCCCAAAAAAAGCCACCAGTTTGATCCCCTTGAATTGATGACAGGTGGATCATTGCTGGAAGCTGTGCTTGTATTTACAGACAGGGCTGGGGATCCCAGCAATGCAGTCATTGGCCTGAGTTCCCCAGGCAAGGGTGGATAATATGTGGCTGTAAACACAGTAATGGATAGAGAAATATTGGTGTGGTGCAGAGGAAACACAAACAGGGGTGGCTGCAGGATGTGCTGCACTGAGCAGGAAGGGGAGAGCTCACCTGGATCCCTCACTAGAGCAGCACAGCTGCCCATGCAGATTTTTAGTGCAGTTTTTTAGTTTAATCCCAGCCAGGATTCTCTTGGCCCTCAGTTATTAAATTCCCCCCCTTATTCCTGCAGAAAATCACTTTGGCCACCCTCTACCCTCACAGCCACCTCTCCCTGCCACCAGCACACTCTGAGTGCTGGGTTAATATTAATGAAAACAAAACACCTGATACAATAAAATCAGAAAGAAACCTCAAAATGGTGATGGTTTCCCTGCACTGGGAGCAGGAAAACCTCTCTCCCCACCTGGGATCTGCTGGAACTGCCCCACGCCTGGCTGGATGCAAGGAGTGCATCACGAGCCTCCTGCTGCCAGCTGGATGCTGGTGTCGCCACCGGCTCAGCACCAATTATTTATGAAAAGGAAATAGAAACAAAACTGCTTGACATTTGAAAAGAAATCATTACCACACACTTGTGGCGAATCAGAGCTGGAGTGCTTTAAAGTTCCATGTCCCGGTGCTTAATTAGAGACGAGGCAGTTTCTGTTTAGCTCTCATGAAAAATTTAACCCCCAGGATGCTTCGCCTGCTTCCAGCCAAACGCTGCTGCTGGCCCAGCCCCTTCCACTTCAGCGGGGTGCAGGGCCCACCCCTGCCCAGGGACAGCAACCCCAGCTGGAAGCAGCCCCAGGAACGCTCAGGGGAGGCGTTCCAGCAGTTTCAGACCCCACAGGGATGGTTTGGGGTCGGATCCATCACAGCAGGACCTTGGTGTGGGGTTGGATCCATCACAGCAGGACCTTGGTGTGGGGTTGGATCCATCACAGCAGGACCTTGGTGTGGGGTTGGATCCATCACAGCAGGAGCTTGGTGTGGGGTTGGATCCGTCACAGCAGGACCTTGGTGTGGGGTTGGATCCATCACAGCAGGACCTTGGTGTGGGGTCGGATCCATCACAGCAGGACCTTGGTGTGGGTTCTCCGTGAAGCTTTTCCCCTTCTCCCCCATGCCAGGAAAATCCTTGGTTCATCAGCCCTGTGGTGTCACCACCCTCCCCAGGGCAGGAGCAGCTTTGGCTAAATGTGCCTTGGTTGGTTTTTCCCCTTGTTTTTACAAACCACACCTCCACAGATGGGGCTGAAAAGATATTTTTCCTTATTTTCTTCTCTCCCTGACAGACCTTTCTGGCTCACAAGGCAGCAGTTAGAGCTTACTCCCTATTTTGGGGGTCTGCTCTCAGCTGGAGATGACACTGCTCACCTCCATCCCTCACCTCTAAAACAGATGTAGCAGGTGTAGCATGAAGATAAATAGAGTGAGCAGCACAAACTGCTCAGATAATGGGATCTGGGAGAGTTTCCACAGCCAACCATCATTGTAGCTACAGCTGAATTTCCCTAATCTCGACAAGCCCCTGCTTCCCTGTCCTTCAAACGGCAGTTTCGTTTGCATTTAAAAAAAAAAACCAAAAAACCTTCCAAGATGATGTGGATTGCACATTTTTTTTTCCCCCTTCATGCTTTACAAGATATAAACATTGAGTCTTCTGTTTAAACACAGCCTCTGGTTAGGGATTCCTGGGAAATTGAGAAGCAGGCCATTTTTCAGATAAATGATTTATATAGAAGATGCTATGGATGACCTGATGCTGACCTGTTTGAATTAATTCCAGCATTTGAGCTTCCATTTCTATTAAAACTCCATTTACCAGGAAAGTGAAAAGGTAATTATCGTCCCTAGCTTTAAATCACTCCACTGCTGAATTATTAAAGGGAAGAATTAAAAATAATCAGGCTTTTTCATTATACTTCATAGAGAGGAAATTAAAGGTGTAAGAATGTATTTTTTGCTTGAATTTAAGTATTCATTTCTGAGATTTATGTAGAAATAGAAATTATTCTCTCTGCGTGCCCAGCTCATTTTCTTTATGAGGACGCACAGACACACACATGGGGAGAAGGCAAAAAGTAAAAGCCCTCTTGTAAAATGAAAAAAAAAAAGAGAATAGAAGGAAGAAGGGATTTAACATGAAGAAGTACAGGAGAGTGTTTTGCATTTTAATACCCTTTTTTCTGCACAATTACACCTCTGAGTGATCCAGCAGAGGGAGATTAAGCTGCTACTAATTTCAGATATACAGTTGTAAAATGCTAGGTTAGTTCTTATCAGGAGATGTAAGAAAATCCGACGGCGTCAGGCAGCAGGAGAGAGCTGATTGCTGCTCCTGGTGCCTGCAAACCCACGGGAGAGGCTGCAGCAGCACCAGGGATGCGCCTGCTCCCAGGGAAAGGGAGCCCCAACCTTGCACAAACCCTCGCTTCACAGAGCCCAGCCCCTGTGCTCTCTGCGGAGTGAAAATGGGCTGGGAATGGTCGGTGGGGATGCTCACAGCGAGAGCTCGCACCTTCCCACACCTCCCTGGAAAAGGAAGGGAGCTGCAGCAGGAAAAGCGAAGCTGGCGCCTGGATTCCGTAGCTGGAGCGGGGAATCTAGGCCAGCCAACATCTGTCCCTGGCAAAGCAATCAGAAGAGCTGATATATGATTCAATTGATAAAGAATTAAAGGGCAGAAATATAATTAACATCAGTCAACGTGGTTTTATGGAAAATAGGTCTTGTCAGTCAAATCTGATTTCATTCTCTGATGAGATTACAAGTTTGGTTGATAAGGGTAACTGCAAAGATATAATATATTTAGCTGTTGTAAGATGTTTGACTCTGTATCTCACAACTTTCTGATTAAAAAATTAGTGTTATATGATATCGGTGAAGCACGTGGTAAATGGATTAAGAATCCTATTTCTGATGGAAGGGACTGTCCATGGAGGAGAGAACACTGCAGAGAGAGAGAGGCACAAGTGGCACAAGTGGAGCTTTAACATTTCCACCCTTGGACTCTGCTCCCCTCAATAATCTTGAGATGAAGAATTAAATTAATCCTAATGAAATTTGCAGGAAGCCCGAAGATCTAAGGGGAGGAATATGACCAAAAAAAAACCAAAACAAAGCGGGGAGATAGCTCCGGGAGAGAATAGGAATTCACTGGAGTGGGGCTGGTGTGTGGACAGGGCTTTCCCTGGAAAAGACCAAAGGCAAATGCAGAGCACGCTGAGAGCACTGATCCATCCTCCCTGGAGAGAGCTCAATCCTTGCAGTTTATCAGAGATTGAGGAGTGACTTGACTAGAGCAGATAAAAGCCTTTGTGGGGAGACAATGGCAGGTACCAAAGGCCTCGTTAATCTGGGAAGGATAAAAAAAAAAAGCAAAAAAAAAAAAAAAAAGCCCAATGACAGCAAGATGAAGCCAAAGAAATTCAAATGAGAAATTAGGCCCAAATGCCTGACTGAAATGTGATTAAATACCAAAAACTGCTCAAATTCTCAAGCTCCAAACACATTTAGTGCGTTATGAAATGGTTGCTGAAACAACAAAACTGATTTTAACCCAGAACCAAGGTAAGACTTAACTTGATAAGCCTGGATTTACTGTCCTCCTGCTCAGTGCCCAAAACTCTCCCAAAGTCTTTCCTCTTCACCACGTTCTGCACAGAACTTTGACTACCAGATCTCCTGGGCAATGATTTTATTATCCCTTAAACTGAAAAGAACTTGCAGCCCTTTTAATAATACTTTACATCTCTCCAGGGTTTTCCCTTTTAGGATCTCAAAGAGCTCTGCAAATAACTATTATTCCTCATGTTCCCACACCGGGTCTTCCTTTCCATCACACAGATCTGGGAAGAGGATGAGATGACACGATTTGCTCTGTGTTGTACAAGGTATCAGCTGGTTTTTGATACTAGATGAGAACATGGAGACATTTTCCATCCCTGCTCTGCTTCTTTTGCCTCTAACACCCATCCATCCATCAGCTGGGTGGAAATTTTGATTAAAAATTAGGCAGAGGTGCCTTTGGATAAAGCAGAAACACAGTTTTGAAACACTGTTAGAAAGGAACACCTTCATTTTTCATTTTAAGTCACAACATGACTTTTATACTATTATCTTCTCAAGGCAAAACTGGAAAGAAATATTGCGCTCGCCCCAAAACAACGTTTCTTCCAAAAAATTGCATTTCACAGGACAAAGGAGAAGTAGATTTTAATTCAGAGTAAGAAAGCTGACATCCCCTGTTGGGATGGATACTGCAGGCAAAGGAGCAGGCAGACAAGTCAGCAAGTAGGTCAGTAGGTAAACAGGGGATGGATTATGCTGTAAATGGATTAATAAATATGCAAGTAGAAAAATACAGAGGCACCTTTCCATTTCCCTGCCCTCCCTTCCCACCACGAGAGTCTGTAATGTATTAGGGGAAACGCTGCTGAGGTGTCAGAACAATTTCTATTAAAGGTAATTTTCTAATGAAAAGGTTATAAGAGACTGTGTCAGAGCTAATCAAAATTCAATCTCCCTGTCACCAAACAGCACAATCCTGCTCCAGCAGCTCTGCCTTGGAGGTTTGCACAGAGTGAGGCAGTGCAGCCCCGTTCCAGGGCTCCATGATCCTCACCAGAGCACAGGGAGAAGGAACATTTCCCTCCCCAGCAAGCCATGCCCTCTCAGGGAGGAGTTTTCCAGTGCCTCCAGCATTTCCCTTCGATTATCCCTCTCATTCCTTGTGTCCCTCCTTCCCTCCCACCCTTCCTCTGCTCCCTGTGTTCCCCAAGCCACCCGGGAGGATTGGAGGCAGGATTACTCACTGATAGCAGCAGCCACCCTCCTAAATCCAGTCAGGGCTGCTGGCTAATCCCTCTAATGAGTTGGTTGAGCCCTGGCAGCCGAGCTAACCTGCATGTTTAACTCCATGTTCACTCCCTCCCAGCTGCTGAGCAGAAGCTGCAGAACAAGAGATTGTCCTCAACCCTAAAGTATTTCTTAATTCCTTTAGAGGATGCCTCAGAGAGCCCCACACTTGTGTCTCTCCAGCACCACGAGCTGGAATAAAATAGGTGGGCAGATCCACTTCCCTCTCCATCAAACACCGTTTGAGAAAGGCTATTATGACATCCAAGAAGACAATCTGGAAAGGTGCTGCCTGTTTCCCATCCAGTTTGTGTTTCCCTGCCATCCTTGCTGGCAGGAATAAAGGGGGTTTTTTTCCCCTCCCTTTCCTTATTAAGATAAAACTGTCACCAGCTCCCCCATTCCACTGGTTTGTTGGGACTTTCAAAGCCTGGAACTGTATTAAATATTCAGTCTACTCCTTTTGGCTACATTTCAGAGCTTGTATCCCTCCCTTTAATTGCTCTGTCAAGAATAGATGAAAGTTTGATACCAAGGCTTTGACTGGGAAAAACTCAAACACTTTGGGCTCTGCTGTTTTATTTATTTAAAGAGGAAATATCGGGAATACTCTGCTTAAATTAGGCTCTATGCAATTGCTAAGGACTTCCTTTCTCATTTGTTCTTTTATGCATCCTGCCATTAACTCTTTTCGCTGCTATTTTTTGTTATGCTGAGTTATATTCATGGGCTCTCCTTTATCTCTCTCTCTCTCTTTTGGGGCACAGCTCCTCAAACACCTTTTCTGCAGCAGTACCCAGCCCTATGATCTCCCAGGAATGCAGATGGAGATTTCCATCCAAGGAGAAAGCTCCCCGGGGCATTGCTCCACCAGCGAGGTGGCAGAAAGCAGAATTTGGAGACAACTTGGCTGCTGGAGATGAAACAACCACAGCATCCTCTGCAGGGCTTCAAAGGCTGCCTCTCATTCATATGCACCCAACAGAAGCTCCTTAATCTGCACCACATCAGTTCATCCTCGGCCCACCTCAGCCATGTCTCCAGGGCTCTTTCCCTCTTTTTGCCTCTCCTGAGCACCTTTGTTCCTGCTCTGAGCACTGCTCCATCCTCCAGCAGTTTTCCACGCACAAACTCAGCTCGCTCCTGTGGGCTGCAGCTGGAAGGAGATTTTTGTTTGTTTGGGTTTTATTTCCTTTGCTTTTTCCTTCTCGCTGAGGTCTGGGGAGGGTGGGTGAGCACATCTGTGCCAGGAGCAGGGGCAGGGACAGCCCCCATGGCAGCAGCCACACCAGCTGTGCTGCCCTCCTGCTTCCTTTGATGTAATTAACATCCCTTCCTCAGTGCCTGCATCACCCCGGCTCTGCTTCAATCATCCTCTCCCAGCAATGAGCATTCCTTGTCATTAGGGCCTTAAAAACCTCCATTATGAGCATGTAAATGGGAGGGAAATATTTTACTACTCCAATTTCCTGTTGTGCCATTGCCAGCAAGTGCTGATGTTATTGCTGAGCATCTCCAAGCTGCACCAGCAGCTACAGGAGCAGGCCCACGTTGTGCTTGCAGCCAGAGTCTGACAATGCAGCAATGCCAAGGTTTTCCAGGATTTTTTAATGAGGAAAGAGTGGAGAAAGATAGAGGAAAGCAAAGGAGAACCTGATCTGCTTCCCTGACCTAACAGGCAGCACAGACTCGAGGTAAAAGCAGGGAACTGAGCTGTATTTATGGTATTTATACAGAAATTGAAATCTCAGTTTCTCTGGCAGCATCATTGAAGGATTCTGACCTCCTCAGATTTTCCTGCATTAACAGCATCTGAGCACTGGCCCAGCAGGTCTCCCCATCAGCTGGTACCTACCACAGGCACTTGGATCTGCTGGATTCTGTCAGCTCCATTCCCAGGCCTGGCCAAGCTGCCTCCCCTTCTCCCAGGAAGAGCAGGGTCTTGTGCTCCAGAGGGACGCTGGCCTCTCCTTCCCTTCCCCACACACACAGAAAACCCCCTCTGACCTGTCAGGACCCAGCACATCCCTCTGGCTGTCCTGAGCAGCCAGGACCCCTGGTACAGAGCCCAAAATGCCCCTGTGGGTTTGACTATGACCCATGGAGCAAATTACCAACCTTGTATGAAGATCTCCAAGCCACAACAGTTAAGTAGAATAATAGTGAAGTTATGACAGGGTGGAAAAGTAGATTTTGAGGTTTTTGGTATGGGGGTTCAGGAGGCAAGATGGAGGGAACTGAGTGTGTCCAGCCTTTCTCCTTCTTCTTGGCCTCCATCTTCTGCTGTGCTGGTGGCACTTTGGGATTGGTTTAGAGTAGAAGCTCAGTGTCTAACACAGGTGATGGGTATTGGGAAGTAATTGTAAATATTGCACAGGTAGTTTTTAGTATAAAGACATAACCCTGCCCTGGGGGCAGGCAGAGTGCCTGGAACTGTCCTGCTGGATGGACCTGGCAGGGCAGGGGAAAACTTTTTATAGATAAGAAACAATGAACAACCTTGAGAGCGAGAAATGAAGAGCCCTGACTGCTTCTTCAAGCACCAGGCTGGGAAAAGAGACTTTGAACATTCTCGGGGTCACTGTGAGCAGCCAGAGATCCCAACACTGACCCCCCATGCCCACCTGGCTGCTACTCCCATGGAGGCAGCAGCCAGGTGCTGCCAAAGCTCCTTCAAACACAAACTGTTCCCCTCAATAACATTTCCAATGCAAATATCAGTTGTGTTTACAGGCACACAGGCTCAGGGGGAAATGCAGGGGAGAATTTATCCTCCATCTCCAAAAAAAGCTGTGTGAAGCCCGTGTTACAGTTTTTGTCCTTTTCTCTCCTGTGTTTGTGTTTGTTGTAGGGTACAAGGGACGCTGGATCCCATCTCTCCAGACAGGTTTTCCACCTCATGCATACAAAGGTCTCTGCAAGCAGAACCCACTGAATACACACAAAATATTTCTCCCCAAGTTGCCTAACAAACCCCTAAAGGCAGAACCTGCAGCCAAGGTGCAGAGGAGAGATAGCAAATCAGGCACTGCAGTGCTTTCAACTCCAATTTCCTTGTTCTACCTCCTGATAAGGTGCTGCTGAGACCTCTTCCATTTCTCAGTTCCACTCTAGCATGTGGATTTGGCACTCGTGAACTCTTTAATTTCATAAACCACCGGTGCTTTGCCTTCCCTTTTGCACCCCTGTGCCTTCTTGGAGCTCTCTAAGCCAGGTGCAGCCACCTGATAATTCCCTGTAATGCAATCACAGGGCCTCAGTGCCAGGACTGAGCTGAGCTGAGCCACAGCCTCCACTCAAGGACACCAGTGCTGATAAAAGAGGGGACTCAAAGTGATGTGGAACCTGAACCACATCACACAAACCCCCTGATTTTGCTGCTCCTCACACTGACATCCATCTGTTGGACAAAATGCTGCTTGCAAGCTGCAATTCCCAGGCTCCACACATCTCATCTCCAAGTATATGGATACAAAAATAACAGAAATAGCAGCCTTTGGCTTGCTGATGAGTGCTTTATGTCCTCAGTGGCCCTGAGGGAAGGGCACACGCTGCTGGTGCCTTCCTCCAGGAAAATCCCACCCCTCTCTTTGCACTCAAGCCATCAGGACCAGAGCAAGGCAGTTGTGCTCATCCAGTTAAAGGGGGAAAGGCAGGCAAGTTAAGAGAGGTTAAACAGATTTAGGAGCACTCTCAGCCTTTTGTGCACGACCCTGCGCTTAGGGGCAGCCCACAGCGGATTAAATCCTCTTGAAGAGCTGCTCTGGCTTTGCCCCTGGACCTTTCTGTTTGTTCCCTTGGAGACAAGCCCTGAAAGCTTCTCCAAGAGCCCTGAGTGCTCTCATTTCCTGCCTCAGCTGCCATCCACGCTGACCAGTGGCCAAGCTGGGCATGGGCAGGGCAGGATAAAACAAGGCAATGGATTCCTGCAGGGGAAAAGCTCCTGGCTTAGCAGCTTGCACCTGCAGGCAGACACAAATTGTGATTTATGTGCTCAATGCCACTCATCCTTGCACCAAGCACTGCCAACACTGGCCAGGGCATTTCTGGTGAGATCAGAAGCCTCATCTGGATGTGCACAAAGAGCTCAGGAGCCCTGACACTGGGCCAGGGAAGTGGAATTTATAGGTGAATGCATCCACCTGCCCAGAGACCTGGTGCAAAGACCCTGATGTCCCATCCAAGGACAACTCAGGCAGAATTTAACACTCACACATTCCTATTTATGTCCTCACCCTGTGGTCTTGAAATAAAACCAACCTTTTCACAAGTTCCCATTGACTGCAAGGGATAATCCAGACCTGTTTTTAAACACAGGAATGCCCTTTCCAGCTGTCCTCCTCAAATAACTTTCTTTTCTCCTCATCAGAAATTAAAGTTCTATGGGACAAGTAGATGTCACCCAAGTATCTGATAAAAGCTGAGTTTAAAAGCAGTAGATACCCAGTTCTGTCTTTCTCTGGCCTCAGCTCAGGGGTTAGGAGTTATGATGCACGAGTAGGAATATTTAATAACAAGAGGAAGATTTGAAGCAGTTGTAGAGCTAAAACACCGAAATTGCAGTGCTAATTAGGGGTTTGAGGGAGGTTTACTCTTAAATGGTCATGAATGAATGGGGAGTGGATGAGGGCGGAGCAGAGAGATTCGTGTATGAGTGGGAATTAATAGTTGTAAAAATGAAATTTGGCTTTGTTTTGTGGTTAGGGCTGGGATATGACAAGGCTGCCATCAGAGTCTGGATGATTTCAGCCTGTGCTGTGTAAGACTGGCCAATTTTCTAAGTTCCCTTTTGTTTCACTTCTTTGGGAGAAGATCCATCTATGGATGTGGAGATTAAAATGGCTTTTTTCCTTGTCACTTTGGGTGCTGATTTTAATCAGGGAGGGTTTTTTTTTCCTTCCTCTTTCACAGCTCCATTTCTAAAGAAAAAAAGAACAGCTCAGAGAGAAATTGGAGCTGCTCCCAGGACAAATGGGCCTGACTGGCAGTGCATAAAATTACCACTGTCTCTTCACCTTGCTTTCTGCAATCCCTTTATTAACTAACTGAATCCTCAGTCATTCTCTCTTGCCCAGCTCATTCATTCTCTTTCTTTCTCTCTCTTTACTCCCGGCTAAAAGGTTCATTATCTCATGCTCCTGGGCTAGTAATGCACCCAGATCATGGGACAGAGCAATTACACGTCCTGCAAGTGTCCCCAAGCCACGGAGCTGGTGGCAGCAGGCGCCTCTGGCCCTGTGGGGCTCTGTTTTCTCAGGGGATGATGCCCCTGGTTGGGACTAAGGGCGTTTAATTTCCAGGATAAAGCAGAATCCTGCCCTCCCATGGGCAGTGGGAGGCAGGAAGAGGAAATTGGTGTTAATTACGGCACAAGACTCAGCTCAGAGGACTCAGACCCAGGATTTTGCCCCCAGCCAGTGGGAAATCCCACCCGTTCCTTGTGGGGCTTAGCAAGCTCTTGCTGCTGCCCTTGGACAGTGAACCCAGCTCCCATGATCTGTTATCTCAGGGTCCTTCAGAGTCCTGCCATCACCTTCCTCACGACTGAAAAAGGGGCCAGTTCTCATTTCAGCCCCTAGAAAAGGCTCCAGGCACAGCCCCCAGCTGCCAGTCAGAGCACACATCCAGGTTTCAGTTCCAGCAGGGTAATTAATTTCCATCCAAAGACCAGAGGAAAGGTGTATTTGTTTAATGACTGCATTAACAATTTGTTCTCCTGCTCAGTATGTGTTCTGGCATTTTATTAAGATTTTTTTTTCACTGAGGGTGGGGAACAAAGCCTAATAAAATGTGCTAATGACAAATACCAGCTGTGTGAAGAGGAGACATGAAAGGGACAAGATGACTCGTGGGCTGGATTGTAAAAGGCTCTGAACCCTCGGTGCACAGACTGGGCTGAGGAAGAGCTGACACCACTCCATTTCCAAAAGGTGGTGGATTTCTGGCACTTAAATCTTGCTTATTATGGTCTGCCTGTGGTGTGATGGGGTCTGAGGGAGCCCAGGCCTCTCTCAGCAGGTGCTGTCTGACATTTCACCTTTTGTCCTTGCGCTCCCTGGACCAGCTTCAACTCAAGGGAAGGAACCAGTCCCACTTCCCTATGCAGAGGCTTTTCCTGCTCTCCTCATCCCTCCTTGCTTGTGCATTCAAGTCTGATGCTCTGGGCAATCTCACGGCCACCAAACTTCATCCAGGATAAATTAAAATTTTTTTACTTCCTTAGTATTTTGTGGCTGACATGAAAATAAATAACTGAAAGACCCCTGTTTTGTTGCAGCAAATATTGTTTTACAGGAGATGGAGGCAGATATGACCCTCAATATACTGCCCTTCACTGCAGTTATTTTCTCTTCTCTCTATTATTTGGTGAAGTTTTCTAGAACCATTTATATTTTTCCGTATATCACTTTAAAATCAGAAAGAGCTTTAAAAGCAAATTGCATTTTTTCTCTCATCGCAGAGCCCTTAGATTTCTTACTCTTCTCTTTGATTTTCCCTTTTTTTTTTACTAAAGTAAATAAACAACAAAATTTTTTACAGCACTCTCAAAAGGTTATATTCTGGTCATTTCTCATGGTTGTTTTTCAGTGTTCAGTGACAATTATTACTAAAAAAGAACAATTTTTCAAGCCAGGACTTAGAATGTAAACTATGATTTCTAAAGGATGAAACAATCAGGCTGCATCCACCTATTAGAGAAACCCAGGGAACCTCAGTGACCTTGGATGCACTGAGATTTGCACAAGTTTTTCAGCTTCTGCACCCCCTGGCACCCTCAGCTTCCCTTGTTCCTCCCAGACACGGAAGGAAGTGCTCCAAACACCTTATTTCTGGCACTTCTCACAGTTTGGAGGCATCCCCCACCTCCCCAGCTTTCACCCAGGCAGCAGGAGGATGTTGCTGCAGGATGCTGAGCAGGGATCAGCCCCAGAAAAAGGAGGGCTCAGGTTTTGCTCAGTGCCTCATCTGGCTGTGGGTAAGCTGGGAATGAGCTGGGCTTTCTCCTGCTGATCCTGCACAGAAACCACAGGAGTTTTCTCAGCAGGGTGAGGCCTACAGGGTAGCTCACCCTTCCTGTCTGGAGGCAGCCCTAAGTTTTAGAGAGATTGGCCCTCTGTAAATTTCCCCCCATCTCTCATTCAGAAAAAGGAGGGCTCAGGTTTTGCTCAGTGCCTCATCTGGCTGTGGGTAAGCTGGGAATGAGCTGGGCTTTCTCCTGCTGATCCTGCACAGAAACCACAGGAGTTTTCTCAGCAGGGTGAGGCCTACAGGGTAGCTCACCCTTCCTGTCTGGAGGCAGCCCTAAGTTTTAGAGAGATTGGCCCTCTGTAAATTTCCCCCCATCTCTCATTCAGAAAAAGGAGGGCTCAGGTTTTGCTCAGTGCCTCATCTGGCTGTGGGTAAGCTGGGAATGAGCTGGGCATTCTCCTGCTGATCCTGCACAGAAACCACAGGAGTTTTCTCAGCATAATCCAAAGCAGGGTGAGGCCTAGCTCACCTTTCCTGTCTGGAGGCAGCCCTAAGTTTTAGAGAGATTGTCCCTCTGTAAATTTCCCCCCATCTCTCATTCAGAAAAAGGAGGGCTCAGGTTTTGCTCAGTGCCTCATCTGGCTGTGGGTAAGCTGGGAATGAGCTGGGCTTTCTCCTGCTGATCCTGCACAGAAACCACAGGAGTTTTCTCAGCATAATCCAAAGCAGGGTGAGGCCTAGCTCACCTTTCCTGTCTGGAGGCAGCCCTAAGTTTTAGAAAGATTGGCCCTCTGTTAACTTCCCCTCATCTCTCATTCCCTCCAAGTAGCTGCTACCATCTGTTCACACATCCAGGGGTTTTATTTTAAGTGGAAGTCCTTCACCATTCAAGGAGAGCCTGCCCCATGACACACAGCCCAGGTAACACCTCTGCTTTGATCAAGGCCCCCTGCAAGTTCCAGGTGTGTCCCCATCACCTCAGCAGGCTGCAGTGAATCTCTCAGCACAAAAACAAGCCATGCAAAGCAGAAAGCCTTGTCATGGTGATTTGTGCCTTGGGATTCACTGAAATCATGGACAGAAGGGCCTCAGGGACAAAATGCCACTCAATGAGCTCTGTGCTGTCTGATCTGAAAGGCTCCAAGAGAGCAAAAGCAGGAGGTGGAATAGGAACGGGTCAGGGAAGAGTCTGTCCACTTAAAAACCACTTGATTTTCAAAGGAAGAAGCTTCGAGGACTTTCTTGCCCACTTGGTGATGCCAGTTCCCAAAGGAGACAGGAGGAACTGGCTCCTTGAATGATCACAGGTGCCCACATGGAGAATTGAGATGAAAACCCAGCATGGTCCTACAGGACAGTGGCTGACCATGTGTGGACACTTTGGTCCTTGTAAAGCGGGAGGAGATGGCCAGCAAACTTTACTTGGGGGCTCTCACTTCTGCACTGAAAGACGCCCAGAGTTTGTCAAAAGCCTTCAGGAGGAATCACACCCTGAAGACAAACTCCAGAGCTCTCCTTGCTCTTCCTCTGTCTGGTCTGAGTTTGGAGCGGCCGCCCCATTCCTGCTGGTGACAGGCGTGTGATAACATTGCCATTTCATTAGCAGGGTATTGTTCAGGAGATTGATGGCTGGCAAGCTAAGAAAAATTGCATCTCCCTCTGCAGCTGCCTGTCTCAGAGACAGCATTCATCACAGAAGGAAGGGAGGGAAGGAAAACATGCAGGAGGGAGTAAGAACCTGATGCATTGGCATTCTACTGAAATCAGCTGTCTGAGGGTGAGGATCCTGAAGCCTGGGAATGCTCCCTTTGCTGCTCCAACCCCAGGAGAAAGTAGAGAAAATGAGAGTGTTGAGACCACTCTTCCGAGTCTGAAGCTACAGAGGCCTCACCTCTCCTCTGTGCTCAGGAATTATTATTATTAAACAGACAGTTCCAAAGCAAAGCAAATATTGACATTAAGCAAGAAAGCAAATGCCACTGTGCTTCTGGGTGCTGGATGAGGAGAGAGACAATGAGAAGCAGAAGGAAATGAGGCTCTGGAAAGATTTAGAGAGGCTTAGGTTTGTTCCCCAGCCCTCTCAGCATCTACCACTCTCCTTTTTCTGGGATTTGGGGCTTTCTGCTGGAGACAGGAGCACTGCAAGTGCAGAGGAAGGGCACGCTGTAGTGCCATGTGTTTGTGACAATAAACCAAACCCAGCTCATATTAAAGCTGCAGCCTATCCTGTCACTTCTGGAATATCATCCCTGTTTTGTCTGGCCCTCTCCATCCTCTCAGAGGCAGCTTCTGACGTGGGAGGCCTGCGAGAGCTCCCGATGCGATGAACAAAAACCACCTCACGCCCGTACACAAAAAATTAAAACCTCATTTGTGTCTGCTGAGCGAAGGAGCCACAGCTAATGAAATCCCCTCACAATAGGACGTTACAGGAATGAGAACCACCTCCTTCAAAGCACAGCAGGGGACAAGCACAGCCATTCGTGCTGTGCCCCTCCGGAGTCACAGGGTGACAATTCTTTCATGGCACAGGCAGGAGGGAGCTCCCTCACGCCCTGGCAGATGAGCCAAGGAAGATTTAATTTGATTTTACCAGGGAAAAGACACACACAGACACACAGGGGCACGCAGCAGGAACGCTCTCCTGCTGCCTCCCTGGGGAGCACGGGAGCTCTCAGCCATTGCTCCCACTGAGGGATGGGAGATCCCTGGCAGCAGGGAGGGGACACTCAGGCACTGCCAGCGTGGCCATGGGCTCTGTCCTGCCCTCTGTCACTTGTGACGTGCAGGAGCCCAGCAGGGAGGATTTATTATGGTCCAACGTGTGTGCCAGTGAAACCAGACCCATCTGCAAGGCTTGAATAACCTCTGCTGCTATTGTGCAGGATCTCCTCCTCGGCAGCTTCACACACCCTTAGGGAATGGAGTTGGGAGCTGCTTTTCTCTTTTCTCACGTTTTTGGTTTGGTTGTTTTCCCCCAGACAGCGAGATGGGAAGCACAGAGAAATGTGAATGCCAAAGCTGGGGCCAGGAAGCACATCTGCATCAGTGCCACCCAGCATCCAGATCTGATCACAGAATCACTGAATCATTAAGGTTGGAAAAGGCCTCCAAGATCATCCAGCCTGTGACAGATCACTGAGTGCCACATCCAGGTGTTCCTTGGACACCTCTGGGCATGGGGACTCCAAACCTCCCTGGGCACACCCTTGCAATGCCTGACAACCATTTCCATGAAGAAATTCTTCCTGAGTGCTTCCTGAATTCTTCCTGATGGACCATGACAGCCCCCTGACAGTCTCCCTTACCCAAAGGCAGCCACGTGAGCAGAACCATGTGGGAGGATGGATTGTAGGAGAATAGAGATGGTGCTGAAGGCAATCTCAGCCCTGAGGAGTTGCAGCTGTGCTAATTAGCACAGAGTAGGAACAGCCCTGCCCTTAATAGGGCACACCTGTGTCCAATAAGGATGGGTGCTATAAAAGAGTGGGTTAGAGGCGGTTTGGTGATTGTTGGCTGTGCTGTGAGGAGGAAGGGTTGGGTGGCTGTGCTAGGGACAGGAAGGAGCCAGCTGGCCATGCAGAAGAAAGAGAAAAGGAGTCAGTGCTGTGAGGAGCTGCCCATGGGGACTCACAGAGAGAAGGTATGAAAGTCTTCCAGTAACAAACTGGTGGTGACAATCAGGTTCCATCCACTGTTGGCTGGTGCCAAGCACTGGTGCCAGCAACTGATGGCCCTTATGGGGACGAGTCCCAACAGAACCATGTCCCACACCAAGGGAAGGGTCCCAAACTGCTGGCGATATATGACAAAGACTCTAATAATTTCCCCCACTGTTTATTTTTCACCCTATAGCAGGTGTGGTTTCACACCGTGCAAGGTGCCTGCTCACAGCTCTGGCTTTGCAGCAAAGGGTATTTAAAAGGCAAAGAATGGTTGGGAAAAGATGTGCTTTGTATTAAAAGGATGAAATTCATTCAGCTGAGCTCAGTCTGGACTCCTTGAGCAGGAGGACAAGAGTTCCTTCACTATCTGCACCCACACAAGTTCAGCCTTTGTGATTTTTTTTTTCTTTTCAGTATCAGTTAACTTTCTTTTCTGAACAAAATATAAAGTGTTTTTTTTTATTTTAAAGTGTTGAAATGGGATGATTCACCAGTATCTTTCATTCTTTCCTACAGATATGTTTGCTATCATGTTTCTTGTAAAAATTGACTTATTTATGGAAGCATTTCCTGCAAAGAATTTCAGTTTCATTAAGGCAGTTTTCTGATGAGGAAGCAGATAATCAGGGCATACCTGACCTTACCTAGTGTATCTCATCTTCCCTTGTTAGTACTGAGGAGCTTTTCTGACACAGTGGCAGGAGTGGAGGGCTGGGTTCCTGTGTTTGCCATGATTCTGGCCAGGACTCAAGGAGAAATTGGGGAGACAGGACCCTAGCCTGGACCAGGAAGGAAGCAAGAGAGGATTTTAGCACCTTTCCCCTGCCTCTCCTCTGTCTGCAGTGTCAGCAGCATCACTGCTATGATTTTGCACTATGGTTTGCAAGAGGCTTTTTGATCCCTGGGGGAATAACTGTCATGGCCTTCAAGCCTGTGGTTTGAAAGGGTGGAGAAGTGCAAAAAGGAAACAAAGCAAAGACAAGACTTCATCTGGTTCTGATGCAGAGTCAAACCAAGCCATTAATGCATTGCAGTTTATATCAGCAGTCCACGTGGAACACAATCCACAAGCACTGGCACCTGGTGAGTGTATGACCAGTGCGCTTTCTCCACAGAAAATCCTGGAATATTCTGGGGCAAGCATGCTCTGCCTTTTAAAATTGCCCTTAAGTATCCATAGTGCTGCCTCCCCTTAATGCTTTCCTTAGGAAAGGAAAGACTTCTTCTGCTAGAAGACTGGCAGAAAGGGAGAGGAGAAAACCTGAGGAACCAAATGAATGCAGATGACAGAGAAGGGCTGTGAGGGAGGCAGAGCCTCCAATGGCTGAATTCACTGTTGGCACTGAAGCCAGCTCTGCACTGGCTCAGGGGAGAGGACTGTTCTGTGTCGTTCTGCATTGAGTGTTGGTGGGATTTTAAGGTTTTCACCCTGGTTTGACACCAATTCTGCCATTTCCAGACTGGCTGATTTGTGGCAGGAATCCCAGAGGCTGTGCTGAGCTGCCTCTCCTCACTCATCTTGTCTTGCTCCTGAGGGCAGCTTAACTAACTCACCTGAAAGATTATTTATTTGGCAGTAAAAGCCACAAATAAAACAGAGCTGCCTAATGAAGACAACTTGGTGACTCTGGCCCATTTTTAATTTTAATGTTGCATGTAATCTCCATTCTGGTCTCTGGAGTTGTCAGTGGTTTTACAGCTCCTGATTATATGAGTGCAGCAGGCAGAGACAGCTCCGTGGAAGAGTTGGGAAAGCAGCATTAACAACAGCCCCAGGGGAATGCAGCCACGGGAGCTGAGGAATTGTCTGCACCATCATTGCAGTGACAGAAAGCACAGGCTGAGCAAGCACTCTGTGGTGGTGTCCTTTTCACAACCTACCTGCCTGCTTATTTATAGCTATCCAAATAGCTCTGGGCCTGAAACACAAGGGATGAGGAGACTCCTGCATTGCCATCCATGGAGAGAGTGACACTTCACTGTGTGTTAAAGGAAGGCAACTCTTACAGAAATAAAGTGCGTACCAGGGATTTGCCCATGGGTACAGAAAGGAGAGTCAGGCCTGCAGCCAACTTTGGAATCCTGGACTATCCACCACTGCTCAGCACCTTATCACCAAGGCTGCCTACACAGGTGAAGGATCCCATTGGTAACAAGCAAGCCAGCCTCCTCTCCTCTCCAGAGCACCATCCTGCCAATAAAACCCTCCAGGGTCATTCACCTCTGCAGCTGTGCCTGGCCTGGATCAGGGATGAAGCAGTCAGCAGAGCAGCACGTGGAGCTCCATGACTCTCCTGGATGCTCTGGTGGTTGGCAGGAGCACTCTCAGCCCTGCAAGGTTTGCATCCATCATAACCACAGCAGGAGGTTCTCCAGCTTTTATGGATAGGAGAATTGGGACCTGGAGGAATGATACAACTCACGTACAGGCAGCCTGTGGCAGATCTCACAGTTTTATTCCAGCCCCTCCTAGGACTCAGAAGTTTAATTATGCCTGCATCCTTTCTCTTTACAATCATGTAAATCTGGAGCAACTCCCCTGGAATTATTCTGTCCTTACCTGCCCAGAGCCTGCCCTAAGGTGGTGGGCTGCACTCAGAGCCAGGGCTCACAGGCAGGCAGCACTTGGGAAGGTGGCCAGAGAAGATGCTTCAGACCCTCTACTTCCCCAGCCCGGGCCTGCAGGCTCTCCCCTGATGCTGGCCCCCTTTTTCTCCTGTGGAGATGGTGCTGCAGTGCAAAGAGTGCTTGGATAAAGCCCAGAGGCACTGAGCCCCAGTGAGAAAGGAGGGTCTCATCCCCTGGCTCCCCTCCAGGGAGCAGCATGTCAGCCACACAAGATGCTTGTTGAATGAAGTGCAGAAACTGCCACCAGCTGTGGAGCTGGTGAAAACCGGCCCAACCATTGACAAATCTTTCTCTGGAGACAGCTGACTCAGAGCTGCTCTGCCTCCCGGGTGTCTCCTGTCATGCAGGCCCCGTCACTGCTGTGTCTCAGAATTAGCCAGGAGGATTTTCTGCCTTTTGAGTTTGACCTTCTAAGGATGTTCAGCATCTTTCAGCATCTGGCCCGTCAGGGATGTGACATGCTTCACAGCTGTGCAGGGCAGCAGGCACAGGCTTCCCAGAGCAACAGAGACCTCATTCTTCCTCCTTGCTTCCCATCTCTTTGCAGGGACTGAAGCATATGGGCTGTATGGCTCCTGCAGGGCCCAGCAGGGATATTGGAGCAGAACCCAACAGTGTACCCAGGTGACCAGGAATCTTTTCCTACTTTTAGCTTCTCCAGTATGCTGTTGGGAAGCACCTTCCTGCTGCTGCCACCCATGGATCTGCAGCCAAAACACTGGCAGGGTTCTCCATGGATAATAAGCATTCCACTACAGAGCCAGGGAAAGCTCTCACTACCCACATGCAGGGATGTGCCTCTCTCAGGTGCTGGATCACTGCTTCTCAGTGCTGCTTAGTTCAGTCCCTATCTGTCTCTGGCCACAATGGACATTCCTGTGCACATTGGAGGCTCCCCAACCTGGGCTGTAGTTTGGCTTTGTCCCAATTCCCAATGCCAGCCTGCTGGTTGGGCTTCCCAAGAGGCAAGAAAGAGGCTTGTCTGTCCTCACAGGTAATTAAACCTGGATTAGAACATGATCTGACTGGAATCTAGCCTGAGAAAAATTGTAAAGGGCTTCCCAGAGGTGAAACTCTACAACCAGAGTCCAGGCAGTGCTTTGCCCTTCCTCTGTCTTCTGAAAGAAAGGGGGTAGTGAAGAACCCACCGAAGGTGCTTTGGGAACCTGGACAACACAACGCTGCCCACCACATGCAGTTCTCTGTTCTGCCTGCAGGAACTGAGGCACAGAGCCCTGACTCTTGCAAAACCAAGTTTAATCCCGAGTTCCCCCTAAAATTTCAGGTGCTTGGCTTAGCAGGGCTCTCAGGAGTGAGGTTGCAATCTGGATTCCCTCAGCACCCCCACCCATGATCAGCTTCCTCCTGGCTGCTGCATAATGGGCCTGTAAACACAGAACCAATATGCAAATCTGACATTTAATTTGGACATGAGAGTTTAATGAGGCTGTGGAGATTCTGCCACTTGCAGCCTCCACATCCTGCAACCTGCAGTCACATTCCTTCAATTGAATGTGTCCTCACTACACCTCTGGATGCACAGGCATGTTCCTGTGTTCTCCAACAATTCCACCCTTTCCTCCCAACTCCACATTTTTCCCAGTCCAGTCTGCTTTGGTGATGCTTTGGTTTGGTGGCTCTGTAGCCTGAGCCAGGGGGGTGGGGCCAGACATTTCATCAGCTGCTGTGCTGTTTTGTTCTTGAAGAGGTAGAAGATGTACCAGGAATCAGCTCTGGGATGAAGAGGGAAGGGCACAGATTGTGCCTTGCAAGGCCTCTCATCCCATCCCATGAGACCTGGGAAATGCTTCCCTGCCAAAACAAGTGCCTTAATCAGGGAGAATGAACCATATCCACTGGCCTCAGTGACAAACGAGAGAACAAATAATCAAATAACAAAGCCCAAGCAAAACCCAGGAACTCCTACATGCAGCAAGGAGATACTCCCTTTGTGCCACCTGCCTGAAAGCAAAGCCTTCCATCAGCTCCCAGTTCTGAGACTCCACAGTCTTTTTATTTGAAGAGGATTATGGAGCTGCCATTCAGTAAATGAAGTGCCACTCCAAACAGCTGCACTGTGGCCTGCCCTCCTTCAGGCACGGTGCCTTGCTGGGGCTGCAGAGCTGTAGGCAAAGGCTGCTCCTGGCCTTGGAGCTCTGCAGAACTAAGGAATGCTGGAAAGTGCATACACAGGAGCCAGGAGAGAGGTGAAGAAGCAGGGAGAGTGTCATTTCCTCATTTCTGCTGCTGCCCTGAAAGGTACAGCCCAGGTTTTCCTCTTCAGCAGCCTTCTTTTCTCCCAGATTCCAGCCACAGCACCACACTGCTCCTCTGGCAACTGAAATGGATATCCTGCTTTCCTGGGAGGGGACAGCAGGGTGAGAGTCGCTCCCCTCTCCCTGCTGCTTGGTATCACAAGTTGCTCCCAGAGCCCATTATTCCCACAGCGAGCACAACACCCTCTGAGCAGGGCTGATTGCCCAGAGCCACAGGAGACAAAGGCAGTGAGCTCCAAGCCCCAGCTCCAAGGGTGCCACGCTTAATTCCCAGGGAATAGGATCCTAGGAGAATCCATGCAACTGGTGAAGAGACAGGGAGACCCAGCCTGGGGCTGGAAGGGGGGAATATGAACTGGGCCAGGGCAGGAGAACATCGGGAAGAGGCAGGAACGTGGGACATGAGCTCTGTTCAGCACAAGCAGGCTCTGGGATGAAATATTAATGCCAGCATCCTGAACAGGCAGCAAGCAGCGGTGTCTGAGCTACTTGGCCATGAATAAAAGATGGTCCTGAAAATGGGGAAGAGCAGCAAATTAATTAATTGAAGCAAAAGTCTCTCTGCTCCCATTAACGAACAAGCCTGGAATCCTCCCTCATGCAGCTCAGCTTGGAGAACATGCAGGGGCACAGAGAGGAGGAGGACAGCAGAGGGAGGGTCTTCTGCCGGTGACCTGGGGTCTCCCACTGCCCAGCAGTGCCTGTAAGCTGGAGTTCAGATCCTGATTCAGCTTCTCATCATGTCTGACCTGCCAGCTCTGGGAGTTCAGCCTCTGCCAGCTCAGACTGCTCACCTGTGCCCTGGCTCCCTCGGCTTTTAGGTAAGGGGTGAAGTAGGAGCTGAAGGGGAGCTGCAGATTCCTAACACCCATTCCAAGACCTGTGCCAGGTAGCCCAGCTCTGGGCCAAATGTGGGGCCCAGCCAGCTGTTTCCAGGTGGGCCAGCAGGAGGGCTGGAGCTGTCCCACTGGTGGAGGGCCTGGAGCTGCTCCTGCCTGCAAGAGCAGTCTGGTTTTTCTTCATTCAGAGCTGGGAATTTTCTGGGTGTTGCTCAGTGCCTGCCATGCTCAAGCCTAATCCCTTATGCTGCACCAGTTAACTGGGAACAGAGTAGTGGGGGCTGCTGCAGATGGAGACACCCTCAGCACCAAGAAATGACTGATCTCCTCTTCTGAAGCCTTGCCCATAAATTATAGATTTTAAGCAGTGTTTGTTTAAAATATTCAGCTTGCCACTTAAAAAAGAATACTCATACACACCAGGAATGGGGAAAAAGGATGGGGGCTGCATTCCCACTTGCAGGAGGGGGAGGGAAGCAGCCAGGAAGGAGAGAGGTGTTTCCTCAACTAATGAGCCGGCATCCCTGGCTGTGGATGTGCAGTCCAACACGTGAGTCACCTGCACTGCAGCTTTGCCTGCCTCCAGCACACAGCTCAGGCCCAGCCTCTGCTTTTGTCCCCTGCATCCCCATGTGCACATCATCCCACAGGACAATGTTGTGCTTGCAAGCTCAGAGCAAAGGTATCTCAGGTATTCTGAGAGAAGGAAGGAGGTGAGGAGGAGGGAAACATCCCCCTCTACGCAATCCCTACAAACAAATCCATTGCTTTGAATAAAAATTCAGCTTTTCAGCTGCCTTGGCCACGGGGCAGATCCACCAAAGGTGAGTTGCAGGGAGCAGCAGCCGAGATACTTCTCAATGAAAAATGCTCCCCTCCGTCTGCACTTCCCAGCCCGGCCAGGCACCAGAGCCAGCATTGCCGCCTGATGGTGAGGAACAGGCAGGGCCCTGCTGCAGAATGAAGGGATTTATTTCTCCTCTAGGCTGCAGCACCTCCCAGGCTGAGACTGGCTCTCACTGCCTTCTGGGATGGATTTCCCATGGAAGAGACTGCAGAGACAGCCTCGCAGGAGCTGCCTGCAGCTTTTCCTGCCCAGGGAAGCTCACATGGACACTCAGGTACATCTTGGGAAGGGTACAGGGAGCAGCAGCCCGGTTGTTCAGGAAGGCACAGATCTAACCCTGGCTATCTGGGATTATCACGGTCACACCCAGCCCAGAGCTGAGCCTCAGGTAGCTCTGGGATCTCCCTGTGATCTGAGGAGGATGGATGGATGGATGGATGGATGGATGGATGGATGGATGGATGGATGGATGGATGGATGGATGGATACCAGGACCACCAGCCCAGGGCAGTTTCTCCTCCCTTCCTGCCTCCTGGGTGATGCTCCAGGCCCAGTTCTCCTCCTGGTAGCTTAAGCACACACCAGGCTGCATCTCACTCCCTCCTTAGCTGCGCCCCCTGTGCCCTCAGGAGGCAGAGAACCTTTCCTGCTCTCCATCCCAGGAGACACTGACCATTCTGGCAAGTTCTGTACTGTATTTTTAATAAATTAGCCCCAAACTTCATTTGCATGGATAAAAATAGCATCAGCTTCTCTGCCAAGCCGTTTTTCTCTTGGTTAACACATTCATCCAAGCTGCTCTATTTGTCTTTCCTCCACAGACTCATATTCTTCTGGATTCATTTTGTCAAACAAATTGCACAAGCTGGACTGCCCATTTACCCAGTGCTGTTTGATTACAGGGGTTATTTATGAAACAGCAAGACATATGGCATTAAGCTTCTTAATAATAATAATAATGAGAGAAGGGAAGGAGAAAAGCTCTAGAAGAGAGGAGGGAGAAAATGTTTTTTATTACAGACAAAAGCTCCTGCCATGGGTGATAAATTCCAGACACTTTTTCCAGTTGCTCTTGTGCTGCTGGCATGATGAATGGCACAGGCACTCAGCAGCATGGCCATGGGATCCAGGGTAAGGAGGAAAATGCTGAGGCACACAGAGGTGGTGGGGCTGGCTCTGGTGTGCAGGGACCACTGGCCACCAGGCACTTCACTTCCCAGGAGGTCACAGAAGTGCAGACTCCACCCAGCCCTGCTTTTGAACCCGATTCCCTCTCTTGTCTCTGATGCAGTCACTGATTCCTGAGGAGTTTGGGACCACTCCGTTCAGCACATGCTGGCTCCCTGAAGGCATCCTTCTCTGACCTGGCCGTCCTGGCTCTGATGGTGACTCACTGCAATTCAATCAAAAGTTCTGTCAAAGAAAGATGCTCAATTAAGGGCCTGGGAGACCTTGAAAGCAGAGTCATTTCTGCAAGAGGAAGGTAATTAACTTTTTTAATCAGTGGGCACTGATCTGAAGGTCTGGTGAAAAGAGAGAGAGAAGCAAACTCATTCCCACAGACTCAGAGCAGAGCCCTGTGATGTCACTGGGGGCCCCAGGAAGGGCTGGGAGCTGGACTTGGTGCACACCCACCTGCAGAGCTGCTCCATCACCTCATCCTTCTCCCTGAGGCTGTTCCCCAGGGGCAGAGGCACCTTCACATCCGGCCTTCCCTTCTCTCCTTATCCCAACAAAGGAAAACACACCAAACTTCCAATCAGGGCAGCATCAGGGTCTGGAGATAACTCCTCAGCAGCCCAGACTCCCTCACTGTCTTACAGGGAAGGCAATGGGACAAAGGAGCTCAAGCACCAAGTCTAAAGGCTTTCCCCTGGCACTTGCAATGTTCTGTAGCACCAGCCTCAGCTCCTGGTCCCCTGTTCATCAGCTGGCACAGATCAGGGTGCCAGGCAGGCAGAGTTAATCAGGCCTCATTTGCCATTACAATGAACTCCTGTGTTTCATGGCCTGCATCCTAAACTTGCTTTCCAATTCCCCAAGGCAGAGGGATTTACACTTTCAATTTTATGTCTAGTTAGTTAATGGTCCATTACTGTCAAAAGGATCAGTAGCTAGAAGTTAAATCCTACAGGATTTATGATAAGGAAGAACCAAAGGCTGCAGAAGAGCACGTGCCAGAGTGGGCACAGGGAGCACTGAGGGGTTTGCAGGTCCTGTGTTGTGACACTGGTGACAGAACACTGCTGGTGACAGCTCTAGAACAGGGCTCAGCCCAGCACTTTTCCCTTACACACTGTACCACGTTTCTGTCTCAAAAACTCAGGGCAAAACAGCAGCTTTGGCAGGGCTGGAATGGGTTTGCCTTGTTTCCTGTCCCCTCCACATCGAGACACTAAAAGGGCTCCACTCCCTTAGCAAGATAAAGGTCTCTGCAGTACACAGGAGCCTGCCAGTTCCCAAAAATATCTGTCCTGTCTGTTCAGCTGCTATCCCTGAGATCCACAGCGCTGCTCCTGTCAGAGCAGAGGTGTTAAAGCAGCTACCCTGAAAGGTCTGTCAGCACTACAGAGCTGGCTGTGCAGGGGTTTATAAACCTGCCCATAAAAACTCACTCCAGGCTGGAGGGTAAACAAGGTCCCCAGGCCTTTGAAGCAGAGAATCACTCTTTTTATTTTGTAAACAAGGAAACTTTTTTTTTTTCTGCTGGCTGAGGTTTACTGAGTGGTAAGTGGTGCCAAAGAGAGAGAGTTTGGCTAGATGGGGGACTGGAAAACATTTAAGTGATCAATGGACAGTTCTTTGTTGTGTTTAGCAAGGGGCTGGAAATTGTTTTGTAGGTCGAGATAGTTTGAGCTGCAGCCAGGCAGGAAGCACAACATTGAGGTCTACAGCCATCCAGACAGGGTCAAATGTCCACACCTGCACAAGATGGACATATCAGGCTTGGAAAAACAATCCAGGAGAGCTCCCAGGTCTAAGCCACTCACTCCTTCACCACCACGCACAGATGTGCCAGCCAGCAATATTGCTGATTCTGGAAAGCCTGGGACAGAGAAGGGAGACTTGTATGTTATTTAATGACTCTAGCAGTCTGGCTTTCTAGTGATTCTATTCTCTTTCCCTGCCAGCATTCTCCTCTAGAGTTTCCCTTACCCCTTTGATGTAACCATAAAGCTTGGAGCAGCCCATGGCACACTCCATGCACACTAATGCCAGAATTCAGAAGTTGTTTTCATCATTTCATCTACTAAGCTGCTGGGAGATCAGCAGATTTTAACTTTTTTTATTATTATTATTATTATTCCCATCTACTTTCCATACAGCTGGGAGTGCTCCTCCCCACTGAAATCTCCACTAAAACCCCTCTTCAGTAAGTCAGGCCTAAGAGTACGTGCACAAAACAGAGCAGTGCAGCTCATGAGGCTCACTTTGACCCCACCAGGGAACACCGGGCTAAGCTCTGAAAAGCAAAAAACCATTGAGACATAAAAAAAATAAACCAAAACCCGCCCTACCAACGGCCTGCATTCTGTCAAGAAAGCACAGGGTTCTCCTCTTTCCACTTCGTGGATTGAGTAATTTGTGTTCAAGGAATCAGCATTGTCCCTGTGCCCGTGAGCAGCAGCCTAGCGAAGGGCAATGCTGCACTCTCGTGGCTCCCAGCAGGATAAACACCCTGCCTTTGCTTTGGCTCTCAATTCCCTGGATGGAGACACCCCCACGAGGGCAATGTCCCTTCCAGCTCAAACCGTTCTGGCATTCTCATTCCCTCGTGTCTCTCCCAAGCAAAAGCAATCCGTGTATTGTTAAGAGGAAGAGGCTGGCTCCATCAAATCATTGCTTTGCGTGAGGGGGACACCCGGGCCGTCTTTGTTGGCCCTTCACATGTGATTAATTCATATTTACAACGCTTTGCTTCATCTGAAAGGAGCTTCTTGTGATTTATGTCCAATGTATTTTCAGAAATGCAGCCCTGGCCCGCCAGCAGAGAGAGGAGTTGCATGAAAAGAAGCTGTGGGTTGGTTCCTAGTGTTTGTTTACTCTTCTTGTAGTAAGCAGCAGGTTATGTTGTTTGTGGTGCTTAGTAAATCCCCACTTTCTTGAGTGTGTGTTTTGCAAGAAGAGCCTTCCCCCGTGTGTGTGTGTGTAGCATGATTATAATGGCAATGTTTTCCTCTGGTTTTCATCTAATTCATTCCCTGCCTTTCTTATTATTATTATTTCTTTTTATCCCTGCCTGTGATTTACACCAACAGAATTTTCTGGTTTTCCTTTGGTTGCAAAAAAGGGTTTTTTTAAAAATTTACCAATGTGTAACCTCAGAAATAAGTAAGTATTATCAGTACGTCCTTCAAGTTAAAAAAAACCATTGCATTAGGAGTATCTTACCCAACATTTTTAAACTGAAATCTGAATCTCTTCAAAACAGATTCATGATATTAAAAAAAAGAAAAAAACAAAACAACAAACAATGGCATAAAAAATTCTATTCCGTGGAAAGAATAAAATGAAAAATCATGTCATAACTGACTCACACAAACACCTTCCACTCTTCCAGCAGTAAAGAACTACATAAATATAGTTTATGTTCATGTGTAAATAAGCATAGTAAATAAGTCAATCCTTGGACAAAAAGCTGAGAAACATACTTGTTCCAAAGGGTTTTATCAAAGCTCAGTACAAAAATCCAAGCAAACAAAAAAACCCCACAAACTAATATTAACAATTACTAACAAAATTAACAATTTTGTTTTCAATAAAACTTTATTTAATAATGTTTTAACTTTTGAAAAAAATATTTAATTATTTCTATTTGTTATCTATTTTTAAGTAATTAACTCTCTCTTTTAAGTTTGTAATACTTTCATAAATTAAATCACTGCATTTTCATAAATCCATACAACACATACTTTTAAAATTTTAACATTCATAACTGTAAGATAACAATAAGAAACTTATAGTTACTTTGTTTTATAATGTTACATGTCTAACGCTAGTTACATCTAACAATAACTTGTTGGTTAGATTGATGTTTAGTTAGATCGATAGTTAGTTAGATCAATGTTTAGTTAGTTAGTTAGATTGATGTTTAGTTAGTTAGTTAGATCCATTGTTAGTTTGATATTTAGTTAGTTAGGTTGATGTTTAGTTAGTTAGATCGATAGTTAGATCGATGGTTAGTTAGTTAGATCCATAGTTAGTTACATTGATGTTTAGTTAGATTGATGATCAGTTAGTTAGTTAGTTAGATTGATGTTTAGTTAGATCAATAGTTAGATCAATGTTTAGTTAGTTAGATCAATGATCAGTTAGTTAGATAGATAGTTAGATCGATGTTTAGTTAGTTAGATCAATGATCAGTTAGTTAGATAGTTAGTTAGATCGATGTTTAGTTAGTTAGATCGATGTTTAGTTAGATCAATGATCAGTTAGTTAGATAGTTAGTTAGATCGATGTTTAGTTAGTTAGTTAGATCAATAGTTAGTTAAATCGATGCTTAGTTAGTTAGTTAGACCAATGTTTAGTCAGTTAGTTAGATCAATAGTTAGATCGATGTTTAGTTAGTTAGTTAGATCAATAGTTAGTTAAATGGATGTTTAGTTAGATCGATGGTTAGTTAGTTAGATATTTGGTTAGTTAGATCGATTGTTAGTTAGTTAGATTGATGGTTAGTTAGTTAGATGTTTAGTTAGTTAGATTGATAGTTAGATCGATGGTTAGTTAGTTAGTTAGATGTTTAGTTAGTTAGATCGATAGTTATTCAGATCGATAGTTAGTTAGATCGATGGTTAGTTAGTTAGATCGATGGTTAGTTGTTTAGATCGATGGTTAGTTAGTCGTTAGTTCGATCGGCGGGGCGGGGCTGCGCCGCTTTTCCCGCGCCGCCAGGGGGCGCCTCCCGCTGCTCCCCTCAGCGCCCTCAGCGCCGCGGCCCGTGAGGGGCCTGCAGGCCGAAGCCGCTCCGAGCGGCTGGAGCAAAGCCCATCTTTACAAAGGCTCTGGTGGTCTCGTCTCTCAATCTGTTTTTTGGTTTTTACAGCAGTTTTACTGCGGAGAAAACCTCTTTATCTCAGCCTTCACAAAATCCTTCTTTTTTTCTTTTTCTCTCCCCAGCAGCAGCAGCTGTGACTTTCTTTTTTTCTCTTCCTCCACCTTCTTTTCCCTCAATAAAATGCTTTTTCAGCCTCTGGTTTACAATTTTTCATACACCTCCTTCTCTCATGCTTTTGCACTTGTCCTGTATTTCTTTAACGTTTTCCCCTGCAGCCACAGATTTTCAGATTTTGATGTCATGGGGTGTTTATCCCCCCTTGTTTGTTGCCATGCTTTGGTGTCCAGGCAGGTGCCATTACCCTGCTACAGCTGACATCTTATGGGCAGATTTCTGTGAATTATCTGAAGAGAATGTGAGAGTGAGTTGTAATCAAGTGCTGACTGGCAGGATCTCAAACCCCTTAGGCATAAATGTTACAGCAGATGCTGTGTGGCTTCTGCTTTGGAACATGCTCGAGCTCCCTCAGCCACAGGGAGACATTTCTTCCATAAAATACAGACAGGAGGTGTTTGCTCTTTGCAATGAAGATCTCAACATTTAAGGGAGATTTATTAAGCATGTGTTGCCTTTTCTTGTTTATTCCCGGTGTTCCCAGCTGTGAATTCCTCAGCAATAGGAGAGCAAACTCAGCAAAACCTGGTTTTACTCATGTTTGTTGTGCTTCTTGGCCAAACGTAAAGAAGTCTCCACATGGCAGAGCCTCCACTTGCTGAGTTTTAGGTTCTGTAGATAATAATAACTAATAAAAAGGTACGTAATTGATAAAAACAAAAGATAATAAATAATTAATGATAATGGATAATAAGTAATAGCTCAGAGAGATGAGCACTCACCAGCACAGTTCTTTGTGTGCCTGGGTAAATTCCCAATTCCCACTGCTACAATCCTGATTTTTTTTCCTCTTTCATTTCTAACTTTTTTCTAACATTAGGATTCTCCTTTCTATAGCTCAGTGCCTCTTCATGACAGTGCTGTCTATATCCACAATCTCTCCTATACTAATATTTCAAAGCAGAGCGGTTGGCCTGGACTCAAAAAAAAAAAAAAAAAGGAAGGAATTTCTTCAGGGTGTTTTTTTCTGTGGCAAAACTGCTCCCCAGGGATGTGAAGTGAGCCACTTGCTGTCCCTGAAGGCAAGGGATGGGGGACTGGGGCTCCCAGCTCTGCTGTGAGAGCCCAGACACTTGTGGGTTCTCCAGCCTGAGCAGGAGTCGACAACAAAGGGGTGTGGAGCTGCCTGGGAAGCACTTGAAAATCCCCCCCTGCTCCAAACAATTTGTCATTATGGACTGGGAGGACTCCCTGAGTGACCAGGTGCAGCAGAAGAGGTTGATGAGGCTGGAGGGCTGCTGGTGTTTGGGCTGTGATGCCGAGAAGGGAAACAGCAAAGCTGGCCTGGAGGAGAGAAGGGAAACAACAAAGCTGGCCTGGAGGAGCCAGAGCCCGGCGTGTGGGCAGGCAGAGCTGCCTCCTCCTCTTCCAGGCACTCGGCTGGGGCAGGAGGGCTCCTGAGAGCAGGGGAAGCCCTTTCTCCCTCAGCCCTGCACATGTGCCATTGTCCCTGCGAACAATGGGGAGAGGCGGGAGCGCTGGAGCTGGTGACACAAACCCCGGGCAGGAGCAGCTGGTGGCTGCTCAAGGGAAGCTCTGTGTGTGCAGCCACAGCCGCTGCCCTGCCAGCACTGCCCGGGTCCCAGCCGGGGCTCCCGGCAGCCTCAGGGTAGGACTGAGCCCTGTGCAGAGCTAGAAAGGGGCAGAACTGCCTTTGCTTATGGAATTATGGAATATCCTCAGTTGGGAGGGTCACTGAGTTCCCATAGCACAGCTCCAACAGTCCCACCCTGTACATCCCTGAGAGCAGTGTCCAAATGCTCCTGGAGCTCTGGCAGCCTTGTGGCCCTGACCATTCCCTGGGGAGCCTGGGCAGTGCCCCAGAACCATCCTTTCCTAATATCCAACCTAAATCTCCACTAGCACAGCTCCAGCCATTTCTGCACCTCCTGTCCCTGGTCATCAAAGGGCAGAGAGATTGGTGCTGCCCCTCAGGAGGAAGTTGTAGACTATATTTAACTCTGGACTGGATTTCACCTGCCTCTCTCTGGTGTTTGGGGCTTCCCAGTGCTGGGAGACCCTGCAGGCAGCTGCTTCCTGTGGTTCCTCTGTGGTGCTATCCCTAGGAACCTGTGTGGTGAGAGTTAACCACCTTGGCCTAATGGTTCCCTCATAAATAAGGAATGTTAATAAATACTTTCTATTCCTTAAGGCCCAGCAGATAGGAGGAGAATATTCAAGGAAGCTATTTCCACTTTCTGTAACTTGCATTAGTCATCTCTCCTGAGACAGAGGGGAAGGCATGGCTGGGGGTGGGCAGCAGAAATGCTGCTGTGCTCTACACCTCTCTTTCTGTCCAGCACCTCCTGGAGACCCCCAGCTTCTCCTTTCCAACATAAGTTTCTCTAAAACAAAGGGGCATAAGGTTTATCTGGGAATCAGTTCCCTCTTGGGGCTTCCAATCCTGCACGTCCTGTGTCAGTCCCACAGGTACTCCCCGTTTCAAAGGAAGTGAGGGTGGTGGTGTCACAGGTGTTCAGCAGGTGGCAGAGGGGAGTTTCACCATCTGAAGTGACACCTTTTCCCAATCCTAGCCCTGTCCGTGTTCACTCCCCTCCAAAGAGCCCATGGGATGTGGCACCTTGCAGAGAGCTTGGAATACAGGCCCTGTGGCCACTGACCCTGCAGGTAAGAAACGGGTCTGCAAACTGAGCCAGGAGTTACCTGCCAGACCTGCCCAGCTCAGCTGGCAGAAATGCCTCTCCTGCCCGCAGGGATGAGTCTCCCTGGCAGCTCAGCAGAGATCAGGTTTGCAGAAAGCAGCTCTCCCAAAAAAAACCCAGCCCCTGCTGAGAACTAACAGGATGTGATGGGAGGCGGTGAGGAGGAGGCTGGAGCAGGCAGCCAAGCACCCTTCCCACTCAGTCTGGAGAGCAGATGGAGCAAACTAAGAGCTCTCTACCTCAGTCAACCTCCTCTTCCAGGCTGAGCTGGCTCCTCGCGTGCTGGCTGGCTCCCACAAGGATTCCTAAGACTTGCAAAGAGATTTCAGTGGCCTTTGGCTGGAGGCAGAGGTAGTCACACCCTCCTCCAGATGGATATCAGGCTGCAGGGACCATGGCTCTGCTCTGCTGGGTCTTGCCTGGTGGATCTCAGTGGGCTGGGAAGGCAGCAGTGCAGGAGATGCAGGATTTACTGGCGAGGATCTTACACTGCAGGGAATGCTCAGTGCTGGCAGCCTCCCAGAGAAGCCCCTTGAAAACATTCCCACCTTGGGGCACTGGTTGTAAGCACAGAGCCGGGAGCTACAAGGCAGCTCCAGGATACAACGTGCGGCAAACAGGGAGGGAAGGGGAGGGATGTTCCTCTGGCAAGTGTGTCAGTGCAGGGCTGGAGCTGACTGCTCACAGGCACTCCCTGGCCCTGATCACTGTTAGAGATCTTCACTCTCTGGGGCTTCTCTTTATGCAGGACACAGGCACGAAGCAGGCACAGGCTACCAGGGCTGGGGCTCTGTGCCAGCCATCTCCTTTGCCAGGCTGATGTGACCCCAGGCAGTGCTGCAGCAGGAGTCCTGCCTGCCCCTGTTTTGCCTGGCTCTGGGCTGCCTGCAGGAAGCAGGGGAGCACAGTCTCCTCCACCCCTGCTCTGTGCAGCACTGCCACAAAGCCCAGGGGCTTCATATCTGGGCCGTGCTACATTTAGCATCTGTGGGGCCTCGCTGGGCTCCCGAGGGCCATTCTGTCCCTCCAATCAAGGGCACAGCTCTTCTGCAGCCTCCCTTCCTTGTCCCTCAAAGATGGGGTGGGAAGGGCCTGGGTTTAGCTACATGCAGTGAGGAGCAAACCCTTTGCAGCCCTACTGTCTCTGGGGCAGGGGCTGAGCCATGAGATGCAGGTGAGCATCAGTCCCTCCTTGGGCTGTGATCTCTGCAGCTCCACCACCAATTCCCAGATGCCCTCCCTTACCTCCTCCATGTTGCAACTCCCCAGCTCTAACAGCCTTGGAGAGGGTGTCAGGGGTCTCTCCACAGCACGGCTGCCCCCAGGTCCTGTTGTCCATGTCCTTACATCACCTCTCCCCTGCAACTGGCAGTGTGGGAGCAAATGGTTGCTGTGTGGGCATTGTTTTGAGCAGGACCTGGGGTGTGCTGCTGTGCTGTGATTCATGAGCAGGAGGAAAAGGGAGAGACTCTCCAATTCCTGTGTTTGGGATAGGCTGAGGGCAGGGCAGAGATGTTCCTCTTGGGAAGGATGTGCATCCACCTTTCTCCTAGAAGGGTGTCTCCTGCAGCAGGATGTCCTTGGGCAAGGCCAGGTTTTAATTGCTGCAGCATCACCAGACACCCGAGTCATGGTGCCCCTCAGAGCCTCTGCTCCCAGCCTGCCTCCTGCAGCTACTGAGCTATTGGGAGCAGTGAATTCCCTCCCAGGGACTCCCACATGCCCTGGCTTTCTCTCCAGAGAGGATCCAGGGGCAGTTTGGCTGCTCTGGGCTCCCAGGGGAGCTGTCTGTGCCCTGCTTCTGCCTGCTGGTCTGTCTGTCCTGCCGCATCCACTCTCTCCTGCTGGTGTCTGCACTGCTGTGCTGCACTGAGCCTGTTTGGCTGCCTCCTCGTCCCTCTTGCTGTCTGTCTCCCTGACTGACATCTGCCACTGCAAACACTGCCTGCCCCCCTCTCTATTAGGTTTTCTCCTCCCCACCCCTTTCCTCTGGCTGCTATCCAGAGGCCTCTGCATTAGGTGTGATTTAGGTGCTTTTCTCTGGTTTAGGGACAGCAGCCAGGCTGCAATCTGCAGCAAAAGGGAAAACCTCTGCAAGGAGCCTCCTGCAAATAGCTAGGCAGGGCAGTGGTTGCCAGCACTGCCCAGATACTGCACACTCACGCCTGCCTCTACATCCAGAGGCTGAAAGGGAGCCCAAATCTCTCACAGTGGGACTTGGGCCCCTGCATGCCTCTAGAAGCCAGTCCTTGGAGCTTGAATTCCCTGGCTCACTGTGCAGTAGCTGCGGTGGAGGGTGGGGATGTGGAGGAGACACAGCTTGTGGAGATGTGAGGATAAATGTGAAAAGGACCCATGTGTGTGTGTGTGTGTGTGGTTGCATGTGCTGCCCCACATCACAGCTGTGTTTGGATGTAGACCTTGTGCTTGCAATTCTTCCCCCCTGACAACACTGCAGCATGCCTCGTGTCTGTCTCTTTGCCTTGCATCCATCTGCTCCCAGTCTCAGTATCTTTCCCTGTTGTTTTGCCTCTCCTCCCATCCATAGCCAGCCCTGCCAGCCTGAGCCAGCAGTGTGGTGTGTCATGCTGCCCCAGTGCCTTCAACACCCTACTGCCACAAGGGTCAGCCCTCTGCTCTCCTCATGGCAGCACATTGGGACCCTGCTGAACACTCCCAGGCACCACAGGCCCCCTGGCCAGCTTGGGGGGCTGTCCCTGTTTGGGCCAGCACACCTGCAGCCCATGTAGTGAGCGAGCAGCCAGAGCCAAGTTTCTGTAGAATTAGCAAAAGCCCCTGCACAGCCAGCTTGCAAAACCTCAGCACTCGAGTGTCACCTGAGATCAGGTTCTGCTGGAGGAGAAAATGACTTTTATATCAACTTTCCCAGTGTCAGCCCTTTTAGCAGGGCCCAGCCAGGGCTGTGGGAGGAGGTGAGAGCAGGGCAGACCATCCTGTGTCTCTGTGCCTTCCTGGGATACCTCTGGACCCAAACTCACAGGGAAAACAGCTCCCTGCTGCTGCCTTCCTCTGCTGTCATGACCTTGCCAAAGAGCAGGGAAGAGGCCTTGTCCCATGCTGCTTTCTGGGTCCAAAGCCATTTTGCCTGGGCAGAAGCAGCTCTGCTTATCCCCTTCCCAAACATGCTGATGGGAGCCTGTGGGGAGCAAAACCTTGCTGTGTCCTCATTGTCACCAGACCTGGGCTGAAAACTGAAGGTCTGTGTCCAGTGCCATCACAGACAGAGGCTGTAGATGTGACACTTGGGGCCATGGCTTAGCAGTGGATTTGGCAGTGTTGGGTCAGCAGTTGGACTCGATGGTGTTAAAGATCCTTCCCAAATTAAAGGATTGTGTGATTCTTTGATTCAGCATTGTGAATCATTGATTCACAAGGATTTCCCACATGGAGGAGACCAGTGGTGACCTGGTGCAGAGCGGCCTCTTGGAGCACCTGAGCTGCACTCATTTGGTGGCAGAGGATGGTACCTGCCCCCTCCTCAGCAAAGCCCACACCAAGCTCCTTTTCCCCTTCACAACCACCCTCCTTTCTCAGCAAAACACCTCCCACGCTGCCGCGGAAGTTGCGGGTTGGCAGCTCTTCCGCAAAATGATGTTCCCATGGCGATGGGGATGTGTCGCCCTTCCTGAGGAACACAAGGGGGGCGAACCGCACCTTCCGCATCAGTGCGCGCCCCTCGTCCGGGGCGGGGGCGTCCGAGTCCCGCAGAGGCAGGGCCCCCCCCGCACCGCCCCCCGCCGCAGGGCCGGGGGCCGAGCCTCAGTGACGCCTCCTGGTCCCCATTCGCTGGGTCCGCCCGCCCAGCCCTGCCCAGATTGCGGGAGCGCCGCGCCCACAGCCCGCCGGGCAGCCCCGGACAGCGCCGGCAGCCCCGCAGGCAGCGGGCAGCACCGGACAGCGCCCGCAGGTAGGCACCGAGCGCCGCGCACGCTGCCGGGCCGGGAGCAGCCGCCGGGCTCGGGGCGCGGCGCGGGGCTGCGGGCGGGGGAGGGTCCGCAGCCGCCGGGCGCACCGGCGGTGGCACCGGGGGCATCTCGCCCCTCGCCCGGGGGATGCTCGGCCGGACGGAGCGCGCCGGAGGAGGGGACGGGCTCAGCTTCTCGCCACCCCCCGGTGCCGGTGCCCCCCAGCCTCGGCTCGGGACTGCGGCATTCCCGGTGGGCGCGCCCGCGCACGCCCGCACCGCAGCCGCGCTCCCGCTCCGCGCTGCTGCAGGGGGGGAGCTCGCCCACCCCGAGCCCTCCTGCCCCTCTCGGGGGTCTCCCGATCGCTTTTCCCTGCGCACCGCGTCCCCGTGCACCCCCTTTGCTGGCAGCCACCCCCCGGCACAGCCAGGCTCCTGCCAGCCCCCCAGCCTGGCTCTGCACGCCCCCGTCCCCATCCCCGCAGCTCGTTTGTCACCCTGAGCCTGTGACGCCGGTGGGTAAAGGGGGTAGGTACCGCCATGGTGTGACCCCGAGGGGGTTGGGACTTTGCCCTCTGAGAGCTGGAGCCCCTCGAGTGCCGCTGTCCCCCTGAGCCCTGTCCCTACGCAAACCCCTGGGATCCTGCAGGAGTTACCTGGATTGCTCTGCTCCTAGCACTGCTGGCAGGAGAAGAGGGGTCCAAGGGCTATCAACCCAGAGCCTAGAAAATCTGAGTGTTTGGGCACGTAGATGGGAGGAAAACCTGCTCTCTGGGAGCTTCTTTGCATGGATTTTCGGGAGGAAAGACAGGCTATGACCTAGATAGTGTCCCAGGACATTCAAAAGGGAGCAGGTTGGTGCTGGGAAATGACAAAGCAAGGGACAGAGGGACAGTTTCTAGGAATGCAGAGGTTCAAGCATTTACCCCATTGGCAACCTCTCGGTTGTCAAGATCAGAGAGAAGAGAATTTTTCTTCCTGGCCAAGCATAAGGGTTCTGGATAAAGAGATTTTTTAGAGCTTCAGGGTGAGCAAATGGGTTTGGTATTTCCTCTTAGAACGTTATATGAAAAACACAAAAATTGCGAAATAGAAAAATGCAGCTGGCTGTGGTACAGGCGATTCCTAGCCCTTCCCTGGCTGCTTTGCCAGGCTCAGAGGGAGCAAACTGAGGGTCTGTTGTCCCCTCTGCCAGCCTGGGGTCACGAAGGGCTGGTTAACCAGCTCCCCCTCTTGGACCTGGCCCTCCATGGCCAGCCTGGAGGGCTGACTGCAGGACGCTCGGTGCGTCCTTCAGCCCGGCTGCCTCGCTGCTCCCCCGCGCTGTCCCTCCATTCCGCATGTCTGCGGCTGGATTCCCCACGCGGCCGCTTGGCCAGGCTGCAAACCTTTAATTGATTCCTTGTGGCTGCATTGGGCCAACTGGAATCAGCAGCCCTGCTGTTTGGATGGCTCATCACGGGCCCCTTACCCACACACACAGCCTGGAGAAAGACAGGCACTGGGCAGGGACCCAGGCAGTGGATGGTGCCACCCAAACCCCTTCCACCCCGTGGCCAAGCAGGCTCAGTTCAGCTCCTGGAGGTTTCATGCCATCCTTCAGTGGTCTTGGCTCGCTGTCCAGCTGCTGTGTCCCTCTTCCTCACTGCTCTTGGCCCCTTTCCCTCACTGCATCGCAATGACTCATCCTTGCTGAGCTCACCCGCTGGAGCTGCTGGAGGACTGGCAGGGCAGGCGGCCACTGGCCCCCAAAGAGGGTCCCTCAGCTGGCAGCCCCCTCACCGTGAGCCACAGACCCCTGGTCAAGGTGTGCAGGCACTGGGGTACAGCCTGGTTTCACCTGTCCAAACCTTGGCTGGCCATGGGGCAGGAGGGGGAGGAGGCTGGACATGCAGGCCTTGCTGCAGGTCTGGCCATGCTCATTTAATGTCTTCTGGGGGGATCTGGACAGGGAAAACAATGTGTGGATGGGGCATTGCCTGGGGATGTGCAGAGGTGATGCTGGGCAGACACACAGTGCCTGATTCCCCAGCTGGGTGCAGCACCAGCTCTGTGCAGTGAATCAGGCACTGGTGCGGAGGAGCAGATGCTCGAGCATCGTCTGTGCAAGAAGGGAAGCTTGCACCATCGAGTGCCCACGCCCATGGGGCAGTGGCCTGGCTAACTGCCTCTCTCTCCCCCTGCCCAGGTTCCCCTCCCAGAGACAGCCCCCACCGGGCACCTCAGCAGCAAGATGAACCCCACCGTGGGCATCGCCGTCATCCTGACAGGTACATCCCTCCCTGCTCCCTGCTCGGCCCAGAGCAGCCTGGAGGCTGCATGGGCCTCCCCAGAGCTCGCTGTTCCCTGCCCAACCCCCTCCTGCCTCTCCCAGTCCTCCAGGCCGCCCACTGCCAGATGATCAAGGACCTGAGTGCCTGCCTGCTGGGCCAGAACCTGCGCGTGGACTGTCGCTATGAGAACAAAACCGACAACCCCCTGACCTACGAGTTCAGCATCACCAAGGACAACAGGAAGCACGTCATCCACAGCACCATCAGCGTCTCCGAGAACATCTACCGGAGCCGAGCCAACGTCACCATGCACAAGAACCTGGTGTGCCTCCACCTGCAGAGCTTCACCACCAGCGATGAGGGCATCTACATGTGCGAGCTGAAGGCCACCAACGACTACACTGGCAATCAGATAAAGAACATCACTGTTATCAAAGGTGAGACAGGCAGTGGCACCTGGCCTCAGCCCTTCCCACCTGCTCATTGGCTTGGCAGGGCCAGCAGAGAGCACCACAACTCCCTGAGCTCCATAAATGTGTCCTGACCCTTACCTGCTCTTCAGGTGGGACTCACTCTACCCCATCTCACAGAGCTTTTCCTGCCTCTCTTGGGTCCCACCTCGGGCACATTGCCTAGGTATCCTCCCATAGAGAGGACAGTGGGGATCCTTCACACCTGCAGCACACAGGAGCAGTCCTCCAGATGCAGACCTTTGCCTCACCTGGTGCCCATCCACTTGTCACCTCAGTCAGGCACAGGCAGGGTTACGCTTCTCAGAGTCCCAAAAATATTTGCTGCTACACGTTGGGAGGGAAACAGGCCAGGATGGGGCGTGCTGCATTTCTGTGACAGAGCAAAGGCAAGAAGCTGTGTTCCAGTACCATTGGAACTCCCAGCCTGAGCCCCATTCCCGAGGGATTTCATTGCCTCTCTTCTCTCCCTCCCCATTCCTTCTCCTCACAGACAAACTGGAGAAATGCGCCGGCTTCAGCCTCTTGATCCAGAACACCTCGTGGCTCCTGCTGCTGCTCCTTTCCCTGCCTCTCCTGCAAGCCGTGGACTTCGTGTCCCTGTGAAAGGCGAAGCACACACACTCACAGCGCTCGCACACACACGCACGCACACACCGAGCACCCCAGCCACCCCGCCTTCCTCGCAGCCCCTGGAAAGAGAAGCTGAAGCGTCTGGAAGCCGTGAAACCTCTCTGTGTTATCTCTATTTAGCCGTATATTAATGCTAACCACCGTCCCGTGCCGAGGCTCACCATCCCACGCACTCGCGCCCCGCTCCGAAGCATGGTGGCTCTGCTAGGCAGCGTTGCTTCTCCCATCGCGCCTCCCCGCTCCGTAGGCTGGCTGGTTTGCTTGTGCTGGGAGCACTGGAGGCCTCAGCCTCGCTTGTCCCATCCCTTTAACTCTTGGGGTTTGCCTGTTCTCAACCGGGGAAAGACAGCTGGATTGGCAGGTAAGAGAGAGGGGTGACGTGAGAGCATGCAGAGGGTGCCCGTGGTGGGTGCTGTGCCCGTGGTGGGTGCTGTGCCCATGGTGGGTGCTGTGCCCGTGGCCCCTGCAGGTGACAGGGCTCCTGGTGTCCCCACCCACCCTGCCTGCCACCCAGGTGACTGATTCCTCACCCTGCTCCTCTCAGCCTGAGCTGCCACGGCTGAGAGAGGGCACAAAATTACTCCTGTCTCAGTGAGCAGGAGAGCCATGGGATGCTGCTGAGCCTGGCAGGCTGGGAGGAGAGAGGGGAGCAGGTCTAGGAGACACCATGAACCCCCCCTTCCTCCTGAGGGCTCCTCTGGGGCCCTGGGAATGGGCTCAGTGCAAACGTGCTTTGGCAACAAGTTTTTCCTAATCTGTTTCTTACAGCTGAGCTGGAAGTGAGGCCTCCTCCAGACACCATCTGGTACCTTTGGGCTGCCCGAGCCAGACACCACTCGCTCTCCCCGGGGACCAGCCCTTAGCTGTGACGAGAGAATTGCTGCCAGCACCAGTGGAGGCAAGCAGAGCCTCTCTGAGCTAGCCACAGCCCCACTGCCCTCCCCAGGGCCCTCAGAGCTGCACCCAGGATGGCTGGTGGGGAGGGGGTTCCCCTCTGGGAGTGTGACCCCAGGGTCTCCATAGGGACTTCCCTGCACAGGCACCTTGTTTTCCCTAAGGGAACGTGTGGGGACCCCAGTCCTTCCTCATGGAGAGGCAGAGCAGTCTTCCTCCAATCCCACCGTGCTCCTGGGAGGAGCCTGTGTGCCCCCTCCCTTCTCTCTCCTCCCTTTCAGCATTTCCCTGTCTCCCCTTAAGAGCAGCAAAGGACCGAAGGGCAGCCCACAACCTCGGTAAGGCCAGGATGGTGCCAGGGGTTGGCGAGAGCGGGGACAGGGATGGCCAGCACAGCTCAGATCTGCCAGCCCAGGGCTGCCCAGATGCCCACGGGACCCCGAGGAGCCTCACCCAGGGGAGGGCACAGGGAAAGGAAGAGGCAGGCAGGAGCATCCAGGTGCATGGGGTGAACCCCAGCTGTGCCACCCGTGCAGCCCGGGCTGTGCCACCACGGCTGAGAGCAATACACAGCAGCTGCTCCCCACTCCTTGCTCCTCTCCAGAGCTGCTTCCGACCCCCGTGCCCGTCCCCTGCCCATCCCTGCCTGCTTGCTTGCTGTCTAGTGCTGCTGAGGCCGTGCCCAGCTGAGGCCTGGCTGTGCCCAGCTCCCTGGGCGTGCTGGTGAGCGCCGGGGCAGGCGCAGAGCCCAGCGGCAGAGCGCGGACGCGGCTCGAGTCTCATTTTTTTGTGAACATTTGTAGTTGTTTCCACAGCTTGTCATCAAAGAAATTCTGTTAAGGGAAAAGGAAAAAAAACGGAAAAAAAGAACCCTATGAAAAGCAACAACAACAACAACAAAAAAACAACACCTTACCATCCAGGAGTGTTCCTCTGTCTGCACAATAAAACCCTACCTAGGTTGTGTGTTGGAGCCACGGGCGCCCGTGTGTGCGGCGGTGGGGACAGGGGCTGTGTGGGGCAGGGTACCAGGACCCTGCCAAGGGGTGCAGCCCCCCAGGCAACCCTCCTGTGCCTCCAGCACCCCAGTGTCTGTGGGAGAGAAGCAGGCAGAGGGGCAAGACTCGACTTTCCTGGGCAGGGCAACCCCTTCCTGCCCACCTGGACCGTGGCCCCCTGCCCCCAGACCCTTTGTCCCCATCCCTGTCCCTAAACCCCCAGTCCGTCCCAGAGGCCACCAACTGCCCACGGTGGTGGCAGGGAGGCAAGACAGGAGACCAGGTGTGGTGCTGGCCCATCCATCCTCTGGGGAGAGAATTGCCAGGGATGGAAGTGGCCATGGGAGGGGGCCCGGGTGTGCACGTGTCCCAAAGCTCCTGTGCCCATCACACCGGGGTCCTACTGGAGCCCCCATGCCCACACTCTGCCCGGGGGGCTGCCAAGGGCTCCCGTGTCCTCTGGAGCAGCCACACACTGCCCTGCCCAGGGTCAAGATGCCACCCTGGCACCAGGAGTCACGAGCAGAGCCTGCCACCACCCCCTAACACCATTGGTGACCCTGCGCCACCTCCCAGAGCAACGCCCCGACGCGTCCCTCCCTGTTTAAGGGCTGGAGCCAGACTGGAGGGAGGGAGGGAGGGAGGGAGGGAGGGAGGGAGGGAGGGAGGGAGGAAGATGCCACCCTAATTACATCCCTCCCATTATCCCCGGCAGGTGCTCGCTGAGTCACGGCCACGCAGATGCCGTAGGCTGGGCGGGTCAGGCGTCCCGGAGCGGTGCCCCAGTGTCCCCATGGACCCACGAGGGGTGGCCACGCCATGCCAGCTGGCCCCTGCCCACCTCTGCTGAAGGTTTAGGGGGCTCCTCTCCCTACAGTTCACCCCAAGGGGGGCAAAACGCAGTCCAGCTCCTCCCCTCACCCTGATGCTCTACTCCAGACCTTGCTGGCAGCCACGACCACCCCTTTTTTGTGCCTCCCTGCTCCCCACGCACCAGGTCGCGTCCCACCCGCCGGCTCCCTCCCTTAACCCTCCCTCTATCCTTTCCCTCCTGAACCTCGACGTCCCTCCCCAAACCTCTCCCTCCCTCACGCTTACCCTCAGTGCTCCTTCTCCATTGGCACAACCCCCGCAGTCTCCCCTCGCGGCCCCCCCTTGCCGTGGGCCACCAGCCCCCCCGGGTTCGCGTCCCCTTTAAGCCTCCCCAAGCTGGAATGCGAGAGGAGCATTTCAGCGCCCTGTGAGGTCAGATAAAGACACTATATTTATCTGGCTGGTAACCTGAGCCCTGAATTTCTGCGGTGGTGTTTTTACGCGGCCCCACAGCCCTCGGGCTCGGCCCCCTCCGGCCACTGCGCTCCCTCCCAGGGTGGAGGGGCTGAGCCGGGGGTGTCCTGTCCCCTGCGAAGGGCTCGGCTGCTGCCCGTCTCCACATCGCCCGTCTCCGGTGCCGGGGGAAGCTCCCCGAGGAGGCAGGACCAGCCCCGAGGGCATCACCAAATGCCTGGCTGCTCGCCCCTCGCCGTGCCCTGAGCAGCCATCGGCCGCCCGCGCCACATGCAGGTGAGTGCAGGTGGGGACACCGCCCGGGGCAGGGGGACACGGAGACAGACAAAACTGTCCCCCTCTTCCTTCAGCTGGAGAACACCACGGGGGAGAGGTGGTTCCGAGTTCACACACAAAATCCTGGCTTTGAGCCCTCTCTGGCACCCTCCTCATCCCCTGGTGTGGGCAGAGCACCTGCCCGAGGGTCCCTTCATTTTTTTTGCCACCCACAGACCTCAAAGCAGTAACTCGTGCCCTGGCTCTTATGTCAGGGTCCCCGGTGGGTTTGAGTTTTGCTGTCTGGGGGTGGCCCGGGAGCAGCAGGCTCTGCAGCAGGGTGGGGATGTGTCAGCAGCACAGAGCGGGGCCAGGACGGTGACTCCTGGCCGTGTGGGGTGAGCTTGGGGGGTTCTCAGGCCCAGGGCTGGCAGGGGAAGGGCCCTGGCCAGGCTGGCCCCAGCTGGGTGAGTCACCTTGGGCAGGGCCTGTCACTTTGGGGGGTGGCAGTGGTGGGGGGCAAGGCAGGAGCTGGGCTGTGACAGAGGCACTGCAGTCCCCATCTGTCAACAAGGGTCACTCCAGCCCCTTCCAGGGAGCAAACATTTTGTGGCACATTCCCCCCAGGGCTGCTTGGGGTCACCCTTCCTAGAGGGAAATGGACACCAGGAGGATTCTGTGCCTTGTTTCCCCTGGGGAATGGGCAGGAGGCTGTCCCACCCCACTGGCACACTCAGCTGGACACAGAGCCCCTCAACCCCAAAGCACTTGTACCCTGAAGAGTGCAAAGTGTCTCACACAGGGTCCCTTCTCTGCCTCCGCTGAGTCCTGGGAGCTCCCACGTAACCTCCAGGCTGGGACATTTTGTCTCAGGGGACAGGGGACACAGCTCCGAGCCTGCGTAAGCGAGAAGCAGCTGTGCTGTGACTCCTTGGATGGAGCCAGCGCTGTGTAAGCTGAGCTGAGCCCGCTCTGGGGCTCCGTGGCCACCGAGGGGGACAGCTGGCACCAGGCACGGGCAGGACAGAGGGGACACCTGCCACTGGGCACGGGCAGGACAGCAGCCGGGAACAGAGCAGGGCTCTGCTTCTCTGCCTTCAGCGTGAAGGTTTTGCCTCCTCACTTTGAGCAGAGATTCCCAGGGAAGGCCAAGGCAGGACTCCCCAGTGCCCAGAGCAGCCCCCTGGTGTCCCTCTCCCATGTGGTGGCACCGCTCCTGCCCGGCCCCGTGAGCGCAGACCGGACATTCCTGTGCCTCAGCTTCTCCTGACACCCCGGGAGGATGATGAGGGTGCAGGAGGCCTGACTCAGCCGTGCCGGCTCCAGGGCTTTACCAGGCAGCAGGAAAGCTCAGCACAATGACGGCTAGGGAGGGGCCAGGCAGCCCAGGAAGCGCTGGGAGGAACCGGGGTTTTCTCACACCCCCTCGGCTCCTCTGGCTCCTGGCACGCTCCGCTCTCCCGCCGCCCTGGGGTCTGCTCGGATTGGACATGGGGACTTGGAAGCACAGGCAAGCCTGGCTGATGTGACATTCCTCCATGGTAAGGCCTCTCTTCCCAAGGAATGGGATAGCTCCCATGTCTGGGGCCGGTGCTGGCTCCTGACCCTGCATCCCTCCATCGGCTGCTCCGCATCCCCAGGGCAGGTGCTGCCCTGTGGAGACCTGTCCTGCTGCCAGGAGCTCCTGCTGCCCTCCTCCTCCCAAAGTGCTGCTCTCCTGATGCTGCTGGTGCCAGGAGAGAGCGTGGGCACCTGGCAGGGGATGATGGCGTGGGGCTGTCCTGGCACTGTCCCAAACCAAGATCATCTCTGCTGGCGAGGAGGATGGAGAGCAGGGGCAGTCGCTGTGCCAGGCTGCTCCGTGCCCCAGCAGGGCAGGCAGCCAGGCATGTGCTGCTCCCTGGGAGCCCAGGGGCTCCGTCATTCCCATGCTGGCACTCGAGTGCCAGTCTCTTGGCTGGGGTCCCACTCCCTGTGAGCGAAATTCCCCACTGTCCCTGGCAAATCCCGACTGGCAGAGCCCCGCTCCTGGTGAGGGCGGCCGCAGCCAGGCTGGGAAGAGCCGAGCCGGGTGTTTCGCGGCACCCTTGCCCGGGAGCAGATTATTCACCCTTCAGCCTCCGTCCCCAAACAGGTCTGTGCGCTCCACCTCGCTGCTGCTTGTAAATATTTCTCTCTCCGGGGTGGGATGGCTGCTCCCTGGGCGGTAACAGCGCCCGGGACGCTGCCGCTTGGCGGCCAAGCCAGGCTGCTCGCCAGGAGCCCACGGGGGCTGGCTGCTGTCTCTCACCGCCCCCTGCCAGGAGCATTCCGGGGGTGTTTCCATGCTGAGCCTGCGGGGCTCCGAGCAGGAGGCTGTGTCCCCCAGGGCCAGGCTGGTAGTGACCCGCGGGGGCTCCTCGTGCCGCGGTCCAACGCCCGTCCCCAAGCCCGGGTGCACCCTCGGTGCTGAAGGGACGGGCCAGGCACAGACTCCGGCACCTCCCGGCTTGGAGCCGGGCCAGAGCCCGCCCCAGCTGGGCTGGGAAAAGCCTTTGAATCAGGGTCATCTCCCGGGTGACTGGAGACTCTCGGAGCCACATGAGCCACTGTTCTGCCAGGGAAGGGACACCAGTCACCCCGGGAGCTGAGCACCAGCAGCGCCAGGGCAGAGGAGCTCGGCTGGGTCCTGCCTGCCCCAGTGCCACCCACGGCCCCAGCACAGGTAGGGATCCAGCCTCAGCCTGCCAGCCAGGGCACTGAGGGGAAGCTCTCCTCCAGCTCCTGACAGCCCGTTTGGGGACTGCCACACTGCCCTGCCCCTGCTCCGGCTTGGCTCTGTGTGTGCTCTTGGGGCCTCTGTCCCTGTCTCTGTGGGCTCCTCCCCTGCCCTGTGCAGGAGCCACCAGCTCTCTGTGGGCACCGAGTGCTGGCTCTGCCCGGCTGGCAGGGGCATGGCTGCCACCTCACCAGGAGGACTCTCGGTTTGAATTACTGATGGGGGCACACAGGGCACAGCCATGGCAGGGAGACAGGAAAGATGCTCAGATGCTGATCTTGCCTCAGTTTCCCTCTCACTGAAGTGCTAGCCCCTTGTCAAGCCCCAGCACTCCCTGTGAGTAACCAGGGGAAGGTGCTGGGCTGGCTGTCTCAGCCTGCTCCCTGTCTCAGCCAGAGCTGGGCCTGGGCATCATCCTGTGACCAGGCCACTGCCTCCCACCTGGAGGAGGCACTGGGGGTATCTCTGCAGTCCCAGGAGTGGGACAGCCACGGGATGGTGCAGCAGGGATGCCAGAGCTGGGGCAGAGGTGACTGCTGCCATTCCTTGGTGTCTATGGGGATGCTGGGCCCATCTGGCTGTGCCCTGGGGCTCCCTTCTGTGGTTTGAGGTGCCTGGGGGCATGGGGGTGGCAGTGCCAGCCGGGTCCTGCTGTCCCAGGCTCTCCAGGAAAGCTGGCAGGTGGCAGGAGCCATGGCCACACTGCCACCAACAGCCCCTGGATGCCCTCTGTCTCCCAGGATCTCCAGGGGAGGCAGGAGCTGCTGGGTGGGAGCTGCTGGGTGCCCTGTTGTGCTGACCAGGGCCTGTGGAACTGATCCCTGGGCTCTTCCCTTGCAGCCGATGCCTCCAGGACAGCCTGCCGAGCCTGCAGCATGTCCCAGCTCTCCTCCACCCTGAAGCGATACGTGGACTCCTCCCGCTACGCCGAGAGCACCTACAGCAAAGTGCCCAGCGGCTACAGCTCCTACAGCTCCTATGGATCCACCCTGCCCACCGCCTACGCAGACAGCGACAAAATCGGCTTCAAAGCCAGCTACCTGCCCTCCCCTCGCTACCACCACGCCGGGGGGCTGTCCCCCACCGGTGGCTATGACAGCGGCCGGCTGTACCCCGACCCCGGCATCCGCCTGAGCCCCTCGTACCTCCGCACGCAGCCGCGGCCGCCCGGCGCCGGGCTCAGCGGGGGCGCCTGCTACACCTTCAGCGGCACCCCCGGCAGCCCCACGGGCTACCTGCCCTCCGCAGCGCCCCTCAGCCGCCACAAATCCATCAGCCACTCGGACCTGGCCAGGGACTTCTCGGGGCTGCACACCTCAGACAGCGCCTACCTGCCCGCGGCCGGCGCGCTCAGCACCCGCGCCCGGCCCGAGCACGGCAACCTGCAGGGTCTCTACCAGGCCGCCGCTCACTCCGACTATGTCCGTGGCTACCTGGAGAGCTACGGCAGGAAAAGCCACCACGGCAGCCTCTCCAGCGGCCACCTCAGCCCCTCTCAGGCCACGCTGCCACCGTCGGGCAGCCGCTGTGCCAGCCAGCCCTGCGAGAGGAGCGATGAGCACTGCGACGCGTCCTCCCAGGACCCCACGGTACGCGGGGCTGCCTGGGGGTGGGGGACACAGCTGCGATGGGGAGGGATGTGGGCAGTGCTTGTGGTGAGCTGAGGAGCCCGAGGCACTCGCGCTGTGCCTGAGAACCTGGGCGTGCTGCTCCGTGCCTCGGTTGCTGTGTGTGACCCTCTGAGATGCCCTTGCTAGCGCAGCAGTCCCGGCTGGAGCTGCTGAGGCAGCCGCGTGCAGGGGGCGGGCGGGCGGGTGTCCTCTGAGGGGCTGTGCCGCAGGGCACGCTCCCCAAGGAGGCAGGACCAGCCTGTGCCCAGGATTGTGCCCGCTGCATTTTCTGCATGCATGTGACAGCAGGTGATGGCTCCCATGTGGGGCTGACGAGGATTTCCTGCTGCCTCATCCCAGATAGGGAAGGTGACACGAGCAGGCTGGGCGCTCATCCTGCTGGGACAGCTGGTTTGGCTGGTGCTGGCTCTGCCACAGTGACTCGGTGCCCAGCGATGCCAGCTCCCTGGCACCAGCCACTGCTGCCAGTTTGGGGCCCTGTGCCCCAGCCTGTGTGGCAGCAGGGGGTTCCCCATGGCAGTGCTGCTCTGGGCAGCACCACACGTGCTGGAAGGTAACTCTGTGCCCCGTGTCCCCATCAGTGCTGCAGCGTCCCCAGAGCCCCAGCCCAGGCCGGGAGCAGGCACCGCACACACAGCCCGTGCAGGGGAGCAGCCTGGTAATTTTCCACTCAGGTTTCCTTCCAAGATCTGGCCAGGCTCTGCCTGCATTGTCTCCCGCTGTCTTTCCAGTCGCCCTCCATTCCCCCATGGTCTGACCTGCCCTTTGCTTCCCTGTGTCTCCGTCCCACTGCATCCGCCAAACCATGAGAAATCCTGTCCTGCTCAAAAGGAGGCAGAAAAGAATCCCCCAGAAATTTTTCCCTTTGAAGCCAGTGCCCCCACATCCTTCCCTGTGCCCCTTCCCCAGTGCCTTCTCCCACAGAACCACCTTCAGCAGTGCCCTGCCGTGGTGTGGGACCCCCTGTGCCCCCCTGCCTCATGCCTGGCCCCAGTCCTGGGGTGAGGGAGCAGGCTGTGGAGTCAGGGCAGTGGAGGATCATGGCTGTGGAAGGGAATTCCTGCCTCCCCCTCCCACACCAGGCCCTGCTGGGGGGTTCCAAGGGGGGATCCAGCGGCTGCTGCAGCCACTGGCTCTCGCTAAAGCCGACAGTGCCACTGCAAGGTTCCCACCCCATGGCCCACACACTGCTGTGTGGGGTGCCAGCCTGATCCCATGGGGTGCCTGTGGGGCAGCAGGGACTGTGCAAGTCCCAACCCACAGTCTGCACATGAACAGAGCCTAGGCTGATGTGTGGCAAAGGTGGCAAAGGGTGCTGGGACAGACACCCATGCCAGGGCAGGCCAGGTCAGTGACACTGGCTTAGGTTTCCTCGGTGCTTTGATGGGCACACCTGCTATTTTCCACTGCTGTGGTTTATTCCCTCCCTTTCCCAAGCCGGGACACAAATGTCCCGGTCATAAACCAGAGTTGGCTGCCTGCGGCCGTGCCAGGTGCCGGAAACAAGCGCAGGCTGCAGCCCCGGAGCTGCCACCCGTTCTGCCCCATTGCCCAGCCCCGAGGGCAGTGTCAGCAGCAGCCGCTCCTGACGCAGCCAGGCCACAGCGGGGCTGGCCCCACGCCTCCTCCCATCCCTTTTTCCACCGCCACCTCCTGCCTGTGCGCCATGGAAACCGCCATCCAGAGGGGTTTGCAGCCAGGAGGGAGGGTGTCTCCATGTGTCCCTACCCTCACCATCACTTCGTGCCTCAGTTTACCCCATGGGTAAAGGGAGCTGTGTGAAGGTGCGCTTCCAGCGAGGAGCTGTGCCTGTGGAGCTGCAGGGCCGTGCTGGCTCCTGGGAAGGGCAGTGTGGTGAGGGGCAGGGCTGGGGCTGTGCCGGCCCATTAACCACCCTGGGTGTACATAGGGTCAGAAGGCCAGGGCCACCCACAAAACGCCGGCAGCTCTCCGCAGTCCCATCCTGAGCAGCTGACGTCCCTGGCCCACAGCCAGTGCTGGCTGGCCCTGCCTGCTGCCTCGGTGCCAACCGGGCCTGTGGCAACCTCTGCCCGCCCGGCAGAAGGTCATCGCTGCAGAGGGGCCAGCTGAGGGCAGGGACCTGCTCTGGGTGATGCCATCCCACCAGGTGTCCCGTTCTCTCTGCCGCTCCAGCCTCGCCCTCAGAGCCTGTGAGCTGCTCTCTGGCTGGAGGGGAATTTGGTCCTTGGCCCGGGGCGCTCGATGTCACCGGGGCACGAGGTTGAGCATGGGATGTGGCTGAGCCGCCCTCTTGCCATGGAACCGGCTCAGCCAGCACGGTGCATCCCCACGGGGAGAGCTGCCCCAGCTCCCTGCGCAGCGCTCGGGGCTGGCTGTGCCCATCCTGCCCCCGTGGTACCACCTGCACTGCCAGGCAGGGTGGCAGGAGCCCGGGATTTTAGGGAGCTGTGCCCCTGGGCACGGCAGGGCACCCAGGCAGGGCAGGAGGGTGTGTGCCCTGCCGTGCACACCGTGTCCCCGTGTGTGTACGCCGTACACAGCGCGGGGTGTGTACATGTACACACGTGTGAGCACGCGCAGGCCCCGGTTATGACAGCCCTCCCGTTGTGATGCAAAAGAGCCCTGCAGATGAATAACGCTGCAAGATGCCTCCTCAGATATTTTTGCTGGTGCCAAAAATAGTCTCCCTCCCTTCCTCCCTCCCCTCCCTCCGTCCCCAGTCAGCCCCTCCGCTGGCTGTGCCGAGCTCCGCTTGACAGAGAGGCTGCATCTGCAGCCAGCAGGATTCAGCAGCTCCTGCCTCTGGATGGGGGAGTTTTGGGGGCTCCAGGGGAGGAAAGGAGGCTCTGCTTAGAGCCCTCTCGGTGAGGTTGGAGGCTGTGGCTCTGTCAGAGCAGCCCAACTGAATTCCCTGCCCTGGTTGCCCATGGAAATTTCCCTGAGCCAGCAGAGAAACACCTGGGCACGCACAGCAGGCGCAGGGCTCCGGCGCTCGTCCTGCCGCGGTCAGAGGGGTGAAGCAGCGGGAGACGCAGGACGAGGACGCAGGACAGCCGGGCTCCCTGCCAGTCTCCGCATCTGCCCTTGCTGCAGGAGAAGAGCTGGAGCCCTGCCCGTGCCGTGCCTCAGTTTACCGAGGGGAGACGCCAGGTGGGGTCTTTGCTCCACGTAGGAATTGCGAGGAGCTTTTTTTCCCCAGCGCAAGGCATTGAAATATCCTCTGAGCTCAGCTCTAATGCATCCCCCAAAGAGGGGGGTTCCCCCAAAATGTCACTGCAGGAACCTGGCATTGGCACTGCAGGAAAGGCACATGGCCGGGAGCCCCACAGCCCTGTCTGGCAGCCTGCAGACCCTCTCTGGCTACAGGCACCCCACGCACCCACATGCTGTGGGACTGTCCCACTTTTACCCCGGCAATTTTGGCGAGTTACCCCCAGCTGGGGAGCCCCGCTCGCTGCCCCGTTCCTGCCCGGAGCACAACGTGCCCGGGGCCGGACAGCCGGTGCCACCAGCCCTGGGCACGCCGAGCTGCGAGCAGGGGGGAGCACTGGGGGGGACAGGCGCTGCTCCGGCGTCTCTCCCGTCTCTCCCCAGTTCCCCGTTGCCCCCGCGGTGCGCGCACGGTGCCCGTGTCGGGGTACGGGAGCGCGGGCAGCCCCGCTGACAGAGACGCCATGGGGGCACCGCGGCCCCCCCGCAGCCCCCCGGAGCCGGGGCTGTGTCGCCGCCCCGTTCCGGAGCGTGTCCCCGGGGCAGAGCCGCCCCTCGCGGGCCCCCCTGGCTCCCGGCGCTCTGTACCACGCGGTGCGCGGGGGCTGGCCGTCACCGAGCCGTCACCGAGCCGTCACCGAGCCCGGCTGCCGCCTCTCCACCCATTTGATGTCAGAGGCGCTCAGGTGCCGCCAGCCCCGCAGCCGGCACCGGCTCCGGCCCCGCACGCCCAGCACGGGGGGCTCCGCGCCTGACCCCGCGCCCCCGGCTGCAGCCGGCCCCGGGCTGGGGCAGCCCGGCCGGTGTCCCCTGGCTCCCCGCTGCCCCCGGCTGCTCCCCGCCGTCCTGCGGTGCCCGCCGGGGCCACCATGAGGGATTCCTACACGGTGACGCTGCCCGAGGAGCCCCCCGCGCTCCCCGACCTTCACAAGGACCTGCGGCCCCGCGCCTCCATGCCAGGGTCCCTGCTGGTCTCCACCTTCGTCGGGCTCGTCCTCAACAAGACCAAGGTACGAGATGCCCGCAGCCCCCATCCCCCCGCCTGGGGGCAGAGAAGGGGGCACCCCCTGCCCGTCCTGGGGAGCGTGGAGTGCCCTGTGCCATCCCCCGTGCCCAAGGATGGGGCGGCAGGGGGTGGGTGCCCTCCCAGCTGCCCGTGGGGACAGCGTGTCCCCGTGTCCCACAGGGTGGCAGGGAGCAGGTGAACTGCACGTGTCAGGACACCTGGGTTCCTCTCCCAGCCCTGCCCTTGCAGTGACCTTGGCCAGGTCCCCGTGTCCCACCACAAGGAAGGGTCTGCTGGCCACGCTGAGCCCCTCGGCAGTGCCATGGGAGTGAACTTGGCTGTCCCCAGAGCCACAGTGCTGGGACAGATCTCTCCTGCAGAGATGGCAGAGCAAGGGGCAAGGAGGGCAAGGTCTGAGCACTTATGTAAGTCTGGCTGCTCTGGTTCTCCTGCTGCCCCAACAGGCTCCTGGCATGTGGACCTGGATGGGGCAGGACGGTCAGGATCTTGTCCCTTGTCCCCACCGCCTGTCCCTTGTCCCCGTCCTGCGGTGCAGCCTCGGGGAGTCCCCAGCCCCGCCGCGTGAGCCAGCTCTCCTTCAGCGCCTCTGAGCATGTCGTGTCCTAGTTAAAGCCCTGTACGGGAGAGGGGGATTAGCTGGAGTTGAGTCACCCAGGGGAGGGAAATCCAGAGGGGGAAATAACACCTCGGTGCACACAGGGCTTGTGGCAGGCTAGGGGAGCACCTGACACCCCCTCCTCAGCCCCAGCCCTCCCCCGGGGTTGTTCCAGGCTCTGGGAGGACCTGGCTGTGGGGGAATGCAGGATCTGTGGGGAGGTTTGCACCCACATGGGCAGGACTGGCCGGTCCCTCCTGGCACAGGGCAGGAGCTGCCCAACCAGGACAACTGGACAAGCCCGTCCTGGTGGGGAGGGCTGGGGCACACTGGGGCAGCTCCCAGGGGTTGCTGCTCACCCCTGGCACTGTGACCTTCCCTGGGGTAGTGGTGGGGACATGAGCGGGGCCTTGGGGCTCACATCCTCCAAGGGATGGATGTAGGCTGTGGGGACACTGGCCCACCTCTCCTGCTGCCATCTGCTCATGGACAAGAGCCAGGCCAGCTCCTCCAGCCGTGGCATGGCACTGACCTGTCACATCCTGCTGGCACCCTGTGCCCAGCTGAGCCTGCCCCCAGCCCAAGAAGGCACCTGGCACTTTTGGACAGCGCCCTGGCACTGACAGCCATGGGCAGCCACATCTGGGGACATCCCTGTGCTCTGGGCACTGTGGGGGCACCCGATGGCACCGAGGGCAGCCACTCAGAGCCACGTGTGCCCACGCAGGGCGGCCGGGTCCCCGCTGGTGCCCGTCCCTGCCGCGGTGGGTGATGCCTGCGCCGTCGCTAAGGAGCACATGTAACTGGATCTGGGTTATTTTGGGCTGCTGTCAGGGCTGGGTGCTCAGCACCTCCCACACACACACCAGCTGCTGCTATTTCAGAGCTGCTGGGCCCCCTCCTCTCCTCCCGCCTCCTCTCCTCCTCTTCAAGCCTCAGGTGGGCAGCTGGGGCGTTTGCCTAAGGATCCTGAAATCCTGCGCAGCACCAGGGTCTGGCAGCACCACCAGCAGTCTGCCCCTGCAGGCCCTGTCAGACCCCCACCCTGCTCTGGGGAGGCTCATCCTGCTGCTCCCTTGTGCAGGGCTGGGAGCAGGACTCCTGGGCCCCCAGCAGTGCCCCCCACCAGCATCCTGTCCTGCATGCTGGCAGAGGGGTGGTGGCACCCCTAAACCCCTCTGTGCTCTTGGTCTCTCCAGCAAAGAGTGATAATGGTTCCCAGCCCCAGCATCCAGCTGCCCATGCCCATCTTTGCTTTTCCTGGCTCAGGGAGCACCTGGAGCACCTGGAATTGTCACCCCATGGCACAGGTGCAGCACAGCCAGGGCTGGGAAGGCACCACTGGGCACACAGCCCTGTTCCCTGAGCTTGGCTGTCACAGGGCTGGGCTTGCACTTTCGCAGGTGGACTTTATCCTGCAAGACAGCTGTGCCAAAGTCTGGGCTGCGCTTGTGCAGGGTGTCCTGGAGGGGATGGACACCTGGCATGAGGCAGGCACGCAGTGACAGGGCACTGTGCTCCTCCTGCAGCATGGCACTGCCATGGCCCTGGGTGCCAGCCTGACCTGCAGTCCAGGGCATGGGGCAAAGGCATTGCCAGGCAGGGAGAACCCTGAGCCCTGTGCATAGTCCTGGTCCAGCAGCATGGGGCAGGCCAGCCATGGTTTGTCACCAGGCTCTTGGCCCAGAGAGCTGCCCAGTTCTGGCTCTGCCCATGATGTCACAGCGGGATGGGGCCTCTCCTTGCACCCGAGGGTCTGCTCCACAGGCAGGTTTGTGGCACCATGGCCTCGCTGGGCTGCCCACAGGCATGGCCAGCCCGCCACCCTCCCAGCACTGTTCCCTCTCTCTGCAGAGCTCCAAGGCCGTGCAGGGGCTGACCGGCCTGCGGAACCTCGGCAACACGGTGAGTGTGTCCCCAGGCCTGTAGCTCACACCGGGCACATCTGTGGGGCAGGGGGAGCCCTGTCCCTTCACCTCACCCCCAAAACCCCACCCTCACCCTGGCAGCTCCCTGCACCCCTCTTCCCACGGCGCTTCCCCTGTCCTGTGCCCAGCCCAGGTGTCCCCCTGCCATGGCCTGCCTCCCTCTGCTTCCCGTTGCCATGGTTTTCTCTTCTGCCTCCCCCAGTGCTTCATGAACTCCATCCTGCAGTGCCTGAGCAACACCAAGGAGCTGCGGGATTACTGCCTGCAGAACCAGTACCTGCGGGACCTCAACAACAACAGCCGCATGCGCACGGCGCTCATGTCAGGTAACTGCCCAGCCCTGGTGGCTGCGGGGGCTTCCCTGCAGCAATTCCTGCAGCAATTCCTGCAGCACATCCCTGCTGCACCCCACATCCTGCGGGACCCCCACCCAGAGCTCCACGCTCCTCCTTGGGCTGCCCAGCCAGCGGAGGATCCAGGCTGTGAGACCCCTGAGCTGTCCCCATGGGGTCATGGCCGCGCCACCTCCTCTGCTGAGCCCGCCTCTCTGCCTGCAGAGTTTGCAAAGCTGATTCAGCTGCTCTGGACCTCGTCCCCCAACGAGAGCGTGAGCCCCTCCGAGTTCAAGACACAGATCCAGAGATACGCCCCACGCTTCGTCGGCTACAAGTAAGGGGGGGTGGCTGCAGGGTGGTGGGGGCAGCTGAGCCCCCTGCAGCCTCTCACTGGCCATGCCCCGTGTCTTGCAGCCAGCAGGATGCACAGGAATTCCTGCGGTTCCTGCTGGACGGGCTGCACAGCGAGGTGAACCGCGTGCTGGTGCGGCCCCGGGCCAGCACCGACACCCTGGATCACCTCCCGTAAGTGCTGGCACTGCACAAGCCCTAGGAGAGTTCGCTGCCCGCAAGGCCAGCCCGGGGACAGTGACCTCACAGGTCCCTCTGGGCTGGGTGGCGGGGCTGCTGTCCCCCAGGCCATGCTCAGTGCCCCGCTGTGTCCCCATCCTTGCAGTGACGACGAGAAGAGCCGGCAGATGTGGAGGAGGTACCAGGAGAGGGAGGACAGCCGCATCAGCGGTGAGCAGGGCTGGGGAAGGGAGGACAGGGCTGGGCTGGGAGCAAGGGGGAACCAGGGCTCTCACCCTGCTCTGTCCCACCCCACCAGACCTCTTCGTTGGGCAGCTGAAGAGCTCTCTGACCTGCAGCGAGTGCGGCTACTGCTCCACAGCCTTCGACCCCTTCTGGGACCTGTCCCTGCCCATCCCCAAGGTGAGGGGGAGCCCAGTGATCCCTGTTTCCCACTGCCTGTCCCACACTGCCTGTCCCTAACCATCACTGCACTCCCACAGAAAGGCTACGGGGAGGTGACACTCATGGATTGCCTCCGGCTCTTCACCAAAGAGGACGTGCTGGATGGGGACGAGAAACCGGTACAGGGCAGGGGGGCTCCCTGGGGCAGGCTGGGCCCCTTCCCCTCTGTGTTTGTGTTGGCAGCACTGTGGGCAGTGCCCTCACCCTCCTGCTCGTGCTGTTTTCTCCCACAGACGTGTTGTCGCTGCAAAGCCAGGACAAGGTGCACAAAAAAATTCAGCATCCAGAAGTTCCCCAAGATCCTGGTGCTTCGTATCCTTCGGGCAGAGGGTGGGGACAGGGGCTGTTGTAGGGGGCAGAGATGGGTTATTGCAGGCTCCCCTTTGTCCCTTTGGCTCCTTGACGTGACCCTCCAGACCTGAAGCGCTTCTCCGAGTCCAGGATACGAAGCAGCAAACTCACCACCTTCGTCAACTTCCCACTGAAGGACCTGGACCTGAGGGAATTCGCCTCACAGAGCTGCAGTGAGTCCCAGCCCCTGCTTGCCTCTAACCCCAACCCAGAGCTCCTGGGGCCTCCTGGGCTCCTCGTGTCCCCAGCTGGTGGGGGACAGAGAGGGATGAGGGGTGGGAGGCACAGGATCCAGGCTATTGGAGCTGCTGGTATGGTGAGGAGCAGAGGGGTGAGGGGTGGGAGACACAAAATCCAGGCTGCTGGAGCTGCTGGCATGGTGGGGACAGAGGGATGAGGGGTGGGAGGCACGGAATCCAGGCTGCTGGAGCTGCTGGCATGGTGAGGAGCAGAGGGGTGAGGGGTGGGAGGCACAGAATCTCAGCTGCTGGAGCTGCTGGCATGGTGGGGGGCTCTGTGCTGGCACTTTGTGGGGCAGCAGGGCTGAGCAGCCCCCCTGCTCCCCACAGACCACGCCGTTTACAACCTCTACGCCGTCTCCAACCACTCGGGCACCACCATGGGGGGACACTACACAGCCTACTGCAAGAGCCCCGTGTCCAGCGAGTGGCACACCTTCAACGACTCCCGGTGAGCCTGGGGTGGGACAGGCGAGCAGGGACCCCCCTGCCCAGGGCGTCCCATCCCTGCTGCTCACAGCTGTCCCCTTGCCCTCTCTGCAGCGTCACCCCGATGTCCTCGAGCCACGTGCGCAGCAGCGATGCCTACCTGCTCTTCTATGAGCTGGCCAGCCCGTCCTCCCGCATGTAGCCAGCCCTGCCTCCCTGGGGGAGCCCTGGGCCACCCCTCAGAGCCGGCTCCACCAGGGTTCGGGCGTTTGGCACCCCCAGAGCGAGGGGGAGGCAAAGAGGAGACACCCCCGAGGTGGCTGCAGAGGGAGGCTGGGGACAGCCAGGAGCAGAGCCCGGGCAAGGACATCCCAGCTCTGAACTGAGGAGGGACTCGTGACAGGACGGGGCTCAGGCAGCTCCAGCTCAGGCACCTTCTGATTGCTGGCATTTGGTTTTTACCTCGGGGTTTTAGTTTCTTTTTCTTTTTTTTTTTTTTCCTCTTTTTTTTTCTTTTTTTTTTCTTTTTTTTTTTTTCTTTCTTTTTCTTTTTCTTTCTCTTTTTTTTTTTTTTCTTTTTTTTTTGGTGTGTAATAAAAATCCTGAGCAAGGGACTCTACAGGAATGGGGCCACCTGTCCCATTGACTCAACCAGGACCTCTTCTCCCCTGGGACAGCACCCAGGAGAGCCTCACACATCCCTCCTGACCTCTTGCCACTCCTGTATCTGCTTGGCCGTCCCAGAGGATTCGTGAACTGCTCCCGATCTCCTCCCGGCACTTCCAAACCTCCTGGCAAAGGACTCCAGCCCTCTGGTGGCCTCCGCCCCATCTCAGGCAGCACAACCCCTGCAGCTGCCCCACACACACTCCTCAAAGCAGCCTGAGCCCAGACCCACGGACAGGAGGGAGGAGAACATTTTGTGGAATTTCTATGTATTTATAATGGACTTTGCTTCAACCTGGAGCCCCCCGCTGCTTCCTGCCTCTCCAGGGACTTGTGCCGGGGCTGCTCCGGGTAGGTTTTTACCTGCCTCCTCAAACGACGGTGCCTTAAACCATTTAGGGGAGAGGGGGGGCCGCGGGGGTCGCACGGAGAGGGAGGGGAGGACGGTGGCTTTCCGGGACCATCTGCAATCGGGGCTTTTTTTTCTCCCTGTGATCAGGAGCCCTCCTGGGTGCCCGGGGACCCGCCCTGCTGCTCTGTCCTCCAGCTAGCAAATGCCAGTGGCCTTTTTAGCCTTTAATTTATTCTCCTCCCCGTCCTGCCTTGCCTGAGGTGCAGCGGGAGGAGACACGGGCACCATCCCAGCCCTCGGGGCAGCTCCATCCAACCCACAGCCGGCCCTGCGGGCACGGGCTGAGCGCTGGCACCAGCATCCTGCCCAGCCTGGGGCATCCCAGCGGGGCTCGGGGGGGGCAGGATGGGAACGGGGGGCTGCCCGCGGCAGGAGCTGGGCTGGGGCAGCGATGCTGCTTGGCAGGTGGCTTGTTTACTGTGTAAGCAAGACGGGTGGGAAGTGTCTCATACAAGGGAGACTCGTGCAGGAATAAATTTGAGCTTGAACAGGGCGTTGGGTGCGTGTGTTTTGTCTCCGGGTGCTCTGGCAGAGGGTGGGCAGCCGCCACTGCTGGAGCCCCAGGAGCACCCATGGAGCAGAACCACTCTGGGCTCGCCTGCAGCAGGGGAGATGTGGCTGCAGGTGGCAGAAGGAGCCTCTTCAACCCCACGGAGCTCCCCGGTGCCCACACTCGTCCCTCAAAAGCCCTGAACAATGGCTCCTTTCTCCCCTACTTAGGGACGGAGACGGGCATTAAGGGGCAGCAGGAATGCAGGTGGCAGGGCCCAGGCACCCAGCGAGGGCAGCAGGGACACGCTCAGCCCGGGGTCCCCAGCACGGCCCTTTCAGCGCTGCCCTGAGCAGAGAGGAGCTGCGGGCAGCTGGAAAGCCCAGGCGCCGTGTGGGGACCCCAGCAGCGGGGTCCCTGGGGATGGGCTCCCGGCAGGACGGGTGCGAGCACTCGTTCCCCTTTAAGACGCTGTTTCTCCGTGCCAGAGCCTGACCTCGGCATCCTCAGCTGAGCTGGATTAACGGGGCGAGGGGGAAGGGGCCTGCGGAGGGGACTGGGGCTGCGGCCGCCTCCCGGGGCTCCCCGCACTCCCGGCACGGCGGGCATGGCCCTCGGGTGGGCTCCGGCGCTGGGCTGCCGCCTGTAGAGCTGGCACTGCCACCTCCCCGCCCCACAGCGTGGAGCAGGGGTCCCCACGCCGCCCCGGGGCCCATGGGGACAGCTGGGGAGGAGCGGGCGGTGGGGCTGGGGGGCACAGGGCGCTGGGCAGGATTTTAGCCAGGCTGCTCCAGGAACCGCCCGCTGCCATGAAAGACTTCACCGAAATCACGCTTTGCCCCGAGGCTCTGGACGGCAGCAAGGTAGGGCTGGGGGTGTGGGTGCCGCTGATGGTCCCCTCGTGTCCCCCCGCGGGTCCCCAGGGTGCCACCCGCTCTCGCTGTCCCACAGACAGAATTCTGCAACCCCGTTTTTGAGGGCGAGGAGCCCCGGGCGGCACCGAGCGCGGAGCACCCGCCAGACAAGGATGGGACCGGCCCCGCACGGCGCCGGGACGGCCTCGGTACCAGCCTGGGGGTTTGTACACGGCCCCGGCCCATGGGGCTGCAGGAGCGGGGCTCTGGGGCTGCTTGGGGACACATCGGGGACGCACCCAGCAAGGGCTGAGCCACCCTCGGTACCAGCCTGGGGGTTTGTACACAGCCCCGGCCCATGGGGCTGCAGGAGCGGGGCGCTGGGGCTATTTGGGGACACATCGGCACCACGGGGACGTGCCCAGCGAGGGCTGAGCCAGCCCTGCAGGGAGGTGGGGAATGGTTTAGCAGCGCTCTGCCCGCTGTTCTCGCCTCCAGGCCAGCAGCTCTGGGCACAGGTGGGCTGGAGGTACCGCGCCGACTGCAAGTTCACCTGGCTCTGCGTGGCTCTGATGAGCACCATCCTGCTCTTCCTCATCGCCCTCCTGCTCGGCATCGTCATCCACCGTGAGTGCCGAGCCGGGAGGTGGCTCTGGCTGGGGTGGGGGACACAGAACCGGCTCAGAGGGGGAGAGGGGCACCCAGAGCACACCCCGGGTCTGCCCGTAGTGGGGAGAGGCTGGGATCTCCGTGTCCCCGGGATGTGTCCCATCGGTGTGAGATGCCCGGGGAGCTGCACACCTGTGGGTGGGGTGGGAGCACAGTGCTGGGAGGGCTTCCTGAGCCCTTTCCCTGCACCGCAGCCGTCCCTCCCCGCTGGGGCTGAGCAATCCCCGCTCTTCCCTGGCCACAGAGCTGACGGCCCCACACCCACCCGGTGCCCCAGCCACGGCCCTGCCCGCCCGTGGCACTGCCACCACCGCCACAGCGCCCATCCGAAGGGACCCCCCGGCCCCCAAAACCGCTGCCACCCCAACCGAGAGCCGGCTGCCCACGGCCCGCACAGCAGCACCGGGTAAGCGCCGAGCGGGGCAGCGTTTTGGGATGGGGCTGCCCTGCTCCAGCTCATGCCCACGCTGTTGCCTCGTTCAGCCTGCGGAGGGACCCTGCGCGGCCCCGAGGGCTCCTTCAGCTCCCCCAACTACCCCGGCCCCTACCCCCCCAACGCCCTCTGCATCTGGCACATCGAGGTGGGCGCCGGCCTCGCCATCCAGCTGAGGATGGAGACGTTCAGCGTGGAGGGCACGGCCTCCTGCCTCTTCGACCGCCTGGAGCTCTACGAAGAGCAGGGCACGGCTGGCACTGCCCCTGCCCCGGCCCGGGGGAGCCCGACCAGGTAGGGCTCCTCACACCTGTGGAGCGGGGCAGTGCGGGGGCAGAGAGCGGTGCCAGCCCTTGCTGTGCCCCCAGGTTTTGTGGCAACGTGCCCCCCCCGACCTTCAACTCCAACTCGAACCGCCTGCGGGTCACCTTCGTGTCTGACAGCAGCGTGGGCGCCCAGGGCTTCAGCGCCCGCTACCGAGCCGTGCTCCCTGCAGAGAGTGAGTGCCCCGGCCCAGGGCACTGCCAGGGTCCCTCCCTGCTGGCAGGGAATGGGGAGAGCCAGCACAGGGAGGGGAGGGTGCCCGGCGGAACCCCCCTCCAGCGAGGGTGTCTGTGCTGCGTGCAGAGAGCTGCGCCTGGGACGAGCACCTGTGCGACCGAGGGCTCTGCCTCCAGCTGGGCTTCCTGTGCGACGGCTTCCACGACTGCACGGACGGGAGCGACGAGGCCAACTGCAGCCTGAAACACAAAGGTGAGAGGGACAGACCCCCACCTGCGGCCCCCAGCCCCCCACCCACAACCCCCAGACCCCCACCCGCAATCCCCAGACCCCCACCCACAGCCCCCAGACCCCCATCCGCAATCCCCAGACCCCCACCCACAGCCCCCAGACCCCCACCCGCAATCCCCAGACCCCCACCCACAGCCCCCGGCCCCCGCGGCGCCAGGGATGGGTGGGAGAAGGAGATGGAAGGAAGGGAGAGGGGCAGGGGGAAATCTCCTCGTGTGTGTGCGTGTGTCCCTCCAGAATGTGGGGGGCCGCTGACGGCCTTGGAGGGGCACCTGTCCACCCCGAACCACCCGCAGCCATACCCACACCAGCAGGTGAGAGAAGGGGCGCTGTGGGAGCGCGGTGAGGGTGAGGCTGGGCAGGGAGGAAGGCAGCCCCTGCCCCAGGGAGAGCTGGGGGTGCCCCTGCCCAGCTTCACGGGTGTTGCCGGCTGCCCCCCCCGCCCCGCAGCTGTGCCTCTGGCAGATCTCGGTGCCCCTGGGCCACGTCATCGACCTGCACTTCCACAACTTCAGCCTGGAGTCGCACGAGGACTGCAGCTTCGACTTCGTGGAGGTGCACGACAGCGCGGGCACGGGCACTGCCAGCCTCATGGGCAGGTACCCGACACCCCCAGTCCTGCTGTGCCACCCTGGTGACACTGGGGCCGTGCCTCGCCCGGGGAAACTGAGGCACGGGGCTGGCTGGTGGGGAGGAGCCGCCAGAAGGCAGGGGCTGGGGAGGTGCTGGTCAGCCCCCTGAGCCCATCTCTTGTCCTGTGACCTCGGCAGGTTCTGTGGTCACCAGCTGCCACCCGCCCTGACCTCCTCGCGGCACGTCATGACCGTGCTCTTCGTGGCAGACGAGGGAGTTGCAGATGAGGGGTTCTTTGCCACCTACCAAGCCCGCAATGCCACAGAGAGTAGGTGGCTAAGTGGGGGCAGAGGCTGCTCAGGGTGGGTGATGCCACCTCCATCTTTGGGGGGCTTCAAGGCCAGGCTGGATAAAAACCTGGGAAAAACAGCTCTTGTACCACAGCTGGCCCTGCTTGGAGCAAAAGGCCCCCAGGGCCCCTTCTCACCTTGTTTCTCACCTGGTTTATCCTATAACATCACAGCCGTGGTGATGGCACCTGGAAGGGCTCGCCTGCACAGAGGTGTGATCCATGACCCCGGGGCTGCCCCCAAATACCCCAGGGAATTTGGGATCTCCCTAAGCTGGATCTGCCAGATCCCCTGGCCAGTGAGCAAGACAGGGGTGGTCAGCATGGGAGCACAGTGGCTCCCAGCCCTGCCCTGCCCTCTCCCCTTGCAGAGACCTGCAGCCCCGCAGAGTTTTCCTGTGGGAATGGCGAGTGCCGGGCGCTGGAGTCTGTGTGTGACGGCTGGCACGACTGCCCCGATGGCACCGACGAGCTGAACTGCACCGGGGTGTCCTACCCGGCCTTCGGTGAGTGCCAGCACCCCTGGGAGCCCCGCTCAGCACCCAGCCCGCCCTGAGCCCAGCTGGCACAGCCGGTGGGCAGCCCTGCCTCTGGCACAACCCCTCTCCCTGCGGCAGGGTCTGTCTGCGAGCCCGTGGAGGTGGAGATGTGCCTGGGGCTGGGCTACAACGCCACCTCCTTCCCCAACATCTGGCTGGCCATCCCGGACCAGGAGGGAGCTGCCGAGGTGCTGCAGGACTACCAGGTGAGCTGGCCGGGGGCTGTCCCCACACTGCCGCGCTCCGCAGCTGTGAGAGCTGCCCTCCCCTGGTGCGCCGGCCTCACACCGCTGTCCCCGCTGTCCCCGCTGTCCCGCAGACGCTGATGGAGCTGGCGTGTTATCAGCACCTCCGCCTGCTCATCTGCAGCCTCTTCGTGCCCAAGTGCACCCCAGACGGGGGCGTGCTGCAGCCCTGCCGCGCCGTGTGCCTGGCGGCGGAGCTGCGCTGCCAGCAGTCCCTCGGCCTCCTCGGCATCCTCTGGCCCATCAACTGCAACATCCTGCCCGACTCCAGCGACCCCGTGGAGTGCTTCCAGCCCTGAGCCGGCCGGAGGAGAGCAGCAGGGGCTGAAGCCACCCTCCCCACCCCAAATGTCCCTCCTGTGCTCTTCCTGAGTAAATACCCAGCTGTTGGGTGGCCCCTCAGCTGCTCTGGGCTCAGCCCCTGTGCCCAGTGCTTGGCTTGGTGCCTGGATGCCACAGGCTTGCCCACAGCTCCATCTCCCTATCATATCCCATAGGGAAAGGCTTGTGCTGGAGGGGCAGGAGGGAAAGGGTTAATGCTCCCCAAACGGAGCAAGGCTGGGCAGAGGTGAGCCAGGCTGCAGGGACAGGAGCCCAGGGCTGCCCGTGTCCCACAGCCCCAAAGCCAGCAGAATAAAACAGCGTGAGCAGCTGACAACCCCAAAGCAGCAGGTGACTCATTTGGGGTCTACGTGTGGGTGCTGCCAGATCCTGGGGAAACTGAGGAATGGCTGGAGGGAGGGAAGCCAGGGATGGGGTGGGGGATCTGAGCAGGGATGGAGGAGCACAGGGGACACTGCAGGGAACAGTGGGCAGCTGGCTGTGCCCTCACTGGGCTGGGGGCTTGCAGGCTCCCAGGGAGATGGATGGGCCTCAGAGGGGTCCACTTGGTGGCCCCATGGTGCAGGGAAGGGATCCTGTGCCATCAAGAGTGGTGGCCTTGCTGGCTGTGCTGGCTGTGCTGGCTGAAGGCCACCCTGGTGGCCACAAGCCTGGCAACACCCATGGCCACAAACCAGCGTCCAGCTGGCCAAAAACAACAATTCCTTCACACCTTGGGGGAGAGGAGAGAGGTGGCTCCCTGCCACCAGCCAGCCTGCCCGTGGGTGTCCAGGCCTGGAAGGAGCACTTGGCAACGTCCCCAGCTCCACTGCAGGCTCTGGCACGGGGAGGAGAGAGCCAGCAATGCCATCGTGTTTCCCACTGCCCTGAGCACGTGGAGAAGTCCCCAGCCTGGCTGGGGTCGCCGGGCTCAGGACCCACTTGTGCCAGCACCGCTCTGCCCCTGTGCCCAGCACGGACCTGGCGCTCCCACCCAGCCCGGGGGGTTTGAGCCCACCCAGCTCCTTCTGTCCCTGCATGTCCCAGCTGCTGCTGGGCACAGGGACGTCCCCAGCCGCAGGCCCGCCCCTGTGGCCAGCATGTGACCGTGTCCCTTGGACGCACCCGGCGCTGGAACGAGTTAAAGGCAGGCTGGGAGCGCCTCGAAAGCTTCGCCGCGCGCTCGGCGGTCCCTGGGGCCGGCCCTGCCTCCTGGCACGGGCACAGACGGCTCTGCCTGCCCTTCCACCTGCCCTGCACGCTCAGCCCAACGTGCTGGGACTGCCCAGATGGATCCTGCAGCTTCCCCTGCGTGCTCCCAGGGCTGGCACTGCTGGGCACAGTGTGTTCTGCCATGCCTTGGCCTCAGCTCTGCTGCCAGTCAGGGCACCCTCACACCCTGAGAGCTCCCTCTTCTTTCTGCCACCCCATCTCTCTCTGCCTCGCTGGATTTCCCCCCTTCAGCTTTTATCTTGTTTCCTTTCCCTCTGCTGCCTGTTTTCCTTGTTTTCCCCCCCTCCACCCGGCTGCCCAGCTGTGTCCAGCTGAGGTGGTGCCCAGCCTGTGCCTCCTCTCCCTCAGCCAGGCTGTTTGCAGCGCTCTCCCTTCCCCCTGCTTACAGCACTTCCGACATCACGGGATTATTTTTCTTTTTCCCCTTGTCTTGTAGCTTTTGGCTCCCAAGGCCCTTGATTTCCTTTGGAGTTTGGGAGGAGAGACGTGGGGAGGAGGGGGGGGGGGGAGAGGCTGCCTCTCTTAGGGCCTTCGTCAGAGCCAAGTGGCCAGGAAGAGCCTCAGCCCTTCCACAGCGGTGAGCAGCGAGGTGAGGTCCTGGACTGGAGCCGCGGGATCGCAGTGAGTGGGGACACCCAGCCGGGGGCAGCTGGGACTCCCTGCCTTCCTGCCTCCGGCGCCTGGGCGGAGGAGAGACACTTTTCTCCTCCTTTTCTCCTCCTTTTCCTCTTTGTTGCCGTCGTGGAGGGGGAAGAGAGCAGCTTTTCTGGGTCAAGGCCACGGGGATGGGGCCAGCTCTGGCCCTGGGGCTCAGCCCTCGTCGTGCTGCTGTGGGAAGGGCTGGGGGCAGCCCGGGCAGGGGGGTGGTCCCGGTAGGAGGGTGGGCCCGGGGATGCTGCAGCCGGCCGGGGGTGGAGCAGAGCCGCCGGCAGCCGGGATGGTGCCAAGGGCAGGGCCAGACACGGCCCCGCGTTCCCCGAGCTGCCGCCCCACCTCACACCCCTCCCGAGGCAAGAACCCCGCCCCAGGCACGCTCACAGCTCTCCAGATACCAGCCTTAAACCTCCCTGCCCGTTGCCCCATAGCTGGGCATCATGGGGCAGTGCCCACCCCAAAGAGCCCCCAGCCACACCCACAAAGGCTCTGCCACAGCCCTGGCCCTAAATCCACACCCCACACACGTCCTGAGCTGCCCCGGGGCTGCAGGAGGCTGTGGTGACACACGGGGGCCATGGGGAGGCTGTGGTGGCACATGGGCCATGGGGATGCTGTGGTGGCACACGTGGGGATGCTGTGGTGGCACACAGGCCACAGGGATGCTGTGGTGGCACATGTGGGGATGCTGTGGTGGCACACAGGCCACAGGGATGCTGTGGTGGGACACATGGGGATGCTGTGGCAGGTGCAGGCAGCACTGGGGCCTCGCTGAAGGGAGCAGCCCCAAAAGGTAATGGGGAAAAAGGGGGGGAATGTCCCCTGCTGACCCCCCTACATTCCCCACCAAGCAGTCCCAACCCTCCTCCCTGTGGTCCCCAGAGCTGTGATCCTTCTCTGCCCCCCTCCAGCCCCTCCAGGACAAGATGAAGCAGCTCTTCCTCCTCTTCCTCCTCGGGCTCATCAGCAGGTCCTTGCAGATCGAAGACAACAAGATCCCTGGGCTGTGCTCAGGGCAGCCGGGCATCCCAGGGACGCCGGGCCTGCACGGGGGGCAGGGTTTGCCAGGCAGAGACGGACGAGACGGCCGGGATGGAGCCATGGGCATGCCAGGGGAGAAGGGTGACATGGGCCCTCCTGGTAAGAAAGGAGAGATCCCATCTGGGGAGGGGGATTTGCCATTCCCTGCCCGTGGGGAACACCCCATGCCAGGGAGTAAGTGCTGCATGCTGGCACAAATGGCCAAATGGAGAGTGAACCCTGCAGAAGTGCCCCTGCCATGCCACCACCACCCCTTGGCCCTGCCTGTGGTGCCCCTGTGTTCTGTAAAACCAGCAGCTCCTTGTCACTGGGGAAGCTGCATTGTCCCCATCCCCAATGCCGCCCCTCTCTCCCAGCCCTGCTTTAGGAGGGACCACCATCATCCCTGCCCTGGCTCCTGGGCTGGGCTTTCCCCCCACCTCTGAGGGTTTCTCCAACGATTTGTTGATGCTGAGTTAATCAACGCACCCAGCCCTCCCCGCTCGTGCTGCTCCCCCATGCGGTGCCCTGCTGTGGCAGGGAATTGCTATAATTGGGACTGGGCAGGAGGGATGGAGGAGCTGTGCTGGTGACTCCGGGGTGACCCTGTCCCCCTCCGCCTGCCCCAGGAGTGCCGGGTCCCCGCGGGGAGGTGGGCAGCCCCGGCGTGGACGGGCTGCACGGTGAGAAGGGAGCTCAGGGCGAGTGCGCCGTTGCTCCTCGCTCCGCCTTCAGCGCCAAGCGCTCCGAGTCCCGCAGCCCTCCCCTGGCCGACCAGCCCATCCTCTTCGACGTGGTGCTCATCAACGAGCAGGGCCACTACGACCCGGCCACGGGCAAGTTCACCTGCGAGGTGCCCGGCCTCTATTACTTCGCCGTGCACGCCACCGTGTACCGCACCAGCCTGCAGTTCGACATCATCAAGAACGGCCACTCCATCGCCTCCTTCTTCCAGTACTACGGCAACTGGCCCAAGCCCGCCTCGCTCTCGGGGGGCACCCTGGTCCGCCTGGAGCCCGAGGACGAGGTGTGGGTGCAGGTGGGCGTGGGGGACTACATCGGCTTCTACGCCAGCGTCAAGACGGACAGCACCTTCACCGGCTTCCTCGTCTACTCCTACTGGCAAAACTCCGCCGTGTTCGCCTGAGCTCACCTCGGCTGCGGGTGCGGCCCTTCCCGGAGAGCGGGACCCCTGCCCTGCTCGGGGCGCAGGAACGCTCCCTGTGCCAGGGCGGGGATGGCGGAGCACCCCTGGAGCAGCGCTGGGGCAGAGCTCGCTGTTATTTCGGGCACCCCCAGGGCAGGGCAAGCCGGGCTAAGCGGCCGGGAGCCCGGCCCGGGGGTGCTGCCCCATCCCTCCCCTCAATAAAGCGCTGCTCAGCTCCGCGTGTGCCGCCTGCCTGCTGCGCCCCGAGGGCGGAGGGGGCTCCGCAGCCCTGCCCGGGGGCTCCGGGCCGGGGCCACCGTGTCGGGCTGTCCCCGCAGGGCCAGCGAGAGCCGCTAGATGGTGGCATCGGCGTCCTTGAGCGGCGAGCGCAGCGCTGTGACCGCCCCCGGCACCTCCCGAGGCTCGGGAGCACCGCCGGGGTCCCCCCGGGGACCGAGTCCCGGCGGATCGAGGGTCCCCATGCTGTCATAGGGGGAGCGGACTGCCCGGGGCGAGCAGAGCCACGGCTCCGGGGGTGGCCCTCGGTCCCCGGACGGGGCTGGCGGAGCCCCCCGCGCCCGCCCCCCGCCCCAGTGCGAAAGCGGTGACCCGCCGCTGGGAAAGGTCGCTATTTTTAGCAGGGGAATGAAGAGCTTCCTCATTCCTTGCCCAAAATAGGTCCCTGAGGGGACCAGCCGGGGAGGGGGCTCTTGGCCAGCGGCCGAACCCCTTAATGGGCTTGGGACGCTGCCCTGCCCGGCTGTAGGGCGCCAGCTGGGACCGGCCCTTCCCAGCCCAGGAACCGGGAACACAGCCGGACAGGCACCCCTGCCCTGCCCCGGATCCCCCATGTGTGCCGGATGCACCCCCAGGAGTGCAGCTGTGCCCCTCAGGATGGGCAAACCCCGTGTCCCTGCTCACCAGGGGCTGCAGCAGCTGGCACCGGCCGTGGGGACACCGTGTGCCACCCCAAAGGCACCCCCACCCTGGCACTGAGGACCACGGGCACATCACTGCAGCCTGCCCGGGCCACCCCCGGCCCGTGGGGACCTGTGGAGGTGCTGGGTGTCCCTTTTGGGGGGCAGGGGGACCCTGTTGCAGGGCAGCCCCGGGGCCGGGTTGCAGCAGAAGTCTCTGTTTGGGCTGGAGATGGCTTTTTCTGCAAGCAGAGCTGCTCGGGGGGCAAACAACGCCGCAGAGCAGATCGATGGCTATTCTGGGAGGAGGAAAGGGAATTCTCGGGACGAGGTGGGTGGGGGCTGGGAGCATTCCCTGGTCCCTGTCACCGTGTGGGGGAGAAGGCTCAGCACAGGCAGCCACAGCAGTTCCTGGGTTCTGCTGCCTTTGGGATGCTCTTGGCTGTGTGGACACTTTGTCTGGGGTCAGGGGGACCCCTGTGAGAATGTGAGGGTGTCTGCTGCTGCCTAGGGAGGATGAGGAAAAGGAAAAGGAAAAGGAAAAGGGAGCCACAGGAGACTTTGACAAGCTCCCAGTAAGCTCCAGGTGCTTTTGATGAGCTCTGCCAGCTTCCCCGAGTTAGGAGAGCTTGGAGACCCTGTCCCAGCAGAGCCCAGGGTAGGGAGGGGCCAGCAGCCCTCAGCCAAGCTGAGAGAGGAGCCTATATAAGAGCCAGGCTGAGCCCTCAGGTGCTGAGTGCAGCTTAAGAGGCAGCAGTTGGATTGTTTTGTTTCTTTTGAGGTTTTTGTGGTTGCTTTGTGGGTTTTTAGGAACAAAAATAAACGTCAGCACCTCTTTGCAGAGCAGCACTCGTGTCCTTGGCACTCCAAGGTCACCTGAGGAGGTCAGCAGGCACCAGAGATTAAAGAGATCCACTGGATCGTGTCTGAGACCCTGCAGCTGCACATGGGAATGCCCCAGTGGTGAAGGGTGGCCTGGTGGCTCCTGGCAGCAGCAGAATGGCTCCTGCTCCACCCAAAAGTTTGGTTATGGCCCAGGTTCAGAGGTCTAATCGCTGCTGAGGTGCAGGGAACGCTCTCAGGCATCTTCAGGACTGCTGAGCTGGTAAGGAGCCCCTCAACCTGGGAATGGCAGGGGAGGGACAATCCTTGCTCACGTGGGGGTGGGCTGGGCAAGAAAAGGACCAAAAAAAGGCTCAGGAGAGCAGACACGGCTCCTTCAGGGATGTCCTTGGGATAGCCCCATGTCCTGGAGAGGTGTCCAGGAGGATGAAGGGTCAGCTCCCCAAACTCAGGCCCATCCCTACGAGCAGGGGTGCGAGGTGCTGATCAAACCCCGCCATGGGCTGCTCAGAGAGGCAGGGGAGCCTCCCCCCATGGAGACATTGGGAACCCTGCTGTCCCCAGACCCGAGCACGCTGCTCTGGGCTGGTGTCCCCAGCAACCTCAGCCCCTCCGGGGTCGCTGCTGAGCCCGGGCAGCTGCTGGGGCTCCCTGTGCTGGATCAATAATGAGAGCCCAGGCTGGTTCCCGCAGCATCCCAAAGGCTCCCCGCGGTTCTGCCGCTGATCCTCACCTGCTCCCTCCCTGCCGCCCGGGTATCATCCCCGCTCCCGCTGTGCCCATCTGCGCTCCCGGCTGTGCGTCCCCTCCCTGCTGGCAGGGGACCGTGCCTCCTGTCCCCAGGCTGTGCCGAGCCGCTCGTTAGGGACGGGGAGCCGCAGCTGGGCTGACAAAGGGATTTCCCAGCGCCTGGGGGCTCCTGCTTTCAGCGGGCTGCCAGAGCCGACCACCCCAGCGCTCCTAAACCGGGCTCACCCGGCAGCAGCACGCTCCTCCCTCCTTGGGGAAGGGTCTGGGCGCTTTGATGAGCTGAGAGCAGCCTGCTGGGCTGTGTGGGACCTCCCAAGCATGTTCAGGAGCAGGGAATACCCCGAGGACTCCAAATCTTCTGTCCCGGAGTGGCCCAGACCCGAAGTGCCAGGGCAGGCAGGGCTCACGGAGCTGGTCCCTTAGCACGGAGCCGGTTGCATTTTCCTCCTGCAATCGCTGGCTGTTGGAGCAGAGATTGAGCCAAGCGTGTGCAGGACGGCTCCCGGGGGAGGGCTGTGTCCTGCACATCCTGTCCTCGCTGGGAAAGCTGGGCTGCAGTGGCCCGAGGTGGCCGAGCACCCTCCCCATCCCCTGCCGGGGCTGCCGGGCTGGGAGAGCTGCCTGGGCAGGGCAGGGCAGACATTCCCCTGCTGATCCCACCTTCCTGCCCCCTCTGCAGCCTCCCCAGGGGCCCAGCCAGCCTCGGGTCACACCCTAGGAGCACGAGAAGTGCCTCAGTTTCCCACTTATCAGGCATCTGCCAGCACTGCCCTCCTCCCTGTGCCTGAGCAGATACCTGCCTCTTTCTGGCCTCCCCTCTCTTGCTTTCCATCCTGATTGAAATGAGCCACTGATTGAAATGAGCCATCCTGATTGAAATGCCCTGCCAGGGCAGGGCAAGCAGGACTCCTGGAGTCTCTGCCCATCAGGGTCCTGACCCATTTTTCCAAACAATTTATGAGGATGCTGGGGAAGCAGAGAGTGCTTAAAAGCACAAAGCAACCTGCCAGGAGCTCAGATCCGAGCCAGGGAGCAGCTCCTTGTGCAGCAAATGCATCTGCTCAGGGTAACCCTGAGCCTGTCACAGCCTTTCTGCAAGGCAAGACCCAGCCCCGTGCTGCCTCCATCCCTGGGACAGTCTGAGGCCTCAGAAATGCGCAGGAACAGGAAGGAACAGGTCCCAGCACGTTCCTGCCAGCCTGGAACACACTGGGAGCCCCCAGCCCCTCCTCCCTGGCCCCTGGTGTGCTGTATCCACAACCATCTCCTCTCAGCTGGGCTGGCAGAGCAGGAGCTGGGGGCTGCCAGCTCTGAGAAGCCCACCCAGAGTGGGTTTGGGTGTGAATTCATCTCCTGGGTGCTGGATTTTCCCCGGCTCCAGGGTATCCCACAGCACTGCTTTTCTGGGGGCAAACACCCCCGAGCCTGCAGGTGATGTTGACCCTTTGAGGGGAGTGATGGGCTTTGCATGGAGCCCAGGGGTGAATGTAGGAGACACAAACACACATTCCCCCAAAAAACCCTTCCCAAGAACGAGGCAGAGCCCAGCTTTTGGTAAAGGAGATTTTAATCTGCTCAGTATCTAGTCCATAGTGCAAAGAGTTAAACTTAAGGCAAAGCCTTCTCTTATAAACAGCAAACAGGCCCTAAACAAACAAGCGTGACTGCTATAATAATAATAATATAAAAAAAAAGGGGTTAAGGGAACAAACTGCACTTCTGGGGAGGTGTCCTTTCCCCCCAGCCTGTAACCCACGTAGGGAACCTTGCACCCTCTGATCCATGAGCTGGTCCCAAGGGAATGCTGCTGCCTGTGGAGCAGGGCCACAATCCCACCCCTGAGTGACTCCAGCTGCAGCTCCCTGGCTCCCCTGCAAGTGCCTGGGACATGGCAGAGCCTGGGTTCACACTCCTCTGGTGAGGGTTTGGCTGCCCCCAAGTGTTGGTGGCTGGAGAGAGGCAGCTGAATGAGGGAGGTGTGTGGGGAGGCACAGGGACAAGAGCTTGAGCAATGGGGAGCTTTGCATCTCGTTGGAGTGGAGTGGAAGCAGCTGAGAGCCCTTCTAACACCCAGTAGTGCTCAGGAGCCTGGCTGGGCCAGGAATCCTTCCAGCTCCCAGGAAATGTGGGAGCAAGCAGCCCTGGCAGTGCCTTTCTGAGCAAAGCCACTCAACAAGAGCATAGTTCCTTGCTAGAGCTCAGCTTTGCAGCTCAGAGGCATCTCCCAGCACGGCCTGGCCTCTCTGCTGCCTCTGTTTTGGCTTAAATTGCTAATCAAGAAGGAAAATAGAAGGAGAAGCATGCCAGCTGCCCTCAGGCTCTTGGCTTGCAGTCCAGAGTCAAGACTCTCTCCGGTCTGGCTCCAGCCAAAATTGGCTGTGGCGTGTGGCTGACCTCAGGCAAGCAGCTGGAGAAGGAAAAGCTTTTTAGTGCAAGGCCCTCTTGCAGCCCAGCAATTTCTTGGAATGGTGCTGGGTGCCCAAGCTGGGATGAGCCATCTCAGGCCTGCCCCAGCCAGGATGGGATGGACACCTTGGGCTCCAGGGGACACTTCTGAATGGAAGTAACGACATTGGTGACAAACAACAAGACAAAACAAAGGTACAGCCCTGCCCTAATCCCAGATATCCATGGTCCTGGTACTGCTCCACGCACACAACTGCAGATCCACAGCATGGATGTGCAGAAACTGTGCCTGGAGCTGGAATGTCTGTGAGCTCCCAAGAGCTTTGGGGTGCTCCCTCTTCTCCTAAAGAATTCCTCCCTCTAACCAGCCCGGCCTGGGAAGGAGCCAGCAAGCTCTGGAGTGACCCTCCCTGCTCCATGGCACTCTTAGCCTGCAAATGTGTGGGTTTTGGAGAGGATTCTCCAGCCTTGGCTCAAATCTGGGCTGCTGCTGCTGCTGCCAGGGCTGGGAGCACTGCCTGGGGGGCCACTCCTCAGTTCCCCAAGCAGCAGCAGCAGCCCTGCAGGAGGAGTGATCCCTGCAGCCTCCCCGTGCAGGTAACCTGATGTGTGCTTGCTAGTCTTGCATAGGTGATGCATGGAAGCAGCAGCAGCAGCACTGAGCTCTGCAGGGAGCCCGGGTCCATCACAGCTCCACGCTGTCCTGGCAAGAGAGATCCCTCAAAAAGCAAAGCCCTGGGGTGATGAAGTACCCCAAAATCCCTGTTCTCCAGCTGAGAGCCAGGCTCAGCAAACACTAAAAAACTCGAGTGTGCTCCTGGCTCTCCCTGGGCCTTGCAAGCAGGGCACTCCTCCCTTTTCCCATGGAGCTCCTCCAGGCCTGGATGCAGCCTGCCAGGTAATTTTCTAGTGAGACCTTGGGAAAAAAATCTCCCTTGCCTTGCACCAGCCCCTGTGATTGCCAGGAGGGCACAGCCTGTAACCTTCCATCAGCTTTGGCTAGGAGGGACCAGAGCATTTTCCTGCGCTCTGCTTTGGATCTCAGGCTGCAGGCTCGAGGCAACAGGCCCTGAAACAGCAAAAGTTGTCAACAAAAAACCAGGTAACTCTTCCAGCCCGCTGCAGAGATCAGTATTGTGCTTGCTAGCAAGAGCTACAACCTAGTTAGGCAGCAAATGTGACCAGCAGACACCCCACAGCGTGCTGCCCTTCCAGCACCATCCACAGTTCTTTGGAAGCTGCTCAAGGCAGCCCTGGGAAGTGCACACAGGGGTGTCCTTGACCTCCTGGGAAAAACAGCCCAAGCCCCCCCTGGGCTCACAGGTAGACGTTGAGGGTCTGCAGGATGACCTGGCGGCACAGGGGGCAGTTGCGCTGGTAGATGTCCTGCTGCAGGAGCACCTCTGTGCACTCCTGGCACAGGCACAGGTGCCTGCAGGGCAGCAGCAGGACTGTCTTGGTCTGGTCCTGGCAGATGACACATTTCTTACGCTCCTCTTGTTCTTTCAGCAGCACCCAGGGGTCGTCGTCCGGGGCTCCTTCGGCGTTCAGCCGCTGCTTCCTCGGGGATTTCCACCAGGACGTGCTTGGCTCCTCCCTGGGTGTCTGGGGACGCTGCCCTGCCCCAGCACGGCTCAGAGCAGGCCTTGGCTGCGGCCCCTGCTCTGCATCCAGCTGCTCCTCCAGCCCGGCCAGCAGCTGGCCCAGGGTCACCCTGTCGGCGGCCGGGGCTCTGGGGGCACCCACGGCGCGTCGCTGGTCGCTGCCCTGGTTCACCATCCTCCCTCCCTGGCTCCAGTTGGTCACCTGCTGGATCCAGTCCACCAGCCTGCGCCAGGGCTGGGAGGTGACGGCCACTCCCAGGGTGAGCACGGCCACCTGGTAGAGCCGCCAGACGTCCCTGTGCAGGCGGCGCAGGGAGGGCAGCGTGTGCAGGTAGCCCAGCAGGTATCCCGTCAGCGTCCACAGCAGCCCGGGGTTGAAGGCGAAGGCGCTGACCAGCACGATGAGCAGCAGCAAGCCCAGGCCGTAGACGTTGACGAAGAAGACGCTGATGAAGAGCTCGGTGGCGGAGCAGAGCAGCTCGAAGGCCATCTGGCAGGGCGACCACAGCAGGATGGACACGGCGATGGCTCCGCTGGACACGTGCGCCAGGAAGGCGGCCAGCAGCTCGGCCAGCCTAACCACGGGCCCGGCCAGCGAGTCCCAGAGGGCGGCGAGCAGCGTGAAGAGGTTCTGCGTGCCGATGAGACACACGTTCACCAGGCTGTTGGCCAGGTACATCAGCAGGCTGGAGCCGATGGCCAGCGCCTCGCACAGCTGCCGGCCCAGCGCCTGCCCGCAGCCCAGCACGGCGCCCAGCCCGCGCTGCGCCAGCTCCCGGCCCCGCAGCGCCAGGTGAGACGCCAGGTGAGACACCAGGTGCCCGGCCGCCCGCATGCCCTCCATGGCCCCGTAACAGCCGCGCACCAGCACCAGCGCATCCCAGCACGCCACCGCCGCGGCGGCCGCGGCCGCGGGCAGGCTGGAGGCCGCGGCCAGCAGCCACAGCAGCGCGGACACCAGCGAGGACACCAGGAAGAAGTTGAGGTCGAGCACCAGCAGCAGCAGGTCGAGCAGCAGGCGCAGCCCGCGGAGCAGCGCGAACAGCACGTCCATGGTCCCCGCGGGGCCGTACGGCAGCTCAGCCGCGGGACCCCTCCGCCATGGGCGCAGCCATCTTGGCACCCGCCGCCGTGCGCCCCGTGGCCAATCAGCGGCGGGGGCTCCGCCCGGACTCGCTGCTCATTGGTCGATTCGCAGGATGCGGCGGGGGCGCGGCGGGGGCGCGGCTTCCAGCAGAGGCCACGCCCACTGCGGTGATTTAAAGGGCCAGCAGCGCCCGTTAGCCCGGAGCGTTCACCGCGAGCCACATCGGTTTTTGCAGCGTTTTAACTGCGGAATGAACACTGTCCATGCAATTCCTGATCTCTTTGTGAATCTGCCCGACTACTTCATAAAGAGGAAAAGCTCATGGCACAGGGACGCTTTCCAATATTCAGGATTGATCCAAGCCCAATCCAACCTGGCCTTGGACACTCCCAGGGATGGGGCAACCACAGCTTCCGTGAGCAACCTGTGCCAGTACATAAAGAGGAAAAGCTCATAGCACACGGATACTTTCCAATACCCCAGACTGATCCAAGCTCAGTCCAACCTGGCCTTGGACACTTCTAGGGATGGGGCAGTCGCAGCTTCCCTGGGCAAACTCTACCAGGGCCTCCCACCCTCACAGGGAGGAATTTCTTCCCAATATCCCACGTAACCCTGCCCCCTGTTAGTGGGAAGCTGTTCCCCCTTGTCCCACCACTCCCAGAGGAGGGCACAGGGATGCTCAGGAGATGCAGCAGCTCTGCTCTGGAGACAGGCTGGGAGAGCTGGTGGTGTCCAGCTTGGGGAAGAGAAGGAGCAGGAGACCTTGGAGCCCCTTCCAGTGCCTGGAGAAGGAGTTTGCACAAGGGATGGAGTGATGGGATGGGGTTCAGGAGCCAGGACAGAGCAGGCACAGTGCAGGGATGGGCAGGGTTTGATATCAGCCCCCAAAGCTGGTTCCAAACAGCACAGGGGGATCCCACCACCCGCAGTGGCCATGCATGAGTGGGGTTTGTGCCAGCCTGAGCCCTGGCACAGGGAAGCTCTGCACTTGCCAGCAGGATCCCCTGGGCCTGTTTGGGACAGAGTCAGCCCAGGGTCACCCGGCCAAGCAGTTTCCTGCAGGAGGTTTGAACATAAAGCCATGGCCATGGCTCACACCAAGGTTACAGCCCTGGAGCAGGTCCTGCCCTCCCTGCTGGACCCCAGCCAGGGCGTGGGGCTGTCAAAGCCTTGGCTCTGCCGTGCCCCAGGGGACGGTCCAGCCCTGCTGCCCTGAAGGCGATGACAAGTTCAGGAAAATGCAGCCCTGAAGCCCAAGGCTTTTTAAGGAAGGAGAGGGCGAGTGCAGTGCCTGATGACCCACGGGAAAGCCGTGTGCAGCCCAGGAGGCTCCGGCCAGCGCGGGGCCGAGGGGGGAAGCACCACAGCCCAGGCAGCGAGGCACCAGCCCCGAGGGAGCCGGGGCCACCTTCCTGCAGGTGGCTCCCTGAGCAGGGCGGGGGCTGGTGTCTGTCTGTCCGTGCCCGGGCTCTGTCGTGCTGTCTGGCGCTGTGGCTCCGAGGCAGCGCTGCTGCATCCCCAGGGAGCGCACGCCAGTGACGGAGTCAGGATGCTTTCAGCATTTATGGTAATGTTTGGGTTTCTCATCGCTTTCCCAAACAGGAGAAGGGAAAAGAGAGCCGAGCCAAGGGCTGGGCGTGCTCCGCTCATTCCCTGCCCCCGGCTGTGCACCTGCCTCGCCCTCCCCGCTCCCGGTGCCCGCCCGTGCCCTGCCGTGCCCGGGGCACCCTGGTGGGCTCCCACCGCCGGGCCGGGGGGCAGCGGCTGCAGCGTTCAGGGCTCGTGGCTCCACGGCAGGGCTGCTCCGTGCTCCGTGGGATGCAGGGGAGCTCTGCCCGCTCTCATTCCGGTGGGATGTCCAGCCCCAGGGCGTCCCGACCTGCAGGAGAGAGGCACAGGGGGCTGGGACAGTGATTCGGCTGGAGCAGAGAGGGGAAACCTTTGGATGGAAACCCTTCCCGGGGCTCCGCGGGGACACAGAGCTGCCCACCGAGGTGCCTGGCAGCCAGGCTGGGGCGGGACCCCTCCTCACAAGGACAGTCCCCGGCTCTTGATGCACTCGCTGGAGTCTGGGGTGTTATAAAATTGACTCAAAACGAGTAATTTCCAATCAAAGAATTTATTAATTATTGAAGCAGTTATACTACGTAAGCAAAGGCTCAGCGCTGGGCGACAGGGGAGTCTCCGCTCCACCTACTGCCGCCCCAACTAGTTTCTGATTCAGTCCTTTTATCCTCTCCATCCTTCAGGAGTCCATGTTATCTCAGAGTTCTCTGCGCCTGCGCTGGTTGTTGCTAGAGGGTCATCCTTCTGTCTCCTGGTGGTCGGTGATAAAAGGCTGCGGAGTCTTCCTCAGCTGCGTCTTCTTCACCCTATGTCTTTATTTGGTGACTTCTCCGTGGAAAATTACCAAAATCTTATGATTAACGCAATATGTGCCCTATCAAGTTTAAGCAAGCAAATATCCTGCCTTGCAGACTGTTTATTTGCCCCTGCCCCTTCCCCAGCCTTTCCCTGGTCGTTATTTCTGTGAGTTATCTGCTTGTACCATTTGCTGGGTGGGACTATGTGTGGGCTCCTGCAACCCCTTCCCTGGTATCCTTGTAGCTCATATGTCATGAAGTAGTACAGAAATAGTCAGCAGACAACTCTTGTAACACACTGGTCTCTTTTTCGTGACGAACAAAATGTAATCCCTCATCTCATGGGGTGCACTCCCAGCTGTGGAGCTGTGGCAGCACACGGGGTGTACCCCCCTTGTGAGCCTCCTCCCCTCCTCATCCTCACTGGGCACAGACTCTGCTGCCATCGGGGACCCCCCGAGGCCGCCCTGAGGGCGCAGAGCCCGGCACGAGTGCGGCTCCCGCAGCCCTGCCCTGCCGGGAGCCCCGGGGCAGCGCAGCGCCGGCGGGGCTGGCACCGAGCCCGGCCCCGGGGCTGCTGCATCACGGCTCCATCACCGAGCTGAGCTCACCCCGCATTCCAGAAAAACTGCAGCCAGGGGACGCCAGGGCTGCCTCAGCCCTCACCCCGAGCCCTTCTGGATTTATCTGGAAGCAGAGGGAGGCAGGGACCAGCTCCAGGGCTGCGTGTCCCAGGAGCGAGGGATTCTCTGGAGCCCAGCGTGCCTGGGGGGGTTCCCCAGCCCCAGCATCTTGTCCTGCCTCCCTTGATCCTTGGGCACATCCCCAGGGGACTTATGGAGTGTGGGTCCTGCTGGCATCACTCCAGTGCTCCCAGTGCGCTCCCAGTGCTCCCAGTGTGCTCCCAACACTCCCAGTGTGCTCCCAGTGTGCTCCCAGTGCGCTCCCAGTGCTCCCAGTGTGCTCCCAATGCTCCCAGTGTGCTCCCAACGCTCCCAGTGTGCTCCCAATGCTCCCAGTGTGCTCCCAGAGCTCTTAGTGTGTTCCCAGTGTGCTCCCGGTGTTCCCAGTGTGCTCCCAGCGCTCCCAGTGTTTCTAGTGTGCTTCTAGCACTCCCAGTGCTCCCAGTGTGCTCCCAGTAAGCTCCCAGCTGCCTGAGCAGCGGGCACCATGCCCAGGGTGCCCTCCCCTGCAGACGCAGGGCGAGTGGCAGCCCCGAGAGCCAGGCCAGGCTGCACAGTCCTGCGGGCCCTGCCTCAGCCCGGGTGCCCCCAGGCCAGCCCTGCCCAGCGCTCGGCAGCCCCGAGCTCGCTGGCCAGGCGGGAACAATGGCTCATAATGGCTCATTGCGCTGCATCCGCTGCGGAAAATCCCCCGGCCCCCCTCGGGCTGCGCTCCAGGACGCTGTGCCTCGCTCTTCCTCTGGCCTTGGAGGGGCAGCTGAAGGATCCCCCACACCCTGCGGGCAGGGAACACCCCGAGGCTGCTGGGGAGAGCCCTCAGGAAGGACCTGGAGCTGCAGGGAGCCCAGCCCTGTCCCCAGCAGCCACAACCTTCCCTCATATTGCTCACCCTGCAGCACTGAGCAGGAGCACGAGGGCTGCTCGCCGCGTTTCTGGAGGGCTCTGTGTCTCCCCACGACAGGAGCTGGGATGTCTATCTCCTCCTGGAGCCTGGCCAGACAGCCCTGGGAAAGACAAGTCCTCTTCCATGGGAAAGTCGTGCAAGAAGGAATTCCTCTCTGGCCAGCCCAGCCCCACCGTTCCCCAGGGCCCTGGTGGGACTGTGCCCTGCTTGCTGCCTTGTCCCAATCAGTCCCCAGTTTACCCCCACCCCTCTCCACAGGGAACCTTCCCAAAGTCCTCCAAAGGGATCCCCTGCAAGAAGGGCTCCCCCAAAGCTGGGCCTTTAGCCCAGGGCCAATCTCTCATTAGGTTTTCTCACAAATGATCCTAATGAAGCATCCCGGGGGAGCCCTGCAGACACAGCCAGGAGGAAGAGATGCCTGCAGGCAAGCCCAGGGACTGATGCTGCATCCCCATCCCAGCTTCTCCTCCCTTCCTTGGCAGCAGGGAGCCGGAAAAGCCAGGTGAGAGGGCAGGGCTGCTCCTCCTGCCTGCTCCCCTGGGCAGCCACGGTGTTGGCAAGCGCTGGATGAGTGTGGCCAGGACCCCTCATTGTCCCCTGGGCAGCCCAGCCTGAGCCATCATCTGCCCCATTGTGTGGGCAGTGCCCAGCCCTGGACCCATCTCTACCCCATTGTGTGGGCAGCCCTGGACCCATCTCTGCCCCATTGTGTGGGTGAGTGCCCAGCCCTGGACCCATCTCTGCCCCATTGTGTGGGTGAGTGCCCAGCCCTAGACCCATCTCTACCCCATTGTGTGGGTGAGTGCCCAGCTCTGGACCCATCTCTGCCCCATTGTGTGGGCAGCCCTGGACCCATCTCTACCCCATTGTGTGGGTGAGTGCCCAGCTCTGAACCCATCTCTGCCCCATTGTGTGGGTGAGTGCCCAGCTCTGGACCCATCTCTGCCCCATTGTGTGGTTGAGTGCCCAGCTCTGGGCCCATCTCTGCCCCATTGTGTGGGTGAGTGCCCAGCCCTGTCCCGCCGGCGCCGGCACAATGGGGCCATTTTCCGGCCGGTGTGGAAGTGCTCCCAAGGAAAAGCACGGTTTATAAACAGCTCCTGGCTTCCCCCGGCCGCCCCATCAGCGCCCATCCCCACATCCTGCCCTCACTCCGTGCTGCAGCGCTCCCAGGCTGGGACACGGACGTGACCAGCCCGTGTGTGAGCCGGGGCAGGACGTGGCTGTCACACCCTGTCCCAGGGCTGCACCTGCTCCGGGCCCTGGGGCTCCTGCAGCCCCAGGATGTCCAGTGACAGCCCTGGGCACAGGGCTCCCTCTCCACATGCCTTCCTTGGCAGTGGCTCTCAGCTGGATAAGGTTCTCCCTCTCTCTCCAGCTGTCCTTGTCCATCCACCCTGCACGCAGCTCCCGAGGCAGGGAGCAAGGGAAGCTCCAGAGCCCTGTCTGCCACCCCTGTGAGCCACAGACCAGCCCTCAAAGGCAGTCCTGGAGCCCTGGGGTGCTGCTCGTGTCCTCTGCCGGCAGCAGCACCATCACCAGGGCAGGATGCTGAGCTCTCTCTGCACTGGGCTGGGCGACCCTTGCCAGCTCAGCTCCTTTTTGGGGCTTTGCCACCGCTCTGCATCCGCTGAGCCCCGGCCACCCCCGCACAGCTGCTCCAAAAATTGCTCTCCTCTGTGACAGACATCCAGATGTCACCTTCCTTTCCCCCCCCCACCTTCCTTCCCCCTTCCGCTCCTGTCCTTCCTTTCTCCACCCTCCCGGCTCCTCCAGGCTCCCGCTCGGCCCCTCCTGAACAAAGGCCCCGTAGCCATGGTTAATAATCCCCTCAGAAAGGCCCTGCACAAGAGCAGAGGAAGGAGAGAGGAGACACAAAGGAGCCACTGGGAGCCAAGCCAAGGAGGAAGGGGGCTGGAAGGAGGCGTTTTCCTCCAGCTGAGGAGGACATGGAACTCCAAGAGGGCTCCCAGAGGTTAACAGAGACAGGGCAGGGGTACCCCAAAGTGACCTCACGGCACCCAGGGAGCAGAGAACCAAAGGCTGGGCAGCCCAGGAGGGTTCCTGTACTCACCCCAGAGTGCAAAGCCCTGTGCAAGCCCCAGAGCCCCCCAAAATGCAGCAGCAGGGACTGGCAGGAGGTGCCCCAAGGGTGAGGGGAGCAGAGGCAGGGGAGCAGCTGGAGCTCCTGGGCAGTGTGGGAACGCTTGGAGCTGGCCTGAATCCCCTCCCTTCCCCGGGGACAGGGCCCCTGGCGGCCCTGACAGTGTTGTGTGAAGAGGTGCAGGCCTGGCTGGACACAGCCAGAGGCTTCCACTCTGCACAGCCGCCCTGCATCCACCCCAGAGACCTGCAGGGAGCTGGGCCAGCCCCCAGCCCATGGGCACCAGAGCCAGCCCCCAGCCCATGGGCACCAGGGCCAGGTCATGGGCACCAGGGCCACCCTCCCTCAGGGGCATTCCCAGGAGGAATTCTGTGCCTCAGGGGAAGCTGCAGCCCAGCCCTGGAGAGGCTCAGGGACATTCCCAAGAGGAATTCTGTGCCTCAGGGGAAGCTGACACCAGGGCCAGCCCCCAGCACATGGGCACCAGAGCTGGGCCAGCCCCCAGCCCATGGGCATTGCTGAGGGTTCACTGGGGGCAGCTGGCACAGAGCACCCCAAGCACCCCCCAGAGCCCACGCCAGCCTCTCTGGGCTTGGCTGCAGGGCCCAGGGAAGGCACAGGGCCCCCGTCCCACCTGGGACACACGAGCTGCCTGTCAGGACAGGCACAGGCACAGCCCACGCTGAGCCAGCTCCCTCTGGCAGCATCCCAAGGTCCCCACATCAGCAGGGATCCATCTGGGAGTGCAGGAAAAGGTGGAAGAGCTGTGGTGTGTGCTGGGATGCACAGCCCCAGGCCTGGCTTCTGTGCTGGCCATGGCTCCCCTCTGGCTGCAGAGAGCCAGGCCCAGCAGGAGCCAGAGGAGGGAGGTAAATGCAATTGCACACTTGCAGATCATTCCCGCAGCCTGCGATGCTCAGATAAGGCCGGGAAATCAGCCCTGCCCTGGGCAGGGTCCTGTGCATCCCAGATTTCCAGCAGCTGTGCTAGGGACTGGCAAAGCCTCACCTCTGCCAGGGGCAGAACTGCCTGCCCAGGCACAGCCTCATCTGAGAGGTGGCAGGAGGGATGGAGCAGGAGAGTGCCAGGAGCTGTGGGGGCCCAGGCACCAAAATCCCTCCAGTGCCAGAGGGTTGGAGCTCTGGGAGCTGCTCTGTGCCTCAGGTGGGGCCAGAGCTCTGCTCCCTGGCTTCCCCACCCCAGCTGTGTGCGTGGGGTGTGACACAGGAGCCTCATCCACGGTGTGTGTGCATGGCTGTGAGCGGGGACTGCAGCCAAATCCATTAAGGCAGCAGATAAACAAGGAGGCGTGAGATCAGGCAGCAGGGAGGGAAGATGAAGGTGGCCAGCCTGCCCCGCTCCCCACGCAGTCCCCGAGCCCGCCGGGTGCCACACACAGCGTGGCAGGGCGATTTCATGCCATCTGTTCATGCCTTGATTTCCAATCCTGCCCCTCTTCCCCAGAATTATTCATTTATTTGGGGGAAAAAGCACAAGTTTTCTTCAAAGTGAAGCAGGCTGCGGCCCGAGCAGCTGGAGGCAGAGCCGTGCAGTGAGAGCAGGGGCTGCCTGAGGGTGGCATGCTCCCCAGCCTGTTTTCCCCAGGGAGTGGCAGTGCCCTTTCCAACTGCTGGGAATTTTCTGCAGAGGTTTTCTTAGCAACGTTCTGCTTTATTTTTAACACGGAATAAAAGTTAGCCCCAGAACAAAATGCACCAGGGGCGTGTCAGCCGAGCTCTCCCGCTTTGTTTGTTTGACTTCGGTGGATGCTTTCCCGTGGGCCTCCTTCCTTCTCAGGGTGGCATTTGAGGGGTGTTTTGTGCCAAGTGGAAAATCCCTTTCCCTGCTCCAAGGAGAGCAGAGCCTGAGGCTCCTCCAGTGCTGCATCCTACCCTTTGGAGGGAGGGGCAGAGTGAGAACATTGCCAGGGAGTCCCTGAGCCCGGGGTACCCACTCAGGGCGGATTTCCCCAGCACAAACAGGGAGCTCCTGCCACGAGGTGTGAGAGCATCTCAAAAGTGAGGCTGTGAGGCCGGAGAGCAGCTCCTGAGCATCCCGTGGATGATGGCACAGCTCCCTTGCACTTGTTCTTCCCAGCAAAGGGAGGAGGCCTCCCCTGTCCAGCAGCAGCTCGAGGGCTCTCAGCCTTATCGCTGCCCAGCATTGCCATTTTAAGCAACTGATCTCCTGGGGAAAAAACTTAATCATTTCCGATGAATCACTGAGTGTGTTTGGCTGGGAAAGTCTTGTGAGGGGGGTGCTGGTGCTGGTCAGCCATGCAGAGGAGGAGGAGGAGGAGGAGGAGGAGGAGGAGGAGGAGGGCATGGGAAGGGCTGCTGCATGGCACCAGCCGGGGAGCAGCGCTGGGGCTGGGGGCCAGCACAGGGGGCTGATGGTGGGAGAGGTGCCTGGGCATTCCCAGGAGGAATTCTGTGCCTCAGGGGAACCTGCAGCCCGGCCCTGGAGAGGCTCAGGGGCATTCCCAGGAGGAATTCTGTGCCTCAGGGGAACCTGCAGCCCGGCCCTGGAGAGGCTCAGGGACATTCCCAGGAGGAATTCTGTGCCTCAGGGGAAACTTCAGCCCAGCTCTGGAGCGGCTGCGGGTGCCTGGGCATTCCCAGGAGGAATTCTGTGCCTCGGGAGAGCTGTAGCCCGGCCCTGGAGCGGCTCAGGGAGGGTCGGAGGGATGCAGCCCCTGCTGCCGGAGGACGGGAATGCTGCAGGGAAAGCAAGTGGAGGAGAGAAAAGGATGTGCAAAAGTTCAGAGCGTCTGGGCTGAGAGCGGGAGGAGGGCACTGTCACAGCCCTGGGTCCGTCCCCATGTGTGATGAATCTGAACCAGTGAGTTTCGGCTGTCCTGTGAATGGGGGAGCGAAACGGCGTTGAAGGTGAAGAAAACCCTTGTCCTCCAACAGCCCTCCTGGCTGTGACTGACCCGGGGAAACTGAGGCACGGAGCCAGGCTGTGACAGGGCAGGGGCGCTGGGGCCGGGTGCGCTGCGTGGCTGCCAGCGGGCCACTCGCAGCACCTGGCGGGGTTCGTTGCGCTCCTCCCGGCTCTGCCGCGGGCTGCCGGAGGGACCGGGCTGGGTGATTACCCCTGGATAATGGGAGCCTTGTGCAGCTCGGCGAGTCCCCCGCCCCCGGGCCGGCCCCTGGCCAGGCCGCTGCCCCGGCCACCGCGGGGAACAGCTCCTGCACAGCCGCCCCATTCAGCAACAGCTGCGCGGGGGCTCGGCCGCGGATCGCTGCGATACCCTGGGGCCCCGCCTCGGGGACAGCACGGGGCTGGGGGACACCGAGGCTCAGCAGGGGCTGGGGTGCGAACCCTGCAGACCCTGGTGGCCCGCCTGGACACGAGCCTGCTCCGCCCCCAGCCCAAGCCGCCCCCAGGTGTCCGTCGGAGCCCAGACAATGACAAACAGTGTTTTGCCTGCGTGTTTTGAGTCTGTCCTTGTTTGGCGTGGGTTCAAAGGTGGCCCCCGGCTGTGGTCGGGCTTTAGGGCAGTGTGGGGCTGAGCAGGGCACTAGGTCACTTGTGGTTATCGCCACTGCTACCTGCACATTGGACTCTCAGGGAATGTCGCACCGCCGGCATTCCCCAAACGCTCTGAAAAACACATCCCACGCCTCGGCCCCCTTCTCTGGGTCTGTGAGCGATTCCACCTCCAGCGCCCGGCTGTCTGCCTGCCTCAGCCCGTGCACGCCCGGACAGGCAGGAGCTGGCAGGTCTGCGAGCCCCTCCGGCGGAGCTGGGGCCGGTCCGAGCGGGGCGGGGGCCGGGCTGGGCTGGGCTGGGGGCCGGGCCGAGCGCTGCCCGCGGCCGTGCGGGGCCGGACACGGCTCTGCGGGGCTGGGCGGCGACGGCGCCCGCCCGGCTGCTGCTGCGGGTGATAAGCGGCTGCGGGCGGTGGGCAGGCACCGCGCCTTCCTCCTCCTCCTCCTCCTCCTCTCCTCCTCCTCCTCCTCTCCACCTCCTCCTCCTCCGCCTGACGTCAGCCCGCGGCCCCGCTCAGTCTCGGGCGGCCGGCGGCGGGCATGGCTGGGGGGCGGCGGCCGGCGGGGCTCGCCCTGGGCTGGGGCTGCTGCCTCCTGCTCTGCTGCGGTGAGTGGCTGCGGGCAGGGCCGGGCAGCGCGGGGCCGGGCCCGGGCGGTGCGGGGCGGGCGGTGCGCGCACCTGCGGAGCGCCCCGGGGTGCCGCGGAGCCCTGGCGGGGATGTCCCTCGCCCCGGGGGACACCGGGCTGCATTGGGGCTGCGCTTGGCCTCTGCGCAGCTCCCGAGGTGCCAGCCCGAGCGGGGTCCCCGCGGAGCCGCGGCGGGGCCGGCGCCGGCAGCCGGGAGCGCTGCGCCCCTCGGGCGGTGCCTGGCGCGGCTCCGGGAATGCTCGGATCGCGGGGTCGGGGCAGCCCAGGTGGGATCGGCCCTTCCCAGCGTGTGTCCCCGCCCGGGCGGCCCCGCGATCCGCGGCGGGGCGGGTCTGCGTGCCCCGTCCCGCTCTGGGGGCCCCTCTGCAGCCCCCCCAGCGCCGCGCAGGTTGAGGGGTGACCCACGTGCGTTCAGCGCGCACTGGGGTGAGCTGCTTGTTGTTAGGAAACATCCACCCCTTTCCTTCTAAGGAGTTTTCCCCTGAGCGCTGTGTTTCTCTTGGCTTTTTTCGCGCTTTCTTTTTTTATCCACTTTCCAGTCCATTTTCACCCTCGGGGGGTGGCTGCGCTTCCTGCCCTGCCCCGCTCCCCGCATCCCGCCCTCCCCTCGCCGGGAGCCCGGGAGCGCTCCCGGTGCGCTGGCTGCTCCCAGCCCCGCCGAGCTGCGGAGGTGGCCCCGGCGCTGGGAACCTGCCCAGGCCGAGGTGTTGGAGCCAAAGTCAGGCTCAGAGCGGAGTCTAGAGCAGGCTGCTCCCACCCCCGTCCCGTGCCGGGATCCCCTTCCCACAGCCCGTGTGCCGAGCCAGGAGTCTCTCAATGGTTGGCGGCGTCGGTGTATTTGGAAGCCCAGACACGTGAAAGGCTTGATGCTTCCCAGAAGCACAAGGGGCCACGGCCAAGACATTCCCAGGCCAGCCAGAGCTGCTGGAACGGGGGGCTGAGCCCACCCCGGGGCTGCCTGAGCCACCGCATCCCTTTGTGCCCCGCGGTCTGGCTCTTGGAGAGGTGTCTGCGTGTTGTCACCCAGCTGCGGGGTGGGGTTGAGAGCTTTGCCTCTCCAGCTGCACATGACAGGTCCTGACAGGGTGGTGGGGTTGTGTTGGGGTGCAAGGTGCTGGTCCCCGCTGCAGCAGAGCCCTGGCTCGGTCCCCGTCCCGGGCAGGGTGCGGGCTGGGCGGGGGCTGTTGGTGTCAGGAGGTGTCGGGCGCTGCTGCTGGTGCTGCTTCCTGCGGGGCTGGGGCTCTGCGCCCTCTTTCTTCCCTCTGTGAAGAAGACAAGGTGTGGGTGGTGCTGTTTTTGGGGCACCCCGGCTGGTGGATCTGTGCAGCTCTCTGAAGGAATAGGAGGGTAGCATGTGCGGCTGTGCCGGCAGCAGGCGGGATCTGGCCGCAGCTGGTTTTCCTGAGAGGGGAACACAAACCCACGGAAACCTCAGGCATCCCATGTGCGGCTCCAGAGCCCTGCGGTGCCTCTGTCTCCTCTCGCTCCGGGCCGGGGGCTCTGTGCCGCCAACGCAGCCGCACTTCTCGCCTTCTCGCCGCACACCTCGGCTCTGCAGGAGGCTGGCGAGGGACTGTGCTGCTCCCCACCCCCTTCCCCAGCTCTAAAAGCAAATCTTTGTTCTTGTGGAGCCCTGGCTGCCGGCCGGCTGTCCGCCAGCCAGATGGAAAAGGCACGGGGGCTCTCCTTCCTCCTTCCCTGCTCGCTCCCTGCAGACGCCCGCTCCATATCTCGAGGTCTCTGGCTGGAGCTGTGCCAGGCACTTGGGGTGGATGGGGCTCGGTGCTGCAGCTGGGCTGCTCCACGCGCGGCTGATGGATGTGCCCAGGTCCCATCACCGAACCTGCAGTTGTGCTGGGCACAAGGGAGGATCGCCAAGTCCTCGGAGCCTGCTGTGCCAGGCTGGCTGTGCCCAGCACCTCTTTAGCCTGCCCACGCACAGAGCAAAAGGTCTTGGAGCTGTAGAAGCGAGCCTCGTGTCACCGGGGTTGTGGGGGACCTTGCGAGTGTCCCCTTGTGTCCTCTTCCAGCCTGTCCCGGAGGAGGTGGGGAGCAGTGAGCCCTGTTTCCAGGCGGGGTGGGGGCTGCAGAGACCGTGTCAGCCTCCTCAAGGGCAGTGGATGGCTGGGAGGGTTGTGATCCTCATGCCAGCCCCGGATGCCAGCCATTCTCCAGCTCTGAGCTCATGGTTTCGCTTGCTCCGCTGCCTGGTTGAGGGCTCTCATGCCGAGCGGGTCAGGGGGAGGGCCGGCTGCTCTCCCCGGGGCTGCCTCTGCCTGGGGCCCTTGCCGAAGCTCTGAAAATGATGGAGAGGCAAAGTCTGGCCTGGCTGCCTGCAGTCCAGAGTGCCAGGGCTCGGGGGAGGCTGTGTGGGGTCAGCAGGGACACACCCCAGCCCCAGGCTTGCCCGGTGGTGCAGGCGCCCTCCTGCAGCACGCACCCAGGTCGTGGCTGTACAGGTGGGCAGTTCCTCCTGTGCAAAGTTATCTTTTCCTTTGTATTCTCAGCCAGTTTCCTGGCCCTGCTGCGTGCTTATCTCTGGGACTTTCACCTGTTTTTCCAGCCCCTTCTTTCCCGTGCTGTGATTTGCTCATCTTTCTGTGCCAACTGCGATACGCCGAGGGGATGGGCAAGGGCCAAACCCTGGGTGTTGGGAGTTCTGAGGCGGCTGGTCCTGCGTGTCGGGGCCTTTGCTGTGGCAGAAGGGCTCCTGGCTGTGTTTTGGCTTTGTGCCACCGCACACCCACTGCAAACAAAGAGCATTTTGTGGGCACGGTGCTGCCCTTTGAAGTTGCCCCGTGGTGGCTGTTACAGAGCGGGCGCTATCAAGGGAGATGTTGACACAGCTGCTTCCTCCAAGCCTCTTGTCCCCAGCTCCCGTACCTGGGCTGGCTCTGTTGCTTGGGGACAGGCTGTTGTCCCCTCTGCAGGGCCATGTGCCAGCCCAGGGCGTGCAGAGCCCCCTTTGCCTTGGCAGGGATGGTGGCTGTGATGCTCCCAGCCTTGCTGCGGTGCCGCCCTTGTCTCTGCTGTGCCTGGCTGGGGCTGCTCTCTCCCAATCCCTTGGGAAGCTGCTCCGTGCCCTGTCCTGAATCAATAGCCATTACCTTCCCATCCTCCCTGGAGCAGGGCCAGCAGCTCCATTACTGCTGTGGGCGGCTGGGCAGGGAGGAAGGTGGGGTGCAGTGATGGGCCCTGTGCCGTGGGTGGGCAGAGCAGGGCAGGAGCAGAGCAGCAGCCAGGGGCAGCCTTGGCAATGCTGCAGGCATGGATGCTTTGACTGCTGGGTTCCTGCCGGGGTGGCAGGGTCCGAGCTTGTGGAGGGACCTGGGAGTGCCAAGGCTGTGGTGGCTGGGGACGTGCTGCCTCCCAACGGTGTCCTGGGGACACAGCTGGTGGGGGCACGACATGCCATGTGCCCCCTTTGGGTACAGGATCGCTGGCCTGAGCCCATGGGCTCCCTGTGGATGCTGAGGGCAGTGTGGCAGTGAGGTCCTGGCTGTCACTCCTGCTGGGCTGGGACACGGTGTGTAGAGCACAAGGCACGGCTCTGCCCCACAGCTTTTGGAGGATGGAGATGGGGCCAGGCTGTGCTTGGACAGCCCATTATTCCCCATTCTTCCTGCCCCTAACAGTAAATTCTGTCCCACAGCTGCAGCCAGCAAGCTGGAGATCTCCATGCCACCGGTGGTGGAAGTGGAGGTGGGGGGCACAGCCAGGATCGAGTGCAACTTCTACATCCCTGAGAATGCTTCCTACACCTACATCGACTGGTTCTACGTGAGTGCTGGCCTGGGAGAGCAGCGCTGGCTGCTGGGCTGGGGTGGCAACGAGCCCAGGGCTTCCTGCCCGGCCCCCAGCCCAGCCTGGCCCTGCCCTTGCAGGTGGACCGCAGCAACAAGCAGGTGAGGCTGTACCACATCACGGCCAGCGGGGTCCTGGAGGATGACACGGACTACAAGAAGCGTCTGTCACTGGGGGAGGACAAGGCCCTGTCCATCAGTGCAGTGACGCTGCAGGACCCCAGGACCTTCGTGTGCCAGGTTGGAGCTGGCAGCTACGGCGTGGGCGAGAACAGCACCGAGCTCAGCGTCTACAGTGAGTGACTCCTCCCGGGCAGCTGCTCTGGGGGCTGGCGGGGATCCCATCCCAACCCATCCCTCCTAACATGTGTGAGCTTCTCTTTCCAGAGGTCCCCACGACCCCCGAGATTGAGCCCAACTCAGGAGGCATCTCTGTGCACAGCGGTAAAATCCCAGAGGTGAGGAGACACGCAGGGGACAGGGAGGCTGCCTGCTAACCCTGCCCTGTGCTCACGGCTGTCTCTGCCACACAGATTGCCAGGTGTGTGAGCAAAAACAGCTTCCCACCTCCCAACATCACGTGGCACAAGAACGGGGAGCAGCTGCACGCCCAGGACAACCGTGAGTCTGGTGGGGATGGCAGCCAGGTCAGCAGAGGGGCTGGGGGCTGGATGGCAGCCAGAGAACCCCAGGGAGCCAACGTGGTGGTGGTGGTCCTGGGATGATGGAAGAGATGAGAATCTTTACTCTATGATTTATTATTTTGTGATATATATATATATATATATATATATATGTATATATATATACACACACATATATATACACACATATATATATACACACATATATATATGAAGATATTTTAAATATATTTTAATATATATATTAAAAATCACAATTTATATATCTAGATTAAAAGAAAATGATCTATTAAGACTATTCTAAAAGATACATATAGATTAAAAGATACATGAAAAGAAAATGATCTATTAAGACAATACTAAAAGATACATATAGATTAAAAGATACATATAGGTTAGAAGATATATATAGGTTAAGAGATACACTTAAAGAAAATGATGTATTAAGACTATACTAAAAGATATATAGAGATTAAAAGATATATAGAGATTAAAAGATATATATAGGTTAAAAGATATATTAAAATAAAATGATCTATTAAAACTATACTAAAAGAATAAAAGAAAACTTTTCATTAGAAAGCTAGCAAGGAAAAGAAAAGTATAAATATAATAATAATAAAAATATAATATAATATAAAATATATAATTATAGTAATAATAATAAATATAATAATAATAAAATCTTGTGACTGCTCACAGCCTCAACACAGGTGGCTGTCGTTGGTCATCAAGTAAAAACAATTTCACATGCTGGGTAAACAATTCTCCACATCAAATTCCAAAGCAACAAAACACGGAGAAGCCGAAGCTCCTCAGCTTCTCAAGAGAAAAAAAATCCTAATTTTTTGGCAAAGATTTCTGATAAAACATGTCAGTGACGAGCCCTCCGTGCGGCCGTGTCCCCCGCAGAGGTGACGATGCCATCGACGCTGACGCGCGAGTCCAGCGGGCTGTACACGGTGAGCAGCGCGCTCTACGCGCCCGTCACGCGCCAGGACCGCCACTCCCGCTACCACTGCACCGTGCACTACTGGCTGCGGGGACAGCGCCATGCCCTGGACTCACAGCCCGTCCAGGTCAACATCTTCTGTGAGTCTGGGCCCGGGGGGGCCGCGCCGGTGCCCTGCAGAGGGGCTGGCACTGACTCTGCCCGTCCCTGCGCCCAGACCCCGCCGAGAACCTGAAGCTGAAGGTGATGCCGTCCTCGACGCTGGTGAAGGAAGGGGACAACGTGACACTGGTCTGCGAGGCTGATGGGAACCCACAACCTGTCTTCAGCTTCTTTAAGAAAAACGTGAGGCTGGAGGGGACCAGGGCACCAAACGTCTCCTGGTTGCTCTTTGTCCTCTGCCCAGAGAGTCCTGGGGAGGCGATGCAGTGGCTGGGTGGGAGGGGGCCTGTGTGGGGCTAAGGACTCTGCTGTGACCCTGTTCACAGGGGTCCCAGGATGAGGGGAGATGAGGATCTGACTCCATGTTTCAGAAGGCTTGATTTATTATTTTATGATATATATTATATTAAAACTATACTAAAAGAATAGAAGAAAAGAATTCATCAGAAAGCTAGTTAAGAATAGAAAAAGAAAGAATGATAACAAAGGCTTGTGGCTCAGAGAGTCTGAGACAGCTGACTGTGATTGGCCATTAATTAGAAACAATCACATGAGCCCAATCCCAGATCCACCTGTTGCTTTCCACAGCAGCAGATAAGCATTGTTTGCATTTTGTTCCTGAGGCCTCTCCTCTTCTCCAGAGGAAAGAATCCTCTGAAATCCTAAAGAAAAGATTTTTCATAAATGATGCCTGTGACACTCTGCTTTGTGCCCACGGTCTGCAGCTGGATGAGTGGCAGGATCTGACATCGCTGGCAGAGCCCGACAGCGGCATCCTGAGGCTGCATGATGTGAACAAGACCAGCAATGGCACGTACAAGTGCCAGTCCCTGGACCTGGATGACCTGTCACAGATAGAGAAGGATGTGGATCTTGTTGTGAACTGTAAGAGAGAAGGGAATGGACCCTGTGGACCTCGTGCTGGGTGCTTTGTCCCTCCTGCTCACCCTGCCCTGGTCTCCATTCCTCTCCCAGACATTGAAGGGGTCCATGTGAAGATGGAGCCGTCCTCGACCCTTCGTGAAGGGGACAGTGTGATGCTGAGCTGTGATGCCTACAGCCCCGTGGGCCTGAAATACCAGTGGAGGGATGACAAGGTGAGTAGGAATCCCAGTTCTGTCGTGCTCAGGCTCAGCCTGGGCTTTGCAGCAAATCAGGCAGAGTCAGGATCTTGCTCTGTCTCTCCTGAGAGGCCAGGGGAAGGAATCCCTCTTTCATGGACCTGCATTGTCCACCCCAATATTGTCACCTCCTGGCCAGGACTGCAGGGAGGTTCCTGTGCTTGCAGGCTCCCTCACTGTGTGTGGGAGAGCTGAACCCCTCTGGGATGTGGGCACAGAGGGCTCATTGTTGGGGACATTCCTTCCCAACAGGGCAAGAAGCTGGTGGAAGGGAACCAGCTCTTTGTGAAGAACCTCACCTTTGAAAAGTCCAACACCTTCAGCTGCAAGGTGATGGCCCCGAGCGTGCCTGGGCTGGAGCAGAGCAAGAAGGTGTCTGTGGCTGTCGAGGGTAAGACCTGGCCTGGGTGCAGGGTGACCCCTGGGTGCAGGGTGACCCCTGCCTGCCCAGCACCTATTCCCTGAGATCTGTGGGTGCAGAGTGACTCCTGTCTGCCCAATACCCATTCCCCAGGAGCTATGGGAGCAGGGTGACCCCTGCCTGGCCAGCACCCATTCCATTGAGAGCTGTGGGTGTAGGGTGACCCCTGCCTGCCCTGTACCCATTCCATTGAGAGCTGTGGGTGCAGGCTGACCCCTGCCTGCCCTGTACCCATTCCCTGGGAGCTGTGGGTGCTGATGTCCCCTGCCTGCCCTGTACCCATTCCCTGGGAGCTGTGGGTGCTGATGTCCCCTGCCTGCCCCCAGGGAAGCCGCGGATCGTGGCCATCAGCTCCCCGCTGTACGTGCGCCAGGACGAGGTGATCAACCTGACCTGCAAGGCCATCGCCTTCCCCCCGCCCACCGTCCAGTGGAGCATCAACGGCACGGTGAGAGCCGGGAGGGACCAGCCTGGCAGGTCCCAGGGGCTGCCCAGGCACTGAACCCTGCCCTGCCTGCCCTGCCCAGGCTCACGAGTACGTGGACAACCAGCACGTCGCCAGCAACCTGACAGTGAGGGTGAGCCACGACCTGCTACGGGCAGGAGCCCTGTGCCGGGTGTCCAACAGGCTGGGTGTCAGTGAGGAGCGCATCCAGCTGCTGGTGGGTGAGTGTCAGGCCCTGCTTTTTGTCCCAGGGCCCCCCAGCAGTGTCAGGCCCCCCTGGCCCAGGCGCCGGCTGTGCCGTGCTGCCCTGGGGGGGCTGAGCTCGGTGTGTTTCCCTCCCTTCCTGCTCTTCCAGATGGTTCCATCAGGAAAGGTCAGTCTGCTGCTGGTGTCCGTCAGGACATGAGTTATGCTCACCTCTAGCCTGGGGAGGGAGCTTGGCTGCTGGCTCTGCACTGCTTCTCTTGCTGTTTCTCTCCCTGCCAAGCCAGGCAGGAGGCTGAGGCTCTGTCCCCAGCGGGGGAACGCTGCCTGCTTGTCCTCAGCGAGGCCACCCAGTCCAGCTTCTTGCAGCCCAAACCTGCTGGGCAAGGAAGCAGAGTGGATTGGGTTAGGAATTCCTTGCAGGAATTCCTGTTATCCACCCTCCTGTGGCACATGGGGCATGGCAGCCCAGAGCAGAATTTCTGTGTTCCTACAGAAACTGCCCCAACGGAGCATTTCTGTACTGAAATCTGCATCCTGCAGGCAGCTGGGGAAGCACCGGAGCTTTTCTGGGAGAAGGGGCCCTTTCCTAACACAGAAGGGAAGCTGGAGGGTGTCACGGTGGGACAGGCATTAATTTCTTCCTCTCCCTGTTCTGTTTAGATCAAAAGTCAACAGCAGAGAGCCAAGGGGTGATCATCGTGGCCATCATCGTGGCCATCCTCGTGGTGGCTGTGCTGGGTGCTGTCATCTACTTCCTGCACAAGAAAGGCAAGCTCCCGTGTGGCCGTGCTGGGAAGCAGGACATGTAAGCACTGTCACCTATCCCCAGGGGCCTGTGGGGCTGGGGGTGCCTGATATCACTCATGCTTCCCATCCCATCCCATCTCACCGCTCCAGCTCTCCCTGCCCGGGCGGGAGCACGGCCTCAGGGGCTCCGCGGCTTTTCCAGCTTCCCACAGGGCACTGCCATGCAGGGAGGAGACAGCAGAGTGGTAGAACAGCCAAGGGCCCCCTCCCTGGGCAGCCCAAAGCTTTCTGTGAGCTGGAGTCTCTGACCCCAGCGCTCTGGTCCCCTGAGGTGGAGCCCCAGTGCTCGGCCAGCCACGCGCCCTCCTGGGTATCCCCAACGCGTCTCAAAAATTGTCACCTCCCTCCCCTAGCACAAAGCCAGAGGCCCGTAAAGACAAGATTGTAGTTGAAGTTAAGTCAGATAAACTTCCCGAAGAGGCGGGGCTCCTGCAGGGCGCCAACGGCGACAAGAGAGCTGCAGCTGACCAGGTAGGAGCGAGCTCGGGGCTGCACCAGGTAAAGCTTTGCTCCCCTTTGCTCCCCTCCTCTGGCACTGCCCACCCTGCACGGGCTCCATCATCCATCAGCAGCACTCGGGGGGGCCGTGGGAGGGAGGGGAGGGGACAATAATGGGAGGTGACAAAGCTCTGCTCCTGCAGTGCCCTGCTTGGCTCTGCCCCTTCCGTGGAGCAGCAGCCAGGCTGCCCAGGGGAGAAGGAGCTAAAATAGAAAGATGTTTGGCCAGAAGTCAGAGCAGAGGCTGCAGGAATGGGTCCTCTGAGCCAGAGAGCTTGGGATGAGTCTTTTGGGACATGTGTGTGCCCCTCACCTGGGATGGAGCAGCTTTTCAGGGTCACTGCTGGGCACCTCAAGCTGCAGCCCCTGAGCCCGCTGTGGTTTTTATTTGCTTCGGGCCAGGCCAGAGCCCCTGCCTGGCTCTGCACAGCTCACACTCCCCTCCCCTCGGGCTGGGTGCCACCCTGGGCTGCCCCAGCTGTCCCCACCCCTCTGTGTGTGTCACTGCAGCAGAGGGTTGGGTTTGTGCTCCTCACTAACCTTGTGTCTTCCCCCTCTCCCTTTCTCTTCTGGTGGAACTGAAGAGCGAGAAATACATCGATCTGAGAAACTAGAGAGGAAACCTCCTAAGTGCTTTCTTCCTTCAAACCTTTCCTGCTCTTGGATTGCCTTCTCCCACCCCTGCTCCAGCCCCTGGGGAGCACGGCCAGGGACCAGCCGAGTGTCACCGTGCTGGGGACACCTCCCTGACTCACCTGGCCCCTACCTCAGCCCTGGGCTCGCAGGTGTTGCCTTAGCAGCAAAGCTGGACTCGCTTTACTACTCCAGAGAAGCCACAGCAATATTAGGAAGAATTATACCCCATTAATCCCTACTTGGTGGAAGGATTTGAGGCTCTTTCAGGTAATCTGTTCTGTACATGTTGTGGGAAGGTTTTGACATGTTCTTTTTACCCTGACCTTGCTCAGAGAGGCTGGTGGAATTCGGTTTTTGGGATGTCTGAGGCACCTTAGCTGTAGTGAGTGCAGGTTGGAGGAGAGGGGAGTGGAAGGGGGGTGTGTTAGAGAGGTGTTTGCAGCTTCCAAGAGGGTTTGAGTGCTTGGCTTTGTCTTTGAAGCGTTCCTGGGTCGGTTTATCCCAGTGGTGCAGTGATGCCACAGGAGGAGAGGACCTGGCAGAGCAAGGAGGGGGTGCCAATCTCCAGGAAGGTTTGAGGGTGTCTGGTTTGGAGCTGTGCTGACCCGAGGGCAGGGCTCTCTCTCTGAATTTGGTTCATTGTAGGAATGCTGCAACAGCAGGACCCAGAGCTCCCACAGGTTGAAATTCAATATTGGACAGGGCCAGTCAGTGACGTCTCAGGGTTTTTTTGTGCTCAGCCATTGCCAGCCCCAGGTCCAGCTCCTCTCTGTGCTCCGCTGCCACCTCTGGCCCCACGGGGAGGAGAGGAGAAGGGCAAGAACCTTCCATGAGCTTCAGTGCCAGCCTCCCCTGCCTCATCCCAGAGGGCTCAGCCCCTCCTGCCCCTCCATCCCCTCCTCTGAGCTCTGCTGCCCACAAGGCTTCGTCCCCCGGGTGCCAGAGGGGACCTGTCCCCGCCTGCTCCACGTGGTGTCCAAAAGCAAAAGCTTTGGTTTATATATATTTTTGTTGGATTGTGTGTACATTTCCAGGAGTTTTATTTCTCTTTTTTTTTTTTTTTTGGTTGTCCGATACTTGCAAGGTTTTTTTTTTTATATATGTGAAAATAAAGTACGGATTCAAAGCTGAGTGGTGGAGTTTGTTCCCACAGCCAGAAGGGTGGGAAGGGCATTCCATAATCCCATGGAGCTTCCAAGAGGATCCATTTATGCTCCTGTGGCTGCTAATAATACACTAATTACTATAAATGCTAATAAATATGTCCATTCTAATAATAATAAAATAATATTTATAATAAAATAAAAAAATTGATAAAAATAATAATAAAAATAAAAAATAATAATAATAAAAATTTCAAATTACATAATCTTAGTTTTAGGCTGCAATAGGTGATTGTACCACTGGATCTTAAAAAATAATATTGTAAATAAAATTGACTGTTAGAATTTTTTGATAATTGAATCAGTAGCTGACACCAATACTGTCTGTACATACTGGAGATGATAATAAACACTAATAAACTAACACTACTAATTAATAAAAAGTATTAATAAAGCTGATAACCACCCCCTGTCACTACCCTGAGAGGACAGAGGGTAAATGATGGGTGACACCAAAGTGTCCCTGCTCCTGTGGCCCAGCTCACAAGAATTCATTCCTGTGTCCTCATCTGAGCCCTTGATTCATTACTGGGGACTCAAATGACCTAAAGTTACCCCTATGACCTAAAGTAACCCCAATGAGGACCTCAAATGACCTCGAACGACCCCAATGACCTCAAGTAACCCCGATTGTGACCTCGAACGACCCCAATGACCTCAAGTAACCTCGATCGTGACCTCGAACGACCCCAATGACCTCAAGTAACCTCGATCATGACCTCAAATGACCCCTGTGACCTCAAGTAACCCCGATCGGGGCCTCAAATGACCTAAAGTAACCCCGAGCAGGGTCTCAAATGACCTAAAGTAACCCCTGGAAAACCAAAAAATTCTCAAATGACCTAAAGTAACCCCTGTGACCTCAAATGACCCCAATGACCTCTAGTAACCCCGATCATGACCTCGATTGACCCCAATGACCTAAAGTAACCCCGATCATGACCTCGATTGACCCCAATGACCTAAAGTAACCCCGATCAGGACCTCAAATGACCTCGGACGACCCCAATGACCTAAAGTAACCCCGAACAGGGCCTCAAATGACCTCAGGTAACCTTTTCTCTTCATTTCACCCCAAGTGCCCTCATTTCACCCCTCAGTGGTGGTTTCTGTGCGAGGTTTCTCCCCAGTCCAGGCCCCAGTCACCCTCCCTGACCCTCTGGGGGCTCCCCTGGCTCCTGAATGTCCCCTTTGTCCCCTGGACCAGTGTGTCCCTGTTTGCTCCATTTCTGGGCCCCTCTGGAAGGTTGGAGTGTGGCACAGCCTGGATTTATTTAATCTATTTTCTATGTAAAATATTCATAGATTGATATATATGAATAGAAACCAATGAGTATTCAATGAATGGATTCAAATATATGTCATTCTTTTCCTATCTTTATTAATAATACATTCTAATAACTCTATTCTAGAATTGTAATTCATACACATGTAATTCTAGAATTGTGTGAGATATTTATTTATTTCTATAATTTCCATGCAATAACTTTAAAAGGCTGCAGAATATTCCCTTGGATTCTCTTCCTGGGTGGTAACTTCATGTTCTTCTTGGTCCTGATGGCTTAGAGCCTTTATTCATTTAATCTCTCAGAATATGTTTAATCACTATAATCTTTATATAAATCTTTCCTGGCCTCTGTCAGTGGCTAGAATTTAAATTTGAATTTACCAGATAATTGTGGTGATAATTATAAAATAACTCCAAAGTCAGTCTGCAAAGGATCCAGGAGATTGAAATCCTAAAATTTTCTTTTTCCAGCACTTACAGAAGCACCACAACACACACACACCATCTGCTACAACAAAGGAAATTTTATTTAAAAATAAAACTTTGTTTTGTTTTCTTTCTTACTGACACAGGTGAATGAAATCCCAAACAAAGAAGCTCTTAGTGGGCAGCATACAAGGATGGAAACAATTAATAAATAACATTAGTATAACCTCTAAACATTAACAATGCATCTGCAAACAAAATGAGGACTTTAAACCAAGTGAACCTTAAAGCTCAGCTACTCTCTGTAAGAATATTTACCTTCTGTTTTTCCTTATTCTTTACAGATCTGAAAGGATTAAATACTGCTATTATAATTTTATATTAATGACACTATTATACTTTTTTTTTTAAAATATCTCGTGAAAATCTCAACATTTTTTAACACTGATATTTTACAAATTGGTATTTGTCCATGAGAAAGAACAACAGTAACAGCAGTTCTTCCTCCACTGGGAATTTCAAACAAAAAAGATTTCTAGGAGGAACTTTAAAAATAAATGTCCTTATTCCCCACTAATCTTTAAAGTGGCACCTCTGAGAAGGTGCCCTGGGAGTTGCATTTTTTCTTGCTCAACTGAAAAAAAAAAAAAAAGAAATAAAACGAACAAAAACCCAACAAAGCAACCAATCAAACCACATTTACAGCAAGGAGCCTGCCTCAGGATGAGCTACAGAAATGTCACCAGTCTGCTGCAGGAGCCACATGCTGGGCCCTGAGCCTGTCTGACCCTGGGGAGGGCTGGGGTTGAGGACATGCACTAAAAAAGGGGAAAATTGGGGATTCCTGCTCGGCTCTGGACACGGGAAATCACCTGGATCCTGCTCAGGAGGGCACCTCCTGCTTCCCACAGCTCCTGCTGGGAGTGATCCCCACTCATTTTGGGAGTGATCCCCACTCATTTTGGGAGTGATCCCCCTCCTTTGGGAGTGTTCCCCTCCTTTGGGAGTGATCCCCCTCCTTTGGGAGTGATCCCCACTCCTCTGGGAGTGTTCCCCTCCTTTGGGAGTGTTCCCCCTCCTCTGGGAGTGTTCCCCTCCTTTGGGAGTGTTCCCCACTCATTTTGGGAGTGATGCCCACTCCTCTGGGAGTGATCCCCACTCCTTTTGGGAGAGTTTCCCCTCCTTTGGGAGTGATCCCCACTCCTTTTGGGAGAGTTTCCCCTCCTTTGGGAGTGTTTCCTCACCCTTTTTGGGAGTGTTTCCTCACCCTTTTTGGGAGTGTTTCCTCACCCTTTTTGGGAGTGTTCCCCACTCCTTTTGGGAGTGTTTCCCACTCCTTTTGGGAGTGTTTCCCACTCCTTTTGGGAGTGATCCCCACTCCTTTGGGAGTGTTTCCTCACCCTTTTTGGGAGTGTTCCCCACTCCTTTTGGGAGTGTTCCCCACTCCTTTTGGGAGTGTTCCCCACTCCTTTCAGGGACAGCTGCAGGACACCCCCAGCATTTTTTACCCCATCCCACGATCCTGACTTGGCCCCGAGCTCGGCTCAGCTCCAGTCCACACATGGAAGCTCCACGGCTGAAATGCTACAAAACACAGTGTCAGAGTCCAAGGGAGCATTGCCCATCTCTCCTGCTCCTCCTCTGCACCCTTCCCAAAGCAGTTTGGTGCTGCTTGTCCAGCTCTGCTCATTTCCCCACAGGGATGGATCCTCAGATCCAGCCTGGCCACGCAGCATCCCCTTAAGAAAGGCACTAGACATTTGGGTTGTTTTTCCTTTTTAAAGTAGCATCAGAAAGGTAATTTTCTTAAGAATAAAGGAGAGGGAGGTGAAAGGAAAGAAGAGCAATCAATCTTGGGCTTAGAAAGAACAAGAAAAATCCACTGGGCAGGGCCTGGATCGAGCTGGCAGAGCACAGCCACAAGACATGGCCAGGACTCTGCTGCCCTCAGTGGAATCAGCAAATTCTTAACGTGTCTAAGGAAGAAAAGGCAAGACTTAAGTTTCTTAAATCAGTTTGAGACATAAACAAGTGCACAGAAAGGACACATGCAGAGAAATCAGCGATACATGCCACAAAGATTGCTCTCTCTAATCTCTAATACCCAGAACAACACCCACAGGAACATCTCTTGGCACATAGACCCCAAAGACAGGCCTGGAACAGCTCTGCAAGCAGGATTTCATGGAAATTACAGCCAGCCTGCCCTGAGGGGCTTGGAGGGCACAGGGAGTCACTGGTGCCACACACGCTGGGCAGGACAAGAGTTAAGGCTTTGGAGCTGGCTGGGTCAGCCTGGCTCAGCCATGGCAGGAGTCACACTGAGCTCACACAGCAGGACAGACACCAAAGGGCTCCAAACCAACACAGAGCCCAGTGGGAGTGTGGAAAAAAGGGAAATAAACCCCTCACTAAAGGGTTTGCACCTGGATCTGCAGGACAAGGGACTGCGGCTGCTCAGGCTGCCCAGTGTGACACAACTGTCCCCTGTCCCCTGACAGCCACAGCTGTCCCCTGCTCCTGCTGTCCCCTGCTCCCGCCTCAGCAGCACCAGTGCTGGCCTTGCTCCTGCAGAGGCTCCCACCCATCCCACAGGGAGCAGGGCTGGCACCCCTGGCAGCTGCACTGGGGGCACAGGAGGAAGAGCAGCTCTTCCTCCCCTCCTTCGTCCCCCAGGCACTGAGCCCAGGGCTGTGCCCGAGCCCTGTGCCCTGCAGAGCACCCCCCTGCCCACTGCCAGGCCTGGCAAGTGCCAGCCCTGACCCCAAAGCAGCCAAGGGAGGGGTCAGGGACGTGGCAGGAGAGCTCCCCAAGCTGTCTGAGTGTTTTCTCCACTACAGAGAGGAGAGGAGTAAAGAGAGACACTTCAGCCTGCCTGGAAGTGTCCTGCAGCAATTCAGAAAGCTTTAGGTCTGGAGAGAAACCTCAGCTTGAATTCAAATCCACTTCCTGCCCTGCTAACAGCACTCATGAAGGGCTCTCTGCCACTGGGGCCATCTGGCCCAGCCCCTGGATTCCTCAAAGGCCAGAGTGCCCCCGAGTGCCAGAATCACTCCAGCAAAATTCCAACTGCAGCCCTTAGCCCAGTGACCTCTGCTGACCTCAGGGAGAGGCAAATAATGCTGGACACGCTCCAAAGGCCAAGAGCCTCTCAGGCTGACAGGCTGTGATCTGTCTGTGCCTCCTGGATCTAAATCTTCTCCAAAGGAACCATCCACTCCTCTAATATGAACAGAGTTAAGTAGCTGAGTAGGCAAGCCAGGTTTTTCCAATGCAACAGCTGAGTTCTGACCTTTAAAACCATGTGATCACTCCACAAATACAGAATTTTTTCCCCAGGTCTGTTTTAACACCAGATCTGGCAACACCTTAGAGAAATGGAAATGGAAAGGAGAGCCCCCATGTTGTTTGGACAGCCATGCAGAGAACTGCTGCACTTCTGGGACTGCAAAGCAGGTGAAATTCCAACAAACACATCAGCTGCATCTACCAATTCCACAGAACATCCTGGCACGACATGGCTCCTGCAAAAGCTCTCTGGAGGAATGTGTGTGAAGGCCACTAGTCTGCAACAGCCACCATGCAATGAAGATAAATAAAACATCCTATTTACCAGGTGCAACATTCCTAGGGAAGAGCAATGGGAGTGTCCAGTGACGGCTGCTCCAGCCCAGCAGGGCCACAAATCAAATTTGAGCACTGAAGCACAAAATGCTCAAGGCTAAGAGAGGAGAAGCAGCAGCCCCAGTTCTTTGCTCTTGCTCAAATTCTTTGCCCCCCTCTCCCACCCCTCAAAACTACGCCAAGCTCCTCCTGCTCCTGGAATCTGGTGCTGCCAGTGCAAGAGCACACACACACACACACATGAGAGAAATCCAACTGCCAGGATCAAAACCCCTGACAGAAACTCGTCCTGCTATCTCCAGGCAGCAAGGGAGGACTGGAATCAGAAGCAATAACTGCTATTATTACAGGCAAGAGGGACACACCACGGCCAACAGGAAGCAATCAAAGGATTCTTCCAAGGTCTCCTATAAATTCCCAGCAGAAAGTGACCTTCCAGCTTCTCTGAAAAGCCTGAGCCAGACACACAGCAGCGAACAGATCCAAACCTAGTACCATGAACCACAGGACACACCACACCGACCTCGAGACTTTGTTTCTCTGAGCATCCACTTAAAATTCACAGCACAAAACAACTCCCCCCAGCCTCCAGGGCATCGGCTTGGGGATCCCTCCTCACGATACCTTTCTCTACCAACACCCTGGAAATAAATCTGTTCTCTCAGACAAGAGGTAGGGGTAAAGGACTCCAAGACATACACTGTATAAAACACCGCTCCGCTCCATCCCACTGCTTTGAAATCTGGAACCACGAAAACCTGATAACTGATTCTCTTCAAGAGGCAGGACTGACCTCAGCACGAAGTCTCTAAAGGAACCCCCTTCCCCTTTGGTGCACAGCTGGGCAGCAGCTGCCCAGGCAGTTGGTCCACAGCAGCTCAGGTGTGAGGTGCCCGTGTGCTATGTGGCCACGTGCGCCGGGGAGGAGATGGACACGAACTCCCGCAGAATGTTCTTGGCCATCTCGATATTGTTATGTGCAATGACCAGAGCTTTCTGAATGTCCTGATATGAGTAGCCTTGGCTCATGAGGTTCTCGATCTCGCTGGAGAGGTGCAGGGAGGAGCTGGCCCCGCTGCTGGCTCCTCCTGCTTGGCAGCTCCCGGCTTTGCGCTCCGAGTTTATCCGCCGGGGCAGCGGCTTCGGCGGCCGCTCGGGGACCTGGGAGCCGTCTGAAAAACCTGGCAGGAGAAACAAGTGCATCACTTCAACAGAAAGATGTGGAAATTTTGTTTGGAACGAAGCTGAGATGACAGCAGGGAGATAAATGGCACTTCAAAAAAAGCTGTCACTGAGCTCTGCTGCTTTCTCCAGCCCTTTTATCCTCCTTCCCAAGCTGCTCAGCTTCCCCACCTGGGTGCAAAAACAGCTGGGGAGGTTTTTCTTAATTAACAAGGTTTATCAGGCTCATTTAGTAAGATAAAACCACATAAAAAATGGCATAGGATCTATGTGTGTAAGCAGAGCTCAGATAGCAGCCTTAGAATCAGAAAAAATGACAGAGTGAATATTCAATGCACCAGACACCTCATTTCCTTCCAGAAGCAGACAGAACCCCCCAGTTTAACTGCCCAGAGGATGCTCCCTCATCTCTGTGCGCACAAACTCAGTCCCACCACAATTGCTCAGCAACTGAATTATGCTCTCTGAAGGGTCAGCAACTGAATTATGTTCTCCTCTTCCTCTGCTGAAGCTCTGCCTGCCTAATGGCTGATCAATAAAGCTCAGCCTGTTCTGCTTTTCCCTGAGTCATTCTGATGTGACACTGCCCTGCAGCCACATCATGCACTGCTGGGAAGAGGAAATAACAGCCAATAAACCAAACAAGTCACCAAACTCGCCAAGGAAAAAACACATTGTTTAATGTGCTCACCCAGCATCTGACATTTCTGAGTTTTAACCTCCTGTATCATTGCAGAAAGCATTTTCTGCCAATCACAGGAAACTTTTCTACAGGGATGTTTGACATCACCTTAAAGAAAGATTTATTTGTCTCCCGGAAAAAGTCCTCAGGGCACTTCACAGAGTTTTCTGGCAGAGAACTGGAGTACAACAGACAAATCACGTCCACACAATTCCTTTCTAAGAGTGAGCACTGCAGCTTGCTCAGAGAAGCAGCATTGTGGGGTTTTTCTCAAAAACTTGCCCCAAAAGCCCTGAGACAGAGAAAGCTCTTCAGGAACCAGATTCCCTGAAGCTTCCTCACCGACCACAGCTCAGTCCAGCTCCCTCATCTTCAGAACTGAAGTTTCTCACACATAAAAAGCTTTTTGTACATGTGAGAAGAAGGTCTGCCCCCTCCTCTGCCCCAGACTGCCTTCTGGAATTGCTGTTTCAGCTTGAGCTGGATCAAGTTTCAGAGACCACGGGTCAGTCTGAAAGGACAACTGCTAAGACAGTTATTTTGGTAAATCATTAATTAAAACTGCAGGGTCCAGCTCCTGAGAGCATAAATCTGCCAAGATGAATCCCACAGCAGTCAGGCTTGCCTGCACCAGTGCCTTGCTTCCCACAGCAGTAACAATCAGCATTTTCCACATTTTCCATTTTCCTAGCCCTAAAGCAGGACAACAGCAGTGTTATTTCAGGGCTGTAGAAACAGAGTGTCAATGATTAAACTCAGTACTTCATCTGGGAGGTGGGGGTGGGACTTGCTCTGTTTCTTTTTTATCCCTTTCAGCCAAATTCTACAGACGCAGGAACAGATTTAAAAGTGAAAAAGGGAGGTGGGGCAAAAATAATGAACTTTTCTGCACTAGGAAACTCTTCTCTGTGCTAAAGAAGGTCAGGGAAGTGGAATGGTGAAGCAGGAAAAGAGAAGACTCACTGGGGGAAGGGGTTCTGGGTACAGGAGGTTCTGCTTCCAGAAGGAACAAGAAACTCATTCCTGCTCCTTGGCAAATCACCAGCACAGACTGAAAACCCCCAACAGAAAGAGTTTCAGAGCTTCCTTAAGAGCTGCTGAGCAGGAAATAAGTCAATCATTATTCAGAAAGGCTCTTGGAGACACGAGGTTTTAGTTTTTCCCTCAGAGAATGTGCCTTGCAGCCAGAAGGACACCATGTCCTCTATTCCCCAGGGACAAAAAGCTGAACTTGCTGAGCCACTGGTCCCTGCTCAGAGGAGTTCAGAGCATCAGGAGCTGTGTGCAGAACTCTTGTGCCATCTGCAGGCACTGGCAGTGCCACAAACCCTGCCAGGCCAACCCTGCATCTTCCACTTGGCACAGGGACACAATCCCTGAATGGTCTCGGTTGGAAGGGACCTCAAAGGTCCTTCCACCCCCTGCCATGGGCAGGACACCTTCCACTATCTCAGGGTGCTCCAACCCCAAATCCAACCTGGCCTTGGGCACTTCCAGGGATGGGAAATCTTGTCTCAGAACCAGGTACACCATGGTACCAAAACAGTGTATGCTCTGTAGGAAACAGTGGTTTAAGGAATATACTTTAAGCTGAAAAAAGCTTTTCCTAACTTTTAAGGAATATACTTTAAGCTGAAAAAAGCTTTTCCTAACTGAGATTCCAGTGTGATTTGCAAGCTTGGGGATTAAATGACCAAGGCAGCACATTCCAAGCTATCAAACAAAATCAAAACAAAAGCTAAAATAAATCAAACAAAATACCTAAGAACCAATTCTGCCTCATAAACCTGATTTTACACCTTACATCCAAAATCTTCAGCGAATGACACAAGTTTCAAAGATGCAGAGCCAGGCAGCAGCAGCAGGAAGAGGGAGGAGAGCTCTCTGACCTGTGACAGGGTCGTTTTCCAAGGACATTCGGCTGAAGGCAGGAGTGGCATTGGAGATATCAGACAGGGTGCGGCGAGCGACGGCCACGGGCAGCGGAGCCTTGGGCACATCGTAGCCATCCTCCTCATTCTCTGACTCCTCAGGGCCATTGCTGGCAGGGGCTGCTGCCAGGCTCCCTTCATCTGCAAGAGGAGGCACGTTCTGAGCTCTGGGGCTGAGCTGTCTCTCAAGGCAGACTCCACTCCCTCATTTCCCAAGCACTGACAGGACACCGAACTAAAGTTTTGCTGTTAAAACCTCACAATTAATGGCAGCTCTTTCCAGATGGGAAAATTAAAGCACTGGAATGCTCTTCCCAGGGAGGTGGTGGAATCACCATCTCTGGATGTGTTTAAAAACAAACTGGACATGGCACTGGGTGCTATGGTCTGGTTGAGGTGTGAGGGCATGGGTTGGACTGGATGATCTTAGAGGTCTCTTCCAACCTCATCATTCTGGGATTCTGTGTCTCTGTGACTCTGTGATCCAGTGATTCTGTGATCCAATAATTCTGTGTCTCTGTGATTCTGTAATTCTGTGATTCAGTAATTCTGTGTCTCTGTGATTCTGTGATTCTGATTCTGTAATTCTGTGATTCTGTGTCTCTGTGATTCTGTGATTCTGTGATTCTGATTCTGTGATTCTGTGATCCAGTGATTCTGTGATCCAGTGATTCTGTGACTCTGTGATTCTGTGATTAGGTTAAAAATACTTGATAGATTCAGTGTGCATGAAGTACAGACTCGTACTTCCACATACATCCCAGCTATTTTAACAACAAAACCAAATGTAATTCCTCTAATTCAGCCTAAAATGCTGTTCCACTGGGAGCAATTCATTGTAGGCCAGTTCTCAGCTGTTCTTTAGCACACCCACTCACCAGAAGTGTTGACAGCCTCGAAAGCAGAGGATGCTGCTTGAGAGTGAATGTTGTACATTGCTTCATACATGGAGCCCTCGGGCTGCTGGTCACAGTCCAAAACTCTGAGGGAGAGAAGACATTCCCCATCACACAGGTGACAGTGGCCACCACCTCCACCCTGCCTCTGTGACAGAGTTTGTGCACAGCTTCTTGTTTCAAGGTGAAATCACCACTGCTCTGTGAAATGTTTGTTCTAGAAAATGCTCTATTAATGTTTATTGCAGTAGAGTACCTCAGCTTAAAAGAGTTAAAATGATACCACCAAAACTGATACCACTGAAAATTACATTTTAGTAAGAGTTTTGAATTTCAGTTGTTTCTGCTCTCAAAAGGTTCTTGGCAGAGAGAGTGGGAAGGAAGGGGATATCTGAGTCCTTTAATACTGTACAAGGACTCTGCAAAGAGCAGTGGTCACATTTCCTTTATTGCTATTTTAGTCAAGATCTGGTGAATATCACTGGGGGAATTCAGAAATCTGAGCAAGCGAAATTCCCACCCTGATGTCCCAAATATGCTGCCCCAGAGCTGGGAGGAGGGAGTGCAAACCCAGCCAGAATCTCACCGTAAACTCTGAGTCATTTCCAAAGGCATTTTGAGCTCTGGTTTTTGCACAGCAGGACCTGGAGGCACCACAGGCAGAGAGGATGGTGACATGTATTCAGTGTCCTCATCACTCTCAGACTGCTCCCCAGGAGGCAGTTTTGGTACAGGCAGTGGTCTGGAGGCAGGAGAAACAAGATATAAAACATTTACACCAAATCTAATTCATACCAAGGTGCCCTTTAAAATCCACAGTCACCTCACAGCAAGTCTGTCTAAAGAAATAATTTGGTTTTCAGGATGCAGCCCACAAGGTCACACCAGCACAAGGTCATGATGCAAAAGGAAGTGACAATATCATGCACATTTATATCACACAAAGCCCCACTCAAAAGTGAATTTATTAAAGAGCTGATGGCAACTGCCACAGCCCAGGGGAGCTCCCACCATTCCCCACAGCTCCTTGATTTCAGCTGCTTTCTCTAAATTGTGTTTTGAATCTGTCAGAGTTTAAAACCAAGACTGAAAGGGTTGTGCCAGTTCTGTTCCTGGCACAGCACCCAGCAATTCCCACTCTGTAAGGTATAAAAGTCCCAACAGACCTGGCAGCTAAGGAGTAGATGGCATTGGCAGATGAGGAGGGTTTGATTTTGGGGTGTTCACACTCTGAGGTTGCTGCTGGACCACTGTTGGAGCTCTGGAAGACAAAATTCCAAACCAGGAATCAGAAACAACTCATGGCCCAGTGTAGCTGCAAAGCCACTCCTTGTACAGCCTCTGTGGGAATGAAGTATCCTCATTTCTTCTACTGACACCTCAGAAATCTAGGAATTCTCTGACAGCTTCCCCTCACTGGGGACACTGCAGGGACTTTCCTGCAGGAAGAACTTCACATTTTGAGGTTCCAATGGCCTTGGCAAATTCAGCTGAAACAGGCCAAGATGGGAGCCAAGAGGAAAAGGATGCAGATAAACAGACAGAATTGGAGACAGGATTAAACTGTGCACGTGCCATTTTCTTAGAAAATCTGGCAAAAACTGTGCTTGTTTCAATTTTAGAAAGCTGGAAGCATTAGAAGGAAAAATTAAGGAAATGGAATCAAGGAAAGCAAAACTGCCTGAAATTTCCTTTAGACAACAAAATGTTGAACTAATCAGTTCACTGGTAACAGTGTCCTGTGGGTGAACAGACCCAAACTGAACTCAGGTTTTATCCAGTCAAACTCCTCACAGCTGGCATGGTGGTTTTCTCAGGGCTGAAAAGCCAGCAGAGTAAATCAGAATTCTTCAGAGAATTTGGTGGTGTTCACAGGGGTCCCAGGACAAGGGAAGAGATGAGAATCTTGATTCTATGTTTCAGAAGGTTGATTTATTATTTTATGATATATATTATATTTTTAAAAAATGATATAGTAAAAGTATACTAAAGAGTAGAAGGAAAAATTTCATCAGGAAGCTAGCAAAGAAAAGAATAAAATGATAATAAAATCTTGTGACTGACTAAAGAGTCTGAGACAGTTAGACTGTGATTAGCTATTAATTAGAAACAACCACATGAGACTAATCAAAGATACACCTCTGCATTCCACAGCAGCAGATAATTTTTTGCTAATTTTTCATTTCTGAGGCCTCTCAGCTTCTCTCCAGAGCTGAGAAAAGAGAAAAGATCTTAGCAAAAAGATTTTTCATAAAATATGTCTGTGACAAGAGAACAACAGAAGACATCCTCAGCTTTTCAGCACTGAAAGGTGAACAATAACCAGGCAATTGGGATTTCAACTGGGATTTCAACCTTGTTCCCAAAAGGAATGAAAGAATCTCTCTTGCATGGAATACACCAATTCTTTTCCATCTCTCCCATGACAAAATCCCACTCCTCAGTGTGAGAACAAGGTGCCTTTTCCCTGGATTGCCTCTCCAGGCTCCCTTCAGAGCTACTCACCACAGGGCTTTCGACTTTGTTCCCAAAAGGAATGAAAGCATCTCCCTTGCCTGGAACACACCAATTTCTTTCCATCTCTCCCATGACAAAATCCCACTCCTCAGTATGAGAACAAGGTGCCTTTTCTCCCAGACTGCCTCTCCAGGCTCCCTCCAGAGCTACTCATTGTGGGGCTATCCAGGATGAGTGTGCTGCCAAGAGCACGTTCAGAGGACATGTGAATGCCACAATCAGGCAATTGGCATTTCAACTGGGATTTCAACCTTGTTCCCAAAAGGAATGAAAGCATCTCTCTTGCCTGGAATACACCAATTCTTTTCCATTTCTCCCATGACAAAATCCCACTCCTCAGCATGAGAAGAAGGTGCCTTTTCCCCCGGATTGCCTCTCCAGGCTCCCTCCAGAGCTACTCACCACAGGGCTTTCAGCTTTGTTCCCAAAAGGAATGAAAGCATCTCCCTTGGCTAGAACCAATTCTTTTCCATCTCTCCCATGACAAAATCCCACTCCTCAGCATGAGAAGAAGGTGCCTTTTCTCCCAGACTGCCTCTCCAGGCTCCCTCCAGAGCTACTCACCGCGGGGCTGTCCAGGCTGAGGGTGCTGCCGAGCGCCCTGGCCTCCAGCTGCGAGGGCAGCGAGAAGGGCAGCGAGTGCCTGTTTGAGAGCTCCCTGCCGGCCCAGGGCTCCGCTGGGGCTTTGGGCATGGGCCTGGCGGGCCAGGGGTCGCCCTGGCGGTTGGAGGGCAGCGGGGGTGGCTTGTCCCTGTCGCCAGGAGTGCAGGGCAGGGGCCGGCGCTGCGGGCGGCTCTCGGGGCCCAGGGGGTGCGGGCGGTCCGGGGGTGGTGGAGGGGGCAGGTCCCGCAGCGTGGGGGGGATCGGCAGAGGTTTGTCCTTGTGCAGAGCACCTGGAGCAGCCTGGGAGGAGCAGGGAGAGAAACAGTGCTTAGAACAGACAGGCCAGGCAGAAGAGATAAACAGGAGGGAGAGTTTGGGGTGGGTTTATCTGTTGGTATTAGTACATCATCTCAAGAATGTCGAGATATCTCCGCACCTTCTGCACAGGCTTGAGGAGATAACACAGGAACTATGTGCGCTCCAGCCAGGCTCTGAACACCCCAGATTGTCACCCTGATTTTTGAAGATTTTCTAAGCTTTCTGATGTTGACATTCTTGTAGCAAACTTTCTCACACACTTTTTGTAAATAACTCATTGTTTTGCATTACTTTATGAAAGAAGAGAAAGTTGACAGACTGCTGGTTTGTTCAGTGTCATTGGAGAGGTGGCACTGTCACCCTCCAATCCACTGTCACTCTTAGAAAACTATAAATGTTGGAGTCAGAAAATAAACTTTCCTTTTTTCTTCACCTTGAGAACAGCAGTGTGAGCTTGTGCTCTTTCGTGTCCTATAGCAACACCCAGATTCCTCTTCTTGAGGGAAGACATGAGCTTACAGCAGCCTTGGATTGGAATCCAAACAGAGCCTCCCCATTATTTTAAAAAATGATTCAGTTGTGGGTTATTTGTACAAGTTAACATTCAGTCAGTGATAAGTATTCACAGAAACAGGTATTTTCTTCTGCCTGAACTTTCCTAATTTCATTATTTCATCTGAACCAGATGAAGAACTGCTGCTGCATCTCAAGTACCATTAACTTAATGCCACCAAGATCATCCTCCTGCCTTCTGCTGATCAATCAGAAAGCCAGTTCATTTCTCCCAGTCACATACATACATTGAATTCCTTCCTTCATTTTCTATGTAAAAAATGCTTGATGGAGAAATGAGTGCAGAAAAGTTGGGGGAGAGAAATATGATACCTTCTGTATCAGCTAGAACAAAATATGAGGAAAATCCAAAGGGTGCAGGGAGCAGGGACTGAGGCTGAAAACAGAGAATGTGATAGCAGTAATAATAATTTGGTAGTTCAGGATGCAGGACAGAAAAAGAAGAAAGTACTTGGGGATGTCAGAGAGAACATGTTGGGGTCCCCAGATTGTTCTGCCCCACTGAAATCACACTGAAGGGGAAAGAAAGGGCTGTGTCTGATTCTGCCCCACAGAAATCACACTGAAGGGGAAAGAAAGGGCTGTCTGATTCTGCCCCACTGAAATGACACTGAAGGGGAAAGAGAGGGCTGTGTCTGATTCTGCCCCATTCAAACCACACTGAAGGGGAAAGAAAGGGCTGTGTCTGATTCTGCCCCATTCAAACCACACTGAAGGGGAAAGAGAGGGCTGTGTCTGATTCTGCCCCACAGAAATCACACTGAAGGGGAAAGAAAGGGGTGTGTCTGATTCTGCCCCACAGAAATCACAGTGAAGGGGAAAGAAAGGGCTGTGTCTGATTCTGCCCCACTGAAAGGGAAAGAAAGGGCTGTGTCTGATTCTGCCCCACTGAGATCACACTGAAGAGAAAAGAGGGCTGTGTCTGACCTTGGAAGCGGTGCCAGGGCTGGAGGCCCCGGGCGGGTTGGCCACTCGCTGCTGCAGCAGGTCCAGCCGGGGCGGCACAGGGGGCAGCGCGGCCTGAGGAGCCACTGAGAACGGCGAGGGAGGGCGTTCCACCTGAGAGAGGGACATGGGACATCAGCACAGGGCTCAGGCCAGGAGTTCCTGCCCTCTGGAGAGCCTCTCCAGCTACAAAGTGCTCTGGGGGTAACAGCTGTCCTCCAGGAATGGAGGCAGCGCCCAGAGCTTGGAGCAATCCAAGCTTAGCAGTGAGACACCACTGAAATGCAACTCAGAAACACACACCAAGGTGTCCTGATGGAGTAACAAAAATGCAACTTAGAAACACACACCAAGGTGTCCTGATGGAGTAACAAAAATGCAACTTAGAAACACAAACCAAGGTGTTCTGATGGAGTAACAAAAATGCAACCTAAAAACACAAACTAAGGTGTCCTGATGGAATAACAAAAATGCAATGTAGAAACACAAACTAAGGTGTCCTGATGGAGTAACAAAAATGCAATGTAGAAACACAAACTAAGGTTTCCTGATTGAGTAACAAAAATGCAACTTAGAAACACAAACCAAGGTGTCCTAATGGAGTAACAAAAATGCAATTTAGAGACAGGAATCAAGGTGTCCTGATGGAATAACAAAAATGCAACTTAGAAACACAAACCAAGTTGTTTGATAGAGTAACAAAAATGCAAACCGAGCTGCTCTCATGGAGTAACAAAAATTCAACTTAGAAACCCAAACCGAGCTGCTCTCATGGAGTAACAAAAATTCAACTTGGAAACCCAAACCGAGCTGCTCTCATGGAGTAACAAAAATTCAACTTAGAAACCCAAGCTGAGCTGCTCTCATGGAGTAACAAAGCTGCCTCAGTGGGCCTGGACCTGCTTTTCAACACCAGAGGGCACGATCTGCTGCAAAGCCTCCTGTCCCTGTGCAAACTGCTTTCACTACAGAGCACTGGTGTGCACCAAAGCCTCCATTTTTGTCTCTGGAAAGCTGCTTTTCCACTTAACAAAGCAGCACAGTGCCTGTTATTCTCTTTATTTTCTCTTTTTTTACAATCAAAGTTAGTGCTGTTGCATTTTGAAAAGCTTCACGTATGTTTGAGCTCACTAAAGCCAACATTGACAGGATGTCACACCAAGAAAATTGCTTTGCTTCCCCAAAATATGTAAAAAAAAGCCCTCCAGGAACAGTGTTTACAGATTAGTATATTTTTTCACAGGATGGAAGATAAAGGGAAAAAAGACTCCAGGTAAACCAGAGGTGAAGATTTTTTCTGACTAGGAAATGCAGCTTATTTTAGTTGATTCAGCTATTAAAAATTAACCAAATTCAAACCCACTTCCCTATGCAGTAAAAAAAAATGCAAGAGCAGCAATCAGATTTTAAAATGAGAAATGGAAATGAAATGAAAAAGTCACACAGGGATCCACAAAGAATGCCTGTACACAGCTCCTGGAGGGAAGCAGGGTTATCACACCTTTATTAGACAGATTTATCAGCCACCATATAAAAAGATGACAGCCCAATTGAGTTCCTCAGCAGAACAGCCTGCCCTGTTATTTATCAGGACCTTGGGAAGGCTGTATCCATCACTGGGGAAAAATGGATGAATTTCTGCTGATCTGGGTGAATTCTGGCTAGAAAATCAAAATCTAACACACAGAGGAGAGCTCCAAACCCAGCCCTTCCATTCCAACAGGTCAGTCCAGCTTTTTCACCCCTCTGGGGATTCCTCCAAGACTACACACAAGAGATCAAAGGCTTTAAATTGTGATCCCAAACTCAGTGTGAAATGAGCTCACAAAACTGGACCTAAACCCCTGTTTTCCATAGGGAGCAGGATGTTTACTGCTACATGGTCTGACAAACCTCACAGGCACTAAAAATCACTGAAACTGCTGCAGAAAAGGCCCTGCCTCATTTATCATTTATGAACTTACTTTGGTACCAGCGAGTTCTTTCATCATGAAGAGGGAATCATCAGCTTTGTCATCATCATCATCATCGTAATTGGGAGAGGGAGTTCCTTCTGCCCCTTGCCTGGACAATCCTCCTCCTCCCCTGGGATCAAAGGGATCCACCACGATCGGCTCCGTGCCTTTGATCTCACAGCGGCAGAAGGGACAGCCCTGGCCTTCAGATTCCTGCAGGGGACACAAGAGATCTGTCACAGCAGCCTCTGGGGGGCACAATTATCACCTGCTCCAGAAACAATCAGCTTGTAACCTGCTTTTTGGCAGGGAGCTTTCAACTGAGAGGAGTAACAAAGGAAAACTGGGCTAGAAATAGGGAATATTTTCTCCTTGAGGCAGAAAAACAGCACTTTAGGAAGTATTCACAGTTTTTCCTTGTTCCATATTAAGATATGAGGCATCTAAACAGCTTCTGATGCTGTGACATAATGAGACAATGTTTCTGCTATGTTCTCTCCACACCTGAACAGTTCTGAGAAAAGAATATACCTGTAAAAGATATTCTGAATAAGAATCTGCCAAAGAAGAGAATACCTGTAAAAGATCAAGCAGCTGCCCTCAGAGAGATAAAGAAGAGCCAGATAAAGAAGAGGCCAAGGCTCACCTGCCAGGCTGTGAGACAGGAGGTGCACATCAGGTGCCCACAAGGTTCAATCTTCACGTCCTTGTCGTTCTCAGCACAGATTTTACACAGCTGGAATGTGGAGCCCATCTCACAGTACAGCTCATATTGCTCCTGAGGGAAAGCCAGCATAAATCACAGCATAAATGCAAAGATTTCACCATCATTTTATGTGCTAGATGCATCTGTCAAGCTCTGAAAAAAGTGGAATTCAAATGATCCAATAATTTTCATTTAAGCATCCCAAGAAAAGCAGGGTTCAAGACGTGTTGATGTTGAATGGCACAAAAGCATCAATGTTGGCAGAACATTCTAAAAATAAACCCTTAAAATCTGGTTTTGCCATCTTATCTGCCCATCCCTATCACACAAAGATTTCTGCATTTTGTAAAATGCTGCAGCACTAAAAACAATTCTGACAGAACTGGGTGAATAGCTAAGGAGGGTGGAAATCAGGGAGAAAGGCAGAGAGTTGCATGGAATGGAATCTTTTATGGAATACTTTACTCACCTGTGTAACTTTAATGTGGTCCTGAGGTGTGGGCTCACACAAGCCAGTCAAATCAGGATTCTGATTCCGGCCATCAGGAAATAAATAACTGGAAGGAGTTGGGAGAAAAAATATCTCTAAATGCCTGTACACAGAGCTAAGGTTTCTTTTGGAGGTGGGAAGGGAAGAAAGAATGAAGGTGAGAAGCAAGGGGTGGGAAGTCAAGGTATTCTGAAATCTAAAATTCTGGAGGAATTTTATTCCAGAAATTCCAAAATTAAACACGTTATTCTTAAAAGTATTGGTTCAAATTAAGGGTTTGACAAAAAAAAAAAAAAAAGGGATTTATGAGAAGGGAAACACTGGTGCACATTTATCATCTGCTCTTGCACAGCTCTACAGTGCAAAGACAGCTGTCAGTAATTCCTGAGTGCCAAAATAGTTCAGCAATGACTTATTCCACTGACAGCAATGGGGCTATTCAAATCTTAACTGCTTTGTTGTCCTAATTTTCCTAAAGTTACTTACAAGCCTTCCCTGAAGCCATCAATCAGTGCTTGGAAAAGAGGTTTGTTGTGGGGGATTGTCTGGAGAATGTTCCCATCTGCAGTGACGTAGCCAATGGCCCACTGACCCAGGCGGGTACAGCTCAGTCGGAAAATGTAACTAAAAACACACAAAGGAAAGAAACCTCAGCTTGGAACTGACTGAAAACGTTCAGTGACAAGTAGGCAGCCTTTGTCTGGCCATATCAAGACAGTAAATAAAATTAGTAGGAATAACTTGATGATTTGTAGCAGCTTTCCTCAACTGAGGCCCAGGCGGTTCAAAGGGGAACTTTGCAATATGATACAAAATGAGAAAAGAATCCAACTGGCCTCCAGGTGAAATTAAACCCAGAATCCAGAGTAAGAGAAGCTAACATCCTTAAAACCATTTGTTTCAAATCAACTTTGAAAAGCCCAACAAACAAACAGACTACAGGAGGCTTCCCTGTTTAAAAGCAGCCCAGAAGTGACCACACAAGCTGCAGAAAGGAGCACAGATAATCTGTGTCAGCCCTGCTGCAATCAGTGATGGCAGGCAGACCCTCCCTGCTGGCTGAGCTCCCTCTCACCTGCCAGGTTTGTGAATGAATTTCTGCAGTCTGGCCTTCACCTCGTCATAGGTGAGGAATGCCATATAGCCAGGGTGAGTCACTGCCAGGCTGTTCCAGTTCCTCAGCAAAGATGACCAGGGCTGGGGAATAACCAAAGAAACAAATTAAGCACACACTTCTGGAAAGGGTTAATGTTCCTGAATCAAAGGGTTCTGCAGTCAGAGAAACATGTTTCTGTTCCACCACAAAGCCAGTAGAGAAATGAAAACATTCATTCCCATGCAGCACGTGGCATTTGAGTTTGTCGCTTGTTGGGGATCAAATTATCACCTAAGACAGACCTTAATCAAAACTCCCTTAATAAATACAAAAGGAGAAGTCACTGAGGTCACAGCTTAAGAATAGCCATCAATTGTGCTGCTTCTGCAGAGAGAATGAGTCATTCCCAGACAGGGATAAAGGCAGGAGTTTAATGAGATTATGCAGAGCCCAGGAACCATGACTGCTCTGCTCTCCAATACCGACTTCCTGCATGGCCTGGGGACAGTGGCCTCCCCTCTGTCTCAGTTTCACTGTCTGTAACTTGTGACTGTTCCTCACCAACCCAACCTCACCAGGGTGTGGCAAGGACTGTGGCTGGGCTCAGATCTGAATGAAGAAACCAGCACACACATCTCAAATATTGCTTAAAATGATGCCCCCAAAGTCATAACAACCATTTGAAATCTCACAGTCCTGAGAAAGGCTTGGCTGTGTAAATCTCCCCTGATTTCTCCAAGTTTTTTAACTTGTCTGCAGGAAGGTATCAGCATTCCCTAAGAACTCTGCAACCCCTGGAATTTGCAGCAGCTCTTGACTTGTTCTTTATGAACAACACTTGGAAAAAGTGCTGAATGAGATCAGCTACATTGCAACACCAAACATGGGAATTTTTCATCTAGACATATCTTAATTACAACCCACCCCATCACATGGGAAAAGGCAAGTCAGAGCCAAAGAAGTAAGTGATTGTTCTTGTAAATACCCAATTGTACCATCAGAAGCTGTGTTTTTGAATTTAGCACTATTAGAGACTGTGGGGAAGAATTTCACCTACTGTTAATATCCCTTCAGTGATACAGAGATTCCTCACACACACAGACATGTTCACAACATCCTGGCTGGGGCAGTTCAAAAGATAGGAAACCCAAATTTCCATGCTTGAGCTCCATCCTGAATACCCCCCCTCTCCATGGAAAATAAATCTGACAATAAAGAAAGGGAAGACAGAGTGATGAACTAAGCTTCACATTTCCTGGCTTGCAGAAGCTGTGTCAGAGCTTCAGTCTCAAAGTGACCTTTGAAAGAGAAATCCTGATTCATGGCAGGATGCTGAATGTGCCTGGGTATATTTAGGGATTTTTCTTATTCTACAGCCAGAAATATTACTCACATTTACTGCAATATGGGGTCTTAAGTAATACTCTTGAAGGGATGGAGGGCAAGGCAAGCAAATCCCATACAGCACAAATAATGAGTGTAAAATATTGGCCTGGATAAAGAAGAGCAAAACACCTGAAGTGATTCCCATTGCTCAGTCCTCACCTGGAAGAGTCGTGTGAAGATGTCAAACTCAAACACTGAGATGTAATCATTGCAGGTCAGGTCAATGGTTGATTTGAGAGCCATGGCCTCCAGGCCAGAGCTGATGGGATGCACCTCGTGCAGGGCCTGGCGAAAACTCTTCCAAGGAACAATGGTCCTGGGGAAAGCAGGGAAGGCAAATGGCTGAGCACCACACCATGAACACACCCACACCTTGTCTTTGTCAGCATCCATGTTGTGATAATAGAGGAAAATCAAAAACAGCCACACGAGATTTATTCATGTTACACAAAAAACCAGATTTCTTGGTACTGCAGGAAATCAGCAGCCAAATGAAATTATAGCAATTTTCTCTGCACATGCAAAATTTTGGAATTAGAAGCCCCCCTCTGGTTTCTCTTTTCCCTCTTTCTGCAGTCCTACCATAGCATCACTTGATAATAATTTCACAGTGCTGCAGCTGGCAGAGAAGAAGTTAAGTCTAGATGGTTAAAAAAAAAAGCTGCAACCAACTCTCTAAAGAAGGATTAACTGGAGAAGGAAGATAATCAGAAGCCAAAACACAGGCTCCTGTTTAAAGGAATATTTTCCTTTTTTTAATAAATCAAGTGGCATAGAAACACAGAAAGAAAATGCCTCACTTCAGACAACTGTGCTATTCATGAGTAAATACATTATGGCTTTTTGTTCTGACAGCTACTAATTAAACTCTTTAGGTGAAGTACCTCAGCTCCCTCCGTTTGAAAGCAGTACCCAATCCATTAACTTTAATCCCCAAACATTGCTGTGAACACCTCCATGGTTCATTTAGCCAGTGTTTCATTAGATACAGAAATTAAACCTGACATTTCAGCAGTCTGCACACACAGACTGTTGCATTTCCCTTTCCCCTTCACTCTTAGCAAAGCCATTTTCTACACAGAAATTCAGAGAAGAAGAGAGGTGAGTGAATGATTGGAAAGACTAATTGGAGGGAAGATGAAAAGAATGTAATATTATGGCTTAGCTAAAGAACAACCCATGTTGGGGGCATGGTAACCTTTGGAAGAAGAAAGGATTATTTTGCATAGCTTGTAGAGCTTACTTAAAAGTTAAAGAATTAAATCAAGGAGAGGAAAATTAAAGCCGAATAATCAAGGAAAACACTGGGACAATACAAGAGTCTCCTGGGGAAACTGGGGAAAGATTCATCACTTGACACATTTAAAACCAGACAGGACAAAAACTGGGAAATGTAATGTAGATATGAGCAGTAGGTCTCTCCCATCATTTATTTTAACCTGACAAAGCCCTTCCTGAAGGGCCAAACAGAATTCTTAAAAAATACCAGGTGCAGTTTGCTCCCACACCTGTTTTTAAGCAGAGTTAGGAACTTACTTTTCACCAAAAGCTTTTCTCCAAAATTCTGCAGCATCTGCCTTGGTGATCCGGAACGTGTCCCCCTGGAAGAGGCCACTGGGGAAAATCCCTTTGAGTTCTGCCAGCATGTGGCTGAATATCAGGGACAGTTTGGTCAGGTTCCTCCTGCAAAGGACCACAGAAATTGTTTCTTTTAGGAAAAAAAGAGTTTAGCATTCCAAGTAAAGCAGATTCAGCATTTATTGCAATTCAAGAATGATCCCAGCATGCAAAATTCTGATCTGGGGCTCTCCTTCAAGTGTTTCCCCAGCAAACATCCAAAACATGGGAACTACCAGAAAGGTCTGTGTTTCTCAAGACATTTTCCACAATGACAAAATCTGTATAATCTCTTTTAGGTGGGCAGGCAAAAATCCTCCCATGGAGAAACACATTCACAGAAAATGTGCAAAACCAATACTCAGACCTCACCTACCAAATATTGAAGACAAAAACTCATCAGGTTTGGGTCTGAAAATCCCTTTTGAGAGCACATAAAACTATTCCTACCCCAGACAATGGAAGCTGAATGTCTCTGCAGGTCTCCAGAGGCTCCCAACACAATAGATTTGCTCAGGGAATCTCTATTTGATCCTAACAGGCCCAAGCTCCCAAGGGAATGCAAAAACACCTGCAGGTTTTTCCTAAAAAGGTCACAACTTACACACAAAAGCTCTCAAACATTGTGTTTAATTATCCAATTTGAATTACAGCTGGGACCTCAAGTCCCTTCCCTGCCTGGTGCCACTGAGACATCAGGAGTGCTCTATCCCACAGGAAATGCCCTTTTTTAAGCTGGAGAAGAGAATAGATATTTTCTGCTATTCTATTCACCACAGACACCTCTCTCTCACTCCTTTATCCAAATAAATATTCTGAATATTCTCCTCCACTCCACTGCTAGGACAAGTTCCTGAAAAGACACAGGGATATTTCTAGGCCAGAGGGTTTTTTCTCACCCCCACATCATGTGCTTGAAGGTAAAAGAAGGAACTGGCATCATGTGGGGAAGAACAACTTGTGAGCAGTGCCCAGCACACCAGAGCTGCTCAGAAACCACCCAGGCATGGCACAGACTCACTTATGGCACTGATTATTGAAATATTGAACCACACAGCGAGGGAACATCCCCAGCCACATTGGATTCTCTTCTTTTCCCATCTTTCTCCCTGAGTTTGCTGCTGTTGCAGAACATTTGTGTTTGGCAGCAAACTCCACTGTCCCAGGCTCCAGCCTTTCACCAGTTGCTGGTGCTCTGGTTGGATTGGTTCCTGTTCACTTCATCTTGGACATTTTTCAGATACCAGTTGCTCCAAACATGATATTGCCACTTGAAGGACTTATCCTGTAAATGTGCCTGATTGCAGAACTGACCTCCAGCCTTCCCACAAAAATTCCCTGGGCATTTGGGACATTTCCCATATTTTCCCAGAGTCCAGACTCAACTGGAAGTGACCATATTGCTTGACATATATTCTAGTATTTCCTCAGCCCCTCATGAGCCCTTTCCCTATACCCTGACAGTCTGGGTAGATTAGAAGGGCCCAAAACTCTAAATTTTCTCTGACAGCAGTTCTTTCTCACCCTTCTTTATTCAGCTACATATTCATTTGTGTGCAGCAATGAAAGCTGCTCAAAGTGTTTATGGAAAACACCAGCTACACAAAGAATTCTGGTTTTTTGTCATTTCAAACGTGTCCAACAACAGCAGGTGCTTGGGATTAACACAAGGAAAAGCCCCCAGCTGCTCTTCCCCGAGCTGCCCCATTCCCCAGCTGTCTCTGGATGTGTCACACACTCAAACTGGGTATTTTGAAGCAGTTTTACAGTCTGGGTTTGGCATGTTAAGTAATTCAAAGCTGTGTATTTCTCCTTGCACTTCTGGGGAAGGCTCGGATTCTGAGCTTGTGGTAAGGGGAAAATGATTTAACTGTAAATTCCCACCCCAGGTCCCTCCCATGGAGATTCCCACCATGTCCCTGCAATGCCTTTTTCTGAGAAATATTAGAAAAATTGCAAATCAGAGGTGTGGAATTCTGAAAGCACTCACTCATAAAAAGGCAAAAAAAAATAAAAGAGGACAGTTTGTGTTTGTGCAAAAAGAAAAAGCAAACACCAGGCTGTTATCAATCATTTAATCTACAACCCAAGCAAAAAATTATGGGCTTTTTTTTTTACTGAGTTTATAAAAATAGAGGCTTTAATAAACTTGCTAATGATTTTGTACTCTCCTATTGCTGCCCAGAACAATGTGGGGAAATTTGTGTATGACAGAAAAGCACTTTGATGCATTTCTGACCCTGAACAAGTGCATGGTTTAAACAAAACACTGCAAGAAGCCAGGGAATATTCCTGGGCCCAGCTGTTTATCTCTTCTGCCTCAGCTGAGCTCCAGGAAGTGCTTGCACTCAGCTGAGCACATCAGTTAATGAGAGAAATAAGAACTTCCTCAGGCTTAAGGATGGATAAACAAACGGTTTTACACACACACATTGAAGGACTTGGTTTCCAAAACCAGCTGAACATTTTAAATTCTCAAGGTTATCATATTTTTTATAAATATCCAGCTATATTGTGAGTAAATAACAGGAAAAACCACAGGAAGTGAACATCAAGAGCAGCAAATTGCAGAATAGTTTGTGTTACTGACTCTTACATACAGCAAATAGTTACCAGTCCTGGGCTAAATATTTCCTTTATTTTAACAATTTACATATTTGTAAATTTATACAGATCAAATAAACACTTTCAATTCTAGAGAATATTTTTATTGGCATGTCAAAGCTTACTGATGATTGTGCTTTATTTTTAGTAACAGCAGAACTGTCCTTATTGCTATTGCTTCAACTAAGCAGATGTGAATGTACTCTCAGAAAAAGGGGCACATATTCAAAGAACATTTATGGCTCTTAGACTGGAGATTGCCAAACAGCTTTGGCCACAGACCTCCAGCAATGTCCCACTTTTTAAAATTTTACCTCAACACAGTAATGCACAGAAAACTGTCAGCGAGGGCTCCACCAGAGACAAGTTATGAGTTAAAGAACTAAATCTTACAAGCTAAAATTAAATCTTACAAGTTAAAATTAAATCCTACAAGAATTAATTAAAATTAAACCTCACAAGTTCAAGACTGAAATGCCAAGCCCAGTTTGGGAAGAGCTGAGTGCAGCACCTAAATCCTGCTGCTGTGGAATTTAAACACCTGCCACCCAAGCAGTGCTGAAAACGTTACCCAGGGACCTCAGGCCACATCAGAGCTGTCCCCAGAGTGTGCAGACAGCTGCAGGAACACCTGGGCCAGCTTCAAAGAGCCAGAGCTGACTCTGTTGTGTGCTCACAGCACCAGCTGAGGTGGGATTTCACAGCCCCGAGTGCTTTCACACGTACGTGCAAAGCTCTCGGTTTATTATGGTTGGAAATAACGAATCAACATGTGAAAACGTCAAAAGATAAATATTTTTTCCACTGTGTACAGTAGCCAAGTGTTTCACACATGGTGAGGAACACCTGCAGCTGGAGCACGGAGGGATCAGTGCCTGTGCACAGGGAGTGAGCTGGGAATTGGCTGTGGAACCAGCCAGGCTCAGCTCCAGAGCCTGCTCAGCTCAGCCCCTGCTGCCCAACCCCAGCACCCACCGGGCTCTGAACTTTGGGGAACCAAAACCAGCATGAAGCAAGAGTGTTCCTTCAGTTACCCCATGCCCACGGACAGGTTCCCCCTCCTTCCTGCCCTGAGCCCCTCTGCTGTGGTTCTGCTCTTCCTTCCTGCCCCAGGACGGGTTTGGGTTTGCTCCACACGTTGCTGTGGGCTCCAGGAGGCTGAGCAGAAACTTCCAGCTGCAAACTGAGCTGGGGGTTCTGGTGGTGCTGTCTCCCTCCCCCAGACCCTCAGCAGATTTTTCTTTCCCAGTTTCCTGTATGGGCTCCATCTTGGAAAGCCATGAAAGGTTTGGTTTAATCAGGGATGTGTCTCTCAGCCACGTTGACACAATTAGTTAAATTAATTAATGTGCTTTGTGACTAAATGCCTTTTCCCCTCAAGGCAATGTTAACGTGGCACAACCATTTCTGCCACTGCCAGCTACGATTTTTTCATTTTCTTCCAGTATTTCCTGCCTCCTTCAGAGGCACCCAGCTGACACAATATAATTTAGCTCCTCACACGTAGCAAGGATCAGCTCCACAGGCTGATTTAGTCACAATATTGTGCTCACATGCCATCATTTGACGTGCACACGCTGTCATGTCTGTAAAGCTCATTCTGCTGAAGGCATGTTACAAACACAGAGGAATTATGAGCTGTAGTACAAGAAACCAACCTCAAAATGCTTCACTTCTCTGTAATTACTGTCCTCATTTCTTACTTTTACACTCTTACCACCAGATTCAGTTCAGGTGACACAGTTAGCATCCACAGGATAAAGTGCAAGCTCCACTACTTATGAAAACATCAACCACAAACCCACAGTTTTTTTCCTATAACTACATCTTACAATTTTATACTTGAAGAGCTAAAAAAAAAAAGAAAAAAATTTAAAAAAAATCCAAACAGCTCTTTTAACGACTCCAACAAGTAAAATGGTAAAATGCACCTTTCAGAAACCACAAAGATGTGAGGTTCTCATGTCACAGGGGCTTTCAGATGCACCAGCAGTTTGATTTCAGCAGAGATTTTGATATGCCTGGCTTCAAAAAGAAGAATTGTGTGATGCTGTGCTCCCAGCCAAGCCAGGAGTTTTCTGTGTGCTGGTGCTCACAGAAGCAGTGAGTGGAAATGCTCGAGGTGATCCCAAGCTGTCTTTTGTAACCCCGAGGCAGCTCAGGCTCCTCTGATCAGGGTAAAAATAGAAACAGCGGAACTACTTTCAACAAAACTTGCAACACAGGAAGTGAATGAAATTCCACTTAACTATTGCTGGCTCAACAGAAGGCACCTTACAGAGCCAGGCTCTGTAACATTCACAGGATTTCCTCAGAGTAACTAAAAGAATGGATTAACATTACATTTATTACTTGTTCTATAGGATTTTTCACCATCAGCTCCTCCTTTTTCCGTGCTTTAGGTATTACAGGGCAGTTTCCTTAGGCTCTGCTGAACCCTGGCACTTTTCAGGTCACATAAATATATTTTAACACCTTGAGTTCTGTGAGCAGAGCCTGCCCCTCACTTCAAAAGGTAACACAAAACACAAAAACCACCCAAAACCATCATATATTCCTATCAGTATGGCTGTGACTGATGGGAAGCAGAAAGAACACCAGGCCACTGTGCTGACCACAAGGACCAAACCCACTGACCTTTAAAGGATCTGGAATTATTCTTTTTGGCACAAGTGTTGGTGTTACGTTATTTTTTCGCTGTTAAGAAGCTAAAAATCCACCTCTAAAATTTAAATTTTAGAGATTATGCTTTAAAGAGAGGAATACATTTGGTATTATTAACAGCCTTTAAAGAGTTCAGCACATATTCAGAGGACTGAGAAGCTAAAGGATAAAACTCTCACTTAGGTAACAGATTCATTTATTTTACCAGATTCAGGGGATTACACAACAAGCTTACTGCTCAGGACACTTCTCATTATACCTAATTTTGGGCTCTCTGCACTGGAATAAAAATTTGTATTTCAGGGGCTATTTGCAGTAGTTAAAGAGAAAAACAGAGCCCAAAAGCCCTGACTCCAAATCAAGGAACATCCCATATTTCATGATTCATTTTCACCATCTCAAAACTGGATACCAAGTGGGATTGTCAAGGAGCTGGGGCAGGTTCAGAGTAGATATTTAAAATATCTTTGTTCTAAGGAAAAATATTCTTTATTTCAGGGTGGGCAGGCCCTGGCTCAGCTGCCATCCCTGGGAGTGCCCAAGGAACAACCTGGGACAGTGGGAGGTGTTCCTGCCTATGGCAGGGGGTGGGATGGGCTAAAATCCAACCCCAGAAATCCCAAATGTGGCATCCCAGCCCTCAGCACCCCAGCCAAGCAGATTCAGGGGATTACACAACAAACCTACTACTCAGGACACTTCTCATTCTGCCTAAATTTGGGCTCTCTGCACTGGAATAAAAATTTGTATTTCAAGGGCTATTTGCAGTAGTTAAAGAGAAAAACAGCACAAAAACCCTGACTCCAAATCAAGGAACATCCCATATTTCATGATTCATTTTCACCATCTCAAAACTGGATATCAAGTGGTATCAGGACAAGGAGCTAGGGCAGGTTCAGAGTAGATATTTAAAATATCTTTGTTCTAAGGAAAAATATTCTTTATTTCAGGGTGGGCAGGCCCTGGCTCAGCTGCCATCCCTGGGAGTGCCCAAGGAACAACCTGGGACAGTGGGAGGTGTTCCTGCCTATGGCAGGGGGTGGGATGGGCTAAAATCCAACCCCAGAAATCCCAAATGTGGCATCCCAGCCCTCAGCACCCCTGCCAAGCCCCCAATGGACACGGTACAGCTGCCAAGTAGCAGCAGCAGCAGCAGATTTTTGCCAGCATGGAGAAATCCATCACATTTCCAATGATAATTACTACAAATGAACCAATGCTTGTAATTCCACCCACAACAGTGAGTCCACAGCCTCCCATAAAACTCTCCAGTTTTATAGGCTCGGAGAGGAAAGAAGAATGAAAATCTTCCTTCCTTATTATGCAATCATCTGAAATCTTGCATTTGTCCACAAATTGATTTTCAAGACGGTTGGTCCAATTTTAGACAGAAAGAAAAGTAGAATGAATGCAAGCTTAAGCCAATTATGCTAAGTGTTACTTAAGTTCCAAAACTATCACCTAAACTGCAATTTAAAACCAAATTAGAAAGAAATAATTCACATTCCTCCCCTCCAACAACATTTGCATGATAATGAATTTCTTCTTGGGTAATAAGCAGTTAGTTAGTGTTCATATGCTGGAGCCTGGCAAGGAAACCTTTCTTGTGGGCAGCTTTGGAGCCTGTTCTTTTCTTTAAGATGTTCTAATTTAAATGCAGATGTAGACTTCACACTAGTGGGTTTTGTTTAAAAAAAAAAAAAAAAAAAAAGTGCTGCAGTATTAGAAGGAAGTGACAGAAAGAGGACTCACACACACCATTTTGAGCTCCACATTTTGCACTGTCTCCTTTTCCCTGGGCAGGAATGTGTGCAAGAGGTCTCAAAGATGAGATTAGAGCCCCAGCCCCCCTCGTCCCAGAGGGTTTTCTGGTTCAGGGTTTAACACAAGTGTTTTCCAACTTTTTCCTCTTTAAATTCCAACCTTTTCCTTTTTTTTTTTTTTATTTCTCCAAGTCATTCTTCATGCATTTCCTTCCCCTTCAGAGATATTCATGGTCATTTCCAGGAGACATTAAACACTGGTAGCTTTTTCCTGTGTAAATTAGTGAGTCTTAACATTGGAGCTGGAGAAGAATATGAAATCCTGCTGAGCCAGCATCCCCTAAGCTCTTGTCAGAAGAACAATTAAACATGGACCAGCTTCCCAAAGCTTTTTTTCACCTCCATGCTCCATGGAAAAAGTTTATTGTATTCCCTGCTTAACCCCATTTTCTTTACAGATATATTTCTATTTTAACTGGCTTTGTTAACAATTTGTTTCCCACAGCTGAACTAGAAAAATATCTTGTGCCACTCCTTAAACATCCAGTCCATATCCTGAGAAATTTTTTCTCCTCACTCACCCTGCAGCTTCCATAGCTGTGTTCTAATGTGGAAACATTTGCAGTGCTCTGATTTTATTTAGAAAATAACCTCTCTGAATTTTCCCTCCTTATAGACTAGTTTAACATAATTAGTAAATTTGATTCTTTGGTGAAAAATGGACTCTTCAGCCTAATTAATCCTTTCCCAAGGAACAGACAATTCCTCTACCTGTCTCCTGATCAACAAGCTATTTTTCACTCCTGCCATGTCAAGTATAATCTATTTACACAACTGCAAAACCACTGCTGCAAGAAGTAATTTATGTAGTGTGGAAAGCTGACAAATTGCAGCTCTTCTGTGCAAGCAAGAGGGCTGAGAAGTAAAAGCTTCCTGCAATGGAAACAGAAAAAAAAAATAGTCCAGCAAACCCACCAAGCTTCTAAATGAAACTGAAATGGAGACCTGAGGCAGGTTCAGCATGTTCAGAGTAAGAACAGCACTGCCAAGCAGTGCAACCATCACATTGCAGGGGAAAATGTTTATTTCATCTTTTTGTTGCTATTAAAAAGGAAACTGAGGAAGTTCCCAATAGAGAAGTCACTTATTTACCACTGAATCTATAAATAAAAGGAAGCAGCATCTCTGGAAATGTGCTCAACCCTCAGAATTTCGAATTACTGCACACAGCCAACAAATCATTGGATCTTTTGCCTTTACCTTATTACAAGCGTACAACAAAATACCCACAATTATTAACTACAAACACTACTTGTTTCCAAGCCTGCAGATGTTACTTTTAGCTATCAAAACTCAGAGGAGCAACACAGTATCTCTAATAAAAACCCCAAAGTTACCAAGTTGCATTTGATCTACCGGCTAAAATTCACTTTTAAACAGTAGCCAGAAGTTACTGCTCCTACCTATCAGTCAGGAAATGCACACAGAGCTTTAAAAGCACCCTCAGCAGCATGAATTTTTAAACAGACATGGAAGTGAGCTAAAGCAGAATTTAAATAGCATCCTGAAAGCTCTCCTAACAGAACAAGTGAGCTCTCCTGACAAAAATCACAGCGTGAGTTGAAGGCAGGAGAGGTACAAGCATGGTTAATTTATATATTTCTAGTCTGAACCACTGTACACCGACACCACAGAGCCACAGAGACCTCCCAAATGTCTGAGGGGAAGTACACAAAGAGCAAGTTGGAAATAACAGGAATAGGGGGGGATGCTCAAGTGCTCAGGGCAGTTCTGATCCTACTCCAGTCATTTTTCAGGACTGGGCTGGAGGAGCAAACTGCACCTTTCACACTGCTTATGCAGATGTCAAAATTGTGCCTTTTGCTCTACACCAGGAGCCATTTGGGGGAGAAAATAAGGTCATACACAACAGGAAGCAAAATGAATGCAAAGTCTGGAAGAGAGGAGGGAAAAAGCTTCAAGAACAACAGGGACAAAAAAGTCAGAAAAGTCAAAACAACACATTTAACTTTTAAAGTCCTGTTCTGAAAACACTGCAGACTAATGGCCACAAACCTGCATGAGATCAAGAGCAAACTAGATTTTAAATATATATATATATATATATATATATATATATATATATATATAATAATTAAAACATATATTTATATTTATATATTTATATATTTATATATTTTTATATTTATATATACATATACATATATATATATATACACACATATACCCACTGCCATGAGTACATTCCCAGTGAATACCAGATTCAGGTTCTATTTGTTTGCTTTACAGACTGCTAACCACCTTCCAGAAAGCTTCTCCCACACTTGAAGTGTTTGAATTTATTAGTGTATTAATAAATTATTATTAATTTTGAATGTATTGATTCTAACTAAAAAAGATTAGTATTTTTCTTCAGCTCCTAGCAAGGTGAGAAAATTTCAGTTTCTTCCCTTTAGATTAGTATATATATTTGATATCTATAGGTATAGATATAAATTTCTGCATTTATAGTATACATATTTTATATCTATGGGTGCATTTATAGCAGGAATTAATTTAATTTAATTAACAAATTAAATTAATTTAATTTAATTAACAAATAGAAGTATTGGGTTCCAAGAGCTCCCACAACCATGGAATCTGGCACTGGCCATGCAGCATTTAACAGAATCCCCTAAACCAAAATCCTCATTCTTTGTGTAGGTATCTCTTGAGCTGGTACACAAATCACAGGCACTGGCTGCTCTGCTCTTGTCCTTTTTTGTGGCAAATTAAAGAATTGAGAATGTTCCCAAGCTCAGCACAAGGAAAAGGCTCTCTGGTGTTACCCCTCTAGGAGCAAACAGCCACTGCTGCTTCCTGGGCTGTGCAGAAGCAGAGGAAGATGCCATGAGAGTGGCCAGGATGTGATGCTGTTTTAATGCTTGTGCTTAACACGAGTCTCCCCACAGTTCCTTCCCTGCTAAAGCTGTTTATTCATAAATGGGACAATTAGCAATTCCCCCAGGACTCCTGTGCCTGCTGTGAGAACAGCAGCCTCTGCTGCAGCCCTGACATTCCCATCTATCAATCTGGATTTCCCCTGCTCCCTCCAGTCAATTAGTTGGATTACAAACCAACTAGGATGATTAACCCCCTGGAATTACTTCTCTTTGCTCCTCTCTGAAAAACCAAGGCACTGGAGGTGGGATTTTGGATTCATGACTGACACAGCCACCATTTACCCATCAGATGCTCCAGATTGATGACAGATCACAATACACACACAGTTAACAGCACTCCAGAAAGAAACTTCCATTTCTTAACCCATTCTTCAACACAGGCAGCAGCAAGGCAAGCAGCACCAGCAATGCCTTCTGGAGCCACTGTCACAGCCTTTGCTTGGAGCTCAATATCATGGAATATGCTCCACAGAGTTCAATATTAAACCAGAAACATGTGCCAACACTTCTCCCCCCTCCAGTACTTCCAGGCTGTTGCCAGGCCGTTAACCACATTCTCCCCAGGGCAATTATGTTCAGCCACTGGGTGGTTTTCACATTTTTTCCACCTTTTTTTTTTTTTTTGAAATTCAACATCTACTCCAAAAACCTGAAATGAGTTTAGTGTTACAAATGTATGCCTCAGATATCTCTCCTGTTAGACCTTGCACAAATGTGTAAGGTTCATCTTTCCCAGAGCTTTACTCTACTCTTCATTCACTTTGTCTTTCCTTTTCTTAAAGCTGGATGAGGAAACACCTTCTAGGTACATTAAGTTCATACTATTTTGCTCAAGAGAACCTTATATTCAGTTTCTACCTCCACCTATCCCTTTTTTAATGCTGTTCAACTTGAAGATGCCCCTTGACCTCAGCTATGCCTTTGTACAAAATGAAAGACGAGCTGACAACAGATCTGCCTTAAACACAAAGCTTCCAACGCATTTAATTCCTCCAATAAACACCTGAACCCCTTTCTCTCCATTACCTAGGCTGGGAGTTCTCCTCGTACATCCTTTCCTTGCCCTCCTTGAAGAGGCTGATGGTCTGCTTGGTTTTTTTCATCAGGTTCTCCATGAAGACCCTGAAGTACTCGTTCTCGCCCAGGGTCTCCATCTTGCCCTCGTAGCGGGACAGGATGGTGCGCAGGTGCTGGTAGGTGTCAGGCAGCAGGTCCAGGATGTAGGGAGGGCTGTTCTTCAGGGCCAGCTTGGGGTTTTGGCACAGACGTACCACCTGAGGGATTGGAGAAAGCAGCTCTGTGAAAACTCCAGGAGAGGTGCAGGATCAGGGGTCAAACACAACTCACAAACTCATCTGCTGCAACAAATCGCATTTGTGGGACAAGTCCAGATGGAACCACAGAATCCCAGAATCACTGAGGCTGGAAAAAACCTCAGAGATCGAGTTCAACCTGGTCCCCACCTCACCAATCCAACCAGAGCACCCACATCTGGCATTCCTTGGATACCACCTCCTTGGGCAGTCCCTTCTAAAGCCTGACCATCCTTTCCATGGAGAAATTCCTCCTGATGTCCCACCTGAACCTTCCCTGGTGCAGCTTGAGGTCCTTTCCTCTCATCCTGGGAGCAGAGCCCAACCCCCAGCTCACCAGAACTTTCAGGGAGTTCTAGAGTGATCAGGTCTCCCCTGAGCCTCCTTTTCTCCAGATACTGAGCCCAGCCACCATAAAAGAATGCAATTTCTGGGCTGAAGTGCATGTGGACTGATGAAACTCATGATAATAAATTTATGTGACAGGGGAGGGGAAAGGAAGCCACTTCACCATCCGCCATAGCCAAATGTTTCCATTATCTAAACTCAGAGAATTAAAGGGAGAGTTAATGGCAAAGCAGCCACTTGAAAAAACTAAGTAGTGAACTTTCAGTTCTAGAAAGGGCTGGAGTTAGAGTTGTGAGGTCAGTTGTGGATCAAGTTTACAAGGTAAGAAGCAGCAGTCTGACACTTCTGTATTCTGTGATTTCCAGCAAACCTGAGCACAAAATGTAGCTACACTTTGCTAAAGTTTTTCACTATAATGAATATTGTCTGGCTGCTTAACACCCTGCATATAAATGAGGTCTAAACTCATGTCACTGAGGAAATTACAGATATCAAACAGTGCAGAATGCAGAACTTAAGTAAAGTGGATAAGAAAAAGCAAAAGAACAGTTTAACATCCTTTTGCAGCATCTCATTTCCACAAAACCTTGTGAAACCTTCAAGAGGAATTGAGCAGTTCCGTACAGTGCAGGCCTAAATACCTACTTCCCTTAAATATAGATGGTAAACAGAGTCATTCCTTCTGAAACACTGCTTTAGCTTTTCACTTTGCCATTTAGGGTAAGTGCAAAAAGCAACCTTGTGAAGTGACACCTCCAATTTTATCTGACTTACAGCAGTGCCTGTACCAAGAGCTGACCTGAGAAAGGTTCAATTTCAGCCAAGAGAAAGGCACACAGTGTATCAAAACTCCAACCAGAAAAATCAGACTGCTGGCAAAAAAAAATAAACACCTAAAAAAGCCTCTGCAAGAATACATGGGAAAAACAAACCACTAAAACTTTCCCTCCATTTTGAGGAGGCTGCCAAGGCCTTAAGATAAAGAGATGGATGGCCAGACAGCTGATTTAGTCAATTGATGCTGATGCCTCAACTGCTGCTTCCTTGGAGCCTGTGAACATTGTACACTGAACCATATCAACAAATTGAGTCAACACATTTGTCCCCTGAAAAAAAAAAAAAATAGTTCCACTACGAGCATGAATAGGTTCTAAATCTGCTCCTCAGACCCAGCTGAGCTGTGCTCTGGGCAGCAAAACCTTTTCAGCAGAAATTGTTTATTATACAGTGGGTTTAAAACGTTAACAAACACAGTCAGCTCAGAGGAGGAAGCCACATGAAGCAAGCAGAGCCTGCACTTCCCTCAGCCTGCTGGAAATAGAGAACAATTTGGCTGTTACACTTTGAAATTACCCAGCTATGGGAGCAGCAGACCTGCTGCATTTCAGACTTTGATATCAATCAAAACAATTCCCCCACAGCAGCAGAGAGTTCTGCAAACTGCTCACTCTCAGAGCCCCTGTAAAATGCTTCCCAAGAAGTAAATACCTCAAACAGTTAACAGAAAGGTCAAAACTGCTGGGATTTTATTATCAAATCAGCTTCTTTATTTACCAAGCAGACTAAAATGAGCTAAGATGAGCAGTTAAACAAAACTGCATAACTAAGAACTGCTGCCTCATGAGCAAACTTGGGGTTCTTACAACACAGCAGCAACAAAAGCATTTTGTGGCATTTTCCTTGTTTCTCTACGTGTGCACTTGCAGCATCATGACAACATCCAAAGGAATGTTCCCAGCCCTGGGAACAGCTGCCCCTCAGCAGCCTTCCACAGGGACCAGCAACGTGGAAGGAAATTGAGCAAAAAGCAGAAAAATATTTTTTTGTTTAGGTGTGATGGCAACGAACAGAAGCAATCCATGGTTTTAAATTATCATCCAAAATTTGCCTGGCTCGTGTTGTGTTCTCTGAGGAACAAACCATTTAGGGAGATATTTTTGGGTTTTCAGACACAGCAATAAAGCTCAGCATGAAGAGAGGTAGGCCTGTGAAGAACCTGAAAATTGACTTCACCCATTTCCATTTTCCAAATGCAAGTCGAAAATCAATTCCCCAACTGAGCTTTGAGGAAAGAATCTGTTATGTACTCATTCTAGGAAAAATAATCTCATCTACATCTTTGAGGCCTGGAATTGAATCTTTCCCCTCAACAATCTGCAGCTTGCCTTGACTAATTCTGGATTTAAGAGTCCCAAGCCTGACGAGCATCCAGGGGCTACTCCCAGGTAAGATTTCCCCTCCCAGGGCAGTTCTGAAAACTCATTTTTTCCTTCCTTTAGCAGCTGAACAGCTAACTGCACTGAGATCCAGTGCATTCCAGTGCAAGCCAACAGCAAAACAAAACCTATTCAAACATCTCTTATCTCTTGCTAGATTTGTGCTTGGCCTTTCTTCCCCCCACAATGAAGGTGACCTTCAGTGGCACTTCTCTATATCAGTTCTAGGGACTGAATGGTATCAGGAAACCCTTTAGGGAAGCTTTATCTCAAAGCTCCTCTTCCTCCTCTGTGCCTTCCCACATTTATTCCACTCTGCTCCATCCCAAGCAGCTCATGACTAACCCACCTATTCCTCAAATACCACCCACAGCAGTGAACTCCAGCCAGGGGGCTGCATTTCATCTCTGCTCTGCAGAGAAATGCAGAAATATCACCTCGTTCAGCTGAAGGGGAACATCCAACGGGGTGGGAAGGGCTATTTTATGTCCAGGCTCTGTGTGACCACGTGTAGCTGTGGGAGGAATGGCACTGACAAAAAAATTAGGGCTTCAAATGAAAGAATCTGAAAGACATAAATATGTCAGGCAGCCTAAGGAGAGCATTACAGGGAAAATATTTGGACAAGAATCAACTTGCATAGGAAATTCATCAGTCACATCCCAAAGCAGAGATGCACGAATGCTTTGACAACAGCAGCTAATTATGCAGACTAACAAATGAGGTCGTGAGTGTAGTGTACCCACACAGACACAGCACGCAGCTCTGAGAGGCAAAAACATCATCTATTCAACATGCACACAAGCAGGTTTTTATCTGCACCTGGAATTTCATGTTCCTGGCCCAGAAACCTAACCCATTCTCAACACCTTCCATTCATTTAGCACTCCTCACCAGGAGTTTCTCTGGGCTTTTGCTACACTGCTAAAGAGATTTTAATTCAGATGTGCTCTTTGAGTGTGCATAAGTACAGCTGAAATCTAACTGAAATCTGAAAGGCTTTTCAGAGCCAGATCTCTCCTTTTGTACAAATCAGACTGAACAAGACTTCAAGCCTGAGAGCTTCTGGATGCTGCCTGTGAGTAAACCTGGAGTCAAAAGAGGTTGATGTAACTTGTGACAAATACAGCAGCAGCCCTGGCTTTTCTGTCAGTGGAGAGAGAACACACCCAACCTGCTACAAAGACCTAAAGCTGTGAAATTCCCCCCCAAAAAAACATCCTGCTCCATTTTAAAATGCCACAATAATCAGCTTTTTTTCAGGCTAATCTTTTCCTTTGAGCAGAGCAGGTTATGAGCTCAAACACAAGTTGCCATCTATATCTACACATTCTATAGATGAAAATAAGCATTCTTACAGCTTACACTTATTTAGGGTCCTGTTTCCATGCCCAAGCTGCCTTTCCTACATCAGCACTTGTGCTTGGCCCTCAGAGTCTGTAACAGAGCCAATGGCACCTCTCAAAAGGGTTTTTTTCCTCTGGCCCAGTCTCTGTAGGTGATCAAAGCTCATCACAGGCACAGCAAGGCACAACCATAAACCCTGCCTTCTGTTGAGCCAGCCAACACAGAGTGATTTCTTGGCAGGAACAGAATTTAATACTCCTTTAAAGAAGTCATTTGCTCTGCCTGCTTTTAGCACTTACTGCAGGAGGTTCAGACACTGCATGGATAAACAATGCAGGGGAAAGAGAAGGAAAATGCACAAGCCTGAGGGGCAATTGGATGAGGGATGCCCAAAATCCCTGCCTGCTCTGCTCCCAGAGGGGAAGGAGGTGGCCAGGTGACAGTCCCCAAGGCCTGGGGGCAACTTGGGTGATGCTCTTACTCTACACCACTTGTAGGGCCCTAAACTCAGTGTCATAAATGCACTGCACATTTCAGACTGCAGCATGCCAAGCCTAGCCTTGATTTCAGGGCTGAATAGTAATTATCAATGAAAATTCCACCAAAATGTTCGATTTTTATGTTGTGCCTACTTCTGTGCGCCTGCTTTCACTCACTTGATCGTTCCCTGACAACCCCCCAGCGTTTCTGGAAACCCTGGACTGACCAGCACACCTAGGCAGGCCAGTAAATCAAATATCCCATCACACCAACAGGCCAAAAGGTCTGGTGTCCTGCCCCCGGCAAGAGCCATTTCCTGGCATTTGAAAAGGAGGAGGAGGAGGAGTGGAGAGTCTTAATGACCCCAGAGAGCCCCTCCTAAAGGTGTGGGGCTGGAAGAAGGCCTTTCCAGCTCCCACGCCACAAGTTTTTCTTGTTAAACACCACTTGATACTTTATCTTCCTCTAACTACTTATTGCACAAGGGTTTATTCAGGCTTTTACAGTTTTTCCTCAGTTTTAAGGAAAAGGTTTTGCCCTGAGTGCAGCAACACATTCCTGTTCATTCCAAAAGTGAATAACCTGGCCTGCCACAAAGCTTCACCATCCACTACCCACACACCAGGCTCTATTTGCTTCCAAGGAGCAAACCCTGGACTTCTTCCTTGTCCTGCTGCTGTCACCACCTGCAGCTCCCCACCAGCCCCTACCTCTTCCCAGCACCACCAGTGCCCAGCCCAGCACCTACAGGACTGGAATTATCTATACATGCATATGATTAATACAGAAATCACAGAAAATCCTGGCTTGGAAGGGACCCATCATCCAGTGCAACTCCTGGCCCTGCACAGGACACCCCAACAATCCCTGTGTCCAAATGCTGAGCTCTGGCAGCCCTTAGGGCTGTGACCATTGCCCTGGGGAAGCATCCCAGATCCTCTCAGGCAGCTCCAAATCCTCCATTCCAAAGTGCCCCCTCTTCCTCCACCTTGTTCTTTGCAGAGCTGCTGATCTCCCTCCACGCCTTCCCATCCTGGCATCCCATTCCAGGGCTGCCTCTCCTCCATGGCTCACCTCTCCACCAGGTTCCACATGGAATCACAGGAAGGTTGGGGTTGGAAGGACCTCAAATTCCATCTTGTCCCTGGCAGGGACACCTTCCACTACCCCAGGGTGCTTCCAGCCCTGTCCAGCCTGGCCTTGGGCACATCCAGGGGCAGCCACAGCTGCTCTGGCACCCTGTGCCAGGCCTGCCCACCCTCCCAGGGCACAATTCCTAATTCCCAATATCGATCTAAGCCTCCCTTCCATCAGTGCCAAGCCATTCCCCCTTGTCCTGTCACTCCACGCTCACCACATCCTTCCCCCACAGCGCTGCACCCCATTCTGTGCCCAGGCACCTCTGAACCCCCCAAATATCCCCCCTGGAGCCCCAGACCCCTCTCTCCCAGCCCAGCCAACTCCAAAATTCCAGGCTCATCCCAGATCCCCCCTGACCCCAGAGCCTCGAACCCCCCAGGCCAGCCCTGTGCCACAGCCACCCCAGCGCCCTCCCCACCTTATCCATGAGCTTCCAGCACTTCTCCACCATCTTCTTGTCCACGGCGCCGGGCTGGTGCGGCCCGAGGTGGTGGTGGTGCGGCTGGAACGCGTCCTTCATCAGCCCGATGAGCCCGCCGGGGCCCTTCTTCAGCGGCGCCGACATGGGGGCGCCCACAGCCGGCCCGTGGGGCCCGTCCGGCACCGGGGCCGCGGCCCTGGAGGGGACCGGGCTGAGGGCGCTCCGGGCCGGGCCGGGCCGGGCAGGGCGGCGGCGGCGGCCGTGGGCGGTGGCGGCGGCGGCGGCGCCCGGTTCCAGCGAGGCCCCGCCCTCCTCGCCGGCGCTGATTGGCCGCCCGCCCCCCCGCGCGCCCGGCCACGCCTCCTCCTCCGGGGTGGAGCCGGCGCTGATTGGTCGCGGAGTGAAGCGCATGCGCACTGTGGCGGCGTGAGGGCGGAGCGGTGGCCATGCTTGGTGCGGGCGGAGCGGGGCGGGGCGCGGTCGCCATGGGAACGCGGGGGCCGCGCTCGCCCCGCCGCCCCCGGGAGGGACCCGCGGTCTTCGCGGCCCTTCCCGTGCCCGGCTTGCGCAACCGCATCGCTTCCCCTTTCCCGGACACGCGTTCCCTTTTCTAAGAACGGCCCCGACGCGGGGAAGCGGCGCTGCACACCGCCATTCCCGCAGAGGGATGTGCCCGAGGCAGGAGCGGCACCGGCGTCCCCACGGCGGGGAGGGGATGGCAACGGGAGAGCGTCCGGTGCACCTGGCAGGTACCTGAGGCCTCTCCCCGCAAAGCAGGGGAGGCAGAGCCCACCGGGGCTGAGTCCCCGTTCCTGGCATCCCGGCTCCAACGGGAGAAGGAGCAGGAGCCGGGCAGTGAGAGCAACAGGGAGAGAAAAGGGGATGGGGCAGTGAAAAGCAGACCAGGGAGAGAAAAGGAACCAGGGGAGAAAAGAGGACCTGGGAGAGAGAAGAGAACCAGGGGGTCAAAAGGAGGCAAGGGAGAGAAAAGGGAACCAGAGAGAGAAAAAGGGATCAGGGGGAGAAAAGAGAACCAGTGGTTAAAAGGAGGCAAGGGAAAGAAAAGGGAACCAGGGAGTGAAAAGGGACCAGGGAGAGAAGAGGGGAGCAGGGAATCTAAAGGGAACTAAGTAAGGAGTGAGGTTGTCAGAGCTGACACCACCAAACTTTTTTAAAAATTACAACATGGGCTTGAAAGTCAGTTGAGTTCTGTTTCTTTGCTGCCTTCAGATCCTCTTTTCATCTCCTCTCCAGGCAGAAGAACACATCCTTTTGCAAAAACCAGCTGTGGCTGGTACTACAGGGGCTGCGACAGGAAACCAGGCAAAGGCAAACTGGGTTTGCCCACAGCAGTTTGGGGAACATGAGCACCCCAAACTCGGGCCTGGAGGTTGGACAGCACAGCCTCAACCTCTGGATCCAGCCTCCTCCAGGGAGCTTTGCCTCCCCTGTGGCACCCACTTGCTGAGGAGCCAAATGGACAGCACAGCAGGAAGCAGCACTAAACACAACAAGGGAGCCCAGCATGGATTGGTTATAAAACTCTCTGCCTTTATTTTATTGCCTTTGGTAAAGCTTGGTAAATATTTCTGAGACAGGCAACTCCTTGTCTGGCTTTAATTACCGGGGCAAATTTTCCTAAGGATTATATTGACCTCAAATATGTCAACGTTTATTGAGGCCGTGTTCCTGAGGCTTTTCCCATTAGGTGCTAATGGATTCTGGCTAATAGTCAAGCAGGGTTGACCACCAGCAGGTGCCCTGGCCAGCTCCACGCTACCACAAGTACCTGGGGAGAGAACTGGGGAGGGCAACACTGCCTTTGTGAGAGCCAAGTACAAAAATCACCATGGCTCTGATCCAAAGAGATCAGGGAACACGCTTGAGTAATTGCATTCCTGACTATCTGCTTCTCTGGGCATGATTCACCCCGAGCTGGGGCTGTGAGACTTCAAGCAAAGGTTGATTTTGCTTGAGACTGTTGTGACTGTCTCACCTGGGACTCTTGGGAGGGTTTCACTTGGGGCTGATGCAGGGACCCTACACCTTGGTGCTGCTGGGGGCTCCCAGCCACGCTTTTCCCACCTCTCCCTTGACTGCTCACCCCCAAACCAGCCTGCAGCTGGCCAGCCCTGCTCCCTCCCGAGCTGTCAGCTCCCAAAAGCTCTGGACAAGGACTTTTTGCACCCCAGCTGCCTGCACTGAGCTCAGAGGACACAGAGGCAGGGACTCCGGTGTGGTGCTTCTGTTCACGCTCGAGAAGGGGCCGAGGTAAAACCTCAGCCAGAGGTTTGTGGTTCTTGGCCACATGCAAAACTCTGTGCTCGTTTTCACTCTCCCACGCTCGGCAGAGAGGTGAAATTTCCCCTCTGGGATCCCCCCCTGCCACCCTCCTCCAGCACTGCCACCGCCCTGGCAGGGCAGGAACAGATGTGTCACCTGCAAGGGGAACCCTGAGGATGCTCCTGATGCGTCACCTGCAAGGGGAACCCTGAGGATGCTCCTGATGTGTCACCTGCAAGGGGAACCCTGAGGATGCTCCTGATGTGTCACCTTCAAGGGGAACCCTGAGGATGCTCCTGATGTGTCACCTGCAAGGGGAACCCTCAGGAAAAACCCTTGCTGTGGAGCACAAGGGATGCCTGCAGGAGTCTTCTGTCAGATTCCTGCAGGTGCAGTGCCCAGGGGCTCTCAGGATGGCTCTCAGCCCTCACCCTCCCAGCAGCACACCTGGAGAGCTTCCTACATCCACTGCCCAACGCCAGGCTTGGGAAGAGAGGATGGGTCTGGCCCTGGGATGTGCTGCCCAGTCACAGTGCTGTCCATAACATCACCCACACAAACAGCAGCGTGGATTTGTCCTTTAATCACCCCAAAAAGGTGGTGCAGGAGCAAGGTGGTGCTGGCTTCAGAGAGGGGATGAGAGGAGCAGCACAGGAGAGATGTCCATGCACGTGCAGATCTGAGCCAACCCTCGAGTCCCCTGGGTCATGGTGCAGAGGGCAGTGCCTCAGCTCTCCTGGGAACTCCCAGAGCCTGGAGCTGGGCAAGGGCTTCAGTGCAATGTCCTGAGGAATCCCTGGAGGTAGCTGGGCAGGCAAAGACACAGCTCTGTGGTCAGGTTAGGAGCAGCTGCCACTGTGGTTGATAAAAGCTCTGAGGCAGCCTGGGTGAGCAGAGACGAGTCCCTGGGAGTGCCGTGCTGTGAGCCAGGCATGGAGACACAGGAGCTGCGTGTGCAGGGTCCATGCTGAGCAGTGCTGAGCCCCGAGGGGCTGCACGTGGCCTGGGTGCAGGTGCTGTGTGGGAGAGCCTGTCCAGAGGCTCCTGGGCTGTTAGAATGCCTGGCACAGCTTTGTGTGCTCCTCCTGGCGCTGGCTCTGCGGGGACACAGGTTGGAGGGGTCTTTGTGCCTGCCCCTGTGGCCAGGGGACCACACAGCCTCCTTCTGGCAGCACCACAGATGCCAGGAAACGTTAGGATGGGCAGAATAGGAGGGTGGCAGCACTCAGAGCCCTGCCGGGCTGTGAGCACTGCCCTGAGGAGTTACCTGTATGATCTCTATGCTGTTGGCAGCAGCCATCAGCCAGGACACGGGTCCCTTGGGTGCCACCTCAACGTCACAGAGTGCAGGGGAGCCACTGCGAGAGGGCAGGGAGGGCGTGCAGGAGCCTGAGGCGGGGTCACCGTCCCCAAAGAACTGCAGGGGGGACAGCCCGATCTGGAAGAGCAGGAGAGGGGTGGACACACAGCCCCTGTGGGGGACACCCATCCCATTGTGCAGCCTCACAGCACCCCAGGGCTCCCCAGCCAGAGCAGGGGCGTGCCCCCAGGACCTACCGAGTGGTAGAACTCGTCCCCAGCGGGGTCGATGACCAGCAGCGTCACCTGATCCTCCCGGGCGCGGATCCTGTGCACGGTCTGCTCGTGGTCCAGCCCCTCGATGCTCTCCCCGTTCACGGCCAGCACACGGTCCCCTTCCCTCATCCCTGCCTGCTCTGCTGGCAGCCCCGCATCCACGTCCCACAGGAACTGGCCTGCCACAGCACAGGGAGGGGGCAGAGACTCACAGAGGGGAACTGGCTCTGCTGACCCCTGTGTGCAGGTGGGGACAGGGTCCTATTGCAGGCACAGAGCTGTCAGCTCTTCCCAACCCTCAGAAATGCCTTGCTCAGGTACAAACTGCCCCTCTCAGCCCTCTCACCTACTCCTCCCGAGCTGCAGTCATCCTCCTTGAGCAGGAACCCGTAGCCAGCAGGACCCTTCACCAGGTGCAGCTCCCGGACCTTGAAGGGGAGCCTGGAGGTGTCAGCCAAGGCAGCCGTGACCCGCAGGCCCCGCAGGCGGTAGAACTCCTCCACGGCGCTGGAGGCCACCAGCAGTGTCACCTTGTTGCCGCTCTGCTTGAGCTGGATGGGAAGCACAGGTGCTCAGTGACATTCTCAGCCCCATCCCTCACCCCCCATGCCAGGAGCAGGCACCTTTCTGGTGAGCTGGGTGTGGGAGTAGCTCTTGACGCTGTCCCCGTTGAGCTCCAGCAGCCAGCAGCCCGGTGGCACCCCCGCTCTGTCCGCTGGCCCATCCTGCAGCACCGACAGCTGGAAGGTGCCCTTGGTGCCTGCAGGAGGAGCAGAAGGGGCATTTTGGGGTGAGTGAGGCGCTACAATAGGGGGGCTCATGGTGGCAGCATCCTGCTTTACCTTCTGGACACGACACGCTGAAGCCAAAGCCGCTTTTGTCCCTGGTGACGTGGCAGAGGCGCGGGCGGATGTCCTCGGGCAGCATCTGGGACAGGTCCCTGCCCAGGGCTTTGGCTGCTTCGTAGGAGTCACCATCCAGCACTGCCAGCAGGACCTGGTTCCCACTGGCCTTGATCTTCTGCACCACCTGGAAGGACCCAGGAGCCCTCAGCAGGAACCCTCTGATGGGCTGGGGTCCCAGGGGTCAGCAGGGCTCATGCATGTGGTGGTGTTTGTGGGGGTCCCGGGATGAGGGAAGAGATGAGAATGTTGACTCCATGTTTCAGAAGGCTTGATTTATTATTTTATGATATTTATTATATTAAAACTATGCTAAAAGAATAGAAGAAAGGATTTCCTCAGAAGGCTGGCTAAGAATAGAAAAGGAATGATAACAAAGGTTTGTGACTGACCGAGACAGTCCAAGCCAGCTGGACTGTGATTGGCCATTAATTAGAAACAACCACATGAGACCAATCCCAGATCCACCTGTTGCATTCCACAGCAGCAGATAACCATTGTTTGCATTTTGTTCCTGAGGACTCCCAGCTTCTCAGGAGAAAAAAATCCTAAGGAAAGGATTTTTTAAAAACATGTCTGTGAAATATCACCCTTTTTATTTTAATAAAATTAAAAAGAAAAGTGTTTGTAATTTTGTCTGCTGGGCCCATGCAGAGGAAAGAACAAACACTTGAGAGGTTATCTGTTGCCAATCAAAACCTCAATCAAGTGCTGATGTGGAATGATCAGGGAAATTCTTCCCCTGTAGAACATCAAATTCTATCATATCACTAAAACAATCTTACAATATAAGAAAATGCAAAAACAATGCAAAAAAAAGTTCATTGCTTCAAGTCCAAGCTGAATCATGCATCCTCTGCGCCCCTGGCTGGGCAGGACCCAGGCGTTCCCATGGGAATCAGGGATCAGGAATTTGGGATCCCAGGGACTCAGGTGTTCCCATGGGAATCAGGGATCCCAGGGACCCAGGCGTTCCCATGGGAATGAGGAATCAGGGATCCCAGGGACCCAGGCGTTCCCATGGGAATCAGGGATCAGGAATTTGGGATCCCAGGGACCCAGGTGTTCCCATGGGCTGCTCCCAGCTTACCCTGAGGTGGTCCATGTGGTCCACGAAGTGGCCATTGACCTGGAGCAGGCGGTCCCCGTCCTGCAGCCCCCTGCGCTGGGCCACCCCCCCCAGCTCAATCTGCCGGATGATGTGGCCCTGGCAGCCCAGCTCCTCGTGCAGGCAGAAGCCGAAGGTCTCTGTGCTCTCCTTGGTCAGCAGGTAGAAGCGGGGCTCCCCCATGCCCTCACCATCTGTGTGGGGGCACAGCCCGTGAGCAGAGCCCTGCAGGGATCCTCACACAAGTTCTGCACCCCATCCTGGGCTGGGGGTCTGCTCATCCCTCCTGTGTTCACCTCCCACAGGTCCCCAGTGTGGCAGAGAGCTCAGGACCCCAGCAGTGCCCAGGTGTCACAGCCCCCTGCAGACACAAGGACACCCTGGTGCCACAGCCCCCTGCAGACACAAGGACACCCAGGTGCCACAGCCCCCTGCACACACAGGGACACCCTGGTGCCACAGCCCCCTGCACACACAGGGACACCCTGGGAGATGAGGGCGTGTATTTACCCGTGTCCTCAGTCAGGGTCAAGGCTGGGTTGTCGATCCCAACTTTGGGGTTAAATTCAAATTTTCTGAAATGATAAAGGGCAGGAGAGGCCACGTTAGTGCAGGGTGGCCTTGTCCCTGCCTCCCCCTGCTTTGGGGAGCTTGTTCCTCCCAGAAAGGGCCAAGTGGGGCCTGTGCCTCCTTTTTCCTTGGGGAAAGACAGACAAGATTTCCCTCTTGGGCCATTCCCCAAGTCTCTCCTGGGCCCCAGAAAGCCCCTGGTCAAGGGGAGATCAGCACTTACATGATGGACATCTTGTCTCCCTCGAGTCCTGCAGAGGGAGAGGAGAGGTCAGCACGGGAGGTGGTGGGCTGGGAGCAGACCCCACACTCTGGAGCACTCACAGGCTGAGCCTGCCATGCAGGTGAGGGGGTTTGCCAAGCCCACACAGCTCCCAAGCCCCTCTGTCTCTCAGCACAGGTTGTCCCTTGGCCCTGCCACCACTGTCCTCCTGCCTTCCCAACAGCAGGACCTGCTGCTCAGGTCCCACGGGCACTCACTGCTGGGGCAAAGAGGGGCCAAGCACTTGGGCTCAGTCCTGGGGGTCTACAGGGCTCTTCAGTGAGGGCTGAGAAGGTTCACCAGGACCCCAGGGAGCTGCTGGAGCCAGGAGAATGAAACAGAGACCTTCCCTGTCACACACCCCCCCATCAAACCCCTCCACTCCTCTTTGGGCACAAGGAACCCCAAACCCAGGGAGAGGGGATGCCTCCCCAGCATCCCCACAAGGAGACATTTTCCTGCATGCCTCTGGCTCCTTCCATGGGCTGCCTGGGCTCTGACATTGCCTTGCTCCACCTGGCAGCAGGGCCTGTGTGTGTGGGGAAGGGTCTGCAGAGGATTCCCCAGCAGGCACATACCTTTTGTTTGCTTCATGGCTGCAGGGATTGCCAGAGGGAGCAAGGTACAGGGTGAAGTGGCAGGGAAGTGTCCCCGCCTCTCCCAAGACGCCCCAGGTTTAATGGTTAAACAGCCTCGAGTTTCCCCTGCCCTCCCAGCCCCTGGCACTGCCAGCCAGAGCTGGGAGCAGGGACCAGCACCCCGGGACACCCAGCTTGGGGACAGCTCCTGGTGGCTTCCAGGGGGACACACAGTGAGGGGAGAATGACTGGTTCAGCACTGGAGCAGAGGTGGGCTGCTCCATGCCAGTGCTGGGAGATGGGGAAAGGCAGAACCCTCCACTCCAGCTGCTCCACATTCCTCCCCAGGAAGGGCCCGAAGAGGAGATCAAGTCTTGGTACTAGTGTGCTTCAGTGGAAATAGAGAGGTGCACTTTAATGCTCCCAAAAGATTCACAGACAAGCCCCAATCCTGCTCCCTGCCAGCACTCTGGCTGGGGTGCAGGGGCTGGCTTTCCACAAGCCCAGAAGAACAAGTCCCATTTGCTCCTGGCCTGGTTTCTGTCCCATTCCCACACTGCAGATAAGGCTGAGCCCCACACACCCAGCACCTTTGACAGCACCATCCAGCCAGCATCTCCAGGTGGGTGAGGGTGCAGGGAACGTGCTGCTGGGCACACTCCACTGCCCCACCCCTGGCTGGTGGATGGGCAGCAGGTTAGAGGCTCCCATCCTGCAGTTTCCCCAGCATTTTCTTGACCTCGCTCTCGACTCGCAGGAATTTGGCTTTCCTCCAGGGATTGGCAGTCTGGCTGCGGCTGCTCTCCAGGTCCTGCAGGAGGAGGGTGAGGTGCTGCTGGACCCGCTCGCGGTCCCAGAAGGGCAGGTTCCTCTGCACCACGTTCAGGATGTGGGACCAGTAATCGGAGACGTCGGTGCCCGCCGTGAGGAAAACCAGAGCCCTGACGCCATCCCGGTCCATGCGCAGGGAGTCAAGAGCCCTCTTGCCATCCTCGCTGATGTCGTTGAAGTAGAGACTGGGAAAGCAGCAGGAGATGCTGGTGAGGGCTGAGGGGAAGGACAGAGGCACGCAGGGCAGGGATGCTGTGTGGGTAAAAGGGCAGGGGCGCAGCAGAGTGGACTCACTGCACTTTGTCCAGCGTCTCGTGCCTCTTGGCCACCTCCACCACGCGCAGGGCCGCCGTGTCCGTCAGGGAGTTGTAGCCCAGGTTGAGCTCCTGCAGGTGCTGGTTCTGGGCCAGGTGCTGGGCGATGGCCTCAGCGCCGGGGTCCCCCAGCGAGGTGTGCAGCAGGGACAGCTGTGTCAGGGAGCGGTTGCCGGCCAGCGCCTCGGCCAGGTAGCAAGCGCCCTGCTCCCCCACGGGGTTGTTGGCCAGCCTGTGGGACACGGAGCTCAGGGAGTGCCCCGGCACGTGGGGGACAGCAGTGGCAGTGTCATGCAGGGCGGGGGCCGTACTCACCGCAGGCTGCTCACCACACACTTGTCATGCAGGAGCAGGTCACGGATTTCCTTGCAGGCTTCGGAGCCCAGGCTGTTGAGCTGCAGACTGGTGCAGAGCAAGACACGGGTGTGACAGGAACAAAATGGCTGTTACCTGGGAGCCTGGCAGCCCTGCCCGCTCCATTTTGCCCATCACCATCCTCCCTGGGCTCCCCAAACTAGGCCACTCCAGGTTTCCTCTCCCAAAGGGAGCACAGTGACACCGCACCCGAGCATGAGCCAGCAGAGCCGGTGCCAGCAGGAGCGGGGCAAGGGGAAGGGGATGGCGGAGTCTTCAGGAGGTGGGCGAAGGTCAGAGGAGGGATCAGGGCTCCATCAAGCCCTCCTGAGCATCTGGAGGAAGGAAGTGCGGCACAGCCCAGCTGCACAGCCCGATCCATCTGTGCTGAGCACGTCTCGCCACCACCTGGGCAGCAGGAAGACCTGCAGCTCCACAAACGTTCTGGAACGTCTGTGGGAACATCTGCACAGCCCAGACTCCCACCTCTGGGACTGCAAACTCCTCACAGAGCTAACGACACGGGGATGCCGGGTAACTTCCCGTAGGGACTCGGGTCTGTCAGGACAGCTGGCAGCCCGCCCAGCCTGTACCAGCTGCAGGGAACTCCCCAAAAATTCCTGCGGGAGGGTGAGCTGGGACTGCAAATCCCAGCATGCAGTGCCCTAGAAAGGCTGCTCAAGGAGTGTTGCATGTTGGAAGCTGTAGTTCCCTAGGTCTGCACTGGGAATAAACATGCCCTTTCCTAAGTTTTCCATACCTGGGCTCCTAAAGCATCCCTGTGATGGGCAGAGGTGAGAAAAAACCCGATTTTTGAGCAGTGCCCAAAGGCAGGAGGAGGTGGTACTCACTGGAGAGCTTTGCATCGCAGCAGGACAGGGAAGAGGGTCCTCAAGCTGCCGCTGTCCAGGTTGCAGGAGGTCAGGTTCAGCTCCTCCACCTCGTGACACGTGGTGCTCATGACAGATGCCAGCACAGAGCACTTGAGAGGGGTCATCTTGACGGAGGAGAGGTTGACGGCACGGAGGGAGAGGATGGCCTCGGCCGTGAAGCGCTCGTTCTGGAACTCGTGCAGGAAGAACAGGTAGTCCATGAGCTCCGAGGGGGGCAGGCCCCTGCGGCCCTTCCTGATCACCGTCTTCTTCATGGCCTTGGCAATCTCGAAGGCTGCCAGGTTCTTGATGGAGCAGCCCAGCTGCTCCAGGATGGCGCGGTTGCGGCGGGACAGGATCCCACCCATGAAAATGGGGAAGAGCTCGAAGACCTCATCATCCGGGGCCTCATCGGGGTGGCGCATGGGGCCCTCCACGCCCAGGATGCTGGAGTTGATCTGGTCCAAGACATCATCATTGTAGTAATCCTCCTCCTTGAACAGCTCCTCTGCCATGGTGTGGGCAATGGTATCCCTGTCCTTGCCGCCCACCCGGGAGAAGTAGCGAGGGAAGATCTTGAGGAGGTTGAAGAGCACGGGGAGGAAGCGCAGGGGCAGCACCTTGGAGATGATGTTCACAACCACAGCCACGTCTTCGCTGACCTTCCCGAGGACCTCTGACAGCTCCTTCCCCACTCTCTGCACCAGGGTCTTCTTCTCGCCCAGCACCACGTACAGGGCTGCCAGGTACTCCTGCATGGCGGGGATGGTGAAGACAAAGGTGTGCTCCTTGCCCGGCTGCACGCACGGGCTCAGGAAGAAGCGGAACACATCGCTGCGGAAAACCTCCAGGAGGTTGAGCTCGCTTTCAGTCTTCATCTCCACCTCGAAGCAGTGCCGCAGGTCCTCCTCTGAGAAGCAGGTCTTGCGGGACATCACCCCCTCGTAGGCCAGCTTGCCCACTGTCTTGGCCACGTACTTCATCATGGAGATGTGGGTGGGGTCGGTGCTGTCCAGCACCTCCCCGCTGAAGTTGAGCCTCAGGAAGCTGGTGTAGATACCAGTGAGGGTCTGGCTGGGAGGAACCGCCCTGGTGAAGTAGAGGAAGTGCAGGGTGGTGCACACCAGCCAGCAGTAGGACGGCAAGAAGCAGGCGGCCGTTATTTGGTTGTGGCGCTCCAAGTTCCTCGACAGCATCTCCACCAGGTTCTCCTGCTCTGCCGAGTGGCGCTGCTGGCTTTCCTCCCCAGAGCAGCCGGGCTGGCTGAGGCGCATCTGGAAGTAGAGCTTCTGCAGGTTGGTGTCGGAGAAGCCGCAGATCTCGGCGTAGCGCCCCACGTACTTGCCGGGGATGCGGCGCACGGCAGACGGGCGCGTGGTGACGATGATGCTGGCCTGGGGACACAGGGCTGGGTGAGTCTGGGGTGCCCAGCAGGGTGTAACCCACTGAGGGGGGCACCAGGATAACCCCATGCACAGGGTGTGGTTCACAAAGGTGCTCGATCAAACCTGGCCCAGGCAGAGGGGACAGAAGAACTTCCCCCATTCCCTCCTAGACATAAAGTCTGGAAGATCACAGCCTTTATTACCTTAGCAGGCTGTCACAGACGTGTTTTATGAAAAATTCTTTCCTTAGGATTTTTTCTCCTGAGAAGCTGAGAGGCCTCAGGAACAAAATGCAAACAATGGTTATCTGCTGCTGTGGAATGCAACAGGTGCATCTGTGGTTGGTCTCATGTGGTTGTTTCTAATTAATGGCCAATCACAGTCCAGCTGGCTCGGACTCTCTAGCAGAGACACAAGCCTTTGTTATCATTCTTTTTTTTTTTCCTATTCTTAGCTAGCCTTCTGATGAAATCCTTTCTTCTATTCTTTTAGTATAGTTTTAATATAATATATATCATAAAATAATAAATCAAGCCTTCTGAAACATGGAGTCAGATCCTCGTCTCTTCCCTCATCCTCAGACCCCTGTGAACACGGTCACACCAGGCCTCCAAGACATAAATAAAATCTGGAAAATCACAGCCTTCCTTACCTTACCAGACCTCCTAGACATAAATAAAATCTGGAAGATCACAGCCTTCATTACTTACCAGACCCCCCAAAAGATCCCACCAGTGACATGAGGCCACCTTAGCAAGTTCCTCCAGGAACAGAGGCTGCCTGCTTGCTCTCCCAGCCAAGCTGGACTGCAAATAATGATCCCAAGAGCTCTGTGATGCCTCAGGGCTCACCCCAACCTTCTCCCAGCACAAAGCAGGACAACACCGACCTCGGGCAGGAGGTATTTCCGCAGCAGGTTGACCACGATGGCAGAGGGAGGCACGGGCTCGTTGGGGTCACAGCACAGCTCCGTGCCAGCCAGGCTGAAGTCCAGGTTGAGGCGCTCCAGGCCGTTGAGGATGAAGAGCACACTGAGGTTGGAAGCCTCCAGCACCGGCACCACGTCCCGGAGGTGCTGGTACTTCTTGGTGACGAGGCGCCGCAGGGACACGTGGGCATGGCTGTGGGACAGGTCCTCGCAGGAGAAGGGGATGACCAGCTGGAAGCGGGGCAGGCGGCCGTGGCACCAGTCCACCACCATCTTCTTGATGAGGGTGCTCTTGCCCGTGCCCACGGTGCCGTAGAGCACCACGTTCTTCACCTGCCGCCCGCAGGCGTCCACGTCGAACAGGTTGTGGAGGCTGATAACCTTCCTGGAGGGCTGCTGGAGCTGGTTCTGGATGGTTAAATCAGGGGAGGGCTTCAGAATCTCCTCCAGGGAGCTCTCCCGGATCACTGGGTCCACGTGGACGGCATCCAGAGAGAAGGAAGGGCCGAACTGCCTCTCCTCATTGGGCTGGTGGCTGAACCACGCAGACAGGCTCTTCTGGTGCTTCTTGATGGCACCTGCAAGGAGGAAGGTGCTGGACATGACAAGGGTTGTGCAATGGCAGGGCACTGGGGAAGTTGCCTGCCCCAAGCCACTGCAGAGAGGGGACAGCACCAGTTATGGGGAACCCTCACACTGCCCAGGACAGCAGCTGCCCCCACCCCACTGTGTAGGACCCTCCCTCCAAACCAGAGCTGCAAACTCACCAGAAAAGGCCACTTTCCTCAGCTGGGACTGACCATGGTGAGAGGAGCTGGGCTGGGCAGGTTTCTCCTGGGAGTCTCCCTGGTAGTGAACACAGCCCCTGCAGGAGGAGGGAGAGTGCCACAGGGAGCAGCCCCAAACCCCACCTGGGTCAGGGTGGGCAGATCCCCAGCCAGGCTGTGGGAAGTGCTGAGAGGAGCCAGCTCAGCCCTTCCTCCCCCCACACCAGGGCAGAGCGCAGGGCCAGGGCAGGGGCACGGCTGGGAGGGGAAGGCAGGTCAGCAAGCCACAGGCTGTGCATTCCCAGAAAACCCGTGGAGAGGCAGGGCAGGTGGGCTGGAGTCAGAGCAGGCAGGGAGGTGGGTCTGGGTGTTTGTTTGGAAGCAAAGCAGTGTCCCTGGTGCCAAGGCAGCCAGCTCAGCCACCCGGGTGCTGTGACAAAGAGCCCCAGCCATGTGACACTGACTGTACCTGGGGAGGGAGATGCTGCTTGTGCCAAGGATGCTCCTGAGGAAACTCCTGCCTGCACCGCCTGGTGGGGAGGAGGAATGCTCATGGTCAGGGATGGCTTTCTCCAGCCCAGCAGGGTAACCCCACACCTCGCTAGGGTGCCCCCACCCCTGCCCAGCTGGGGAGGGATGTTCAAGGGGGACAGGGCTGAGCGCAGAGGCACCGAGCCCGGCTCACCTGGCACGGCAGCAGCACACACGGACACGCTGCGGGTCCCCCTTGTCCCTGCCAGGGACCGCGGCAGCCGCGCCCAGCTGCCCCAGGGCAGGCAGCCCTGGCACTGCATGGCCCGGGACATCCTCCACCTGAAACACAGGGGTGTGGCAGGCGGGTGAGGGGCTCCGGGGGCTCAGCAGAGCACGGGGGCTGTGGGATGTGGTGCAGCAGAGCCCTGCCCAGCCTTACCTGCCCCAGCGTGGTCCAGCCCGGCAGAACCGGCTGTGCTGGCGCTGACTCAGGCTCCCGCCCCAGCAGGGCTCAGCAGGGCGATCCTTCAGGAGCCCGGGCGGTGCTCACAGCCCCCAGCATCCCGGGAAACTGAGGCACGGGGGAGAAAGATATAAGTGAACCCCAGCCGAGAGGAAGGGATGAGCAGGGTGACAACTCGCTCACTCACTCTCACGTCCCACAAGCCACGCTGTTTACAGCCCCTTTTTACGTGATCCAGGTGGAGAAACTGAGGCACAGGGGCGGGGGCAGAGGGGCTGACCTTGAGCACAGGTGTCCCGACCTCGGTGCCCCCGCAGGAAACAACCCCACGCTGTCCCATGCCCGGTTCCCAGCCCCTCTGCCGAGCCGAGGGCCCCGAGCTGCCGTTCCGCTGCTGAGCCCTTCCAGGGACCCCCCTGGGGACCCCCGTGTCCTGGTGGCCCCTGTGCCCTCCCGGCTCCCCGCTCATGGCGAGGCCGTGGCGGTGCAGGGGCCGGAGCCCGGGGCTGGGGTTACCTCGTCCTGCAGGATTCCAGCCGGGAACTGCCCGTGCTCGGCCTGCCGGGCTCAGGGAGCGCAGCCCCGAGCTGCCCATCCGCCTCTCGCCGTGCCTGTCCCGGGCACGGCTCCGCTGCGGAGGCGGCTGCTCCGCAGGCAGAACTTCCTGCAACGCCATCCTGCCCTGTCCCGCCCCGCTCCGGCGCTGCCAGCTCCCCGAACAGGATTGGAGAGCGGCTGGAGGCTTGGAGGAACCCGTACCCAGCGCTGCCAGGTCCCCGAGCACGACGGGAGAGCGGCTGGAGCCTGCCAGGAGCACCCGCACCGGGCTCTGCCAGGAGCACCCGCACCGGGCTCTGCCAGCTCCCCGAGCACGATCGGAGAGCGGCCGGAGGCTGCAGGATCACCCTCACCCCCACAGCTTCCCAAACACGGGCAGGACTGCGGGAGCCGCGCTCTTACCAGATGTGCTGCCTCCGGACACATCTGGCGGCTCTGCGTCCCCAGCTGCTGCCCGGCCGTGCAACCGGAGCCTGCAGGACGCGTTCTGCTGCCGAGAGGATCCTCCCGAGCGGGGGAAGGAGCTGGGGGAGGCTGTGCCTGTTGAACGCACACAAACACGCACACCTGTACCTGCCCTCTCGCTGCCGGCAGAGCCGCTCTGGCCACCCAGCAAGTGGCAGCTGTGTCACTGGGGCCACACGCACTCTTCTCAGTGCCTGGGTGCTGTCCCAGGAAATGCCAGCTCACTCAGGGGTGGCTGGGACTGAGGGGGTCACACCTGTGTATTTTCACTCCAAATTCAACATCCCAGCTGTGCCCTCAAGGCTCTCAGGAAAGGAGACACCCAGGCAGTACACTATAAATATAAGTTTTATTGATGTGTGAAGTCCAACAAGTACAGCTGGCATCTCAGAAACACCGACACAAACCAGGACATCTCCTCCTGCCCAGCAGCTCCCGGCACCCTCTGGGCACTGGTGGGCAGCAAGCTGGCACCTGGCACCCCGGCCCTGCGGGGCACTTACCTGCTTGTGCAGCCCAGCCTGGAGAGCCCAGGGCCTCACCTCCACCCTGCCTGGTTCCTGCCAGGCTGCAGCTGTGGGCAGCAGTGCCCTGCTCCTGCTTCACAGCCTCCTCCCAGCAAGGCAGAGAGACCTGGGCAAATCCCCCCGGAGCAGCTGGCACAACAGAGCTGTGCCAGCAGACTCCCTCGGCCTTTGAGCTGCTACCTGCACCTTATTTTGGCAAGCTGTCCCAGGGAGGGAGCAGCTCACACCTGTGGCCGTGTGGAAGTGTGAGTTTCAATGCCTGCACTTCTCTGCGTGGTGCCCCCCTGGATCACACATGCCCACAGTGTCCAGCCTGGTGTCCTGACACAGCAAAGGCTGGAAAACCACAGGGTCCAGCATGGCAGGGACACACACAGAGAGCCCATGGCAGGGGGACAGGACAAATGGTGTCCACACACACACAGTGAGAAGGAAACACTGTTTTATTGCCTGATTTGGGAG